>NC_048278.1:19082975-19772975 GCF_009762535.1 Notolabrus celidotus
TGATCACTAACGGGTATTCAGTTGCAGTTTTTAAGGTTCCAAAAATACATGAGGCATCACAGATTATACATGGAAATTTAAATAATTCTCCTATTAAAACAAATGGTCTTTTTAAATTCAGCTTTTTCTCTTGGTAAAATATTGGATATTAAAAAAAGCAAATATTCATATTAGGTGTGGGTTATGTGAATGAAATATTACATGTACATGGCTACATGTTCTTTTGTATCTCTTGTATTTTGATTGGTAAATGGTGCCTTTTATAATATATAATGCTTATGAAGTAAAAGGTTAGGTCGGTATGTTCAAAAAGCTTGATCATGCCAAGGTAAAGAGCATATAAACTAATATCTCTGTAAAATACAGCCTGCTGTTAAAAAGCCTACATTGTATGACTGACATTTTGTCCTATTGACCGAGATTAAACGTTTGCTGTAACATTTTAAAAGACAATGACTCTTGAGTCAGGCTGTCGTCACCCGTGATACAGGGCCCCATGTGGACAGTTTAAAAGATAACATGTTTTTTTAAAAGTAGCGAGCAGTTTTCACAAAATTGTGAACCTTGAAGGCCCTTTTGTGTCTAAAGTGTTTTTTGTGTGTTGTGTTTTCATCTTTTCTGTGCGCCCCTGCCAAGATAATTAGACTTTTTTTTTTTAATATAAAATTAATAGCCAGTACAAATCAAACTTTCACGCACAAACAGATACATATACACCAACACTTTCAGCAACACCTTTTTGTATAGCTCTGTGCACAACAGCCTGTCTGTGCTTTAAGCAGGACAAGAGCAAGAGAACAAGCCTGACAACACCTTTTGAGACCAAACCAAGTGACTTGTGCCTATGGGGATTAAATTTGTGAACACAAGCTCTATACACTCACACACATACACACACACAAAGTCTCTCATACACACTCCACGGCCACACGATGCCACAACACCTCTTTCTCAGCTGCGAGTATAAAACCACAATGACAGGAGCCTTGTCCTCTCTTGTTGAATGGTCACGCTGAAATGTTTACCTTTACATACAAATGGCCTGGTGTCATGTTGTGTCACATAATGTTTCATGGACAAATAATGTGTCCCATTTCTCAATCCGCCCTGCAGCCCCTAAGCCCCCTTCTTCTAGGCTCTACAGTCACAGCAACATCCAGGCACCATGGCGGTAGAAAAGGGACCCTGTTTCCCCACAGTGAGGTGCCACTCTGAATTAGATCCCAGGGATGCAGAGCTGAGCTCAATCAGCACCATGGCTCTGAGTTTTGGGGAATGAAACCGCAAACCAATATGCACCAGAGGAGAGTTGTTGATAAATTTTTAGTGCACGTTTCTTTGTCTTAGTGTACAACAATTCATGTCAAAGTCAGATCAAGAGGGATTTTATGACCCACTGAAAATATTTTTTCAAGAAGTAAACAATAGCAAAAATTGAAACAGAATTAAAAAAAACCTCAATCACATCACACAAGCAAAACATAGCTTATTTAAAGTATTAATTTATACTTTTTTAGTGATTATTGGATATTTAATGGTGAGAAGGAAACTGTCAAGGCTTGGGGCAACGTTAATATGCATGATCTGCCTTATTTTTTGACAAACCAATAAGTCTAGTGTAGTTTAAATTAACCCAACCCTGAAACAACTGCAGCTCTGCTGATTTCAATGTTAATGCAGCATGTGACCAGCATTTTTTTAATCAATAATAATATTTGAATGACAAACAACATGATAAGGACTTTAAGTTGTATTGAACTATATTTCCATTCTATTATGACACTTTCTGATTTACAAAGGCTCACAATATTTCTCACAGGATTGTTTATTGGCTCAGAAGAAAACAACAACTTTATTATGCACTCTCTTCAACACATACATTGATGCCAGGCCTTTAAACAGTCTTTTCCTGTAGTTTAGCCTAATTTTGATTTACCATGGTAAGACCCAGAAGTCCCAGGGAGACACTGAATGTCTCCTCCTGTGTTTACGTGTTTACTTATTGTTCTAAGCGTCCCTTTAGTTCTTTCTCGCGCTTTAATGCGATTATTTCCGGTTCCGCTCGGTCAGAGCTCGGGTCACCGATCCAACTACTCCCCCTCATATTAATTACATTAATTAGCACGCAGGATGAAAAACAAACAGGAGATGATTAATATCCAAACTATGGCGAATTCTTTAAAGGCAGACTAAATGTGGAGCGACAACCTTACTGGGGGAAGATAAATAAACAAAAGGGTAGAAATTAGCCAAAAGGGAAAAATATAAAAGTATGAAATATCAGATAAAGGACTGACTTAATAAAATTTTAATTCAGTATAAGCTAACACAGGGCTTAATGTTTGACCCACTGTAAACATAATTAGGCACATTCTCTCTAAATTTGTCCATGTGAAAAAAACGCATCCAAACCCTCTTTTATGTATAGCCTATGTGACATGAAATGCACCTTCTTTATAAAACCAACAGAAATAAAAAAAAAAGAACTATCTAATGTGCCGAATGACAATTTCAGTTTAATTAAGAGTTACAATAGTGTTGTTCTTGTATGCGTGTTATTCATTAATTAGAGAAAAACCCAAAATATTCACATAAGGGAAAAAACAAGTTGCTCTTAAATTCTGTCAAATTGCTAGACTCAGAATTTATTTTTTACAGTTTTAATTCTATTATTGAAGACCTATCTCACTGTAAAGATTACCCAGTTATCAAAGTTAAGACAATAGAGTATTATGACTGTTTTTAGCTCATTATTAAATCACTTTACAGTAATTCCTCATTTCTTTAGGCTATATTAAATAACATGCTGGCATGGCTAGGCATATATTTTCAACTTCTAAGCCTTGAAAAGGTTACAGTTGAGGCAAGCCTTTCGAAAGTCCTAGATCTTTCTACAATAGAGCAGAGAAAAAGTCTAGACTGATGTTATGGTAGATAATGGAGTATCAAACTTTTGAAAAGATTGGCCCTTCATCAAAATATCCTCAGCAGTGTAAAAAGGGCTACAGCACATTAAAAGAAACCCCTCAAGATGACTAAATCTTTATTTTGTTATGTTTAATAAATACATTTTCAAACAACTCTTTATCCAAGTTCTTCTATGTGGAGTATCAGTTCAAGCTGATAAAGGTTGACTTGTAGGCTTACATCACAACCTGCTATACTTTCAAACCTAATCATTATCAACAGTCAGCATAGGCCTATAATTGATTGATAGTTGTCCGTTTCTCCACCCGGAGATCCAAGTTGCAGTATTTTTTGTTTGTTTGTTTCCAGCCTTCACGCAGATACATCAGCAGCCTTTTTATGTTTTGATGTTGTGGGCGCGAGCCGGAGGTCAGGGTCGTAATGTTGCAGCGCGCGGCGACAAGCAGAGCAAAAAGGGTCGCTGTCTCACGCTTTGTTCCGCACTCAATTGTCTCGGGGCTGCGCGTGAACCCTGAGACCTGCAGCTGTCTGGAGGACAGAGACGAAATGGAAGGAAGGATAAGTTTGAAACCGCATAAAAGGGAATAATACTTAAACATTTGAAGTCTTGTATCAGCTTTAAAAGGAATTTTGGTCTGACCTGCTTGGGATATCTGGCTTAGTCTTGTTTTTTTTAGTCTCAGGATGATTTTAAACGTGTGAAAGGAGTAGGCCCTCATGTCGACAGTCACTCCTGCCTGTAAGCTACATCAAACACGACTTTTTTACCTTTTTCTTATTGCATGCTTTTGTCTGTTTGTGTGACTCAACAACAAAACAAAAGAACATTTTGGTTTATATTATGAAATAAGAGAAAAATGTAATTTATGCTGAGCTCGAGCATGCCTTTAAGTTGATATGAGATTGAAGACACTCAAGTAGCCTAATAAAATAGTCCCCCAAAGAGAGGCTTCATCTTCGATTTGAACTGGGATCTTATGAAGTTTTTTTTTCTTCCTTTTTTTCTTTAAATAAGAACCTTTGTATTCAGAATTTTTTTTTTTCATGCGTTTGCCAACTATTGCTTTGGGGAAAATGTTACCCTGATTAATGGACGTGTGAACAAGGCAGATGTGTCATTTGTTTTGGTTTTTCGGTGTTTAAAAGGTAAACTTTATTTTGACAGGTTTGTGAGGGTTAAAAGACGCCCGCCTGTAATTAAGACGACTAAAGAGACTCGATTTTCTGTAAAATGCTGTCCTCAGTCTATGTTAGTTTCCTTTATTAAAACGGAAGAGCTAAAGAGAGCACACATGTTCAGGAAATCTTGAATGTCATTGTTCCGCCACAGACCAAAGTTCTCGATGAGAACTGAACAAGGCGGCAAGTATCAGTTTGAGTGGAAATTTTCAGTTGTCAAATTAATATTGAAATGAAATGTTACACGTTCACAGGTGTGTGTCTGCGAACAATGAGAGCCGAGCACCGGAACTATCCGTTTTGTCACAAACACTTTGCGCACAGTGAGCGCAGGAGAGAGAGAAACACTCCCTCTCCAACAGCAGAGCAGTGATGGTGAAGCTCAGAGCACTGCACCTGCTTCACATCCACCGTGCGTAATGCGTAAAGATCGCCGTGCGTAACAGGTGTACGCTCGCAACGGAGGAGAGAAGTTTGTAGAAAGTCTCTTAAAGGCTCTTTTATAGGACTCAAATGACACAGTAAAGGTAAAAACACCAGAGAAGCAACTTTCTCTTGTTGGTCAACTCTTAAAGCTGCGCACTACACTGGCTTTTCGAACTGATAATGTTACCTGCATCTACCGCCGTCTTGTGTCCCACAGAAAATGAGTCGAACATAAAGAGGGGAGAAAGAGAAAAAAAGAGAGAAGGGGGAGTTCGGGGCGGGGGCGGGAAAGTTTAGTAAAGTGGAACTTAGTAACAGATGCGAGTGAGGGGGGCGCGGCCCTGCATGGAAGGTTGGAGGTTGTATATTGTGTGTATGTATGCATTAGCCGTGCACAAGCGTGTGCACGTCAATGAATTTGTGTGCGTAAGCTCGTGCAGGAAAGGGACAGGACATGAGCGCACATCGAGAGAGCGGCTCTTTTTTACTCGGCGTGATCATTTCACGCTTCCCCCCGAAGCCTTTTTTCCACCTAAAGCGTTTAGTTGCAGCTGACTGAGCACTTGCAGGGAGTGCAAGAGGGAGCGGAAGGGTCGAATTATTTCAGCCTACAAGTCGCCCCAAAAGTACTGTAGGACGAAAGAAAAAAAAAAGGGAGAGAAAAAAACAGTGCCAGAGAAGGAAAGAGAGAGGGAGGGAGAGAGGAGTGAGAGAAAAAGTGGGAGAGGGAGAGGTGGACACTGGAAAAAGTTTTTTTGTTCTTTTCCTTTTTTTTCCTCGTCATCGCCTCCCCCTGTACTAACCGGGCAACATGGATCAGGGGCCCAAGAGTCCTGCGTTGCGGCTGGGGAGAGCAGGTAGGGTCACACCGGTTCAGCTTAATTTCAGTGTCATCAAGAAATGAACTAACGAGTAAATAGATTTTGGATTAATGTGTTTACAACAGTGTCGTTTTTATAGTTTTTGCTGATGGAAAACTTTTAATTGTAAGTTGTGGAAGTTTTTTTGAATGAAAGTTATTGGAGATGTGTCTTTTTAAATGGGTGGTGTCCTGCAGCCACAACTTTGAAAAGTTTTCTAAAGTTGCCCGAATGATGAGAAATAGAGAAATCTGTAGTCTTGAGTGACCTTTTTCCATCTCTGAATTTTTTTCTTCAAAATGTGTGACTTTCTGACTTCTGTGGGCCATTAATTGAAGCAGGATTATTTTGTCTTACCACAAACCTTTGCTGTCTTGGACTATTGATAGCAGATGTGATCGTTTTTCGTTTTTCTCGGTTTTAAAGTTGGACTTTATGTCAATATAGCCTTAATTCATTATTTTTTTATTTTTTTGGCACTCATAAAGTCATAAACGTGGCTGAACTTGGTGTGACTATGTAACATATTGAAATCACTTGAAACGGATCAATAACTCAAACCTCATTGGGTTTTTGCAAGGCTGTGGTCTGTTAGTGTTGCACTGACATTTACATATTACAAATGTAAAATGTGTAACTGTTAAATGCAGTTCAAAAAAACTTTGAAGAGTGTTTTTATGATCACTGTTACTCTGGGAGGCCACGAGCAATGAAGCTCAGCTTCGTGTTTCACTCTGCGGTCTTAAGGTGAAACTGCAGAATAATTCAGTTCAAAGTAGTTCCCTGAACGCGTCTGTCTGACTCCTTAGCTCCGTGTCTGCGTGACTCTATTCAACAGGTTCATCTGCTTTAGGCCTATTCATAAACCAGCGGGGTCTGGTACAGCAACGGATCAGGCCATCGACCTTGCTAAGGCACCCAATGGATATCACATCATTTCATATTGCTGCCCGCTGCGTCTGCATTGGTAAAACGTCGTTTGTCATTAAGAAAGGGTCTGAGGAAGAGCATTGTGCCTCGTAGAAATACTCATGTCTGCCTGCCTTGTGCTAAGAAAATAGTTATGCATGTTTTAAAAAGTTAATGGAATTTAGTCTGGTCCTCACATTTTGTTTTACAGTATTGATGGAAGGAATTGTATTCTAAGTCTAACACGCTGTCTCACAGTTAGCCTGTGCCCGGCCTTCTGTGGAAATTGGTCATCAAAGAAAGCATATGGCCTGTAAGACAAATAACGCCCTCTCTACAGTCTTTTGTGAAGTGGGCCATACCCCTGATAAACGCTGAATGCTATGGGATTTGTAGCAATTGGATAATAACCTTTTAACCGCAGAGGAAATCAGAGTTTAAAGGAGGCCCTCCTCTGTTGGCGTGTAAAGTCTTCAGGGCCCAAGGCCTGAACCTACAGCCTCTCAGTTCTACTCTCACTTTAAGATACGTGCTCAGAGTACAAAAGAGATTCTGTGAGAATGAACGTGGATCTAATGAGAGCCCCCGTCTTCCCGCCCTGGTTGGTCGTGCGTAAAAGTGCGCAAAGGCCGGTTCTTTCTCATAAGCAGGGCCGCCATTTCGACCTGTGCCTGCCGAAATATTGGGCAGAGGGGCCGACGTTGAATTATTACTTTGATAAAACGAGAAAAAGACACTATTTAATTTACCTGTTCTGGTTTAACTTCCATCTGTAAGCATGGACTTCCTGATGATATAAAGATATTCTCCCAAAAATGAAATTTTGGATTATGTTATGTTCATGTCTCCAGATTCATACTGAGGGATACCATTTTGCTTTTGATGTGTCACCTTAAACCAACACTTTCTGCGTAAACCTCCTGTCTGCCAAGACTTCATATATTATTTTTTGTATGTATCATATCATATTTCTCACATAAAAGTCTTGCAGGCGAGGACTTAGCAGATCTTACAGTCTATGTAAAGGAAAGGCCAATAAGCTTCCTGATGTTGCGTCAGTCCGCATGAGAGAGATGGAGGGTTGAGGATGGAAAGGGGGGAGGGAGGGGAGAAAGAAAGAGAGAGATGACCTCATGTGGCATATAGCCTACTTTCGTTTTGACCTTAGGTGCCCCATCGCAACACAGGAAATTGTGTGATGTTAAGGTGAGAAGGGTCGAGATCTCTCCCTGACAGATAACAGACTGATCTTTTTATGCATTATCATCGATACCAACGATTACAAATTGATCTATCTGATCAGGCCTGTGGGAGGGAGAAGCACCGAGTAGCCTACCTGCTAAAGGATGCCCAGCAAGGTTCACTCAGAAGGGTCCATGTATTTTATATTATAGTTATTATGACTTCTATATTTTATAAGCAAGTGCAAACTTAAGAAGAGATACGGGAGCTTTCTCATTATGTTTACAGTCAGCAGGCGTGTAATAAACGAGCTGGTGGAGTTAACATGCGCTATTAATTTTTCATTGCTTTTCCGTTTCGAGGCTCGCGCGCAAAAAAGCAAAACAGCCGAAGCCTTTCATTGTGGATGGAGGGAAAGCAGAGGAAGAGGGAACACTTAGACAGCAGCGATGTCTCCAATTTGCCTCCAAATCATTATCACAACTCACCCGCATTCTTACTAATGTTTAAAAAAGTAAACGCACCCTCTTCCTCCCTCTCCTCCTCCTCCTCCATCCCTCCCATCCTCCCATCCTCCCATTTCCAAGGTAATGAAATATGGTAATGGTTTGGACCCCCGGATTAAAGTCGTCCTACCCTGATGGAAGTTTCCTCCAAAATTTCAACCCTAAAGCAACAACAATTTGTATACATGATTGATTGTGTTTGGATTTTTTAATTGCTTATGTATTTAATTTGCAAATCAGAGAGACAAGGGCGACGACAGCAATTTACTTCTGTGGGGAAGAAAAGCGCTGGTGTCTGAATCTCAATAAATAAAAAACAGACTGGCTGTGGAGTGTGTGCGAGGGTGATGAAACGACTTATTTCCCCAAAAAGTATCCAAAATAAGAAATCTTTATGTTTCTTTTTCTTATGATGCCCTAACTGGAGACACCAGGAGCTAAATTGGACACTCTATGAATGAAAAATGTGATTAATTGATTTATCTGGAGAAGAAAACTTGCAAACAATCTTACATTGAGAGTGTAGAATTCTCATGTACTATATTATGGACATTAGAACGTTAGATAACCTGTTCATTTCCTACTTTACAGATTACTTTTTTCTAGCAGTGCAGGCTTTGCCATTATCCGCATATCCCTACAATTTCCCCCATTTCGTTCCATTTGTGGCCTAAATTTAGGCCCGTGCCTTGGTGTATGATTAACAGTTACCAATCTTTAAGTTGATCTAAGTTAAAACACGAATCTATGCTAGAACAGAAAAATCAATGGGGCTCGCTGTGTCAGAATTGTTAGAGGCCGTGATTCGCTCAGGAAACAGATGTGAAATATGAATGAGGATTATTGAGAATGTGTTGAGGTTTACTCCACTGTCAGTGGATTAAATAGCATAGAATAAATGCAGATTTATGAAAACATACTTGGTGTTCGAGATGGAAATAAATGAGATTATTAATAGGTAGATCACATTCTTTGAGAGATCATGCTGTGTGTCTGTGTGTTTCCATGGAGGCCTTGGTGCTGCTTTTATTTTGGACAGTGTGTGGCCTCGCTGACTGCTTTGAAAACTCTTCAGAGTTCATAGTGTCGGTAGTTAAGTTCCTGTATGTCTTCCTGTATGTATTCGTGCGTGTGTACAGCCTTGTGCACGCGCGTGTCTGCAGGCTAAATGCCCAAAGCCGAACGCCCCCTCGTGGTTAGTCTCGTTAATAGTCCTATACCAGAATAATCCACCGACAAAGAACAAAACCCAAATAAAACGTAAATAAACCAAAAACTTCACTTTCAGACGTCATTTTCAAAATATACAGTAACTGGAGAAGTAAGATTATTTTAAGGAGAACATCCTGAGTATCCAAAAGAGGCCCAGTTTACTCTGAGTGTTTTGACAGGAGGCAAGAAACCGATAACTCAAAGCGAGAATTCTGCAAATGGAAAAATCAGAAAAAAAACAAACTCAATAACATCATACACTGACCTTTACGGGATCAGATGCATTGCCTTAAGGTACATCAAACCTATATGTCCTCTGGGGATACACCTGAAAGGTACACAAGAAGGCTGACATTTTGTTCATGTTGTTCTTTAGTTGTGCGTTACTGTTATTAACCATCTTCCTTAATGTTACTGTCAGTAATATCTTTAATGATACCGGTTTACAGGCGTAAATAGCATGATGATGGTTTAGACAGTGAGCAATCTCAGTGTTTCATGTGCGCTGTATAAACACCATGGATCAGAAATGATTAAATGTCTAGAAAGAGGAATAAGGGAAATAACACTTTTTAATTTGGCTCATGCTTTAGGCTATTTGTGTGTTTAATATTACAGGGGCGAGGCTCAGATATGCACTCTGAAATCAGGTGGGACGAACATGTAATGAATCCCTCTCCCTCTTTCAGTTTAAATGCGGAGCTCGCCAATTGCATTTCATTAAAACCACGTCCGTTTGGATCCGCAATCAATTAGATAATGAGTGGGGATACATGTTTCATGTGCTTTTTTTCTTTCCTCGATCCACTAAAGCTAAAGATTTATAACAATGTGTTGAAGGGCCAACTGTTTTCATAACATGTTACAGCTCTCCATTGACCAACAAAAAGAGGATATAAAGCTTCTGGGTTTTGGGGGAAAGTTTAACTAGAATACTGGCTTCGTTGAATTGTTAAAATCTGTGAAACCTGCCTTTTTTAATTAAATAGTTCAATTTTACCTTCTTTCTTCCAAGTTATGGACAAATGCTGTTCGAGTTCCCTCGTTTATTAAGCCTTGCTGCAACTAAGCCCCATTTTAAGTAATACTCGATTAATTAGCCTTTTAATATTGACATGAATAAATTGAGCGCAAACGGGTATAAAGGCATTAAGTTTCTTACTTCGTTAATTGAAATTAAACATATCATCTCACTCCCCGAGCCCTGCGTCGCCTCACCGAGTCTCTCCATTGGTCGACGTACAATACATGCGGGGCGTCATTGGCCCACGGGATTCGCGCCAGCCAATCACCTCGCTCCTCCCATTGACTCTGTCTGGGGGTTGGTGATGACGCGAAGGCAGCGCTCGCGTGGTGATTGGCTGGCTCCGCTGAGAGTGACGGGCAGCTGGCCGGCGCGTGTAGGTTAGGGTTCCAGGGGGTTGGGAGCGGGCGCTGTCCGCACGAGAGCTGGTTCTGAAACGCCGTGCGCCACCGTGGACGCTGGAGGGGCGCAGGAAGTCTATCTCTGTATACTTAAAGAAGCCTGTTAATGTACATATTTAGGTCAGTTTTTTGGCGATCATTGTCTCGAGCGCGGAGAAAACTACCTTTTGAGTTTGGACAGGACTGTCTTATTTTTCCAGCGTGAAGAAATGCGTCTCAAAACTCAGACGTATAAACCTGGAGTCCAGTAGCTACACTCGTGCAGTGAGTCTAGTCCACACAGAGGGGGAAAGAGAAAGCAGTGTGACCAAGATCTGCTTTTCCTTCATGCATACAGGATAACAACTGTCACCCAGCCTCGGCAGAGTTTTTTCAAACCATAGAGTTTTGTTTATAATTTTCCTGCAGCTGACTCTTCCATTGTTTTCTGAAGTTTTTGCTTGTTTTGCGTCTTTGTTCGGTGGATATGAGACTTATTTGAGCCCTCCTCTGCTCTAACGCGCTGTATTGATGGAGATTACCAGGTGTTAATGTGAAAACAGTTGCCGAAGAAGGTTTGTGACAAGACGAAATGTGCAGCAAAGACCTCAGAAGAAAAAACAGGCCTACTGTGGATCTCTAAAGATAATTTTTACAATGTTTTCGAATCTAATGTTTTGAAATATTTAATCAGTCTGAAAGGGGGAAAGTTCAGCCCCCACCGGTTAAGACGCAGTTCAGGGGTCACGACCAGCGGACCGAGACGAAGAGAAAAGAAGGCAGGGGGGACACTTTTTAAGCCTTTATTTTTCATACTTTTTTTTCGACATAAGTTTGAATGTGTTTTAGTTGGACTGAAGTGACCCGATGCAGACGAGCAGCTGACGGAATGAGCACTGTTGCAGTCCTTTCCCTCCTCTGGTTTTGGGGACGCCAGCAGAGCCCCGATGTGGTGTCCCGTCCCGATGAGGAGGGAGCCCGTCTCTGATTATTATTTTTGATCTATTTCTTTCCTCTTTTCCATCTGAAAACCTATCATTTTTTTATATTTGTTATTTTCCATCAGTTCGAGTCAAAGTGAAACGCCCTTTTTTTAATAAGCCACGCAAGAAAAAAATAGGCCCTCATTTTTATGGGAACTGGCTCTCTTTTCCGTTTTTGAAGCGCACAGTCTGTCAGTAAAGTGGTCCGGTGGCATTTTAAGTCCCCCTCACACTGTGGCTATCGGGGGCCTCCAGCCCCACTGTAGGGATGGAGATTCACTGTAAACACGACCCGTTTGCTGCCATGCACAGTAAGTTTACACGTTTATAAACCACCCATCTGCATGAGTCCATCTGTACTGAACTAAAACTACTGAAAACATCCCCCCTCACCATCCACTCTGTGTACAACAGCCGTAGGATTCCAAGCTCTCATTGCAAAAGCACCCTCACTTTGAGTCGGATGGTCGTCATTTTTATTTGTATTTATTTATTTGTTTATTTTAACAACATGTAAAAGACTTTAACAGTGCTGAAATTACTTTCGCTTTTGGAAACAGCTTTTGGTTTTTCGTTATTGAAATGAGTGGGATTTTTTTTTATCGTGATATAGCTTCTTTATATATTAATTTATTTTTGGTAATCTTGAAACAGTCTGGTGATACTTTGGAAAAACCGTTGCTCAAGGGATTTTTGTCTTCCAGCAACAGCTTTTTAAAAGCAATTTGTTTTGAAAAAAAATATCGATTTAAAGGGGAATTCTACTTTTTCAGTGTTTTAAATGAGGATATGCATGTAATCGCTTTTACTCTAATTATTTTATTTTTCACAACCATTATTGCTGATTTGTGAAATTGATTGATTCATGCTTTCGATTTATTTTTGTGTGTCTCTTGCAGTAGCCTATTTTTTATAATGCACTTTGCTTTAATACGACATGAAGTGATTTAATTAATTGTGAATTGCACTGTTGTCCTGCACGCGGTTTGATGTAGGTTAATTGTTGGTAGGCTACGAGACGGTCTGTTGTGTTTCCCTCTTTAAAGGAAGGTGGAGTACAAGGGTCAGAGAGAAAGAGACATAGGGGTAACAAAGCGTGGCTAAAAGCTGAACTTGATCCTTTAACAGTAAAAGCGTTTCTCTAACGTGGTTACATGGACACTCACTGGTCTTATAATGGTAATAATAATAATAGTAACAACTAGGTGAGACGGTGTTGACCCCCTGTAGGAACTGCAGGTCAGGTGGGTTCAGCCTCACAGTGTGCAGACTCTTGCTCAAGGATACTTCAGCAGTGTAAGGTGCTGCTTTGAATGAATGGGGCAACACTTGTTCAGTCAGTTGTGACATGGCGGGCTCTGCTTTGTTTCTTCAGCACTTTCCATCCACAGTGAGTGTTCATATCAACATCAACTGTGAACAAAATACCAAGAAACCTCCCTTTGAATGGAAATCCCCAAAACACAGTTTAATAGGCTAAAATGATCAACTCGCTATAAGGTTGTTACAGAGGCCTTATATTGTATAATAAAAAATATAAAATAAATCAGGAACTTTACTTTCAGGGAGCTTATTTTTTCTAACAAAGGCCCAATGGAATTAAAAACACGAGTCCTATACATATGTCCTATTTTATGTGACGTTTAACTTATTTTGTGCCCTCGAAAATAACGTGTCGTAGGGTCGTAGGCCTTCTCTTTTCATTAAGACTTTAGTCAATGTTTTAATGCAGTTTACTCCAGGAGAATAACCGTGTTCTGTGACTGACACCGGTTCCCACGGTGCGTTTCCCTGCTGGATAAATAAACCCTGCGCCCCCACACAAACACTCACTTAAAAAAACACAGAACATTTTCTAGAACGAATCCCGTTTCCTTTTCTTTCATGCCGTTTGACCAAAGCCAATGATCCGCGCTGCTGCAGGTAACAGCGGAGCTAAAGTTATATGTCAGAGCCCGGAGACGCTTTAAAACGATTACACGTAAAAATGTCAGAGTGAGAGAGAGGGAGAGGGAGAGGGAGAGAGAGGGAGAGGGAGAGAGAGAGAGAGAGAGAGAGAGAGAGAGAGAGAGAGAGAGAGAGAGAGAGAGAGAGAAGTGTTTGGTAACACTTTCATATAGGCTCAGTGCATTAAAGTTCATATTGTTATGTTGTTTACGTTTTACAGGTTGTGTTAGGCTATTTCTACTTTTGGTTTCTCTGTGAAAACCTGTCTTGAGTGCGTATGAGTGCACATTTTGTAAACTGCGGCTTTAATTTTACCCTAACCCTGGACCATTATTATTTTTTAAGGTAAAATAATCAGCTTTTTTTCTTTCTAAAGAGGATGAACTGTTATAGGGTAATCTATGCCTGTATGTCTCATAACTTTGTTAACTTTGCATTTAGCACCATCTGCAACAATATGTAGCCTCGGCCTCGCAGTGATGTTTTAAAAATCTATAGCAGATAATTGTGATGATAATGAGCTGAATTTCATAATCACATATTGAGATGGTAATGGCGGCATGCTGAATTTAAAACAGGAGAGGCTGTGGCCTATACCTTTTAGAGATTGTCTGCTGCCTGCCATTTAGAAAAAAAGTGGCTAAAAAATCAAACAAAAAAATACGTCAACTGCAGTTTAAAAAAGTAATTAAAACTGTTATTTTCTGCATGAAAATGAACGTCACACACTGCCCATTAAAAATATGGACAAAAAACCGTAACGAAAGTAAAGGAGTAGAAGCCTGAACACATTGACATACTCAATTAATTCACGTGTTTCCTTTTTTATGGATTAAACCACACATCTGCCCAAAGGGAATCTCATGAAATCAGGCTTCATTTGTTATATCATTACTATCTTTACATTAAGCAGTTTGTTAAGATTTCTTAAACCACCTTTGGCAACAAAATAAAATGATTCCACCTTTCTAGAGATAAATAACAGTCCACTTCCACACTTCCCTCCCCATCTCTCACATCTTTTCACTGTTTGCTCAGGAAATGTGCTTCATCTGTATTCTCGCAGGCAACTTCCCAAACAGGTTCTCAGCCAAAAGTCATTTCTACGTCCCCCTTTCTTTTCCCTTTTCCCCTCCACCAGAGAAGAGGGGGAGAGGAGAACCGGTGGCGTTTTGTTGCAATTTTTCTTGTGCTTTTATTTTTGAGTCGTCAGGCCGTGACGACGCAGATGAAAGATGAAAAAGAGGGAAAAGAAAGAGAGAGAGAGAGAGAGAGAGGGAGAGAGAGGGAGAGAGGAAGAGAGAGAGAGAGGGAGAGAGAGAGAGAGTGGAAAAGAGAGAGACACACATCCCTAATAGACCTTATTTTCTGGATGGGGAAGCTCAAATATATTCTGCTTTATCTCTGTATTTTTTCCTCCTGGAAACAGTGAATCAATCAGACATTAAAGAAGGTGCATGCCTCTTAAGTCAGCTCCCATAAAAGGTAAATAAATAAAATACAACAGGGATGCATAATGACCCCTGCTCCCCTGGCTGGCTGTCTCTCTCTGTCCCCTCTCTGATTCGGAGTCTCCAAGATGAAAATGAAGCTGCTGCCTGTGCCAACAGTTTTTCCTCTGCCTCTGGAGACTGTAGCTTCTGTTTTTTGACCCTTAATTTGGCAAAATCTTTGTATCTCATTTGCAACAAAACCTCCCTGAGCCAAGGCTGATTGAATTTCTGGGAGCAAGTGGTTAATTTGTTTGGTCAGTGTGATGAATTACTGGACCTCTGTCCCTAAACCCACACAGCTGTGAGGGAGAACCGCTCGTGAATTCTTTGCTGAGTTTTCATGTTCCCATTCTCATGTTTTTTTTTTACCTTTCTTCCACAAGAAATAGGACAGATTCTTCAAAAAAGCAGGGCATTATGATCATAATGATAAAAGCCTCAAGATCATATTTACTCCCCCTGAAAACATGGAATAAAGTCTTTAAAATGCAACTCGTATAACATATTCAGAGAATAATGCGACAGTGGCCGATAAACAAATGCCTTCATAGAATGTGTAAGTTATTGCGTTTGTGCCTATCAGTATTTATTGGCTTGGAAAATAAATTTCAAACACATAATCCCCAT
This sequence comes from Notolabrus celidotus, assembly GCF_009762535.1. NCBI lineage: Eukaryota > Metazoa > Chordata > Actinopteri > Labriformes > Labridae > Notolabrus > Notolabrus celidotus. The sequence continues at coordinate 19,098,632 of NC_048278.1, forward strand.
GAACCGTCCCCAAGAATGGTGAGAGTGTGAACGCCTAATGCCAACAGTAAATACACAGATAAGTGAATAAATAGTTATCTTCAGGTTTTTGTAGGTCACAAGTCATTCCTCTCCATCTCTTTACAAAGCAAGGCGTATTTCATGCCCCGGCCCAGATAGGAGAGGTGAAAGGAACCATTTCATTTACTCTTATCTGAGAAAGAGGGGAGAGAGAGGGAGGGAGAGAGAGAGATGGAGAGTGAGAGAGAAAGAAAGAGGCGGGAGAGTCTTCTCTGCAGATACCTGTGCCGAGGAGGATGTGGGTTGCTATAAATGACCCTGCAAAACCTGTGTCTTTTATTCATTGTGAGGTTTCAGGACATAATAATAAAAAGGAAAGGAGACAGTTATGCTGTGACACAAAACATTCCCAGGGAGCAACAGAAAGTGTGTAGAGGACATGAATTTGGCCATCTAGGTCAGCAGACTCTTTCCTGCTTTGAAGAATATCCGAGAGCATAGCTCTTTAGATGTCCCAAGTCTAAGTGGGACATTACGCATTCAGGACTTTTCAGTGAACTCACAGGAATTAGTTAAAGTAAAACACTGAATTGTATTCAGGACTCTTTACTCTGCTCTTGAAGAGTTGAGGCTTCTTGTCGAATCTATGAGTTTCTCTAAATTCCTGATGAATAATCTGCTGTGCTCAGAGATAAGTAAGTTTGATCATTTTACATTATGATCCATCAGCCCAGATGAGCCCAGACTTTTTTGGCTGGGGTGCACACAAACCCGAATATCATTTATTTACTCTTTCTGTCTCCACTAATCATATCTACTTTAACTTCGGACGTTACAGTGTCACACATAAGTTTTTTTCATTTGTATCACTTTTCATCTTTAAAAAGTTATTTAAAAAATGGCAACATATAAATCGTCTATTTTTTGATCTTGAGGGATCAAAAATGAGGCTGTTACTCCACAGTAACAATTCAAAGTACTTAAAAAATGTAAGTAAACTCCTGTACATCATTTTAACTGTGATTATTTTCATGGACTGGTTCCTCTCTGACAAACCTGTCTTATGAAATAGATTTGTATTTTTCTGCAGTTTAAAGCACTATGTGCTACATTTAAATGCACAGTCCAAAATTTTGTTTCAACACGAGTCCAAAAACTGCCATTGCAAATAGCCAATCAGAATTTAAGATTTTGGGGAGGCCATGTTCATCAGACAAAACAAGGATTAAAATGAATATTATGCAGATGTAACTCAAAAACTTGTCTCACTAAGACTAGAATGGTGTCCTTCTCTGCAGTGCTGCACTTGGATTGTTCACCATTTGTTATAAAAGTGAATTGTTTGAGACTAGTTATTGTAGAGACTTGTTTAGGGTACAGGCCAATCTCCTTAAACATCAAATGCTCATCAACTGCCCTTATTGCAAAAACGTCTGCATAAGACCCTCAAAACTGTTACGATGTCCACATAGTCATCTGTGAATTGTAGTTTTTGACTCCAAAATGAGGTACCTGATGACTTCTTGAGGGTTCTTTTTTCAGTAAGCTTCAAAAGTCAATATGCAGCTATTATTTCCAGATCAGTAAGCTACTTTAGATGTGTAAATTCACTGGAGTTCTCCTTAAGTGCAAGTGTCACATCCCAGTCAGGCCAACACTGAAAAGTAAAACTACATGTTAGTTAATTCAGCAGTCCCTTTAATGGAGTCCATTTACAGATGAACTCAAAATGCTTTTGTTGCGGCTTCTGTTGGCATTGTCTTTAAACTTTGTGCTTGCCTTTCACACTTCATGCCTTGGTTTAGCCCACGTCATGAAATGTAGGACCCTGTCTATAGACTGCTGTCTTTAGAAAAGCGTGATTGCTTTTTTAAATTGTGATGTCTGCAGCAATCATCTCCATAATGTGGCTTCTTCTATTTGAAAAGATAAAGTCAGGAGGATGACAGCGACCGTTCAAATCAGCTGTGTGGAAATGGCTTTGTTTGATTTCACAGAATAAGACTCTCTAGACTTCACATTTCTGTATTTTATTCCCCCTTTCTGTGTGTGGATCTGTTTGTATTTGAGCTGTGTGTGTGTGTGTGTGTGTGTGTGTGTGTGTGTGTGTGTGTGTGTGTGTGTGTGTGTGTGTGTGTGTGTGTGTGTGTGTGTGTGTGTGTGTGTGTGTGTGTGTGTGTCTTTATTTCATACTGGTGGAGGAAAGACGAGGACAGGGGGACAGGTTCAGGGGACAGCTTTGTGTTTGAGGGGGTATCCCTGCTGGGGAAATGTGTTTAAAATCTATTACCCCCACAGCTAGGATTAACGTGTGTGATTGTGTGCGAGTGTGTGTGTGTGTTTCCCCTAAAGACGTAATCACTATGGTAATACAAAAGCCAATGGATTATGTGTTTGAAAAAAATCTGGTTGATTTATAGTCTGCCGTTGGTGAGATATGTGTATGTACAGTAAATACACACATACAGCTTGGGAGAGGGAGCTTGTGTTTCCCAAACTCTTGCAGCTTTCACTTTCTCTCTCCTACATACTGTATGCCTCCACTGCTCTCTTTACTGTCCTTTATAGCTGTTAGTAGTTGTTATTATAGTCATTACAAAGTGTGAGGTGCCTGCATGTTTTTTTGATTTGGCTGGTGGGTGTTTATTAATATATCTTCTGTAGAGGTGTGAATGCATCTGCCTGTTTTCCTAACCTCTTCTCCTCCAGTGTATGCTGGGAGAGGCTCCAGCTGACACATCTAGTTTCATAATTAGTCAACTGAAAGAAAATAAATCAGAAAGAAGTTGACAAATCCATCATTGCTTTTGCCCTTTTAAGCTAAAATACAAATAATGATCTGGTTTCAGCTTCTTCATCGTGATTATTAGTCTTCAATAATTGCAAACATTGTGTTTGGAGCTGTTGGTTGGGAAAAACAAAACAATTTGTGTGAGGATTCTACCTTGGGATCATTATTTTACTTTACTTATCAACTTCATGTTACACACATGTTCTTCTTGTTGATCCTGCTCCTCTGCTGCTGTCGATCAAAAATGCAAGTTTGAATTAACATGGACACATTGTTTTTCTCTCTCTTTTGCCTCAAGTAGTTAAAGAACAGAGGATTAACACCAGGATAAAAACGACCCCATGCACAGAATTCTGCAAAGGTTTAGTTTTCCTCTGTCCTCGTGCACAAACCAGTCTTTCATTTATTTCCCCGTATACTTTCATCCCCCAGGGGGAATATTAGTGGTATATCCTCAGTGGGGGGGCTAGGCACAGGCCTTGGTCAATAATTAATTGAAATCCCTTCATTTACTTCAGATCTCAGCTTACTCTGCCTGAGTGGAAATGGTCAAAGTTTGCACTTTGGAGTGGTCTAACTGGTTCTATTATGCTGATCCAGAGAAATCAGTGACAGCAGAGGTATCAGATGTATTTGTGGTCGTTAATTGACTCAAACACGAAGTCCAAGTTAGGAAATATAATATTTCTCAACATAAACACACCAAAAATAATTACATACAGGCCCTGAAAGAAATGTAAGTAGCTAAAAGAAATATTTCTTGTATATAGAGTAAATATGTTCATAGTTGGTTGTGTCTGGAGAGTGTTTAAATTTCATGCAGACTGCAGCTATTTGAAAGGTAGCTCCTGAAGAATCAACTGTGTTGTTTATAAAGACATTACTGGGAAAACAGCAATTCAAACATCCTTTAACACAGAGTTGGAATTCTCTTCATGAGTCAGGGAGACTGTGGTTGAACCAAGCGACTCCTGTGTGTTGATGGTGATTTTGTGCCGAACAGGTCCCCCTTAGATTGTCTCATTGAGTCTGTCACTTTAAAGGGGTCTTATTTTATGTCAATGGGATCACCTGGAGTGGACAGCAGGGTCATAATTATCGTATCAGACTAGCCACAATGATTTGAGGCATTACTGTGTCTGTCCAGTTTTCCGCCATGTCTTTCAAAAATCTAATGAGAGAGAATGCCAGGCCTTGGATGCTAATGATGAATCAGATTGACAAAAAAATATCATATGCTGTTTTTTTTCCTAATTGGTGATTGTATATTTGTTGCATCCTGATGAAAGCAAAAACACTTTAGTCTCCTAAAATTCCATTGTCATCATTTTCTTGTCCTCCTCATTTGAATAAGTTTATCATTGCTCTGTTTCTTCTCCTGTTACCTAATTAATTCTGTGTCTTGAATTTGGCAGCCATAACATCCTCTCTTCCTCTCTCTCGCTCATCCTTGACCTCTTTTTTTCCCCCTCCTTCTTGTAGGACATGGTGGCGTGAACCAGCTCGGAGGTGTGTTTGTAAACGGCAGGCCCCTCCCAGATGTTGTGCGACAGCGAATAGTAGAACTCGCCCACCAAGGGGTTCGGCCCTGCGACATCTCACGGCAGCTGCGAGTCAGCCATGGATGTGTCAGCAAGATACTGGGCAGGTAAATGGCACACAGACACTTCTGAAGTACAATATTAAGAGAGGACAGCTACAAAATATCATAAGGTTCAGGTGTCAGGTTAGTTTCAGGTCACACTTGGTGCATTTTCGTGTCAAATCTGATGAATTGTGGGGCTTTTTTTGTTGTTGTTTTAGTGTTGTGTCAAAGCTCTTGAAAGGTCTTACCACTTTCTTATTCCCTGTGCATGCACAAGCTATATTTTCAAAACAGTCTGCCCTCATTTTTTCTTATTTCACCCTCTTCTCTGTTGTTTTTTTCCTTTCTTACCTTCCTTTCTTTCCTGTGTATCCTGAATTTCTCAGGAAAAACTGAATATTTCTGTCTTTCCTCGCTTCCTATTTCTCGCTCTCTTTCCATCCCTCTCTGTCTTTTCAAAGCTAAAATTCAAGAGTAAATCCCTGCTCGTTCCGTCCCCCGGAGAAGAAAGGAGCACAAAAGGGAAAAGATTCATCACTTTTTGGAATTAGCATCAAAATGAAAGTGGCACCATATTCCCCCCCCCAAAAAAAGGGTAAAAAAAACTGACAGAGAGGAGATGGAGAATGGTAGAAAGACAAGAACAATCAGGGGGGAAACGGCGTGTCAAAGAAAAAGAAGAAGAAGAAGAGTGCGGGAGGAGGAATGAGAGACAGAGAGACCATTTGAGGGGACGGAGGGGAAGGATTAGCCACAGCGACCCTAAGCTATATCAAAAAATGTGTTGCTCATTGTTCTCCCTTTGCCTCCCTCTCTCTCTTTCTGTCTTTCTGTCTCTACCTCTCTCTCTCTCCCCCTGTCCTGGCCGTTCAACTCACTCAAGCGTTACCATGTGGGGGGGGGGGGGGGGATTGAGGGATGGAAGGAGGGAGGGAGGGTTGTTTTATCCTCTTCTCTCTGTCTCTGTGGTGCCAGCAGAACAAAAACACCAACTCCACCACTCTGTGTGTGACCGTGAGTGTGTGTGTATGGGTGTGTGTTGGCTCATCGTTGCGTGGATATCAATAACCACGCTCGTTTATTCACCAATGATTCAGCTGTGAATAATTTAAATAGTTTTCCATTTGGAAATAGATTGTTTTTCCTTTAGCTGTGTTTAGACTCCAGCTGTGAAAAGCCCAAAAACGTCAGTACACCCACACGCACACGCACACGCAAACACAAACGCACACAGAAAGAAAGACAAGGAAATGCACATTTACAGGAGCACACATCTTTACGGAAGGGATTACTCTACCGTACAGCGGTGAAGAGAGAGAGAGACAGAGACAAACAGAGAGGGAGAGAGAGAGCAGCAGGTTTAAGACTGACTGACAGCTTGCATCCACACACAGCATCCCCCCTTTTCTGCAAGCTGCGGAGCACATTTGCTGTCCTCCCACCCCTGTCCCCCCCATGCCCCTTCTGCATGCAAATACATTCATGAAATAGCCATGGTGGACATGAAACGCCTGAATCTGGGAGTGTGTGTGTGTGTGTGTGTGTGTGTGTGTGTGTGTGTGTGTGTGTGTGTGTGTGTGTGTGTGTGTGTGTGTGTGTGTGTGTGTGTGTGTGTGTGTGTGTGTGTGTATGTGTGTGTGTGAGTGAGTGAGTGAGTGAGTGTGTGTATGTGTGGATCAGTGCCACCTCTGCTTACCTCTGTGTCACAATGTGAAAGAAAAACAACAGCCAGCACCTCAGTCAGGCATCAAAAATATTTGTGAGGCGTCACATTCAGTCGTTTAGTTGATGCTCTTGTGTGTCGTTACTTCCAATAACTGCACCTCTTTAAAACTATGAATGTTACAGAAATATTAACCCACTGATGGGACAGCATTTTGATATCATAATGATAGCTGTTGTTCATCAGTATATGTTGCATGAAGTGATGATGCAGTGTATGTAGAGATACAGTGTATGTAGACAACCATCCAGATGAAGACAGTAAGGAACTTGAACAAGTCGGGCTTTTACCACTGTGCCATGTTGACTAAAGACTTTTAGTACTTTTAATCCAAAAAAACAGAAGAGCAAAACCAGTCTCACAGATAAAGTATTTTAAAACGTAGACAGCAAGATTAAGACAGAATTAACATAATTCCTAAATTTGGCCAAAGTTATCAGAAAACACAAAAGCTTTCTTTGATAAATCCATTCAAGCACTAGGGACAGTGTGATGATGATGATAATGATGATGATGATGCTGGTTTCGCTTTTAACACATGTTGGTTTTTTTAAGAATGAGTACTTTTCCTTCTGTCTTGTCTTCATCATGTTAAGATGTCATTTATAAGTTATTGGTTACAGGGAATTTTAACTTTTTAAAATTAAACTGATTAATTGTTTGTGGTAACTTTTCCATACTGACAATGAATGCAAATGTTGGAAATTACCCTAACCTACTGTCTGTAAAACATAGTTATGTCACCAGAAGCTTACGAGAGGATTCAGCAGTCTGGGTGAGACAAATTCAGTGGAAAAATACAACAAAATAGGGAGGTTCAAACTCATAAAGACTATGACTTCAAAGAGGACCACTATATTGGACTGAATCAGGCTTTTATAAGCAGAATGAGAATTCAAAATGTCACTTGAATGAATGTGAACAGACCCGTCAGTACAGAAATAAGAGAGTGGCAAAAGACAGGAAGATCAGATGTGAAAAGAAGAGCAGGGACTGCACAGGCCAGTGGGGAGGTTAAGTTGCTGTGTGAAGGTCATCCCTCCACTGGCACGCCAGGAGGGAAGAGATTTGAGATAGAGTGGACCAAAGCTCAAGGAGGGGTGAACTAGATGGACAGTTATTTGTCACATGTCAGTGTTTTTTGCCCAGTTACAAGCTGTTGGGTTGGAATGAAGGAACAAGAATATGAGACATAGACCATGAAATAGACCATAGCGTGTGATTTTAAGATTGTTTCCTTTATTCAATTTCTCTGTTACAAATGACTAACTTTTAAAAATGCGCTGTTAGTTTATAACAAACATATATTTTGAATAAGAGACCAGTGCAAGCCGTTGATAAGGGGATACGACTCGCACTGGTCTCTTATTTAAAAATAGGTGGTGATTTATAACTTTGCACAGTCATATATACGGCAGATGGAAAGAGAGGCAGAGTTAGAGAGGAGCTCACGCATCAAGTCCTCCCACAGTGTAAGCCTATAACAGCTTAACTATAGACTGGTCCAAAGCAAGCTTGAGCAAGCCCTGCCAGTAAGCTTGATGAAGAGAGAAAGTTTAAGCCTATCTAAAAAAAATACAGGAATATCTGCCTCTCAGATGAAAACTGGTGTATCCAAAGGAGTGGCCTGATAATCAAAGGCTATATGGCTCATATTACTTTAGAAGACTTAAGTAGGCCTGCATTCTGGGAGCAAAGATTTTAGAACACTGTGAGCTCTTTCAAAAATGATATTGAAAGATGTCCTGTATGGTGAAGGAGCTTTTCGAGCTGGAGGGTTTACAGAGACTTTTCATCTCACTTCAGTTCTTTCACATATTAAGGCATAACATGTTGCTTTTAAAAATATTTAAAATACCCAATAGGACATAACGGTATTATACAGTAGAAACAGAGATGTTATTTTTGAAACATTTACAGGTGTAACCACTAACTGTTTTCCTTTTAACTCCTACGAGAAATACTCTAACCTTTTTTAGCCCTCCTATGACCAACACAAGCCTCTCTTCTTTGATCTGCAGGTACTATGAAACGGGCAGTATCCGCCCCGGGGTAATCGGGGGATCCAAACCAAAGGTTGCTACTCCCAAAGTGGTCGACAAGATCGCCGATTACAAACGCCAAAACCCCACCATGTTTGCCTGGGAGATCCGGGACAGGCTCCTCGCCGAGAGAGTGTGTGACAACGACAGCGTCCCCAGTGTCAGCTCCATCAACAGGTACTAGAGTCTGTGTAATGCGTGTGCGTGTGTGTGTGTGTGTGTGTGTGTGTGTGTGTGTGTGTGTGTGTGTGTGTGTGTGTGTGTGTGTGTGTGTGTGTGTGTGTGTGTGTGTTTGTGTGTATGTGTCTTAGTATCCACTTAGGCAGGTAGAGCAAAGGGCAATATAATACTGTGAATGTGTATGTGTGTGCATGTGTGTGTTTGTGTGTGTGCGTGTGTGTGTGCTTGAGTGAAAAAAAGAGAGAATGGTAAAGAGGCCCCAGTCTCCATATGTATGAAGTGGCTGCAGCTCAGTGGTTCAACACGATGGTACAATGACAACCCTTTCCCCTGAGCATAGAGGCAGAAAAAGGGAGGGATAGTGAAATAAGAGAGAGAAGGAGAGAGCAAAAGAGGCAGACAAAAGGGAAGGAAGGTGTGCGAGAGCAAGGAAAGAAACAGACACAAAAGGAAAGGAAAAGGAAAGGAAATGAGAGGACAGGGGAGGAGAGGAAAAAGAGGAGAGAAAAGGAAAAGAAAGAGGAAGGAAAGGCTTGCATGAGCAGCCAAGCAGGAAGTGTGAGGCCCCTCTGCCATGTCAGCCTCCCTCAGCCACTTCACACACACCCTCACACACCGTGCACTCACGCACACAGTTTTGCTCCCACGATGGTCATGTTCTCTCTGTCACTCAGAACCCTCTCACGCACACACAAACGACCGCTTCACACACACTAATATCTCCTCTCTCCTCCTGCAGGATCATTCGGACAAAGGTTCAGCAGCCGGGCCAAACGGGCTCAGTGTCGGCTCACAACTTAGGTAGGTCGCTGCTGTAAAAATCCTGTTTCCAACTGTCAAAGCACTTTTACAGCAGAGACGATTTTGTCCAAATCTCTCTGGAGTGAAGCCTTCGTGCTTTATATTGAACAAAGAAACATATCAAAATGCTGGACCTTAACTTAAGCGAATAAATCAAGGCAGGAGATTTTCTGCTGCAGAGTTCTTTGCTTTAAGAGTCCAAAAGTAAGTGAATAGATTGTAGATTTATTTTACTTTCATTTCCTTCTTCATAAAAACCTTTAGATTTTCAACTAGCATGTTATTCTTGATTTTAGGACAGAGAAAAGGAAAGGGACGTCATGCAACAAGGGATCTGTCTAGACTCAAACTGGGGATGCTGCAAGTAGCACAGTCAACTCTAATTAGTTGATTTGTGCATTCATGGATGCATGGAACACTGAACCTTAGCTTGCAAACATTATATCATCCAGGTACAGATGTGATTTAGAACATAATGCAAGCGTCAGTTTAGCCAGTAGAGGATAACCACAAAATTAAAGAATAATAATGTGGGAGCTCAAAGCGCTTTAGCTTTTTAACTTCGACTCAATTCCTACCACAACAAAAGCTTTAATCATACAAGAGTTATCAGGAAACAACAACAACACATCCAAGAAAGAAAAATCCCAGAGCAACCTTTTTTTTTTAAACTATTCATGCGTCTAAATCTACCTTATGCTCATAAACAAATCTTATTAATTACAGTGTCTTCTAATGATGATCATTAGTTTTGTTCACAAATTCAAGTCTACAGTAAGAGTAGATTATTGCGCAGGCAGATTGGGCAACTTCCCAGTGATACAAGACCCTTTGAAGCTACAAAGGCCTAAATTCAGTGTGTGTCAGTTGATGAATTGAACAGAATATGCCAGGTCGCACAATTAGCTTATGTTTGTCAGATAATGACAAACTTAAGCTATCTTCATTAGAATAAATGAAGAAAATTCATGTGTAGTTTTTAAATCATGTTACAAACTTAAGCAGTATAACTTTTACAGATGTGACTGAACTGTTATTTCCTCACCTCCGATGGATATCTCAGAGTACGCATTAACATGAGAGCCTGTTTCTCCCTCTCTCTCTCTCTCTCCTCCTTGCTCTGCCCTGCAGTGGATTGTGTCTCGGTGTCTCTCATATCTTCATAATCGCACATTGTCTATTAATCTAAATTAATTTCACACGCACTGCTCCCTGACTCCTGCCTTTTACACACATTTAGCACGCACACACCGCACATGCATACACACCTAGATGCACCAAGACACACACACCAGATTCACATGCGCACACACACACTCTGCACGCTCACAGATTACACAGATAAATGGGTCCCACTCCCAGGCGGAAAATTGAACATTTGGATTTGCAGAATAAAAGCGTTACGTTGTGATAAAAAAAAAGAGTCAAAAGAAAGAGAAAGGAAAATCAGATAATTGAAGTGCTAAATCAAGTGATGGGAAAAGGAGGGATATGCATTCATTATAGTCTCCCTGTCGTTAGAGAGAGAGTAACGACTAGAAGGGACCTTCATCGCCTGGTTTATCTTTTTCCTTTTTTTGTTTTTTATTCCCTTTGCGGTCTTGTCTTTCTGTGTTTGGGGGTCTGCTGGGAGAGAGGATTAGGATGTCTGTCTCCACACCTTTCTGTCCCTCCTGGGATACCATACTGTCACTCAACCCTCACGTCCGCTTACAGGGGCACAGATAAGGGACCAAGGAATGACTGTATGTTGCGATGTGTGCAGATGTTTGTGTGCGTGCGTGTGTGTGTGTGTGTGTGTGTGTGTGTGTGTGTGTGTGTGTCAGGAGGTTAGAGAATGTGTGTGTGTGTCACTGAAGCGGTGACAAGTATGTTGCTGTGTCGCCCAGCGAGGAACTTGTCTCCTCCAGGGGGAAGATTAGAGGGAGAGACATGAGGAGCAAAACACAGACAGACTCGGGTCCTTTGTGGTCTTTTTTTTTTTAGCTTCAATTTGGTCTGTGTGGCTGAGCGAAGTTTCAGGAGATTTAAGTGCATGGGTATCAGTAGAGGAAAATAGGATTTTCTGCCCTTACTTTAAAGGTTTCATATTTAAATATAAATAAAAGCCTGCAGAATATCTTAGGTATCATTATAGTGTTGGACTGACTGTATCAAAGTATTTTTTATGCATTGAGGGATTTATTCAGCAGTCTCAAATATCGTATGTAGATGCATATGACACAGGGACGGACATGCAAAAAAATAATGCACAAATCATTTTGTGTGGGTGATTGACTTTGGTGACACATGACATTTTCAAAATGTCCTTTTACGGGAGTTATTACAGCTGTTCTATTTTATCGCATCTTATCATATTGGTTAAAATGTAGCTTTAAATGACGCAGCAGAAGTTTAGTTTCTAGCCTCTGCTCTTAGTTGATTCACCTGCTTGATCATGTACAAAAACAATCTTTGAAAAGTTTTTAAAAAGAAAGTTGTGCCATCGAGCACATGTAAAGAGAACCATTCTTGTATATTTGAGCTCTAAACCAGGTGCTTTTTAGAGTAGCATATTCCTACCCATTTCAAAGTTTAACGTAAGCAGAGGTGGATAAAGTGGAGCCTGAGCCATTGCTCTTTGCTCATCTCACAGATGTTAACCAAAACATCTGTTCCGCTGATGTATATTATATAACACTTATTTATTTATCATTTGATAAAAATAGGAAACTGCACATTTGCAGACAAAAGATGAAAACATTCTCAAGTCAAAGCTGCTCCTAACAAATTTATTTTCCAACCAAACAAGCTTTTTGTTCTGACTATTTAAAATGAAAACCTCCTTTCCCACTCTTGCAGGATTTACATTTTTTTGACTTGTGCTTTCCAAAAAGCCAAACTTCCATGGAACTCAATGAGGAAACACGAACAATACAAAATGAAACAATCAGACCCCTGCCACCCAAAATGTCCCCCAAGATCAAGAGCAGAGATTTCCCTCAAATTTCAAAGGCTTGAAGTAAACCAAGCCTTCACTCTCACAGTTAAAAACACAAAGGAAAAGTCTTTGATTTATAACTGCTCTGACTGGTTTTGGAATTACTTCTTGTAGAACCACTGAGGAAAGCAGGCCCATACGCACTCCACTCGCAAAATAAAACCATGTGTTTTGTTGTGGTCTCTCTACAGCGACGTCGGTGGCTGCCACACAAGTTTCAGCCGTGACCAGTGACTCGGCCGGTTCGTCATACTCCATCAGCGGCATTCTGGGTATCAGCTCGGCTGCTGACGTGGGCAAGAGGAAGAGGGACGACGGTAAGCAAAAATGATTCGTTTTAGGATGTTCTAGAGTGACTGTTGGTCTGACTCACTGAATTTGTTGTAGTGTTGAAGGAAATTTTCAAGTGCTCTTTTATAAATACACAACATACATAAACACATTACATGAGTACGGACAGTCTCAGGACCCCCCTCCTCAACCCCAGATGGAAAGAACTCAGCACAGGAGGATCGATGACAGATTTGTGTGTGAGTGTGTAGTATGGGAGTTCTAAAGCAAACATCTTCATTGAGAAAGCTGTATTTGTTTACTATCAGAGCTTCCCCAGAGACTTACCTGAGAGAACAGTTTATGTATGCACTATTGATCTTCCACGCTGTCATACTGGATCAATGTTGCATGCATGTTAATGAAGGAGTGTGCACATTTGGGGGCTCTCACTTACTGAACTGTATGTATATGTTTGTGGATATGTGTTGATGTGTGTGTGTGTGTGTGTGTGTGTGTGTGTGTTATGTGCATAGTTGTGTGCATGGTCTGTTAGTGTGTGTGTGGCCGTGTCAGCAGCATTAAAAAGCCATCACACAGACAGTTTCCTGCGGTAAATGAGACAGGACCAGATGTCGGAGCGAGGGGGGGTGACAGAACGCCACTGGGGGCTAGTTCTTGCTCTCTCTTTCTCTCTCTCTCTCTCTCTCTCTCTCTCTCTCTCTCTCTCTCTCTCTCTCTCTCTCTCTCTCTCTCTCTCTCTCTCTCTCTCTCTCCATAACACACGGACCCACAAAACTACACACACACATGCACAGGTATAGATACAGTTACAGGATGGGGTCCTTTTCAAACTGCTGATACATTTTCAAAACATTCCAGGATGCACAAGAATAAAACTTGGAAGAGAACTTGATTTACATCACAACTCTTCCTAAACAATCAACTTATTTCTCTTTTCCAAAAGAACAGACTGAAAATACAGTTACATCTGATAATACAACAGTGGTAAAGCATAGGTGCAAATAGTGACCATGATGGGAGCAATACAGGAATAGAAATTCAGAAAAATCCAAACCAAAATGCAAACAATTTAACTTTTATTATAAGAAAGCAATGGCCTTCTTTTCCTGGGCCCTGCATCCAAACAGGAGTTCACCCATTGTTACTGCTATCTCTACACATGTCTTTTTTACCAACCATTGCAAGTCGGTATGTATCAGGGGTCTACTTTAATGAAAAGAATAATGAGTAATTTCTAGTCATCCAAACGTATCCCACACTATTATGTGATGTCTGTGTGAAAGACTCCATGGTTGTATCTGCAGCTGGAATAGAAGCTCTGAGGAACAAGAAATAGAAGCTGTAATCTAATTAGCTGCATCATTGTTTCACTTTGTTCTTTATGTGCATGACATGCCACACCATGTGCTACATGTGTGGTCTGTCTGTTGTTTTTACTTAACTCGGCTGCATGTTTCATAATTCGTATCAAAAATATTGTATCACTTCAGTGAAGCATCCAGCATTGTGTCACTGGGTGTCACGTTTTATCTGCAGTGTTTCCGTGGTGGAGGTCTGCGCGGTTGGCTCTGTGGTCTAATTAACAGCATTGCTAATCACAGCTTCCATTAGAGCAGCCCCCGCTGGATAATGACACACACACACAGCAAGGGGCGACAGGGGGAACAGCATGCACTGACATGGACAGACAAACACATGCACACACAAACAGTAATGCAAGCTCTTTTACACACACACACTCACATGCATATGCTTGTAGGTACGAACATAACAGTAGCCATGCGCAAATCACACCACCTCTCTTGTTGACTTGGTGGTTAAACCTGTTTCTTACCACATATGAGTGTTCGGCAGAGATGAGTCTGTGACAGTGAACCTCATCTGCGTATTACACTCGACAAACTTCTTCTGGGGGGAAGACATGCAGCAAAGGGACGTGGCTGGGAGTCAAACCAGCAACTGCTGCATGGGGACTCCAGCCTCTGTATACATGTATATGATACATATGGTGCACAGGCTTAACTAGCATTGTTTTTATTGTTCTGTTGATGACCACTATATAGTATTAGCAAGACTATTGCATACAGTAGTATTCTTGTAGGTTCCCTCACACACTCAAATGGAGCTGAGTTGTTGTAAGTGTCATTAGGTACCTGTTTTTTTTTTTTTTTTTTACAATGATTACTCTAAATGTCAGTCTTTTTGGAGGTAGAATTCACATTATTCACATGGAGGCCATTTCCCGCTCATATTGGGAACAGTGTTGCCAACTTAGCGACTTTGTCTCTATTTTTAGTGACTTTTTTTAGGGTCCTAAGTGTAGTTATAAACATATTTAGGGTGTTTTTTAACCTATTTTTGTCTCTCCCTCGACGTTAGTCGATGACGTCATTTGGCGACTTCTAGCGACTTTTAGGACAGCCAATAGCTACTTTCCTCACTGAGGAGTTGGCAACACTGATTGGGAAGCTTGATTCCTGATATTTTGTCATACAATTGGTTTCCATTGTAAGTAGAATTATTAAGTTTTTGTTAAGTTATTGTCATAAAACTGGATACCAATTACCAAGTAATGAACAACTAAGAAAGAAACTGATAATGAAGACCTGGAGGAAGATGGGGCCATATTTTCAAGTAAAACAACATATTTGATAAGACCACTTCTCTTATTTCAGACAACAGCTAACATTTGCATTAAGACACTTATTTGCTGATGGCTTGTTTAAGCGAAGACAAGGTCAAATGTTGTGTTAAATAGGAAATCACACCTTACTTAATGATCTTGTAACACTATCGAGGAGTAATTGTAGCTTTTAGCTACTTACCAGCTAACAGTTGTATTAGCTAGTATGGTGGTTGAATGCCAATGCTAACTGTGGTAAGACCGATGCTTATTGATTATTGAGTATTTAGCTCCAGCTCACCATTACACACTGTCTTGTGTCACCAAATCCCCCATTCAAGTGGAGTAAATATATTTTGATAAGTACCATAGGGTTTGTGTTTGAAAAAAGGGACTGTTAAGCATGTTTTTGTGATTGTTGTCACATGGTCATATCACGTAACAAAGCTCATATCATTGTATCATGTCATGTTGTGTCACAGCGTAAAGTAAGAAACAAGAATAACATACAAACTTGTGTTCAGGGAAACTTTAATCTCTGCTGTAAATCAAAAGCATAGAAATGGCAGCTGTTTAAGGCATGATCAAGCTAACGTGCTTCTGAGTGAGTGTGTGTGTCGGCAACAGGAGTGTGTGTGTGTGGGGGGGGGTAAAGCCCTGTGGTGACCTGTGCCCTCAGCCAAAGAGAGGGG
Organism: Notolabrus celidotus; assembly: GCF_009762535.1. Taxonomy (NCBI): domain Eukaryota; kingdom Metazoa; phylum Chordata; class Actinopteri; order Labriformes; family Labridae; genus Notolabrus; species Notolabrus celidotus. Next base: position 19,114,343 of record NC_048278.1, read on the forward strand.
AAGTGGGGGGTGACCGGGGGGCAGAATGTAGATGAATGAGAGTGAATGGAAGAACTTGACTTGTGGGGCCAAAAGGGGACTATTGTATCTTAACCTATTCTCCTGCACACAAAGGTTGTGAGTGTGTGTGTAAATGTGTGTGTGTTGCCTGTGAGTGTGTATGTGTATCATGCATGCATATGGAGCAAAGTAAGATGAGAAGCGGCATGTTTCTGTCCTTGAATTATGATTTTATGCTGTGTTTCCAGGAAAATCATTGAAATTAGTGTTAAGGGAAGAGAGGGAATAAGACATGTTTTTACCCAGAATGTTAAGCTGACCCCTCACCCTGTTGTGCATCCACTGTGACATGCAGCAGCTTAGCAGATAAAAGAGGCTGGGACTGAGCAAAAGATGGAGAATGGAGGAGAAGAGGGAGGTGAGCGCCGCCCTTCACCCTGAGTCTCTCTCCGTGCTTCCTGCCCCCCCTAAAAAACTTTGATCTCTGGAGTTAACATGGGACACTCACACACACACACACACACACACACACACACACACACACACACACACACACACACACACACACACACACACACACACACACACACACAGAGAAACACACAGAAACACACAGGCCGGGCTGTGAGGTCAGACTTATGGCCCTTGTCCCTATCAGTATGATAATCTATGTCAAGTGCAAAAAGATGTACTCTGGTGTTGTCCGTTCCTCTACACACACACACACACACACACACACACACACACACACACACACACACACACACACACACACACACACACACATACACACACACACAGAAGTAAAACATGAACGCACATACAGGTGCCAAGGCGTCAAACTCTCAAAGGTATTTGGATTTGATAATTCAGCTGTTCCCTGGTTTTCAAATAAATGGCAAATACGGGCCAAGTTGGAGGTAGAGGGTGGTGGAGAGAGAGAGAGAGAGAGGGAGAGGGAGAGAGAGAGAAGGCGGAAGAGAGATGAAAAAAGCAGAAAGGAGAGAACAATAAGGGCTCATTGTTTGTTTTGTTCTGCTCTGAAAAAGAGGGAAGAGAAGCGCTTCCCTTCTGAGACAGACTCGCAGAGATAGAGGCAGCTGTGTGTGTGTGTGTGTGTGTGTGTGTGTACGTGTGTGTATGTGAGTGTGTGTGTGTGTTTGTGTGTTTGTATGAATGCGTGTGTGTGTGTGTGTGTGTTTGTATGAATGCATGTGTGTGCGTGTTTGTGTGTGTGCGGGTGTGTGTGTGTGTGTGTGTGTGTGTGTGTGTGTGTGTGTGTGTGTGTGTGTGTGTGTGTGTGTGTGTGTGTGTGTGTGTGTGTGTGTGTGTGTGTGTGTGTATCCGACAGTGAATAGGATTTAACCCGTCACGGCAATGAGTTTCTTTACCCATCCATGGATACAATGAGACCAGCCGGATATCAAGCTACCCACCCACCCACACAGACACAACACACATACACACACACACAAAACACACAGTGATACAGATAAATGAACTATATTGATTATCATAAATAAAAGCTTTGTTCTTACTGCTCGATTACAGCCGGGTTCTGTTGTCTCCTTCGTTTTCAGTCTTTCTTTGGTCCTTTGTGGGTCCGTCCTTGTGACAGGTTGAGTCAGTCGTTCAGAGTGTGTGTGTGTGTGTGTGTGTGTGTGTGTGTGTGTGTGTGTGTGTGTGTGTGTGTGTGTGTGTGTGTGTGTGTGTGTGTGTGTGTGTGTACGACAGAGAGAAAGCAAAAAGCAATAAGCTGGCTGAAATGGTGCCATCAGAGCTACATGATTGATCAATTGAATTCCATCATGGGGACTGGCCGGTGGGATTAAATGGGTCGCCGTGGGTTACCAGGCTAAAGCATCATACCGGCTTTATCTCCCCCCTGATTGGTCTGTCACCAGAGACCTGGGCCATACACTCACTCTGCTCCCAGCATCTGTATATGAGTGTGTGTGAGGGATTCTAGTAGAGAAAGAGAGATTATGATCAAGCAGTGTGTTTGTGAGTGAGTGAAAGAGGTTTTGTGTACTGAGAAGGTGAAACGAGGTTTAGAGAGTTTTGAAGCTCTGTGTGAGAGTCAGAGGCGTCAAGATGCCGTCCAAAGATTCAAGGTCTACTTGAAGTCTCGGAAATGAACTCAAAATGACTGTTAGTGCCCATGTGCTGTTTACTAGCTCTAGAGTTAGCATTTGTAAATTTGGGAACAGATGTCAGATACAAATAGTTAGCCCTCAAACTGGAGACATACAGTTAGCAAATACAGTTGGCTAGGTCAAGCCGTTGAGCTGTCGGTCACTATAAGTCTTAATGTGTTTATCTGATGAGACATGGAAGCAGCAACATCAATGACATGCAGTCAGATGGGGCAACAAACATTAGCACTGATGATAGAACAGGTTATATTCCAAGCGGCAACCTCCGGTCTAAAAATATGAGTCCAATGCGGAAGTGCTAAAAACTGCAGTTCATCAAGGATCCACTTGAGGCTGGCTCTGGAAGTACCGGAAACCACATACACACCAATTAAAAAAGCCGATCTTCACAGCAGAAATAAACATGTTTACAGCCTGGTACAAAAGACGAGTGTAGTCTGGATAGCTACTTTCTTGATCGGCACACACTGTAGGGGGGTGAATTTTTTTCTAACGCAGCAATTTTGAAGATATTGAGATCACGAGTCTTCCAATGAGAGGCACAGCTGACTTGATTGACAGGCGGGAACACTGTATCTATTGGCTAGGAGGCTCAAAGCCCGCCTCTTTACGTCACAATCACTCGACAGCAGCAATATGGCTGCCGCCGCCGATTGGCCTCAAAACAGCGCTTCAGAAACAGATGGGTGATGTCACGGGTACTACATCCATATTTAATACAGTCTATGGTTATAGCTCAGCCAAACTTGTTTGAAAAAGCACACTGAAGCAAATGATAAATTACAAACCAAAACCAGCCTACGCTACATACCCCTACTACCTTGCACCAAAGAACGAATTCAATCAAAGGTTCATCATTGTTACCTTTAATTTTAGCTCTAAATTTAACTCTTTAAATGGTCCAGCTAACTATTAGCATGTTTACATCCTGTCTAAATTTTGTCTTCAGCGTGTAAACTACAGCTTCAATTACTCAACTTCAAGTAGTACACATATTTATGATAAAAAAAGCTGAATTGCGCAATTTAATGCTTTGAAATCTCATGGATATCAACAAGTGGTGCTACAAGCACAACACGTCTGAATACAGACCCAAGTGTCTGTGTAAGACTTCTTCAATTACTTTTTTCAAAATGGCTTTTCTAGCCAATCAAAGTAGAGTAGTAATAACCAACCACAGAAAAATGAGGCTGGAATTGGCAGACACTCTGATGAAAACAAACAGAACTGTCAGCTGTTGAGTTGCAGTTTGGGTAATGTAGCACCGTATGTCTCTCTGTAGGTGAAATATGAGGTGCAAGAGGAATGACTGGAATAAAAAGGATGATACAACCAGTTTGAGACTTTCCAATCAATCCAATGTATCTCTTTCTTTCTTTCTTTCTTTCTTTCTTTCTTTCTTTCTTTCTTTCTTTCTTTCTTTCTTTCTTTTTTCTTTCTTTCTTTCTTTCTTTCTTTCTTTCTTTCTTTCTTTCTTTCTTTCTTTCTTTCTTTCTTTCTCACTCTTTGTTTTTCTTCTTAAGGGTCCCCATCTGGTGTAAATGGATCTATATTTTCAGTCCAAGTAAAAAATATATATTTGGTGCCCCTTCCCCATCCTTACCTTTCCGTCATATAACTCCCCCTACTCCCAGTACGCACCCCCACAGCCACACTCCACACACACACCAAACACACAGTGACCCCCAGCGCTAAAATAGGCTCTCAGGAACGGTACGGTGCGATGAATTGGCTCTATAGCGGGGGATTTTCACCCTCATCCCCTTTTTCTCTTTATCTTTCTCTCTAGTTCTCTCTTTCTAATCATTTGTGGGCCGTGACTCTTCAGAGTTCTTATAATTGTCTCGTTCAGTCCCTCAGCCTTGCAATAACTGCAGGATACGAGAGCTCACAGTCTAATACTGATACCACAGCCATATATATATTTGTGTGTCTGTGTGTGTATGGGTGTAATGACAAGAGGGACGGAGGAGTGTGAAAATATGAGAGGTAGTGTACTTTTGAGAGATCAAAAAGGAGAGACAGCGTATGCTTGGTAATGGATTGCATTTGTGTAGCATTTTCTCAGTCTCCACAATCTATGAAGTCACTGAGTCTTAAATCAGCTCAGCAGGGTTCATTTGAGTCCACACTTTGAGGCAGATTTGGAGAGAAAAGTTTGAACAGTGATTTGTTTCATTAACTGATGCCTTCATTCCTCTCTTCTTTTCTTCTTCGTCATCTTTCCCTGTGTTTTTTCCTGTGTCATACGCATCGCACTTACACTTTTCTCCTGTCTTTTTCATGCAGGTTTGCAGGAGTCGCCACTGGCCAACGGGCATGGCCACAGTGGGCGGGACTTCCTCAGGAAGCAGATGAGAGGGGAACTGTTCTCGCCGCAGCAGATCGAGGTATTGGACCGTCTGTTTGACAGACAGCCATCCTGTCCAATCCAATCCAGCTCTGACCTCTATGTGAGCCCTGACTCTGGCAAGGTAAGGGCGTGGCACTGTGCAGGCTTTGGGCTCAGGCTGAGTGTGGGGACAGGTCAAGGGTCAATGAGATTGTAGGGGGCTGTCATGAATTGTGAAGGCGGAGTGAAATGCTAGGAGAGCCTTTGTGAATTGAACTGTGATTGGCTGTTTTAGGCGTCACATAGAGTATCACCACTGAGGCCACTTAGATCTTTATAAGGGTGGAACCATTCCTGCATTTCCAACCATTCCTTTACGAGAGCTTTTGAATTTGTAGATGCTTATCTCATAATAACTTGTTTTGGCTTAGACCAGGTATACACTGTGTGAATTGAAGCCAATTCTGTCCTTTGGAGTTGCACAGCTGAATTAGAAGTTGGGCTGAATTTCAGCTTGATTGTGCAACGTTTGGCAGCCCTGATCAGCTGTGCCTGACTGGTTGGATACATTTCTGGCATGTAGGTAATTCTGGTCAGCCGACAGCATACCCCCTCAGTATTTATCATCAAACTTTATCCCAATCTGTTCCAATATGACACGGACAGTGTGAGCACTCAGGTTGTGCTTGACAAATGGACTGTACATTGTGGTCATATAATTTTCATTGTATGCCATAAAGATTAACTCTTACAGTGTTAGTTGACATTCCACGACAACATCTAAACAATGGTACCGTGTGAGTCAGGCAATGGTGCAAAATCTTGTTTGGCTTTTGTGAATTGTTCGGCTCAATCATTGGTTACATTTGCCAAATACATTCTGATTACATCACCTGAAAGCTCTACATGAAGAAAAATAGAAAAGGGAATCTACCAAAACTACATTGATAGACTTTATGATATACTTTAGGATAATGTATCCAGGAGGGCAAATGTACCCTTGGAGACGGCAAATTAGACGGGGGAGGTATGTTTCTCAGTGGTATCTACTGTTTTTATCTGCAAACGTGTTGTTATGTGTATATTGAATCATTAAAGAAACTCTTGTTAGTTGAAGGTGCAAAAGAAACCTCAGTAAGACAACACCCATTACAGATCATGACGAAGGGTAGCTTTCTCTTGTGTTTCTGCTGTTTGAAGAAATGCTTGTCTCTGCTTTTAGCTAAAAGCCTGTCCTGCCTGCTATGCCTTGCCATGCCATGTCAATCTTAAAAAGTTAGCCCAATTGCCTAATTGATATCCAATTCCAAATTTTGTTTTGTACAATCATCACATTCTTACTACTTACATATTTCTGCTCTGTCATACTGTGTGATCTGAAAGTGTTAGCATCAAGCTGTGTATCCCTGTCAGTCCAACAGTCTGCTGTGAGTTTCTGAGCTCTGATGGATGTTGTGATGTCTGCAGCAGAGACCCAGTCAGGCCTGGCCTATTGATGTTTCTATAATCTAGATACACTGCAGGGGTTAATGAGCATATTGACCCTGCTCTCATTATGACCTCACTTCCTGCTGCTCAGGGACAGCAATAGAGCCGTGCGTTTGCCGATGCATCTTGGGGAATGTGCTGCATAAGTGAGTGGTGTTTGCATGTGAGAGAAAGAAGATGGAAAAACAAGTCTGTCTGTGTGTCTTGATGCTGCATCTAAATTGACCTCGCGCCCTTTTCCTGCAGAAAGTTAATGTAATTCTGAGTGGAATGGACAGGTGTAAGTACTACACTGAATAACAAAACAACAATAAGCTAGCATTTGTATTCTCTTCTTCAGTAACCTCTAATTTGCAGCCCTCCTGTCCAAATTAAGGAAATATTTTGCTAGAATCTCAAAATGACACTTTGGTTTCCATAACCTTTAAGATAATGCTAACATCGGCTGTATTTATTCAGTGAGTGCCAAGGGCAGGAGGATAAACACACACAGGAGGAGTAGAATTATATGGAGTTACATGCAGGCTACAGCCTTAGACCTTTAGGGCAAAGTTTGGCTTTTTAGCTCTTTCTCTTCCCGCTGACCGACATGGCGAGTGGAGTGGCACAGGGCGAGAGGTCGACAGGGATTGGCTCTAGTAGCTCTATAGACTACGACTCAAGACTATAATACGCATGATTCATAGGTCAGTGTCCTCTCTGAGCCCGGTCAAGCCGCTGGGGTCTCTGGATAGGGGCTTTAGACTGTGGGTCGCCCCAGGGTCAAACTGGAGCACACACAAATCTACATCACTATCTGTCCCTCTACCTCCGCTCTCGTCCTGTCTAGTCGACCACCCCCCTCTTTTCCAGCGTGCATTTCCCAGAGGGAATGATTGACAGTCATACCCTTAACGTTGACACACTGACAGCTACAGCTCAGCCTCTTTGGTATGTGGGCTGAGGTGTCTTTGTATGTCTGTGTGTTTGTGTGTGTGCATAAGGTCAGGCTGGTGGGGTTATGGTCAAGGAAGGTCACGTTGCGTTGTGGCTGACTTTCCTAAATGAAGCATTGGACCTGCTGTTGGCTGTGGTGCCTCTTCCTCAGCCTCTGTGTGTGTGTGTGTGTGTGTGTGTGTGTGTGTGCGTGTGCGTGTGCGCGTGCGTGCGTGCGTGCGTGCGTGCGTGCGTGCGTGCGTGTGTGTGTCGGTGCACGCCTTTGACACAGTGTGACATCAAATTAAAAATTGTGCGTATTTTTGAGAGAAAGAGAGTAATGATAGCTTGTGAGCAAAGATGCAAGTGGCTCAATTTCAGCTACCAATAGTGTATTACAATGGTATACTAATATACCATAATTTCAGCAGTTATTTCAAGCTTCTCATTATCTTTTAGCTTTCTGGCAGTGAAAGACGAGCCTCATTCATTATTTCTTCTTTCTTTCTCACAGGAACAGATAAAAAAAAAGTAAAATTGCTCACGTTCCTCACAAGCAAATCTTATTTTATCTGTCACTAGTTGTTACTCTTCTATCCTGTTTGTCTCAGACCTTTTCTTTATCTCCCCACACTAACAAGTCATCCTTTTATCTCATCTCCCTCTCCTGCTCTTGTTCCCTCTCTCCCTGTAGTCCATTAAGTCCCACTATTAATTTGTGTGTGCGTGCTCAAATGTGTGTCTGCATGTGTGCCTGTCAGAGAGAGTTCATTTGAATTTCCCTTCAATCACTTCCTATTACCCAGGTGATAAATCAGCAGGGCTGATGGAGCCCTCACCCATCCATGCTGCCCTGGGTCCAAATGCCCACTCCAGCACTCAACAATCTGGCTACACGGGGTTGTATAAACAAAAAAGGAAAAACCTTGTCATTCTATACGTCCAATAAACTCCAGAAATAAGTAGAAAAATGTTTTGAAGAGTGAGGAAGGACCCCGACTTGATCATGTAGATACAGCTTCCTTACAATACATTTTAACATTCAATTATTTCTGTATCATAGTAGAATATTCAAGGATACGCTCATACTGTTTTATCCATTTCTTTTTGTGAACTAATTCCATGATAAGACCCAATGAAATGGGTAAATCCTATGGATACAATGTAGAGGACACAGTCCGGCTGTAGCTAATGTGTAGCTTCAGCATAGAGATGTAAATCAAGCTGTAGTCTTTCTCTTAATAGATCCTAACTGCCAAAGCCTGTCTGAGTTAATCCTACATTTCCACACTGATTCACAAAGAGGAGTTTGGTTGTGACCTCTGTCTTTCCAACAAAATGCATGACATAACGAAGGCTGCTAGTTAGCTATTTCCCACATCTATGAAGCTCTAGTTCAACAGAATACAAATTGATCTTGTATGCCATGTGTTCCAGTGTCCAACACTCAACATTTCAAATAACCATGACTACCATCAGTTCATTTAATACTGGCAGGTTAGCTGATTCAGACCATTGCACATTTTTAATGTTTACAAAAATGCCTTAACTGCCTTCCTACATTACCCTAAAAATATAATTATTGTAGGATATTAGCAAGTTCAATAAAACTTGGACTAGTTTTGCTTAAATTTTCAGCTGCAGAGGTCTATCTTTGCTTAAATTTGTGAACCTTTCTGGAAGAATTAGTGTCTGCTTTTGTCACCCCTTCATGGACTTTGATGAGCTGCCTCTAAAATCTCTTAGATATTTTGTTACTCCTTGTTTATGGGATAATTGTGTATTTGGTTTTAATTTTATCAGCAGTTTTATTGACAGAAAGAAAAAATATGAAATATGACCAGGATCAGCCTTTTCCATCTGTGACATGGCTGAGTCCAAAGAGGTTCATTTGGTCTGACTCTGTATTTTATGAGTTTGTAGTTGAAACATTTCAAGGTCAAAAGAAAACAGACCGGTCTACAAGAACTGTTTAATTACTACTTTGTACTCAAAACAAAAACATAATTGATAACCACCAAATCACTTTTTAATTCATAGATTTGAAAACTGAGCCCAATTTTTCATTCAAAATTCATGAACTTCTGCAGTCTCTCCCAGAGTTGAGGTCTATCTGGCCCGTCAGGAAATAAATATCCTCCCCACTGCTGCCACGCTCAGTTTGAGCGCAGATGAATTCCTTCCCCGCAATCCCTGTCTCGGTTTGTGGGCCTCTGAGGGAATTGTATTTGTTTATAGTGAAGCCTTTTTCCATCAGGAGTACACAAGACAATGTGGAGAGAGGGAGAGAGACGGATGGAGAAACCCAGAGCTATTTGTGGAATGGAGAAAAGGGGAAATACTATTATGCAAATGGGGCAAGCCATTGGAGCTGGTCTGTGTGTGGGTGTGTGTATGTGGGTGTGTGTGTGTGTATGTCAGAAGGCCGATTAAGGCTCATCTGTTATTGATGTTAAATTTGGACCAAACCATTACCTTCACAAATGTGAGTCAGTGGTCCAACCTGCCGTGTGTAAGGGAGGGAGTGGGTGAAAGTCAACCAAATTTACTTGTTATTTATGTGTTCAAAACTGTGTAACAAAACAAGGATTACCATAGGTTGTTTGTGTCTTATCAAGGCACTCAATATATTTAGTTTTGGAAAATCCATTCTTTAAGGGTTAACAGGCGAAGATGGGAGTTGAGGCCAAAGCCTAGCCACCTGGCAAACAGCTACAATGTACCCTCTTGTCAGTCAAATCAGCCATGCGCCTGATTATGCTTCATTTTGCATAACTCTTGGCCTCAATATGATCAAAACAGATGTTATACAGTTGTCAAAAATTAATAAATAAACTATATAGACCCCCAAAATGTTGTACCAAGCTTTGAACTTGTTTAATTCTGTTGTAAAAATGTGCGTTTCATATGAGCCCCAACAGGGCTCATTCATTGGCTTTTGCAGCCAGCCTCAAGTGGACACTCAAGGAACTGCAGTTTTTGCATCTCCGCATTGGTGTTACTTTTCAACATGGAGGTTGTCGCTTGGTTCCTCCATATTTTTTCTTCTCTTGCTTTAGATCCCTCACCATTCATTTCCTCATGTCTTGCATACAACCATTTCTGTTTGTCATCTTCATCTCCTCCCTCCTTTGTAACTACAGTACAGCTCTGTCTGTCTGTAACTTCCTGCCCCAGGTCAGCTTTCCATTCCATCTTTTCTTTTAACCCTCCATCCTGCCCTGTGCATAACTCCCCCATCACCACCACCACCACCTCCACAACCACCTCCTCCACCCCCCAAACCCCAACCCTTCCAAGGCAGCTGCGTCCCCCCACTTTGATGAGGGCTGATGGCGCCTTATGAGCGCTGGAATTGACAACATTTACGGGGCCGAATGAGAATGATCCATCTTCCTTAGCGGGCCTGTCACCCCACTGGCCAAACTTCATCATGGCCAATTACCACAGCAGACCCCGTCTTCTCTGCCGCCGCTGCTGCCTGGCCCCCATCTACATGGAAACATGGACACATTAGACACCATTAGAATAAGCCAAGAGAGGGAGGAGGGGCTGCAGGAAGAGTGCGTTTGATTGGGTGGAAAAAAACTACAGGTGTGATGTGTGAAGGGGGAGTGGGTGAGTGGGTGGGGGGGCGTTAAGAGAGAAAAGAGGGCTTCAAAATGTGTCTGAAGTGTAAAGAGAAGTGTGTGTGTGTGTGTGTGTGTGTGTGTGTGTGTGTGTGTGTGTGTGTGTGTGTGTGTGTGTGTGTGTGTGTGTGTTTGTGTGTGTGTGTGTGTGAGTGTACTGTACAGGGTAAGCTCTTATTTGGCAGGTCACAGTCCAGTGGTTGTGTTGTGTGTTGACGAGCACAGGGGTGTTTAAGAGGTCAGTGAGCACAAACACACACCTACACTTACACTGACACACCTACACTTACACTGACACACACACACACACACACACACACACACACACACACACACACACAGAGATGCAGAGGTATTAAAAGGGTCATTGGGAAACTCTCACCTCATCACCTAAAGGAAATTCTGATTGCTGTCATTAGTGTACACACACACACACACACACACACACACACACACACACACACACACACACACACACACACACACACACACACACACACACACACACACACACACCCATACACAGAGTTATACGGGTTAGCAGTAACACAGGAAGAGTGGGGATTCAATTTGTCCAGAAAAGTGAGAGGTTTTTTTTGGCTCTGTTTTTGCACAAACAAGGTGCTCTTTGTTGAATATAAAAGACTTTAAATGAGTAAATTGATTTCTGTTTTATAATTAAGTAGCAAAAAACTAAATTTCTAGTGTAAAGGCAAAAATTACTGCTCTGTTTCAACATATTCAGCATTTAAAAAATGCTTTAAAATTTACAAAAACATAAAAGCTCTCACACACAGTCAGCAGTAGACAGATCATTCATTCGTCATGAGAGAAGCAACCCCGAAAACGGTAGTTAATCTATATCTAGGTGGTCATCATCGTCACCGCCATCTCTACAGACACACTTGCACACAGACAGATGTGCTTTAGAGATGAGGATGGATGGGTCATGGCTCTGTGTCGGGGTCAGTCGAAGGTGAGGGGCCTGTTTCCATTATCCATCTATCTGTCTGCATTTGAGGAGAGAGTGCACTTCACCAGGTTTTAAGGGAGATAGCTTCTAAAAGTTGTCTACTCAATCTTGGCTGCCCCAAAGCTCATCGTGTTTATTTGGAAAAAAATAAGTCATATTTTTATCCTATTAATTAATTAATTAATGTTTTTTTTTAAAGAACAGCCAAGTGTTTTCTGATGTTGTTTTATTTTCTGATATGTAACACAAGAAGTGTTTCTGGCAACTGGAAATAACCATGTGGAGATGTGCCACCAAAAGCAAGTCATACTTAGCACTTAACTTGTATTCCAAAAATGCGACCATTCATTTCATTAAGCTGAATTACTCATAGATTTCTGCTTTAGCTGCATTTTTTAAATTGTAATTTGTATAAAAACAAAAATAAAATATTTGCATATGCAGACATCTAAATATGATTCACCTTTAAATTATGACCTCTATGTCTTTGTGAAACATTTTCAGTTGCACTGTAGCTGAGCCTTTCAGAAGGTTCCTGCAGATTGCCATCAGATTTAGCCCAGAAAACGCTAACAACCAGATATTGCTTTGTCACTGCAAACACCCCCTTTCTATATGTTTTTCACTTGAGATTGAAAGTGTTTTGTGAGTGTGTTTGTGTGTGAGTATGTGTGTATGTGTGTTCAGAGCAGTGGGAGATTGTGTGTACGCGTGTTGAGATGATCACAGTTCTTATTGTTGTCGGTACCTGGGGAGACAAGAGGCTTTGTGTTAGCTGTGGTCTATATGATGCCACAGGGTGTGTATGTGTGAAGGAAGGTGTATGATGTGTTTTTGGGTGTGTACATGTGTGTGTGTGAGGATGAGAGAGATAAAGAGAAAGAGCAGGCTGATCCTGTGGTTATAGACTGTTGGGCTTGGTTGTACAGTAAATCCCTGTCTTTGTAAACAGATCAATAAACTCTCCACTGTAGGTTCCTGTACTTGTGTGTGCTGTGTGTGTGTGTGTGTGTGTGTGTGTGTGTGTGTGTGTGTGTGTGTGTGTGTGTGTGTGTGTGTGTGTTCTCTCACTAAAGCTTGATTGCTCTTTGCTATGAGGTAGCATGTTGGATTGATCACAGCTGTAATCAACATCCAGCCTTCAACTATATTCATGTTCTATCTAACAGAAAATGACATGATTTCTCCCCCCCCCCCCCCCTCTCTATTTACTCTCTCTTCACTTCCTGCCTCGACTCAGACGTCAGACTACTCAGCCATGGCCTCACTAGCTGGTGGACTGGATGAGATGAAGAACAGTTTGGCCAATCCTGGTTCAGGGGCAGAGTTAGGAGCTAGCGTGTCCGGTCCACAGTCCTATTCACTTGTTCCAGGTAAGAAAGACATCCAACACTCACCTTGACTCTCGCTCTGAAAAATACCTTTTGATACCTTATTTGAGTCCAAAAAGTGGGCACACACATTAAAGCTCCTGTGAGGAGTTTTGGCCGCCCCTGGAAAAAGCTGTTTCTTTATATCCTTATAGCTTTGTTGTTATGACCTGTACATGTGCAAACAGTGTTTTTTAATCAAAAATCTTATCCAGCTGTATTTTAAGAGTGAACTGTATCACTTGTTAATAGTCTTTACCTTGGGAAATAGAAAAAAAGGCACGATCAGCAGGAAATGGCAGCAGCTCCAGACATTAATAACAACTGAATATCAATACACAATCTTCACCTTGATGGCTTGTTTGCTTTAACAGGCCATAAAAAGGCATCAGTAGTGACTTGAATCTGTTTAATAACTAACTACTAAGTCCTCGCGGGAGCTTTAACTACACAAATAAATTGAAAATGTTTTGATATTGTATTTTTATGACATCGAAGTCAATTTATCTCTTTTAGGGTGCATAATTTTACTGTTCACGTGCATTTGAATATATCTAATCTATCTATATATATATATAAATTTCAATGAAAGTGTTCATTTTGCATAATATCATTAAATTAGTATTGAATACATGCAAATACAGAGTTGACTAAAGGAAAATATGATCTATTATTCTGTCATGGAAGCCCAATTCTGCCAAGAAAAGGTCAGATTTATGAGAAATTGTGTTATAATTAAAAGAAGAAAATTTCAAAATCATGCAATAAAAGGTTGAAATTATGATATATGTACTTCATATTAATGAGATGACAAAAAGTGGGAGTTATAAACACATAAAAAGTCAAATATTTTAATGATATTATCCCATAATTATGCATTTTATGTAATTATTTGGACTCCTATTCATGACTTATCTTATAGTTTTGACCTATTATTGTTTAATTTGGACTGTTTTTGGACTGCTCTGGACTTTGTATGACATTAAGGTGATTTTCTTCCGTTTGGCTTAGTCTCACTTTCTTAAAACTACCTACTGAATCCTCTGAAAATCATGACTACAGCACAGGTCTGTCCTTAGTACTGTAAAAAAAAAAAGTGATTGGTATTCAACACACAGTGACACAGCCAAATGCCTTTTAACTTTACCTCAGCAGTGAGGCAAGCTACACAGATCCTAAGTGATCCTGTTTAAAGAGCTCAGTGCTTCAGATCTCAGGAGAGGGAGCAGCCCAGAGCAGAGGAGGAGAAGAAAGGTGGATGAAGAGAGGAAACGTAAGAGCCTCGTTTCCTCCTCCGTCTCCATTTGAGGGCTCCCGGAGAGGCAGCGGTTAATTAAGAGCAGACCAGGGAGCACTTGGACAAGGCTACCACGTTCCCATCTGTAATGAGGGGAATCATAGAGCTGGGATTTTGGGATATCTGGGAAGGGGCTCTTTTTTTCAGTCTACTGAGGAATATAACCTGCTCGAGTCAGGAGAGAGAGAAAGAGAGAGATAGAGACAGAGAAGGAGAGAAAAAGAGAGAGATAAAATTTCCATTTCTGCTTATGCATGCAAACACACACATTCATATTCACGCACACACGTTCTGAATATTATGCATGCATTTCTTTGCCTGTCTTTTCCTTCAGAATAGAGCTCCCTCTAGGGGATCAGATGTCTGTGTGTTTGACGCAATGTTATTGCATCTTTAAAGGGTTTATATTCCGGACACAAGCAACATTTAAACATTCAATTTTCCTTTCTGAGGCATTTCCAAGTCTGTAGGGCATTTTCATTTTTCCCTGATCTTCACCTACTGTAGTCCAAAGGGACGCACTGTACATGGTGGAATCCCTCTCTGTCTGACATTTGTTGCTCTGATAGCTGTTTTATATGGAGGAGTTAGGATAAAAGAGAAAGAGAGCCAGAGGAAGCGTGTTCATCTGCTGCTGCCAGTGAGCATGGAGGAGACTTGTACTTGCTGTTGACCTCTACGGCAAAGCTGTGGAAAGCAGATACGTCAACACAACTGGCATGCATAAACACAAATACACTGCATGCACAGACACAGAAACACACTCGCACACCTCTGAGGATCTGGCCCTGTCTGCCCCCTCTAAGTTGGGCTGTAGAGAGTCCATCTCTCCTCTCCTCCCTCCCTCTCCTCCGTGCCCTGTGCACTGACCCTGAGCGGATGAGTAGCCCGTCTGCACTAATGCCTCGCTGTCGCGTCAAACACCGAGAAAAACTTTACTACACTGAGACAGGAGAGGGGAGGCGGAGAGGGACAGAGAGGGCTGCATGGAGGAGAGAAGAGAGCTATGAGAAAGAAACATAAGCATGGAGGGAGGTGAAGAGGCAGATATTAAACGAAGAGGTCAGAAATATGAGAGGAAGAGATGTTGGAGCCTCAGTTGATTTGTAGCCACATGTTTTTTCTTTACTTTTTCCCCTTCCTCATATCAGGTCCACTGCTTCTCTCATCTTCTTTCCCTTGTTTTTTTCTCCTTTAAAGCTCAACTTTTACCAGATTTCTTGATATTAGATTACCAGTAGTGTTTGGGCTAGTAAGACATAACAACAGACACTTTTCCTATCTGCATGGCGATGTCAGTTGGTTTATCCACTCATGTGGTCTCAGCTGAAGTATTATGGGCATTATGGCTAAATAATTCTTGATCTTCAGAGTATATATCCTAATGGTTTTGGTTATCTCTAACTTTTCCTGTAGCTATCAGCTTGGTAGCTTAAACCATTAAAACCATCCAGGCTGTCATTTGTGGCTTGATTGAAATGTCTCCACCTTTCTTGTTCTTCCCCCTCAAAATGTTGACTATCGATGATTTTCAAGAGGTTTGGCAATCCCATGACCTTGTAGTTTTAACTCTGAAGAGAAAGGAACACATTTTTTGTTTTGTCTTGAAGCACCAGTTAAAACTGCCAGTGAGGATGCCGTTTGTTTGCGTGACGCCAAAAAGCATCCATGCAACAAATGTCTGAAGTTTTGTCTTTGTTAGACTCCTTTTGTATTAATTGGGACCAAGGACTTAATAAACAGTCAGTTGTTGAAACAGCTTCATGCAGGGCATCTCTGATTGGCTGCTTTTTGTGATACCTAATTAATGTTTGAATGTCAAATGTCCAACCACTGCATTTGTTTAGTGCTCATGAATATAATTTCAATTCACATGGCTTTTTAGCTCCCTGGGAAACTAATGATAGTGATGTTTCAACTGTCTCTTAAAAATCAAATCTGTTATTTGGCATTCAATGACATTTTTTTTAATGATGTAATAGAGAATGATGTCCATGATAATACAAGAATCAAAATAAATAATTGATGGCAGGCTGCTGAACCAGCCACTGAGAACCACTGCTTCAACTATGAAAATACTTCCAATCCAACAACTTTCCCTCCAGCCTTAGCTGCACCTCAGGCTGTGTTTAGCTCCAACTAGCACCTGTTAACAAACTAACAGAGTAAACTAAGGTTTTGAACAGTGTAAATCATCTGGTTAGGATGTCTTAGGCCCTGCCGTAGAAAGACTTTGTGAAAAACGTTGGACAGTCTCTCCTGTTACGTCTATTTATTACAGTATTTTCACTGACAGCTTTTGGGGCCTGTAGCGAACTGGTTAGCACTGCTGACCTAACAGAACGTCTTGGGATCAAATCTCAGTCTGAACAAGTTCAGCAGCAACAAGAAATATTAGAGAATGAAGGCAGACAAAGATCGGATATAAAGGTCCCTTAGGAGCACTAAATTATATTTCTACATATCCTCCCACAAGATCAAAATAAGCAACAAATAAACAAAAGTGTTTTTTTTGCTATGGGTACCATCAATAAAATTATTATGGCTTATAAATCAGCACAGCTAACTTATTCTTTGTTGTATTAATATTACTATTCTGTGTAATCACTAAGGTTATCACTGTGACTCTTAATACTTAGTGTAGATTAAACTCCACAGCCCTAAATAAGGAAGCCAAAGTTAGCTTAACCTGGAATGACTTTAATACTACGTACATGTGCATTTATAGTGGTGATACAGTGGTAAGTACATATTAAAAGGTTATATTTAATAGAACCAATACTTTTATTTGATACTTAAATTAATTTCTTGTATTATAATTATGCACATTGGTTTAATATAAATTCAAATGTTAGAATTTTAAATGTAATGAAGAATTTGTTAATGACAGTTGTGCTATAACTCAAGTAAAGAAGTACTTCCACCACTACTGCTGTGCTTCTCCACTTGTGTCTCAATTTCTACACTATATCTTCAATATTCTGTGTTGTCTCTTCTTTTCTTTCTTCTTGTTTTTTTTGTTTTTTTGTTCTCTTCACTGTCCCCATCTTGTCCTCCTCACCCTCCTCCTCCTCTCAGTTGGTTAGTGGTGGTTAAGTGGAGGGGAAGTGAATAGGATTGATGGTGTTAGCATCTGAGCCGTTTATGATGATGATAAATGTGTGTGTGCAGGAGGGGAAGAGGAGGGTGTCAACGTATGGGTATGTGTGGTTGTGTGTGCATGTGTGTGTGTGTGTGTGTGTGTGTGTGTGAGAGAGAGTGTGTAAATGATGATGATGAATGGAGGGCTCCCTCTCCACGCACTCCCAATGTCTACTGCGTGCAAACACAGAGAAATGATTTGGGCCGACACACTGTCATGTAGTCTAATGCAGTTATATATCCAATCCAACCACTGACAGACAGAGAGGAGGGAGGAGGGGGCGACGATGGTAAAGAGAGGAGGGGGAGTTGGTAAATTAATATATGTCAGCTGATGGAAAACAAGGCGGAAGGGAACAAAGGAGGGACATCCTACATGTGCTCCTGCATGGATTTGTTTTTAGTTAAGAGCCTGTAAGAGGTGCAGATATCTTTGCAGCACTTTAACAGTGAAATGCTATTTAGTTCATTTTCAGCACATTGTATAATTGCAATCAAATATCGTATTGTATCTTGATACATACATATCGTTTAGAGATATAGACTAGGTCATTGTGATCTCCATATATATACTGTATATATGAGTTAAAATATGTTAGTTACAAGTTTACTTGACAACAAAACCGAAATCTTGACACCTACCTTAAATTGTTTTGTTGCTGCACAAATATTACAGCTCTGCCAAAATAACACTTTTTGTTCAAAGTTGAAAGGTGACATTTTGAAACAGCACATTGAAGAAGAACCCTAGTCTTTAGAAACAGAATTCAGATCAGACTGAGACCCAAATCACCTTCATCCTATGATGCAAAACTTTAGTTTTTGAGTAAGCTAATATTTGGATAAGCTGATGAAGAAAAACACAAAAGTAAAGCAGCAACATTTTGAAAGACTAATTGTTACATATTTTTTTAAAGCAAAACCTCACCCTAAACATGAATAATTTAATAGTCAATTCAGTGATAGAATGGCAAACGTTTTGGTTATGGACTGATTGTTAAACACAAATAGACCTCTAAAGACACAATCGATTGGTCCTGAGCAGATACAGAAGAGGAAAATAACAGTCAAAAGGCTAATTTTTAAGCATCACGCAGGACCAAGCTACAGGGTATAAACATAGAGATGACTACTTTGTTAACACTGTTTGATATAAAAGGATTGGTTTTAAGGTATTTGTGTTTGTCTGTTTGTATGATTACAGGTCGAGACCTAGCCAGCACCACTCTGCCAGGCTACCCTCCACATGTTCCCCCCACTGGACAGGGCAGCTACTCCACCCCCTCCCTCACTGGCATGGTACCTGGTGAGTACACACACTCACACACATGCACACACACGCACACACACACACACACACACACACACACACACACACACACACACACACACACACACACACACACACACACACACAGGCACATACCCACACACCTGTTTAAAAAAAAATGTGTGTGCCAATTTTTAGTCCAAACAGTCCCATCGTACTTTACAGTTCCACCTCTGCTCTCTGCTGATTTGTAACTGTATCTACATATCTGTTTGAAGTCCCGATTAACTCTTGTGTGTCCTGTGTGTAGGTGTGTGTCTATATGTGTTCAGCGGGTGTACTCAGCTCTGCCACTTCCTCCTTCTTGTCTGTATGGCTGACAGTGCTCCCAGGGGGTAGTGTGTGTGCGAGGTTGTGTGTGTCTTAACATATATGAATGTGTGTGTGTGTGTGTGTGCCTCTCTGTGTATCATTAGAAAGCAGCCACAGTAGCACAGCTGTCCCTCCTCAACATTAGTAATTTGTTTTTAATGAGAATCACCAGTGACCCACGACTAATTCATTCATTCCCTTCCACTCCGCCTTCGACGCCGCTTTTGTGTTTCAATCCTTGACCGCCATCCTCTTCTTCCCTCTCTCTCTCTTTTTGTGGTCTTGCAGCGGTGGTCGTGGTCAATGTGAAGTTTACTGCCAGGAAATAAAAGCAGAATCACAAAAGCAACAGCAGCAATAAAACAAAGTCGATGTTGTTTACAAGTTTTCTCACTGTGTATTCTCGATCATTCCGTCTGTGATACACACAGCATAGACAAACACACGAACCCTCAGTGGACATGTAGGAACAGCACGTCTAAAGATGGGTAACCCTGTCGCCCTGTCCCCTTGCACTTATCCCGTCCTGTCCTCAGGTTTGACAGCATATTTGTGTGTGTGTGTGTGCGTGTTGGCATGTTATTGTTTGCGTGCCTTTGTGTGTTTGTTTTTGACAGTGTGTGTGTGCACGACCTTGACACTGAGCTACACAAGGGAGACCCTTGCGCCCTCCCTCCCCCCGTCTCCTAAACAACCTGACACGTTGCCGTCACCGCAGTGATGACAAGGGGAGGATGTTCGCACCCAGGGATGCCATGGAGACCGCATCCCGACCCCACCTGACAGACACAGATAAACACACACGCACATTCTTGCACAGAGGGTAGTGTGAGGAAGAAAACTTGGGTTGTACATCCAAATACGCACAAACAGACACACAGTCTCAACATCTAAATTATTCTATGAGTTCTCTGACTTGCTGACTGCAGAAGATAATCTCCTAACTTTGCTCCTCCAGCTACACCATGTTTTATCTCAGCACTTCTCAGGCAAATTATCCTCCTTTTTGTCCGCTCTGTCTAATATCATACCTTCATTAAGCAAGCAACTCTCTTCTGCAGTTCTTCTTCTTCTCTCTCTGCAGCAGGGGGGCTGACACTCAGAGGGGGTGTAGAGGAGCAGTGAGGCAGAACCGACAGAACGAGAGGGGAGAGAGGAGGGATGGAGGAGGGAAGGAGGGAGAGGGGTGCATCAGGGTCTGTGACTGTCAGCTATGGGAGAGGGATCCCCCGGGAGGAGTAGAAGGTTCAGGAGAAGAGAGAGAAAGAGCAAAAGAGTGGGAAAAAGAGAGCGAGAGGAGAAGAAATAGGGAAGAATGTTGTTTTGATGTGAAGGGTGACGGCCGGGCTGTAGTCTGAAGACGAGAGAGAAAAATAGAGAGGAAAGGGGGTTAAGGGAAGAGTGGGAGGGTGAGACAAGAGGAAGAGTAGACCCCAGATAGTAGGTAGTAAATGAGGGAGAAAAGCTTTGCTATCATGTGCTGTATGGGAGGACCACTGCAGTCTTGCTTAGATCTCCAGTTCAGCCACTCTCAACCACTCTGCTAACCATTTTGCTGGAAATAAAATGAAGGTTAAAACTTAGTTTGAGAAAGAAACCTGAAGAAATCCTCAAAACAACATTAAAACATTACTATTTTGACATTGCCTTTTAAACCTCAAAGCATCATAGTTTCATGAAATGTGGACACGACTGTTACTACTCTGAAGTGCTGTAACATCTGCCACCTATAACAGCAATAATTTCCAGGAGTGTGTCCAGACTTTTTTTTTGCTCTGATGGCCCAATTTGAGCATTGACTGATGCTCGGAGGGCATAAGTTATTGTGTTAACACAAATGACCAAATAGCCTTTAATCAACCTATTTTGTTTCTGGTGGTCAAATCTACCTCCAACTTTTAACATTAGGGGATCAGGCACTTGCAGCATTCCAATGGGGTTTTTTTTTTTTATTGTCTCAAAAGTGTGGTAACATGTACATCTTCCGTGCATGATTCTTGAACAGCTCAAAAAAAATAATGTTGCGCTAAAATTCACAGTAAAAACCACCAACAAAAGAAGCAGTTGACCTTGAATAGTAACAACAGCTACTTGCGGAGTGTTACAATAGGCCTGGTTACCTGTTTTACTCTTAAGATCCACCTATGACTGGGCAGAGCCAATCATAGTTTAGGATAAAGTGCTGTTTTTTTTCGGCGGCCTAACAGACTTTTGGGTCCCTGGCCACCCCAGATCAAGCCCTAGACACGCCTCTGATAGTTTGCACAGACACAATAGGATTTTTTTTTAAAATGTATATGCATTTAGATGAACATTTTTTTGTTGTAACTTTTCTAGTGAGACCAGTCACCATGCATAGATTGTAAGTTGGGAGCACCGGGACATTTTCAGGTGGCCTGCAGGTCTATTTGCTGGGAGCAATCAATGCAAACAGCAAGAATGAGTGAATAGGCCTCTCTGAATGCATGCATCATCATATTTAAGTATGACTCTTATAGTTGGTTTATTGTGCTCAGCGAGTTTTCGTAGTGTCCACTGTCTACAAAATATGTTGTCATAGTGTTCCTGTTGACACATGTACCATCTCACAACAGTGTACTTGCTGCTTCTCAACTGACACAAGACGACGTTACTGCCAGGTGAAATGAGAAAAAAAAGAAAAGTAATGGTGCAGCAGAGAGAAAGAGAGGGAGAGAAGTAGAAGGAAGAAGACCTTTGCACTGCAGTGCAGTGAATGTGATAAATTAAGTGACATGTGCACCAGTTAGGGACAATGTTAGTCTACATGTACCCTGCATGGCCAGTTTAGTAGCTGTGATAATTACATTGTGACAAAAAGGCCTGTAGGCTACATAGTTAGCACATCTCTTTGAGGGAGAATTAAATCATAGAAGTAACGAGTGCAATAGAGCGAATGAAAGTGCATAGATACTGTAGGACTTTAGACACATTTAGCCTACATAATGAGTGGTTCATGTAGACAGGGTGGCCTGGGATGGAGTTAAACTCCCAGCCTAAACATTATCCTAGTTTGCCCATGCCAGCCACATACATATGTTTAAGTTTGTTTTTTAGAGTATTTGAAATTTAAGAGCATACAGTTTACTTAAAAGCTTTTTAATGAGATGCAGCAAATAACATTTTAGAGCAAAACACTGTTTAGTAAAAACATTGCTGCATCTTATTAAAAGTTTTAATTACAACCATGGGATCCTTCCTGGTTTATTAGTCTGAATATTCTTGTAGGAGCACTTCAAAAAGATGCATAATTCTATAATCAATCATGTATTTATGGAGTTGGTTTATATTTGCAAATTGTCAATGATCTGATTTTCTTGTTAGCTGGTTGGTTTGTATCTCACATACATACAGATGAAAAATCCAGGAAAAGATACAACCTAAAAACATGCAACATTTACTCTGTCTTCAACTGCATCTAACCCTGCTCTGTTTCTTGTTTGTGTTCTCTTTCAGGGGGAGATTTTTCCGGAAGTCCTTATTCCCATCCCCAGTATTCCACGTACAACGAATCGTGGAGATTTCCTAACCCCAGTTTATTAGGTAGGTGTGCCCCATATCTCTCTACCCAGCCCTGCTTATGGATCAATAATTGTATCAATGAATTTCATTTCATTCCACCTCACATCCCGGTTCCAGCCTTTCTAATACACTCTTGTAATACCCTCTATCTTTCATGCTCCACTGTTCATTTTTTTTACTGCATTACATTACATTTCTTTCTGTATTTCAGCGTACAGTTCAATACATCATAGACATACTAATGTTTCTGTGGAGGGATTTTTTTCTGAAGACCAGCAATTTAAGGTGTGAATGGATTTGAAGGAAATGGAACAGACACAGACAGACAAACACAGACAGAGCGAGAGCAAGAGCGAGAGCGAGAGCAAGAGAGAGAGAGAGAGAGAGAGAGAGAGAGAGAGAGAGAGAGAGAGAGAGAGAGAGAGAGAGAGAGAGAGAGAGAGAGAGAGAGAGAGAGAGAGAGAGAGAGAGAGAGAACAGTGTTGCATTTCGGGATTTGTTTTATTTATTGTTATTCTTTTGAAATTGAAGTTGACCTCACAGCTATCTAATTCTGACTTTGAAAATAAAAAATGCTTGCCTTGTCAATCAGTAGATGGACATCAGAATCAAGCACCAAAAACAAACATGTCTCCTGCTTTATGAGATGTTATGAAAGTCGAAACATTATATTTAAATTGTAATGTGTTTCCTTCAGTATATCTTAGGATATGGAGCCATTGCTGTTAATCTTTCAAATTAGGTAGTTAGCTTGCTCAGTGTGTAATTGGATTTATTTGCATTTTGCATCAGCTGAGTAAAATACCCTGATTTCCAGGTAATTATATTGTCCAAAAGCAAAAGGGTTCTGTTCATTTTATTAATTCATAATTCATAATTTACTTTAATAAACCTTTTCTGACTGTTAAACTGTAGCCAAGTAGCCAAGCAGCAGCCTCAGGTCACTGAGTGTAAGTTGTGATTCTATTATTATAACTCATTACTTTTAAAGACAATAAAGCTAAGAGTCACATTTGCATAATTAGGGGCCTTACTGAGTTGATTGACTGGTCTGGTTCTTTGCTAGGATGCTTAAAGCCTGACTCACCCCCACCTCATTGTCTGTTCCTAGGCTGACTGTAAGTCAGGTTGAGTCAGCATTTCCAATTTTTCCATCGTTTGGCTTCAAATTCCTTTTCATTAACCAATAGGTGACATCACTGAGACTACCAATGTGTCTGTGTTTTACTCTGTAAATGGCTGTAGCTGGCAGTTAGCAGTATAAGACTTCCAGCCAAGACTTCAATTCCTGTTCATTTAAAAGCTAGAAAATGTTCAATATTCAAATCAGGTCCGGCATTGTTAAGCAGAATCGTTAACTAAAGATGAAGCTATACAGGATTCATAACCTCACTATTGACAGTGCATCAGTATAGCTACAAGTAACACCTTCAGAGTAACAACAGAATTAATCAAATTCACTTGAAGATGAGAGAAGAAAAATAATTTCACGTAGTCGATGAACCCTGAGCTTAATCAACAGTCAGAGTCAAAGTCATTATCTAGAGAGCCATTTTAGGCAGCAAGTGTAAAGGTGAGAAGGTCAATGATTGACTCTTTAAAGGTCAATAGGTGGGAAAGGTCAATTTTGTGCCCCTAGCTATTCCGGTCCTCTCATCTCCTTACTTCAACTTTCCTTTTTGTCCCTCTACCCCTCCTCTGTCCCCAGTGTTTCAGCAGGATTATGGGTCTCTCCTGGGAACGGAAATCGGCTGCTCCTCCAGTCTCTTCACCAGCCAGGCAGGACAGATGCAAGGTAGGTGAAGAAGAAAAAAGAAAGAGAGAAAAAGATGATGGTGGAAAAGTGAAGAGTATATGTAAGGATTCATGTAATTGTATAGAATAAGGTTTAATGATAGATCATAGAGCACAGCGGTTAAAAAAAGGAACTTTTGCATGATAACGCAGACACGTAATATAAGGACAGGAGCCACTGAAAGGTTTAAGATTGATGGTTGGGAGGAACTGTGGGGAAAGATGTGAGTAAAGGTGACAAATGAAAGAAAGAGGAGTTTTTTTAAAAAGGGCAAAGAGGGGGAGAGAGGGCGTCTGAAGTCCTGGCTGAGACTAAATAGTTTGTCAGACTGGCTTAATGCCTCACTTCCCCAAAGAGCCTCCTGAGATTACCTGGACTGTGGACAGACATAACCTGTCAACACACAGCTGGGCTGATTGATGGAAGAGACAGAAACAGGTGTGTGTGGGTGTGTGTGTGGGTGTGGGTTTTTCTCTGTGTATCAAGGTGTGTGGGTGTGGGTTTCTGCGTGTCTTTGGGGTTACAGTATTGAATTGACCTTTTCCCTGCAGAGAGAATAGACTCAAGGGATCAGCCGTAGTAGAGCTGTACTCAGTGTGTCAGCTTAGACTGTCACTTAGATAGTGTGTGTCTGTGTGTGAGTGTGTGAAAAAGTAAAGGAGTGTAGGAAAGATGATTAGAAGAGTAAGAAAAAGTAGCCAGAGTTCATTTTATTGGTTGTACACGACAAGGAGAGACTCATTTTATTCTGTCATTAGCTTCATCAGCTCATGTCATCTCATCCCTTCCTTTTACTGCTCACATTCAAACTTTAATATAATCTTAACAGAAAATTGAAGCCGCTCATTCCACATTTACACAGCATTTCAGTAACCCTGAGTGCTCTAAAGATAATTCAGATTTATTACAACTCGGGTCTCACTTTTGTCATTTTAACCATCAGAGCTGTCTGTCGGTAATGAAAACTGCACTTGCCAAGTTAATTGCTCAGGTCTATGAACATGTGAGACGGGGCAATTGAAGTCAAATGGTCAAAAGGCATGATTAGGCAAGTGTAAGAAAATCATACAAGTTTTAAAGAAATACCTAGATTAGAAAGGGAAAGTACTTGCAGCAATTATGAGAATACGCCATTTCTATCAACATTACACACTGAAAATAGTTAGAAATAGATCAACCAAACAAGTTCTCACTTGTTTATACTCCACTGAACCATTTCCATATCAACACCTTTGGCTGTGACATTAATATGGCATCATACTTACTCCCATCTATGACAGGCAAGTACACAGTTAACATAAGCTGTATTCACACATGCAAAAAACTCCTAAAAATGTCACAAATTTTTCGGGATGTTCTGAATGTTTGAACACAAGCCAAATTTTTAACCCAAGCTTTCCCCAAAATTGACCAAAAATAAGATTTTTTGAGTTACTATGTCTGCACATCTTTTCAATTACAGAGAGTAGTGATCTAAATGCAAAATTTGTCGTCATCATAGCATAGGTCTCTGTTGCTTAGTCTACTGTCATGCTGTAAACATTAGCAGCATGCTTTTGATGACCTGCCTCATCTCCCCCTCCCACCAACCACCCTTGTTGGACGGGGTAGACAAAAGTGTTACTGATACAGTTTTAATTATTTTTGTTGTAGCTATGCCTCAATGTATTAGATACCTGGTGAGCATAATGGTACACAATAGATAAAAGTGATGCCCAACTACAGTAAAATAGACTTAAGTTAGACCCAACGTTTGACATGCTAGTTTTTATTCTATAATCTTTATTTTCATTATTAAAGACAACTAAACAAAACATTTGTTTCTGCATTTCCTCTCAGGGTCACCGTACTACTATGGTGCAACATCACGGGGGGCAGGCCCTGCTGCCACTGCAACAGCCTCTGCCTATGACCGCCACTGACCACTCCTACTGAGAGAAGAAGGGGAGGATGAGGAGAAGGAGACAAGGGAGGAAGGGAGGGATGGATAGCACCAGCAACACTTAGTACAAACCTGCCTACGTAAGAGCAAAAATGAGGATGAAGATTTCATTTGTTTTGAAGTCTGTTAAGTTTGTATTTTCTTTGTATGACGCTTACACCAACACTGACAGATTGTTTGGGTGTTACATATATGCTAGGAAATGAGCATGGAAGTGACAAATGAGAAATAGAATCAGGAGGTTGAAGTGAGTAAATGTGGACGCTCTCATCATACAACAAGGCATGGCATCTCTAACTTGTACCAATCATTTACAAATCCAAAAAATCATCAGTGGTGGCTGAAACTGTATTGTGATCTTCTGGGTAATATGTCGTTTTCTGTCATTTATGATGCAATTATTTAAGCTGATTTGAAGAAAATCTCTTTTAAATAGTCTCTTAATGTCCCTGCATAAATCAAGGTTATATGCCATGCTAAGGTGAAGTAAAGACAATCCAATTTCAAACTTTAAATGACCAAAATCAACCATTACATAATCATTTTAGTCTTCTTATTCAACAACTTTTCCCTGAGATCACAATGCTTTACATAAAGGATAACCTTTACACCTTTTATAAACATTATTTTATTCCTTTTTAATGGCAGTGTTCAGTTTCACAACAACCCTGCTAAGCCTCCTCTAAATGTCTATAGGCCTGTCAAGCTTTCTGTTCTCTCTCTTCACCACAGTGATTACTGTGGCAGATTTACAATCAAAAAATGTAAGATGCTTGAAACAGTTTTTTCTTAATTTCAAAAGAAAAAAGACAGCTTTTCACAACTAGAACAAACTATAATGCTGACTGAAGTGATATGCGCCCCTCCGGGTAATGATATCACTTTCAGTTAGCAGGCAAGTTCGGCTTACCCGGCTTAGATACTTGTTTACATTATCAAAGGGCCTGTTTGCATTTGCACTGTTAAAAAAGAAGAGGAGAATTATGACTCACCTTAAGTGTTAGGGCCTATGTCCACTTACAGCATTTTTTGAGCTGGCAGGTTTTTTTTATACAAAACCATGAAAACTCAGCATTTTTAGTAATTAGCATCCGTAGCACAAAAACACCCACAGTGCCAGCTGTTTTTTTTTTTTTTTGCTGTGCTCACAGCGCTCTCAGATGAAATTGTTTTAATTTTTGGGACACTGCCATGCTCGTCAGTGTCACTTCTTTGTCACTACCAATCAAAATCAACTTTGGCAGAGGTACATTCAGAGGAGAAACTAACCACACTGGATTTTTTGTTCGAGGGGCAAGTTCAGTTCTAGGGCTGCTGCTAATGCTGAGACACATTGTATTTGCATTTACTTTGTACAGCTCTAAAATCCCATTGAATAAGAGCAAATATAAAGCATATTGAACAATTAAATACTGACTTAACAGTCAATACTAAGGGAACGGCCAACTTTGTTACCTAGCAACAGTTAAGCCTGGTTTATACTTCTGCCGTAGTCACACAGTGGTGGCCTCTGAATCAGTCAGAGGCAGGCAGAGGACGTGGAATACTGCGGCGTCACCAGAAACATTGTAAATGCAGAAACTACAATGCTACCCAGTGGACCAATCACAGTGCTTGCAGTCTGCGTTGTTTCAATGTGTAGTTACATCGGCTGAAATTCTTTCGAGATTAGCATGACTTTTGTGGACATGCTAACATTTGCAGTTGACCTTTAGTTGAATAAGCTGCATACACTAAGAACATGCGCTGCTACATTGAGGTTTAACCACAACATTCCTTCACATTATTCCCATACATTGGGTTTATAGTACCCTAATCTCTTAATTATAGAATCTGTAGCCTGTTGCCTACTTGATACTTGAGACTTGACAGTGAGTGATGGGCACACCATTATCTTAAAGACAGCTGCAGAGTAAATCTAGCCCTTTTTTCAATCTTTACCAGTTTTGCTCTTCTGATTTTAAGAAGACTGAAAGATAAGTCTGGCTCTCTAATTTTTTTGACCATAGAGCATTATTCTTACTAGAGCTCCATGAAGGAAAAGCTTGGCAGGCTTTACGTGCATATGGCTGTTGGGCTGTTTTTGTAGGAGGTTTTTAGCAAACAGAAAATTTCAGTGGTTAAATTCAAATCCCAATATATCTTCCTAATTAATGAAACTGTTTCCTAATACCCACCTTTGCATAATGAGTGGTTTGAAAGACAATGACTGATAAGACATGCCTTTCGGTGAAGCACAGCCTTCAATCTGAGCCCCCTGCTGTAAGATGAAGTGTCCATGTTCACATTAGACCAAAATCAAACCCAACAGGTGACACAGAGTGTTTTCTGTACATGAAGGTGCTATCCTCCCTTCCGAGCCAAGATCAAGTCCTGATCAAGAGCTATTTATAGTGGAGGAGACAGAGTAATATATTAAGAAGCTTTTCTGCGCTGCACTCTGGTGTGAGAGTGAATGCCTGTAATGATTTATAATATGTGTCACGCTGTTGTGCTAGAGTAGTGATGATGATGACGATGCAGTGAAAAATGAAATCTTAAAAACTGTCAATATGAAAAGACGTCTTTGTTTATGAATATGACCTGACTGCGATTTTTTCCTATTTATAGTTTGTTGCCTTGTATCAGTCGACACAGGTGCCATTGAATAAGACGCCATTTTTACCTGCTTCCTGTTATAAAAAAAAGACAAATCAGGAAACAGTGGCACCCTCTCTTTTCTCACTCTCTCTCACTCTCTTTCTATTTCTCTCTTTAAACTCCCCAAAGATGGGCCCCCCTAGTGGATCGGCTAACTTACTACAAAAGCACAAAGAGACTCAATCATCATTTAAAGGCGCCATTTTACTTTTTTGACTCCTTTTCAGAGCCATTAAGAACGTTATTTCCTTCTTCCTCTCCCCCTTTGAGTGCTTGTCCTTGTGCTGTTTGACATCCTGAAACAATTTCTACAAAAGCATTGCTTTTGTGAAAGCAAAACAAGTCAAACTGTATTATTTTTTCTGTTTGTTCCCTGCATTTGTTCTGCGCTGTGACAATGTATGACACCAGGGTCGAGGCCTTACCCATCATGTACAGACAGCGTAGGATAGATTTGCCCTTGAACACTGATCTGCCATCAGTGTGTTATCCCTCTCAAATGGTTTCTGGGGCCCACAGTGTTGATCATGTGAGGGGGCAATATCTTCCTACACTGTACATAGCTTCCTGTCTCACTTCTGTCCATACAAGATTTGTACAATAATCAGTGAACGAGAAGAGAATTCACTTGTTGATAGAAATTTTAATTACTAAATTTAGAATTTAGTGATGAAGCTTTCTTTACAATAAAAAGACTAAGAGGTTTGTGGTGTTATTTTAGCCATTGTCTGCAAGTGTGTACACATCTTATGTTTCTTTGTTTGGTTTGGGTACGTGTGGCTGACTGTAGCGCATCATTGCTACTGTGTAGTTCTACCAGAAAACAGATTGGAGGCACCAAATCTGCAGCGTGAGACATAAAATATAATTCTATAGACATAAATCTATGAACACTGAACAGAGCTGTTAGTTTTCCAATCTTTGTTGTTTCTTGGTTTTGAAGTATAGTGATAAAGTGTCTCCTATTACATCTGTAGGCTTAAAAAGTTGTGTGCACACAACTCTAAAGAAGATTCTTCTGACGGCTTGCCTGCTGTGCTGCCAGCGTGCGCCGCAGCAGGAGCCTTTCCTTATTTCTGTCTTTCTCTCTTGATCTTTCTGAGGCATTATTGAACCTGAACCACACCAGCTGAAAACAAGGACAGTGCCTTTAGTTTTATATGTCAACACCCCCGACTGACCACGTAACATTAAAAGGAATTTAGCGTCCCTTCTTGCAACTCTATAAATAAAGCTCTGCCTATCATGCGTGCACAGGGTTGTAGGTTATATAAAGCCTTTCACAAATACCCAGCATTGAGTAATATTATTGCCAACTTTAGATTGTTGTTTATTCACTGTTCTAACAGTAATATTGCAGATCTGATAACAGGATCTATAGCCTTGATCCAGTAAACTGTACTCACAGAACACGTCTTTCATTGGTATTTCTCAGCACCCTGACATGTTAGTCACAGATTCAGTCTTAAAATTTTGAAAGCCATCTGATTGAATATCATCTTAGTCATGCATGAACCAAGCCAGCTAAAATATAACAGAAAACTAACATATATTCCAAGAGAGGTGTATCATTACATCTGATTTAAGCCGTGATTAATCTAACATGGACTCTAAAGCTCTATCAGTGTTATCTCAGTTGTAAATGTTAGAATAATTGCAGTACCACTTCCAGCCATAAGTGGCAACACTGAGCACTTCACTCAGAGAGAGTCCTGCCTACAAAAGTAACAACACAAAAAGACAAAACCTCTCTCAGATGAAGTATAAAAATGTAAGAACTAGTTTCTCTATTGTCTTCAAATTTTGTGCCAACATTCATGGTTCCCAGAGGATACGTCTCAAAGACGTTTCTTCGACAACAGTTCAAACTCTTGATCTGTCCTGTGAATAGATCCCTCAACAGGCTTTAAATGGGAAGATGTAAAATGTGCAGCAAAAATTCATGGATCCAAGAAGATGTGCCCTTTTGACTCAAGTAATCCTCTGACTTTTTCTCTAGTGCTACCAGGAGTTTATAATGTAGTTTAAGATGAAAAGGCTCACCATTTTATTGTTTGATTGCAATGGACATTTATTTTACACTTTTATGTCCTATCAGGATGAGTTTCAATCACATGATGACTTTACAAATCCTCTCATACCCTCTTCAGGTCAAAATTGCAAAAGTAAAATGTTCAACCCTATATCTGCGATAAACAACAGTGTGGGAGAAATACTATTTTTAGAAAGTAAGCATTCAGCTCAATCAGAAAGCTGCTAGCTTTGAGGCAATTTGTTCATACTCAGTCGTCTGATCCATTCTTTTCAGCTTTAATAACCCTTGAAAGGTTTCCTAACATCCCCCCGACCTTTTTTTGGGGGGGACATTCTACTGTAATTCATTTTTCAAGTTGATCTCTGACTGAAATGTTGAAGGTCTGCGAGATATCAATGCAGAAACATGATACAGCTCTGGATCAGGGCAAAAAAGCACCAACGGTTCAACAAGGCGTGAGTACTAAAAACAGGTTACAACAAGTATACTAAAAAGGCCAAATGAACAGCAGAGTTGAGTAGGCTCTCCATTATAATTGCTTTTGATTCAACCAGAGCACCCTATAAATGTATTAGACTGTTTTGTACTAACACACTGATCTGAGCATGAAGAAATAGTGATTGAAAAACGTTCTCCTTGTGAAAATGAATCCAGCTGTCCCTCCAGTGTCAGCTCACAAGAGCATCGACACCAAACTGCCCATTCTCTGGTGTAGCCAAGAATCCAATGATACATTAACAGGATTATTTGTTAACTGTGCATCTCATAGTGACACAGCTTGCCTTGCCATTGCTTTGACCTAATTGGTTCACATGTGGAGAGGATGAGTTCCCATTGGCCCACAGTTTGTTTCGATTGGCGTCTGTGACATTGACAGCAGCGATGAGGGGGGACTGTCATTGTGTGTGGTACTGTAGAAAGCACAGAGGCCACACACACACACACACACACACACACACACACACACACACACACACACACACACACACACACACACAAATATAAGTACAGACATACACCCTCTCCCTCCCTTTGTCCTTTGCAGAGTGTCGATCGCCCCCCCACCCCCCTCATGCCCCTGTGTTCCCCAGGGGAGGCCAAACCTGCTGTGCCATCAGAAGCTCACACAGTCTTTCTTCTCCCCCTCCCTCGGCCCTAATCTCATCATATCTCAAGCTCTCGTCTCCCCCCCTCTCCCCTCTTCTCCCGCCTGTAGAACTGCCACACCACCAGGATTAGTAATATTAAAACTATTCTGTTGATTTCAGGCCTGTGACCTTCCTCAAAAAGTCCTCCCTCGTTCTTCAGACAGCCTTATTAATCCTTTTTTCCTCTCCTTTTCTTACTTTTCTCTCTGACTATTCAGACGTGATGCTCACTGTCCTGTCAGAAATCCTGCATAGGAATGAAGCAGGGAGTAAATGTGCCAAAGCGAGGTCATTTCAATGGCAATATTGCTGCCGGTATCTTTATTTGGGGAGGAATATCCTGTAAGATTGCATCTCTTTTCATGCTTCCTCTTCCTGTTACTTTAGAGCAGTTATAAGTGCAGGAAACTAGTTTCAGATCAGACAAAGACATTTCAGTTTACTGTCCATAAAAATACAATCGCATCCTGAATTTTTTATATCCCATCTCCGAATCAGATAGGAAACTGGAAGAAATGCAAATGAGTTCTTTCTTTATTATGATTTCTCAGCAAGCGTGCAGCGCCTGACTGTATCTCAATATGAATCCATGAAGATGGCTACTGCCTCAAAGAAACCTGGGGGGATTTCAGCATCACATCTTGACAGCAATTAGTGGCACAATCTGTTTCATGCTTGCTGATATAACTAGGCTCTGGACAGATCTCATACTGAAGTGATACAATGTTCTGTACATCTTAATATTATTCAACTGTGGAAGAGGAGACGTACACAGGACTCAGTCTAACAAAAATCAGCTGTGCTTTTTTTAAGCAGATGTTTCAATCATAAGAAATAAAAAGATGACATGATTTTTCACCTTACTGTGGCCTTTCGTGTAACAATCTGAAGTTTTTTTGTGTCCATGGCTTCCTATCTGGGGTGTTAAAGAGATATTTATATCTGTAATGTTTTGGTACACAAGAAGAACAAACAAAAGACGGGAAGAAATGCATCAGAATGCAAAGACGAATTAGGTTTTAAGGATTCAGCTTCTTCAAAATCAAATGCGACAAAAAGAAAACATATCTGTAACATTCACCAAAGCCTGTGATGCCTGTTTTAAATGATAGATTCTTGTACAAAAAATAACGTATAAAATAGCAGAAAAGACTTACAGATACAAACACAAAATGAAGATAAGAAATGCCTTCAAATATTCTGGAAGGGAGGAATTTTAAAAAAAGTAAAAGAAAAGCTTCTTTAAGAAAATGTGTATGTTTTTTATTCAATTTTCTAGTAGTTGCAAACAAAACTTGGTGTTTTTTCTCTTTGTGTGTTGTGTGTTGTCTTAATATTTGAATGTATTTTACTGCAGTGCGAATTTGCCAAAGATATCATATCACTTGATTTCCCTCTCTTTTACTTTTTTTTGTTCTTGAATTGTTACCAATTCTGTTAAGAAAACTGGAAATAAATAGTGAATTTGATGTTATGATTATTATTCATATGTTTTATTGTTAATAATATTGTTATCTTATTTCCTGGGTTCATGTGAAATATTAAATTGCGGTTTGCTTGATGCATCTCCTCATACTCAGTATGTGTACCTGTTCATCCGTCCACCTGAGTGACTGTTGTTGGTGAATTTATTCCATTTATGTACCTGTAATGTGAAGCTAAGAAGTAATTATTTGTAAATATTTGCCATAATTTTATTGGTCCTTCAGAATAAAAAATAATTTTTTGGAAGTTGAAGCTTCTGTCTGTACTTAGCAGCTGATCTACATATTTTAATGGAAGTAAATGATACACTAGTGTCTTGATTGCTGGTGTAAACGGCACATTCCTCAACATCCAGACAGTGTAGAGCTCCAAAGCAGGAGGTTATTTGTGTCAGTGTGACCCTGCAGCGCTGCTTTCATCCTGGGGACCCCGATCAAAACCCCTCCCTCTCCTCTTCCCACCACTTGGAGTGAAAGTGGTGTCCCAGTGCTGCAGTCTTGGCTGTGGGCCTAGTCCATAAAGAGGCAGAGGTGTATGTGTGTGTGTGTTTGTTTGAGTGTGTGTGTGTTTGTGTGAGTGTGTGTGTGTGTAAAGATTAGAGGAGGAGTGGGAGAAAGGGGGAGAAGGGTGATAATAGGACACAAGCCACGACATGGCGACAACACGCCATGCACACAGAAAACAGCACAAACCCAGCTTGGCACACAGGCTGGTGTGTCTGAAGCTTGGGTACCTGCCCAGGACACAAGAGCGGCGCAGTGTGCCTTAGTGTGCACATGTGTGTGTAGCTCTTTAAGAATGTGGAAGAAGGTATAGAGTTGTTCACCTATGGGAAAGTTAACAATCACAGTTTTGTTTCAGTTAACAGGGCATGAACAAACCTGCCACAGGGCATCAGGGCATATATGAGCAGTGGGCCCCTGGTGGACCCTTCCATACAACTGTTTCCAATATTATTTCTCTCTAGAGTTTGAACCTTTATTCCATAGCTGAATTATTAATATTGCTTGAGTATACATCATCAGTCCTGGAAAAGAAGAATCACTTAAACTTTTCTTTAAAAAAAAAAGGGAATCTTAACCTGTCTAAGTTTGATCAACCAAATGAATGGAAAAATGTCATTTTAAGCTGTTGGAGCTTTGTCAAGTCTGAAAAAAGCCGGGGAACTTGAGTTTAAGACAGGGGTGTTACATACTTCCAGGTTGCAATAAAGGATTTTTAGAATACTGTGTTTCAGAACTCTTCTTATACCAAGGATTCAAAGTAAATATATATTCTCCTCTGTGGATCAGTTTGAATATTTTTTTAAGTTACATGCCATATCAATTGATGAAATAGACATTAAGATGAGTCTGCTCCAGGACTACAAAAATGACAATTCCCCAAATATTTAAATGAACAACAACTGGTTTTCCCACATTAATTTGGTGCCTCCAGGACCCTGAAGTTGACCCTTCTCTAGCTGAGCTTTTGATGCATATGACAGATTAACTGGAGATACATTTTTGGTTAGAAAGTTTTATTTTGCAATTATATAGTTAAAAAGATAGGAGAGATGAATGTCTATGTTTGAAGACTACTAAATTTGGCCAAACATCCAATTGTTCAATCATTGTTCTTCTGACAGTTGCAGAGCAGATGTAGCATCTGTCAGATCAATGTCTGCTCGAAAAATGAGTCTGACAGTGTTTAGTTAGTTAGAAAGCAGTGCCACACCCCTGCCCTATTCAGCTGCCTCCTTTTGCTCCAGATTACATAACATGACTAGGTACTGACATGTTCTACCTCTCTTCTCATCCCCTCCCCTCAGACTTCCTATACCATAGCAGGAGATAGACAACAGTGGTACTTATGGAGGCCAAGAAGTCATGCAAATTAACGTCAGTCAGCATCAGTATTTTTTGGCCCTCCAGAGCCCCTGCAGGAAGGAGGGTGGGGGCCAACTGAGTATAATTGGTCCTCAACTGATTAGTGAAGAGGAGTTCTTACAGGAAAGCGAGGGGGGCGAGAAGAGGAGATGCTAAAGAGATATTAGGAGTGAGAGAGAGGAGGAGGAGGAGGAGGAGGAGGAGAGAAACTGACAAAATGAACAGGAGAAAAAGATGGAGTCAGGGGTGTGCTAATACATGTGTTGCATATTCATGATATTTTTTTGAATTTTCATCCACATTTTTCTGCCATCCTTGCTCTCTTGTTTCCCTGTACTGTTTTTCTCCTCGAGTGCATTTGTCCTGTGTTTAGAGGTCATGTGTTTGAGTGTGAAAACGTTTCAGAAGATATTCAACAGGTATGTGAACACAACATAATGTTTATCCTTTTATCCTTTATCTTTTTCATTATGCGATGGATCCTCTTGGTTTATTACCATTTGGCACTCACTTTCATAGATTCATCATTTATTTTGGTGATGCAAAATTTGTTGCTTGTAATTTATGAACATAATAAGAAGTCACCCAAAGGGTAATACATAATACTTCAACAACAACACCACCAGACAAGACTGAATGAACAAACTCAAATGACTTGTTTTTGCAGGAGATGGTCGCGGCTGGGGGTCGAACCAGCGACCCCTGCAACAAGGACTGTAGCCTCTGTATGTGTGGTGCTTAGACCGCTAGGCCACCAGCACCCCAACATAAATAAAATTGCACACTTAGCCAGTATAGTACTTCCACGCTTTGTACTTCCAATTTTTGTCTGCTAAAACTTTAAGGGATTTAATGTAATGGGCCTGAATTGTTTTGATATTATCTCTGATTGTTTTGTTTTCTTCTTTGACATATTTTAAATTTCTTTGACAGAATGTCATGAAATTAGATTTATTTATCTTGAGTGAGACAGTTCTTATGGAACCATTCAGAAATAGATGAGAGCTATTAATTTGCTTACTGAATCAGTGTGCAAACATTTTCATGTAAAGTAACAAGATGTGTCATTAGCAAATGATAAAGGTAATGCATCACCTTAGATTTAAAAAAAAGAGGGCCAAGCATGGAACCCTGAGGTACCCCATACAATAATTCAGCTCTAATTGAGTTTAGCCTGTTTGCTGATACATACTGTTCTCTGTTCTTTAACTAATTCTCCAACATTATTGAACATAGTAATATCCCTTTAACCAGGACAATAAATGCAACTAATTATAACATTTATTCCACCAAAGTCTCCTTCCTCATGTGAACATTACCAGGAAAGTCCTCATAGATGAAGATGTTGGTGTCTTATAGGAGTTTAGCTTTCTTCAGGATTTCGTCCTTGTCTTTGCGTTTAAGCAGTTTGAACACAATGGATATGAGGCGACCAGCATGGTCATATTTCCCAGCCTGGTGAGATTTTTCGATTTCTATTTGCCTGTAGTCTATTTTAAGACCACTTCAGCAACTCATCTTTATATAAGACTTGAATATTTAACAAAAATATTTGTATTGCCCTCTGTGTCCCCCTTGCAGGTTAATGTCCAAATGTCTGTGCTGGTTCTCATAGGTCCAGTCATGTGTGCCATTTTAACCAGAAACAGCCTATTAACAAAATCTTCTCCATCAAAATACTACCAAACTGCATCACACCAGGAAATGCCATCCATCTATGATGCTTGTTTACATCTGGGTAGTAGCTTAATGGCAGTAGGCATTAACCAGAGCTACAGCCCCAGCTAGTAGCCGGTGGCTGGGTTACAGCTTAGACAAAATATACCCTATAATAATACAAATATTAATAATTTCTTTAACTAATGAGAAATTGTGATGCCGACTTGCGAGGGTGACAATGTTTAATAGTGAGTGGACTAAACACGTACATCACTAGTTCAAAGCGATCTAATTTCCTGACATAATGTGACCTTACTTACCTCACTATGCTGCCATCATTATCCTGCATCAGAAATGATATTTATCCATTGACAACCCTAATTGTATTTACCATGCTTTCAACCTCACGTAATAACTTTCAATTTTGCAATGTCATTGTGTTCAAAAGTCTTTGAAAATAACCCTTTTTAGTTGAACTCCGTCT
Source organism: Notolabrus celidotus (assembly GCF_009762535.1). Lineage (NCBI taxonomy): Eukaryota > Metazoa > Chordata > Actinopteri > Labriformes > Labridae > Notolabrus > Notolabrus celidotus. The sequence goes on from NC_048278.1 coordinate 19,151,882, forward strand.
TGTTAGAAACATTTCACAAATTTTAGGGTCAACATGGGGGTTTAATCTCACCTGTTTCCTGTCATCACTTTAAATTTTACTGTTCAAATCAAGCAAATCGTAAAAAATGTACAGAGTTGGATGGAAGCAGGCAAGTCCTCTACTGGTCTGATGTTGGCTTTTCAAACCCAGAGAAACTCTGACAGACTCAAAGTGAGAAAAAACACGGTTTGACCTTTTCACTGGAGACATTTGGACCTCACAGAATCAGCCTTTACATGCTTCTCATTGCCCTTTACAGCAGCCTCACACACACACACACACACACACACACACACACACACACACACACACACACACACACACACACACACACACACACACACACACACACATACACACACCAAAGTCACAGATCATGATAACACAGTGACAGTGGTGAAGATGAGCGAGGTTTGTACAGAGTGCTTATGTGTCGTGTTTCACTCATTAAGGCCCCCCAGACACATGAAATGACGAGACATGTAGTTCCATGTAAAGTTTTTCCTCGCCCCCTTGGCCCGTCACTCACAATCACTCCCTCACACAGATACTACATGTAGCAAATGTCAGACTAGAGTATAGTGTGTATGTATGTGTGTCAGTGTGTGGATGTTGGACCATTGACAGGCATGGAAGCAGCTTGTTGAACTAATAGCCTAACTAATGTGCCTACATCCCCACCCTCCCTCCTCCTTTACCTCCCTCACCCACCTCCCCTCTGCAAAACTGACATTTTACGAACCCGGCAGAGAGAAGGGAGGGAGGGAAAAGAAAGAGAAAAGATGAGAAAAAAGGGAAAAGGAGTGGGTTGACAAGCGGCAGACCCTCTCGCCCTCCCGTCTGACTCTGTCTATCTCCCCCCGGCTCCCTGAGGGTTTGTCTCTGAGGATAGTGCTATGATGAATAGGCCTGTCTAAGCTAACCTAGCGGAGACCAATTAGAGAGAAGAAGAAGAAGAAGAAGAAAAAGAAAGATGGAAAACAAGGAGAAACTGAAGCAGAGGGAGAGTAAAAGACAGAGAGGAAAAAGAAGGCCATATAGGTTAAAAAAGGAGGTAGGAAGACTGGAGTAAAGTGGAAAGTTTAAGATGTTGGGAGTACAGTTGTCTACATGCGTGTCTGTGTGTGTGTGTGTGTGTGTGTGTGTGTGTGTCTGTGGGCGAGCTGTCAGAGCTGAGGGAGAGGCAGTGTGAGAGGGGTTGGCCTCTTAAGTCTTCACCTCGTCTGCTGCTGCAGGAGAGGCTTTGACAGCAGAGACGCACAAACAGGACCGACCCTCGCAGAACACTTCCTCCTCCTCCTCCTCCCCCAGAGAAACCTTTCACTGCTGTGCTCTTTCCTCTCTATCTAGCTTCTCCCTCCTCTCTCTCGTCTGATTATTGTATTCAATTTAATATGCAAGCCGCCAAGCTTTTCTCCTCCCACATTCAGCTAACAAATGTGCTAATGTTTGCCTATAGCCTTACATGTTAGCAGTTCACTGTTCATTTTGGACTACATATCCCAGATACCACCTCAATGAAAGAGCATGGGAAGTGGTTTACTTTTGACTGTCCTCTTTAAGATAATTATCCTGCCTAAAAAAAATTAAATCATCTTTAAATCAATATTCAGTATCAGCTACATTGTATTTCTAATTTATTGCCAGATAATAAGCGGGATAAGGTATATTGAGCAGGTTGTTGTCCAAAAAAGTATCCCCTCTAGGGTGGACAAGACCCTTCAGCTTAACATTGGGATCTTGGCTCCCCCTGTTGGGAATCTGTTCCGTATAATAACCTGCTCACTATTTTTTTTTATCCCTTAGCTCTATGCAGCACTTTTATTTGTATTTGCAGCATGATACCATTGCTGAATTCAAAATAGACTTTTGCATTTTGCAATATTACATCCATTATCTTGGTCACTTATCCTGTTCAGGGTCACAGGGCAGCTGGATTCAATCCCAGCTGTCATTGGGCGAGAGGCAGGTTACACCATGGACAGGCCATCAGTCCATCACAGGGCATTATGCAGTAATGTGTACTGAGTATTTTCAATTATTATTGAGCTAGATAATAACAGAAACCTTTGTATATGTTTGCATTCAAACCTATCCTCCTGCATGTGATCTGAATGTTGCATTTCACTCTAAAGTGTTGGCTTCACACATATGCTCAGTCTGGCCTGGGAACAAATGCCACCAACACTTCCCCGTCTGTATCTGCCAAGCTAATTTTCCTCCTTCAAACAAACATTTGATAAACAACCTCCTTCACTCTCTTCTGCTAAAGAGAAAAACTCTCCTCTCCTTCTACCGGATGATCTCCTTGTTTCTCTCCCCGTCTCTGAGACAATTACAAACATCCCGCTTCCCATTTATCACCAACAATTAAACAGCATGGACGGAGGCTACTTCATAAGCAGGGAGGAGAGGGGCTAGGGGAGCGGGAGGAGACGAATGCGAGCGGAATGAAGTAGAGTCAACAGTGGGAAAGAGAGAGGAAGGCTGACAGCACAATTAAGGTTTTTAATTCTCTGCTTGAGTGGGCCGGTCCAGTCTTTATGCTAATTAGGATGCCACAGCCATGTAATAAATCTCTATGATCCAGCCTCATTTCCCCTCTGTCTCTCTGTCTGTCTCTTTCACACACACTCACGCACATTCACAAAGTTCAGCCATTACTTTTTACGGCTGCATCCTCAGGCTGGAGTGTTAATAGTTTTGATAAAATTGTTTTTCCGTGCAAATTTTTAATGCTTCCCTGAGATCTGAGCGCCTCAGTGTGTCAGTACAGACTGTTTACTGGTTGGCCAAGCATTGCTAACTTGGCTCAACGCCTATACCACATGTAGTTTCTCTCCCTGTTAACTCCCTTTATTAGTGTTTTTCAGGAATATGATTTGCATGCCCTCCTCTAAATAAACACACACACATTTAAAGGAGCAATGAATGCAGAAGAATTATCTTATTCCTCTCTGTTTTTCTCTGATCTGCTCATCTCCATTTGACAGGCATGTCTAATGATAACATCTGCAGATGTGAAGAAAACAGCACAACAATCCGCAGATAATTGGGAAGCCCCCTTTAGAGATGAGGAGAGAGAAAATGAAGGAGAGAGATAACTGGACAACTGCAGCTAGCAGATATATTTTCACCCTCATTTAGGTCACAAGGACGCACACTAATCAGTTAGTTTTTTCTGTTGCGTCCTACAAAGTGTTCCAAGCCAATTTAAACATAGATTCCATGTAAAATCAGCCACAGTTGTATGTTCATTAAATAAATGAAGGTAAAAGCATGCCCAAACTAATTGTGGTGGATTTTTAATCAAAGAAACACACAAGGACAACACTTCACAGCAGAAATCAGCCCTGCTTTACAATTCTACGACCAAAAATCCCCAGTCTGGTTTTGGTCTGACAACTCTCCAGTTTGTTATTTTGCAGATGTAACGCTTTCTCTTTGGCGGTGTCACTGACGGCCATTTTGTTCTGCAAGAGGATCAAAATAGCCCCCACCCCGATCACCAGGGCCAGGTGAATGAGGTACAGGGCGACATGGAGACAAGTAAGCAGCAGGGAGACACAGAAGGAGGCCATGCACCAAGGACCGGCCAGGAGCAGCAGTAGTGAGTGATGGAGGCAGGAGAGGACGAGAGCAGGGACAGACAGGACCAGTCTGAGGAGGGTGGAGGTCAGCCAGGAGTACAAGGACAGAGGGGACAGGAAGAGAGACACTGTTGCTTCACTCATAGATACAGCCTGAAAGATAAATATGAAATGTAGTTGGCGATTAGAAGTGATCATGAAAGGGAATTGCTGCTAATACTGGCAGTCATTACGAAACCTGTGCTTACAAGCCACTTTATCCTCTTTCAGCTCTCTTTTAGTCTCCAGTTCTCTCACTATCTTTTCTGGCTTTTAAATGCTCTGCTGTGTTCATTTGCTGGTTGTTTTTATGCTGTTTAAAACTGAGAAATGAGTGTACCATTACATTTCGGTGCCTTTTAAAGGGATAGCTTAGTTTTTTTAAGTGGAATTGTATGAGGTTCTTGTCAATAGGAAGTGTTTTACCCACGTGGTCAGCTTGGCCCTTTTTGTTTAGAAACATCTGGGGAATAAGAATGGAAGCAGCTATCAACCACTACAGATGGGTCAGCTCAACAGTTATGCTAATATTAAGAAAGTATGACCCAAACACTAATGTCAGCGTAAGTGTACGCTCTATTTAGAAATTTCTCAACACCCAACTTTGCCCTCAGACACGACACATACGTGTTCATCTGTCTCAATGTACTGATCAGCTGGTCAGTTCTATGATGTGCAAGTCAACTTGACCCTCGGCCAGTACACTGATACATTTGAATTTTGATAATTTTGAATTTAAGTTTGCCTTAATTCTAAGCTCATCAGTCAGTTTATTTGGAGTACAGCCAATCTCCCTGTAATGAGATATTTTGAAAAGGTAGGTAATTTTGAGACATCAGTGTTAATTTCAGTACATCTATAAACCAGTTAAGAATTCCTCAGGGTAGCTGCAAAAAAAAAAAAAAAAAAAAGTACAAAAAGCAGCATGATTCAGGCCTTGAGTAACTTGATAATTTGCATTAACCTACCTTACAAGGATTTTCATGCAGAGTGTCATCAGGCTCCTGAGCATTGTGAAGCCCTGAAGTGAGCAACGAAAGGAAGAAAGACATAGAATTGAGACAAAAGAAAAATATTTGATTGTTTCTTTCAGTAAAAACAAAACACATTTTTCATGAAACAAAAACTCACATATGAAGATGAGGGTCATGGAAGTTGCTAGCAGGAGTCTCATTCTTCCACACGTGTTAGATCTCATAAGCTTAAAAACAAACAAAACAATTAAACACAAAGCTGCTGTAACAGCAGTGCATCATAGATTTACACCTGTACTTACCCAACACTGCTCCCAAACTTGATGTACAGGGAGTTAGCTCACTCCTGCTGCTAATACAGTTAAAGTTCCTCTGCACTTTTCACACTGCCCTATATCCTGCTAGAAGTCTGAGCTTTAATACATTAATCCTCCTCAGAACATTGAGCAGACATGATGTTTTGTCCCAGTTCTTACCAGACTGGGCTTAGTTGCTTGATTTTGGGGTATTTTTTTTAGCGCCATCTGTTTGAGTGGAGGAACAATGACAGTCATCAGGTCATGCATACTAAAACAATTAGCCGTTGAGGCAGAATTTGGGTTCTTAACCTGCTCAGTGAGTTCTGCAAACACTGAGACACTAAATAATAAGAATATTTAAGAGTACAAGGAACCAAATACATAGATTCAGACCAAAACACTTAACAGAGGAAACACAGGAAATTGTTTTTTTTTTAATTATGTAGGCTCATGTAGCGGCACTAGATACTTACAGTATTTTGTACATGACAGAGAGGGAGAAAGAGGGAAGAGGGAAAAGTCTTTCTTACGTGGGACAAAGGTGTCAGCTTCCTTTTTCTCCAGCTGTTGTCCACACACTAAACACACACACACACCTACACACAGCTCTGTTCCTCCAACCCCCACCCAGCAGGAGTCTTAACCACCACTGTAAGAATATGGAGAATATGCCTGAGGTGGATGGATGTCCCCCCCATCCCTCTACCCTTCACCCCTTTCTTCAGCTATCATTCCCACCACCCTCACTCTCTCAGACTCCATTAAGGTTAAACCCCCCTTACCATTACCTCAACCCACTGTTAACCTTCTCCTTCCTGCTGAGACACCAAGGAGAAGCTGCCACTAATAACCACCAGTCAACAGCAGCACTGTTATTGGCTAAGTGGCATCTCTGCGTTGCAGACAGGAGGGGAGTCGAGCAGAGCTTTTTTTCTGTTCAGATGTTGCAGGCAATGATCATCATTATTTAGCCATTCAGTTAGTCATAACAATCACGCTCCTGCAGCCGCTTCTGTCATAACAATCATCATCACACCATTCAGAGTGTCAAAGACTCATCATGATCGTTCATTTTAGCTAAAAAAGCAAGTCAAATAGGGAAATTACTATAGATAGATTACCAATTCTTCAGTTCCCAGAAAAGGTACAACATAGCCAAGAGAAAAATACAAGCATTTGAATTATAATTGCATAAAAACACTGAAAATTCAAATTATTTTGATAAATAATTGCTTGTAGATTCAAAACCAAAGTTATGACATTTCCTCATGTTTTCAACTGGCTGGTAAATGTTTTCTGTCATTAAAGTGAACAGTCACCATCAAACTGAGCGCCAGAGAGAAGTGAAGACAAGAAGAGGAACAGAAGGACTATGACAGAGAGTAATACACACCACTGCTCCATCAAACTGCTGAATGAAGAAACAAAAAAAAATCAACATCTGATGACAAGGAAGTATATCAACGCATCTCAATCATCTGTTTCCATAAACACAAGCATATTAAACAAACTGTTTATTTTTCTCCTTTATATGTCAGTAGACTTCTTACAGACACAACGTGACAGACAGGTTAAAACAAGACAAGCATGGATAAGAAGTAAGAAAAAGACGCTCCATACAAGACAACCATGTAAAAGTGTCACAATGGAAGATCTCCAATCACACGTACATCAAAAAACAATGACATTAAATTAGTAATGCTCTGCTTTATTCTGTTATTCAATCAAGTTTAGCACCTAAAGGGGAGAATAACAACATCCAGACATAAATATGGTAATACATAGCCAGAGGGTATATGCTGTAAATACTGTTGTTACATTTCATACATATACACGTTTATCTCCGGAGGATTGACCAAAATCAAATTCAGCTGAGGAAGAAGGGAAGTAAAAATACAATATGCTACATAAAAAAGAAATTCTGTACAGGATCCTGACATGTAATGCTCATCAATTTCATGTAACATGTTCTCTGGGGATTGCAGGCTGGCCTGAGGACAGTTTTAAATATTTACAGTTGATAATCAAAGACTGATCATTAATGCGTGAGGACCACCTCTTCTAACAACAAGCTTTAAGACACGGTTATTTGATGCAAACTTTATCTGTCAAAAAGACAGCAAAAATACACATCTCTACCAACTTTCACACACTTTGTCTTTTCTGATTCTGGCTCCATCTGACATTGACTTCTAACCCTTTGTGGTGCACACTCCCAAACTGAAAAAGGCATTCACAAATGTAGTGCAGAGAGCCAACAATCATGGGTTCTGAATCAGACAGTGATAGCCCCAGGAAGTGCATTATTTAGATGCTGGATGTGGAGAGGACATCTTCCACCAGGTGCTTGTAAACCCAGGCGTCTCCCTTCAGCCTCTGGCGCCTGACCCCCACCACCTCCGGCCTCTGTAGCAGACACACCTCCAGCTCAAACTCCATAGTAACCTTCCCAAAGTCGCCATAAGTCCGACACTTTAGTGTATAGCTACATGAAGGGGAAAGAAGATGCAGAAAGATCAGGACTGGATTTAAAACTTGGTCTGCTATTTAGAGAGGGGGATCATTTGTGTTTTTCATTTACCCTTTTTGTGTGAAGTCGATATTTTTCTCTGGCAGTATAGAGAGGATCTGGTTGAGGACCTGGTCTGGGTTGGTTTGGCTTGTCAGAGTAACGTTGTACTGAACCTAAGAGAAAAGAAACAAATGTTTTGTGTACAATACATGTGTGACAAGGATCGATAATATGAGCTATGAAACTCGTGTTTACCTTGATCTTGCGTGGACCGTCTCGCAGGGCTCGTTTTTTGTTGGGAGTGAGCATAGTGATCATTTTATCAAGACCTCTCTCCAAAGAACCGAACACCTTTCCACCTCTCTTTTTCCTTCCACTGTCCTCTGTTACAGCCATGTCCAAAGACCGAGACCTGGAGAGCACACAAGGTTTGATGTTTAGCCCTCTGAGAATTTTACAACTTAGTGTTAGGACAGGAAACAATAATGTGACCCTCTTTTGCTGAGTCTCAATTTTTGAAAAAAATATCTTTGTTATTATCTTTTCATACTGAATCTCAATCTAAATGTAACTGTGACTTCCTCTGACTTCTTTTCTTGCACCTCAGGACCTCCATACATGCTGCTGGACCCTCACCTTCGCTCAGGACTGAAGGCCATGATTTCAATGTTTGCACTCTCCATGTTGTCTGCTGCTTTCTTCTTATTTTGCTCTTTGGGGGTGCTGTCACCACCTAAAACACACAGGACAGAAGCATACACTTAACACACTTGACAGAAAATTATTCCACAATGTATTTTATATCAAATCAATTTAGTTCAGTTATTTCACGCATTCAATGCAGTTTTTCTTCTTGTTTAATGGTAAAACACATTAAGAAGTGTTTGGTTTTGACTGTTGATCAGAGAGGAAGAACCATGATTAAGTATCTATGGTTTCCAAGAAACTGTGGTATTTGGCATGTTGGGGGTGTTTTATAGAAGAAAATATATAATCGAAAGCTAAATCTGTGAAAAAATATGTCAGCTGTGGTCACTCAGGGTCAGTTATGACTGTCCTTCTTGGCCGATCTGGGTCTTCAGAGTGCGATTCTTGGCCCATATACTAAAGAGCAGTGTGGGTAGGGGGAGCAGTGGTGGTGTTGAAATTCGTATGGACCTTCTTGATGAAGGAACTCTTCTTTCTCAGTCTGCGTTTGATCTCTGTAGCATTCTGGAGGTCATCATTATATAATGCAGCACCTTCACAGACTAGCTTTCTCTAAGAGGCTCTGTTGGTTGCTTTGGTCTCCCAGGTGTCTATGTAGATGTTCATTTTGATAGTTTTTTTTTTTTGGCCTCCTGGGGCACAGTGTCCTGTGAGCAGCTGGGAATACAGGACTTGTTTAGGGAGGCGGGTATACAGATGACATCACCGATCCATCTAAACTGGTGTTGGGTTTCAGTGAGGAAGTTGGTGTTAGTGGGTCTCTCTCTCTCTCAAAAGCCATCTCTAATGATGGTTTCTGATCTGTACAGAAAGGTGGGCATGACTGTCGCTTTAGAGATCTAGATTTTGGTCATGGCCTAGAGGTCCTGTTTTTCAAAGATCCTTTTCTTAATCTAGAAGAGGTCACTGAAAACTGAGTAGTTGGTGTATGTCATATATGAAATAAGTATGTCTGGCACCGTTGAATCTTTTTGTATTTGATGGAATTAAAAATAAACAAAACTTACTGAAATGTTTTGTAAACATCAAAGCCTCAAAAAGAAAATGACCAGCACGGTCCTCTGCTCTTATGCGTGGAACTGGCCTGATTTAACATTGATGGTGCGAACACAAAGGTTTGGTTTACAGAGACAAGGAGCCTGACAAAAACGTGTGCACACACACATACACACACACCACAAAGACAGAGCTAGGCTTTAGTGGCAAGAGAACACATGTCACTACAGCCCACGTGGGACAGTGAGCAGAGGAAAGAGACAGCTACACCTGTCACAGCACACGCCTAGGGACAGACACACACAGACCATGTTGTGTGTGTGTGTGTGTGTGTGTGTGTGTGTGTGTGTGTGTGTGTGTGTGTGTGTGTGTGTGTGTGTGTGTGTGTGTGTGTGTGTGTGTTTCAGAGGCAGCATGTCTGCACTCTAGGTTTGAAAGCAGGGGGGGTGAACACGGAGCATGAGCCAGATTCCAGCAGGTTTAACACCAGCTAGGTAAGCTGCAGGACTTGGTCTCCCTGAGGCCGAGTTTAAAGAAGATCCAATAAAGCAGTACGTCTCTGTCACTCTGATAAATAATTAAGACATAAATGATCCTCTATTCATATTAGCGTCCTTCATTTATAGATAAGTGAATAGAATTAGGTCCCTGATTATAACCTCACCTTTGTGTTGACAGAGATAAGTGATAAGTGAGTATGCGTTCGAGTGTGTGTGTGTGTCCACTTTGCAGCAGCGCTATGACAGCTAAATCATAGAAATATGAGTGGCTTTGGAGTATAAAAAACTGGACCAATAAATGAGTTTATTACCAGAAGACAATTTACTTGCAAATGTGGGGCATGTGGATGTGGCACTTGTGATTATGAGAGCTGCATGAGACCGAGCGAGGGACAGATAAATGAAAAAGAGAGCAACGTTGAGAGGGGCAGTTGGCTAATGCAAATAATCTAATAGAGATTTTACTTCCAGCCCTTGTTTCGAGTGAAAAACAATTACAGTGTACAAATAAACTGACTGATGAGCCCAACCCTGCAGCCCGTACATCATTATTCCCATTGGTTGAGTAACAGAGACGTTTCTCTTACCTTTAGGTGTGACTGGTTTGGTTTTAATGCTATTCACGTTAGCATTTTGATTGGGTGTGGTCAGCACATTCTTGTTGGGTCGGGAACTCTTCTTGTTGGATGCAGGAGTTCGTGGAGGAGGCAGCATGAACATTTCATCATCTTTTTCTTGCACTGTCACATTCTCCTTGTTCTCACTGATTCGCTCCTGGTCTCTGTCCCTCCGCTCCTGGCGCTGCTGTGTCGTTGCTCGTCCTCTCTCTGGGGTTCCGCTGTGACCATATCTTCTCTCCACCGATGGAGACGTTACTCTCTTTAGAAACAACAGAAAGGGATAAATGTTAATATGAGTACATTTCTCTGATGTAAAAGAATCATCAAGGTAGACAGCGAAGACATGCAATCAGTTCACTTTCACATACTGTGTCTTTGGTGCTTACAGCTCCATCTGGCTGACCTCTGACCCCCTGAGGTGTACACTTTGTGACTGACACCCATGGGCAATCATCAATGTATTCCGACCCAAATTCTAGAGAACCAACAATCATTGCATCCTCATCCTCGCTGAAGTGAAGGGCTTCTCTGGTCTGGTAGAGAAGTAGAGAAGAAATAACAAGATGATTTATTGCAACACATCAAACCAGTGCTTTAAAGAGAGTCAAAAGCCCACAGCATTTTGGGAGTTGTGGTTCTGACTAACCTGTAATCCCTGGTGCAGCGGAGAGCAGTAGTCTTCACAGACCACTCGTTCGGGGCGCAGGCGGACAGGTTTGCCCCTCTGCTTCTTCGACAGCAGCAGCAGGTAGGTGGCTGTGGTCTGATTATAACACCACTGTGGGAGAAAAGATGTATTAGACTACATATAAGATACAAACTATGTTAAGATGTTTAGATAGGATACAAAAACAAGAAGATCTAAATCACAATAACATCAACTGATCATCATAATGAACATCAAAGCACCTCCTTGACCAGCGCTGTCGTGCTCTGCCTGGATCGCTTCATATTGACAGCCATCTCAGTGATACAGTCTTCATCTATGTGGCCAAGCTGTAGAAAAGAGACCCCGTAAAGCACACCAAAGACGAGGCAGATTCTCCTTTATATGTGAAACCCAAACTACTCTTTAATTAAAACACAGAAGCAATATGACAGATAATGGAATCGTTTCAGGGAAATTACTTTTGTGGTGGCTACAGCTAATTACAGACAAATGGAAATTAGATCAGATTGTTAGATTTCTATCATTAGAGTCATTCTGAAGAAATAAAAGTGGACAAAAATGCTTCAAAGCCATAATATTTGTCTAGGAACAACTGATGAGATCGGTAAGACAGTGTTTTCATGTTTCTATGTATTTGCGTGAGTGTGCGTGTGTGTGTGTGTGTGTACCGGCTGCCTGCTGTGCCACTCCACAGGGCTATTGTAGTCCTTTATCACCCAGGGATGGTCCAGCAGCTGACGAACAGTAAGACGCCGCTTGGGGTCCACCTACAGGTCAAACACAGACACTACAACTCAGTACGCAAAGGATTACAAAATGTCATGCTGTGCAAATTAATACAATTTTCTCTAATCACGCTTTATTAACATCACATTTTCACTTTAAATTCAAATTTACTTTATTTCATTGATAAGGTTAAATCAATGTGACTGAGACAGAAAGGTAAGAGTGCAAAATTAACTACTGATTTATAGACTGAAAAATACAAGAGGAAACTGAGTGGAAAGAAAAAGGGTATAAATTACTTCTTTCATACCTGCATCATTTGGTTGAGGAGGAGGACACTCCCTGGAGAGAGCCATTGAGGGTTATCATATTTACCTCTCTGAAGACAAAAAGGACAAACAAAAACAACACATTATGAGACATTATTAGACTGAACATAGAAACAAACAATGATTCCTTGGTTTTGTGATTTGCCTTGATGAGAAATAGTTCCAAAAAATGTCTGACTAAAAAACATATACAATTTTAGAAAATTAACAAAACACCAATTTAGATCATTATTGTCTGAATCTGTTGTAGTATATTTTGCTTTCACAGGTTAAATGATAAATAATAAATACGAAGCGTACAAAGAATACGAAGAGTGAAAATGCATTTCAATTCAAGATATCAAAAATAATTTTCTGAAATATCAGGCCATGGGGAAAATACCAACACTCTTACTGTAATCTTCCTGTAGAGGACCATGCAGTTGTCGTCATCAAAGGGCAGGTATCCACAGAGCAGAGCGAACAGCAGCACTCCCATACTCCACACATCAGCCTGGAGGTTCACACATCAGCACATAGCACTACTTCAGCTTCAAGTGTCACAGGTAGGATTTCACAGCTCAGTTGCACCAAGTCATGCACCAGCAAATATGATCAGGAGACCATGAAAAAGTAGAAATGTGGAGCAGAGTGGTAATCGCAGCCTCAAGTGAAAAACAAATGCAAGTTTTGGGGACTTCAATATGGACCAATCTTGAATTTGCAACCTTGATTGGATGAAAGGTAAACAGTGGGTCCCTCACCTCCGAACCAATATATGCTTTTCCCTGGATGAGTTCAGGAGCAGCGTACGCAGGGCTCCCACAGCATGTCATAAGCTCATACCCCAAACCTCCCTGGGGAAAAAAAAAGGAGCACCATGTGAAGACATGACATATATGTGCACCCATCAGCCATGACATTATGACCGCCTGCCAAACAATGTCAGCCCTCCAATATCAGGTGGGGGTAAAAACAGCTACCAGAACGTGCATACACATTTTCAGCTATTTGGGCTCCAGTAGCTCTTCAGTATGATCTTTCTTTGACCACTTTTGGTAGGCACTGACCACTGTGGACTGGGAACACCCAAGAGCTGCAGTTTTCAGATTCAGACAACTTTATTGATCCCAAGAAAGGCAATTAATTTACAGCTGACCAAACAACATTTAACAGTTTTGGAGATACTCTTACCCTCTGGCCATCATAATTTAGTCCTTGTCAAAGTCACTCACATCCTTACACTTGTCTATTTTTCCTGCTTCCAACACATCAACTCCAAGGACTAACTGTTCACTTTCTGCCCAACATATCCCTCCAACTGACAGGTGCCACTGAAAAAAGACAATCAATGATACCTCACCTGTCAGTGGTCATAATGTTATGGCTGATCAGTGTATCTCCCTGCCATTTGTTACTTCAAACTTTTCCTATAAACACTATATTTGCACTGCAAAAACTCAAAATCTTACAAAATGAAATTGTCTCATTTTTAGTCAAAATGTCTTATCCCACTTGATTTAAGATAAATGTACTTAATAAGTAACATTTGAGCAAGATAGAGGGACTTGTTTTAAGGCAATACATCTTAAATATCTTGTTATGTCAAACAATCTTAAAATTATCTTGTTTTGAGTTGTAATTTAGAAGAAACAAGGTTTATTTTAAATTTGAAATATTTTTCAAGCTGAAATCTTAGCTGTAGAAGATGGATTATCTTGATTTAAGACAAACACTTTACTTGATTTAAGTAAATGCATTTCATTGGAGAATCTATTAGAAAATGGCTCCATTGATAAAAGAAAGAAAGAAAAGTTGTTTTTTAAGGGTGTGTTACAGTGGTCAGGCACTGTTTCTTCTAAATCAGATGAAAATATACATCCTCAAACTGCATGCACACAATGAAACACCTACTTATGGGCATAGCTGGCTTATCCTAAAAACAACATGACTGAATGTTAGTATATTCAGCTAACTGAGAAGACATTATATGTCACAATGCTCAAATTAAACTTTGTAATCTTATGTCAAGTACAAGATGGTCTTGAACCTAGAGAAGTGCCGCTGTAATACAACTCAAATTAAGGTGAATATATCTCAAATGAAGAAGTTGACATGAAATGTAATAGTGCAAAATCTTTTTTGGAGTGAAAAAATACTGATTGTTAGCACATAAGTTTTCCCTGCTAATTTTAAGATCACAGTTTTTTAAGTATTACATATTATTTTAAGAAATCTTACCAAGCAAATTTTCACTTGTTCTATTGGCAGATTTGTTTTGCTTATTTCAAGGTAAAAGTACCTTGAAATAAGTTTTTTTCTTGTTTTTGGAGGGGCATTTTTACCAGTGTGTTTATTTTTGTAATTTCTTGGATTAATAATTACTATATAACTTGAAGTAATAATTGTATCACAAATACAACGAAACAGTGAAGTAAGACGTACCTTGGGTTTGGCACACAATCCAAAGTCAATCAGTTTCAAGTTATGGTCTTCATCGATCAGCAAATTTTCCTAAATTCAGAGAAAATAGCATTGCAGCAGACATTAATATCAATATTCTGTCACACACAAGTACACACATTTTGTTGTAGTTTCTCTCAATCACGCCTTCATTCAGTAATCAGCTGTTGTTCTTACCGGTTTGAGGTCTCTGTGCGCATATCCCTGGCTGTGGACGTAGGCCATAGCAGAAACAATCTGTCTGAAAAACACCCTGGTCTCCTCCTCTGACAGACGGTCCTTTGCTATGATGTAGTCAAACAACTCCCCCCCTGTACAGTACTGAGAGGGAAAGAGAGAATAGAAGAAGAATAAAAGTAGAATCAAATAAGTGGATAGAGCAATTTCATGTTCACACTGACCAACACACATACAATCTCTGGGTGTGTGCACTTACCTCCAGCACCATGAAGATCTGGGTGGAGGTCTCTATGACGTGGTAAAGACGACAGACATGCTGATGACTCAGGTTTTTCATGGCCTCAATCTCCACCTTCACTCTTGGCAGGTCATCCTAGTTTGAGGAGCAGTTTTGTTTACGCTCCACAATCTATTTAGTGCAACTTTTTTTAATAATGAATGAACCATAATGTTTTCATGCAGACCATCACTGCCATCCAAATGTATGATGAAGAATAAGGAAATGAGGCTGATGAGAGTAGTAAGGAACAGAGTTTGAGACATATTGAATGACACATTTTTAACTCTCAGTGAAACCCTATTGTTTAAAAATGTATTATTATAAAATCTGGCACTACAACAATATTTGTTTTATGACAAAGAGTTTCTGGCTTAATGTAACTTTTATTATTTCTTGCTGTGATTTTTCACAGATTTTGTATATGGTGCTGGATATTACATAAAAACACACTCCAGTTCTGAAGCACCAATATTTCAGCATTATTTCCAAGGTTTCAGTTAAGCTAAACACTTTAGAGAACTATGTAATGAGCTCGTCTCTGTTTGGTCATTATTAGGGATGCACCGATCCGATCCTGGTATCGGATATCGGCTGGATCGGACTCAAAATGGATATCGGTGACAAAGGGCCGATATATATTGCCGATCCATATGGCAGATCTATTCATCTCAGTTCTATGCTTTTCTGTGTTTAAAACAGCCATTTGCATCTCCTACGTCATCAGCGCCGACCGGTCTGTGCATTTTTGCCCAGTGGAGCATGATGGAGGATAACTACAGAGGCTCTGCAGTTTGGGTGCATGCTTCTTTTGCTAACAACTCTGCCAGAAACCTGCAACATGTGCAGTGCTAATGTTTCGACGGATGGCAGTTGCGCTGAAAAATATAATGGGAGCCCAAAGGAAGAAGTTTACATCAGCTGTAGCCTACTGCAAAGAAGCAAGAAACCTCCTATTAATGGATTCAAAGTGTGAAAAAACAGACAGGTTATTGGATTTGATTGTTCCGGATCCTTGAAATTAAGGGATTCCAGCCTCTGGTTTAGCACTTGGAACCCAGGTACAGTTCACAATCAAGTCAGAAAAGCCTGAAGTTACCAAAACATGATTCTATCCTCACTTTAAGGAATAGAGATTGTTAAATCAATACCAGGGTCAGATCGGCTAGTATCCATATCAGCAGATACCAAAAGCCCAGGTATCGATATTGGGACCTTAAAAGTAGGATCGGTGCATCCCTAGTCATTATACCATATAAATGTCAGTGCTTAGGAATGGGGCTGCTGACCACAGCATCTGAGCAAATCCTGCCTGATCTAAGCCATTCATCACTCTGTTTAACTTTATAAAAAGACTAAATATTTTATGGACTCTTCTAACTTAGGTACTTATTGTTAATGAAAATATCACATTGTGTCAGGCCAACTGTGAAGTGCAAACATATAGTGGACAGAAGCTCTTTGACTTACTCCCAGATCCTTTTTGTTCATGATTTTAATGGCCACCTTCTCTCCTGTCAGGATGTGTCGACCCAGTTTGACTTTAGCAAAGCCTCCTGAAAACACAGACAAGGTTCATAACACAAATAGGAAAATAGTAATACATGGTAATGACTGAGCTATTTAATCAGTGACAAACGTCAAAGTTTACCTGAGCCGATAGTCTCGTAAACCTCATAGTATTTGTAGAGCTCATCGACTCCACGGTGTTCAGTCCTTTCCACAGGCATCCTCCCTGTTTCAGCAGCACAAAGATAAAGCTCCCTACGAGAAGAGAATGGGGTTTAGAGCAGCAGTGTTTGCATCTACTCACTAAAACACTAAAAACAAACATAATTAAAAAAAACATTTCGTCTGCAGATAAACGTGAGCTACCGTCAATTAGCAGAAAACTGAATTCAGCTTAATAATTTAAATAGTCCATCAAGTTACGTATGTTTCCACAAGATAACTTCATGACGCTTGTCGGCGTTGAAAAAAGTACCTGAATATGTTTGAAAACTGAAGAGGAAGCGGATAAACTCAGTGAACAACCATATGCAAGCATAGAGAAAAACCCTCCGGACGAGATGTTTGTTACAGAAGTTTGAATTTCGCACGTTGACTTCACTTCCTGCTTCCGGTTTGTGCGTCGCCTGCTCTCTTGTGGTGGAAAACGAAAATAGGCAAGACCATGGGTAAAGGTAAAACCTTTTTATTTACAGTCTATGGGTAAAATCCAAAACCATAGACATCTGTGGGTAAAACAGTCACTCAAGAAAAAATATTGATGTAGTCTACAGTTTTTAGAAAGATGTGGATTTAATTTGATGAGGTCTAAGTGGCAGTATTTTGTCGAAATAAATCCCACCACTAAGATAAGATAAGATAGATATACTTTATTTGTCCTTGTTGGGGGTAATTCTTTTGTTAAAGCAGCTTCAACACGGGACAGGGGAATACAAAACTGTACTAACATAGTTAAAGAATATAATAACAATAATAATAGCAATGACAAGGGTAAAATTAAATTAAATTAAATTAAATTAAATAAAAATTAAATAAAATATGGCAGCTATTACAGATATATACACACTATGTACAATTTTATCTGATAAATAGATAAGGTAAGTTATTGCACGATAAAAATTGCACCAGGTTATTTAAAAACAAACATACACAGTATGAAGAAACAGTGCGACTTCGATGGATACAGTAGTTATTTGTGAATGTGCCAATTCACATAGTAACTTCCATGTAGTGGAATGAAAGATGAGAACAGATGATTAACGGGACACAGCAGTGCTGGTGTTAAACAGTCTGATTGCAGACACTATGGTGTCAAACTACCATAAATGTAGATGGGTTGGAGTGGTATATTAAAAACCCCAAATAACCATTATGATTGCAAAGAGGTGGAAAATGTCTAGTAAATTTCCGGAAAGTTTCTGGTAAATTTCCATGGGAAGTTAAGCTGGGGAATTTTCGAAATATTATATTTGGAAATTATGTGAATTTGTTGGAATTAACTGGGAATTGAGGGTAATTTAATGGAAAGGTATTATATCAAAATTATAGCATAAATATTTGTTTTGTTATAAGCAGACATCCATCCAAAATCATACACTTAAAACAGATTTATTTGTAAGTAGAACTTTATCAAGTTTTAAATATTATATTGAACAATCAGTTCTTTCATTGAAGACCAAAATATGAATGTTGATTTAAATATTGCTCATCCCCCCGTCCCAACCCATTCAACAATTAACAAAAATGCAATCCCAACAAAGTCCCATTCAAAATGTTAAATGGAAAGAGCCCCTCTCCCTCCAAAGAAGTCCCATCCAACATGCAAATAAAAAGTACATGTCGGGGGCGTGGTCTCAATAGCCCTGCAGTAGGGTACTCTTGAAGCAGTGTGCGATGTGCATGTGATTGAGGAATAGCATAGAAATTCAACTGTACTTCCATGAAATCTGGTTGTTTTAGTCAGGATTATGCTAAAATATATTCTCCCCAACTATATTTAAGTTCCCTATTTAGAGCCTACCTTCAATTTAATAAATTCCTGGTTTATTCCCATAAATTCCCGTTAATTCCAATGGTAAGTTTCCAACTCTGAAAATTCCGGGAATTTTGCCCTAACAACCCTAATAACCATTAGGGTTGAATCAGTTTCATAATAAAACATATCATCCTATTGAAACTAACGAGGGCCAACTGAAAAGGTTTTATCCGAATAAATCTTGTGAATTTTACAATGATTACATTTTGATACGTTTTTTTATACATTAAGATAAATCATTACTGATAGAACAAACATACAATCAGTTATTGCAGATCTTTTGTGTATTACTTTCAATGATGAAGGTTAAATCAAAGAATAAAATGAATTGCTAATAGATAGCCTACACTGGCATACATGTTTTTTGCCCTTCAAGAATTAAACTCCCCCACCTATGATAAATATACAAAATTAAGAGTGTTAATAAGATTTCTTTTCAACCATTAACTTACATTTGTAGAGAGTAAGAACTATCTTAAACCTTTTCATTATTATGTGTTATATTATATAATTAATTTGACCAATTCCTCACAATTTTGAGTTTGCATGTGGTGAAGTGGGAGCTTGTTTTTAGTTGATACACTGTTGGGTATTTTGATGAGCTGAATTACAGCATGAATGTTACAACTCCACACACTGCAACTGCTTTTCTGTCAATGTGTCCTTTTTAGCTGAAATGCAGACTGCTGGAAACGTGGTGTACATACAGAGAACAGTTCAGCAGAGGCCACATAACCAAACAGTGGGTAGGTTAAATGCCCTCGATCTGCTATTTAAAGCATTTGGTACGGCCATAGCTGATCTAATTGACAAAATTCCCGAAATGAAATGTTTTAAATTCTTCATAATGTTTTACTCCATGCACATACAGCATAAATAAACATTTATGAAGCAGAATTTTTATCTGTAGTTCCTACTTCAATATACTTTCATAGGCTGGCATATAAACCCTGGATGGAAAGCAAACCCTGTGTGTCATTGTGGGGACTGTTGACCCCAAAAGTATGTGGTTGCATCAGTTGGCCAGAGAGGTGTATTTTTCATTTCAGAAGGTGTGTGTGCCTTCACCTGTGCAGCTACTCAAGCCTGTAATTAAGAAGGGGTGAGAGGTTAACCTAGAAACCACTAGATGCATTTTAACAGACCTGTAATGACTGTAAACAACCACTCTCACTGTCACAGTACTCTTTTGGCTGTAGGCTATAGGTTACTCTTATCTCTTGGTTATTATCTTACATAGATGCATTTTAAGGGACAGCTAGTTGTATCTGTTTTTGTAAATTTTGAAAGAGTAGTAATGCATCTTGCGCCTTAGGTCTTGTAACAGGATGTCCTAATCATGCTTTAGTCTGTAAAAAGTCAGGAAGGCATGTTTATCAAGGGGAAATATCACATTCTGACACTCTGCCAACACTGACAGACAGCTGCAGAGGAATTTCCGTGATTGATCGGTGGTCGAACAGTGTTTCGCATGGTCGTTAGGGAAGGGGTTGGTTGTTAGGGAAGTAACCATGGGTTTAGGGACATCCAGGTGTCAGCGGTATGACAGAACCCCTCATTTGGTTTCAGAGGCAGCTGGCCAGGACGGGACATAAGGACATCAAACAACCCACAGCTGGAGGGAAAAAAGAGGGAGAAGAAGAAGACTGTGAGGAGAGGAGACAAGAAAAATGGGAGAAAAGGGGTGAAGAGGAAGATGTCAAAGTTAGGAAAGTAGAGAAAAGAGTAGAAAAACAGGGAATGTCCGGATAAGTCTTTAACTTTAGTGTTGAGCTAAATTTTTAAACTGTATTGTTCATTCTCACTGTCTTTTTCTATTTCATCTTCCTTTGTTCTTCACTGTTCTGTGGTCAGAGTGGCCAGTAAGGAGAGACACTAACTAAACACATTTTGAATACTCACACATGTTTGATCCTCTAAAAAGCACTGTTGTAGGCTTTGTATAATTTTTTTTTGAAATCCATCAGCAAGAGCTCCTTGATTCCCAAATCTGCATGAGCTCACAATTTTTACTGCACATTAAAACATATCTTCAATGAACTGTAACAACGTGTAAGCCAGAGGGTGTTTCCCCCGCTGGGTCCTTTTATAAGATGCAATTCAGGAAAAATGTTTTTCTTCTTTCGCAAGTTAAAAAAAATGGTTGTAATGCTTTGGGAGGGCAAGTTCTGTTACAGTCAATGGTTTTAACAGACATCACAGGCCTTCCATGGCCATGGCCAGCCTGGGTTTGGATGAGGGTTTGCCTGTTCAGTTTCACATACACAAACTTTAGTACTGAGTCTTTGCAGTTAGGGGGACTCAGTTGGTTTTGCTAAATCCGTACTAATCCCACAAAAAGCTGAAAGCCTAAAACTACACATATTTGAGAAATGTGTCGTGAGAAACCTGCACCTTCGCGGTTTGAATTGGGCTTGGTTTGTCCGTGTACTGCATGAATGTCTGGCTTCTTGCTCTTACATGTCACTTATTTAACAAATAAGTGTGTAAAGGAGTCACCACTTAAAGCCGCTCTCAGGAACTCATGCCGTGTGTATAGAATCAGCTATTAAGCTGTCCCAGTGGAAACCAGACGTTGTAGCCCATACAGTTCCTGTCTTGGACAGAATTCCTGGTATTCCCTGACAGACTTTTGGAGGCTCCTTGAGTGCCTGTGTCATAGCTCAGTGACGTTTCTCTGCAGGGGGCCGGCGTCTGAGACCTGGCTGTGTCCCATAGAGATGTATAAAAAGAAAACATTAAAGTGTAGTCTAGAAGTTGTATAGGTGAATACAGTAATAATGGTTTGTGGTGCAAGGTCAGAGTCCTTTCGTGTGTTTCAGGTCAAGCGGTCAAGATGGATGCATACAGAGCAAAAGAGTGGTCCAAGAAATACACACGAATTGTCTCTCCCCTTATGTCTTAGGATGTCCTTATGAGACTTTTCTTACTCACTATGCTGCTTTCACAGTCCTGATCATTTCCCCTTGTTTAACAGACGTTGCATCATCCTTTATTGCTTTATTCACACATATGTGCCTCATATATCTTTGTGGTTCTCCAGACACAAACATAAGCATCCACACGAGCGCACACACAATCACAAAGAAACAGAGGTACTTTAGATAAGTTGGGAAAATTCACAGTGCTGGTAATTTCACACTCATGTTCTGAACAGCTGCAGTGTCGATCAACAAGGGTAAGATTGGACATGTTTTGGTTTCTGTGACTCCCTACAAGCCCAAAACAGGTAGGAAAAACACATCCACTCTACTCCCGCCCTTTAAATGCCTTTCACTGCATAGCCAAGTTAGTGAACTTTCAAGGTAGTTTATGATATCTAAAACACTCACATCTCATTTTGCACCATATAACAGTGGAAAGTTAAAGACCCAGACATGTTACACTTCATTGTCTGTTCAGAGGGTCCTTTGCCAAGAGCTGAAACACCCAGTGAGGGGAATATATTACACCCAGATGTGTGTGAATGCCCCCAGATCATTAACGTTTATGCAAATATTACCGTAACCTATCCAGATGAAGCATCTGAGTGTGTGTCACTCTGAGGGTTTGATCTTTGGCCAGTGGATTTACAGTCATGTCTGAATAGATTTTGTAGTTTCCCGACATAGTATGGTGTTAATCTGAGTCACAATAAAATTGGCATCCCTTGAGTGTGAATCACTGATGAAAGAGTATTGAATCACCACTGAAATCAACTCCATTATAAATGAATTGTGTTCTTTATAGAGAGAGACAAAGAAGGGAGTGATATGTTGTGAATACATTTGACATATTTTTGGATTATCATCAGTCCAGGCTATTGTGGTATTTTTAATTTAGATTTTCAACTTTCATTTTTTCCATAGTCTGTCAAAGAAAAGAAAACTTCAGAGCAAGCTTTAGAAAGTGAAAACAAGAAAAGGGTGGAGATGTCAGAGCACAATCAAGAGTGATGTGTGTCCAAAGCTTCACAGGGAGACCTATTAGTTTTGGATAAGGCTACGGCAAACACTTCAGGGGCCTGCTCTCTTGCCATAAACACACTTCATGAGCTGTCACAACATTCATACTGAGGTGCAAAATACAAGTGGCCGCGACTGGAAACAACTCGAAGAAATATGCCTCTACAATTATCCAACACTGTCTCCAAACATTTCCCCCAAATTTGGTCTGTTCTCCCTCCCACCCCTTAAGCCAGCCCTGCCTCACAAACACACACTCCCCCATGAAACATGTGA
The DNA here is from genome assembly GCF_009762535.1 of Notolabrus celidotus. Taxonomy (NCBI): domain Eukaryota; kingdom Metazoa; phylum Chordata; class Actinopteri; order Labriformes; family Labridae; genus Notolabrus; species Notolabrus celidotus. Next base: position 19,174,529 of record NC_048278.1, read on the forward strand.
GTAAGTATGTGTGTGTGTGTGTGTAAAGTGTCCTCCTTCTTCAGTCTCTCCATGGCTGGATTGTGGCAGCAGCTCGGTTCCCTGCGACAGGGCCAAGCGCTGGCTCTTCTCCACTACTTCATTTGTCTTCTCTACCCGCCCACAGGCGCTCTTCCTTGGGATACAAACACCAGCAAGCACCCTCTCGAGGTAAGACATCCACAAGACGATGAGAAATAATAGAAGAGTAACAGTTTTACAAAGCTATGTGCATGTCACATGGTGTATTTTAATTTTAGGCAAGCTTTTAGGGTTGTGTTGGTGGATTATTTGCAAAACCTCCCAAATATTTTCAAGTCATACCTTAATCTTTTGAACATTGAGGAATGATCTAATTTTCTAACAGTTGCCCTGCATTTAAAAACTACACCCTTAATGCTAAAATCAGGCAAGGATATTTGAGGAATTACTGCACAACCGGCCAATGAATACATTTGGAAGACCTAGGCAAATTTATCACAAACATCCAGTTTTAACTGATTTTGAAAAAAAAAATCATAGTGGCTTGAGGGGCTGTTAAAATCCATGACATACAGAGGACAGAAGAGGCATACTCCAAAATAAAGAACTGCATTGAGAGCAGAAAAATAGAGCAGAAAAGTTCTCCAACTCAAACCAACTGTTGGACTTAAGTAAGGGGGCTGTGGGAATTCAAGCAAGAGAGAGGGAGAGAGTTAGAGAGTATGATGTATGAGTGAAAATTAGGGGGAAAGAGAACTAATGTGAAACAGCGGAACTGAGGATTATACTGTCCAAACATAAGCCTGTGATGGTGGCTCTTAGGCTGTGCAGTTGTGCAGGTAGCTGTTCACATGTAATGCCAAGCTTTTGTACCTCTGTCATTGTGTGAATTTAGGTGAGTTAATGTTCGTGTGTGTGTGTGTGTGTGTGTGTGTGTGTGTGTGTGTGTGTGTGTGTGTGTGTGTGTCTGTGTGTGTGTGTGTGTTGGCAGGGATTTGAGGTGGTGAAGGGGAATTTCTCTCAAATTTTCCTTCGCGTTGGCTACCATAAGATTACAGAGATTCCTGCAGGAGCACGCAACATCAGCATACAGGAGACGATAAAGAGCCGAAACTACCTAGGTACACACACAAAAACACAAGGAAACACACATCTAAAAGCAACCACACATTTTAAATAAGCACAACAGTGATGGATGTACCTTTGGTTTTCCTTCAGCTCTGCGGTCACAAACTGGTGTCTCCATCATCAATGGAAACTGGGTGATTGACAGGCCAGGGCTCTTTATTGCTTTGGGAACGCAACTAGTTTACCAACGACCCAATGAAATCCGCTCTCGCAACGGAGAGTCTATCACTGCACCTGGACCACTCACTGAGGACCTGCATGTTTATGTAAGATACTTTCACTGTGCCAAACAACACTACTTGAGCTACAATACTACCTGTTGTCATACAACATAACCCTCATCTATCTTTCTCTCTCTCTCTTTGTCTCTCTCTGTCTGTATATCCCACAGTTGATCTACCAGCAACCAGGTCCCAGTGTATACTATGAATACAGTGTGCCTTTACAAAACACACATCCAACTCACAAGCCAGTCACACCTACTGATATTATACCCTCGGGTGAGTGAACACACACTATCATGCATGAACACACAATTAAAACTTTATTAGAGTGACCTTAAATGACCACAGTGTCATTCTCTCAGACTTAATATTCTGGTTTGCCATCAGGGAGTATAACACATAACAGATGCTTTGTTTGTGTCTGCGTGTACAGTACAGAGCCTTGTGTGTGTGTGTGTGTGTGTGTGTGTGTGTGTGTGTGTGTGTGTGTGTGTGTGTGTGTGTGTGTGTGTTCAGTTTAGTTCAGATTTCACTCCAGTTTCTTGGTAAATCCAAATTACATTATTTTCAGCAAAATAGTCCCTTTAAAAATTTGATTAGGAATTTGATGATATTTGATACATTAAAGCAGCCAATCTTTGTTTTGGCAAAAAGCTCCTTACCTCACACTTAGACAATAACCATTTGGACAGAATTTTTTTAATTACTTAATATCTAGTCTTGAAGAGATAAGAACTTTGTTTAAATTTCTGCTGACACTGGAAATTATTTTCTTTAATTGAAAGATATTTCTCAAAAACTTTCACAAAAACAGTCAAAGTTATTAACGGCCCAGAGCATCACATAGATGTGAACACCCATGGCAGCTGATCAGGTTAAGGTTGGATGAAGCCTTGCTGTGAATTGATTATATTAACATGGTGGACATTTTTCCAATTATATCATACTCAAGGTGGAAAACTCAGATGGTGTTAATTCTGTGTTCCAGGTTGTTAGTTGAATAAATATATAAAAGCTTAAGATCATTATTATTTTACTATTCCAAATTGATCAGTAACAGATAAGATAGTGAAGGCTAGTGAACATCTGGAGGGACATCTGGTTACACTCTATTTTATGATAAAATAATCTGTTTACAGCTTAAAGACAAGTATAGCACATTGCTACTTACCAGCAGACAAAACTGTGGCTAGGAGGTTGCTGAATGATAAAATACTTTTGATATTGTTGGTCACACACAAAATGCAGGGGCATAGATGCACTCAATCCTTGTAAATGACAAAACCAATTAGGAAGTAACACCTTTTATGCCGCACAATGCTGTCGAAAGTAAAGTTAGCATTAAGCCATTTCTCAGCTAACAGTTCTATTACAAAGGAATTTGCCAAACATTGTACCATTACATATGGTAAGGTAAGGTAGAATTTTTTTTTAAAAGAATCCACTTTGTAAGAACAAATTATTCAACAACCAGTTAGCTACTATAACACAACAGCTATGAAAGCATTTAACCCATTTATATGATGTACCGTTATGAAATTGTTAGATTTCAGCCACTTTTTAGCATATGATGATTTTTTGTTTATATTAGCTGTTGTGTAATGATGGCACATTGGTATATATATATATATATATATATATATATATATATATATATATATATATATATATATATATATTAACTTGGCAGCCTTCTTAGTATGATTAGTTACAAGAGACCACCAGACTGTATTAACAAAGGAACCTCACTTTGTAATTATAATAGACTGCATTCTAACAAGTCCCTGGTAGGCTATCTCATGCTCCAATTATTCAAGGCATTTATTCACTTTGTAGTGTTGTTGAATTTTCTGTTCATGACAAAATATTTCCTTTCTCTTTCACTCCACAATACAACATCCCAAATGGAACAATAATAACCTTTTCTGGCCAAAACATACTTGTTTTTGCTGAAACAGAATGAAGGTTATTGAAAACAGATCAGTTCAGCTTTAATGTCTGAGTTTGTGTGCAAGTGTAAGAACAGGGCTCTCAACATTGCTTTATTCGATTTACGGCTCCATTCTGTTTTCTGACCTTCATTCAACATTTCAAATGACCTCATTTCCCCTGTTACTTCAGTGTCAAGTGGCGTCATAACAATCTTTACTTTTCTTGCAGTGACAGCAGTAACTACATCCAACACAGGTGAGAAGGTCCACCAAGGTGACAACACTAACAATGACATCAAAGAGGGAACCCACCCTAACCAGGTTCCCTCGGACCCCAGTGTGACATCAGTTCCTTTTACCACCTACACCTGGACAAAGAGAGGACACTCAGAGTGCAGCACAACATGTGGCATTGGTGAGGAAACACATGTAATTGTAGTGTCAGTGAACATAAATATTAGGTTTCTAAATCTGCATGCAGCTTATTTATTTATTTAACAATTTCCAAATAACAACGAGGGTCATTCAATGTGAACTGAACCCTTCATTTAAACAAATATCTTAGAATGCTTTAAGGATAAAGACCTGAGTGATAAAAAATGTGCACATTTTTGTAATATTTTTGCAGACAAACACACACTTAGTGTCACTTCTTTCTTTATGTGTGTGTATGTACATTTGCTAGGCAGGTGGCAGATAATGTGGGAGTGTGTTGAGAGAGTTTCCCAGGTGACAGTTCCTGCTGACCTCTGCAACCCAACCCTCCAACCAACACACAAGGAAGAAGAATGCAACACTCAGCCATGTCCCCCATAGTGAGCGAACCACACACACCGCTTATGTCCCATACTCAGAACAGATATACAGAGCAACATTTGTGTGTACATTACATTAGGTTCATTTGATTCTGTGAATCTCAGGGTGAAACCTTCATCTCTCTCTCACATTCCAGTCATAAGTCAGTCAAAGTCAACCACACTGAATCAGTTTGTAGTGGTTTTGGTTTCCATTACTTGTGGTAAAAACCATTAGATATTAATGTAGCCGGGTGCTAGTGCATTAAATGCATGTCTGGTTGTGGATCTCAAAAATATTTTGCCCACAGTGTCCGTGATCCTTGACAGTATGTTTGTGTGAGACCTCCCAATTGGGAGCGCATCATCAGATAATTGCAAAACTGAAACTTCTATAGTAACGAAGCACAGGAAAAACAACAAATAAGTGGCCAAACTGAGGACTGACCAGGTAAAAAACTCTGGTAAAGTCAATGCAAAACTAATATCTGTGACTACATCTGTTATGTGTTTCTTCTGATTGCATCTCCGTCACCTGTGATTGGCTGACAGCTGGGATGTTGGGGAGTGGTCAGAGTGCAGCAGGAGGTGTGGACCTGGCAATCAGCAGCGCCAGGTCATCTGCCGCCATGTCACTCATGTTCACAGCAATGGGACGGAGACCTCAGTTACTGTGGCACCAAAGATGTGTGGGCTGTCTGATATGCCAGTAACCAAGTCTACATGTCAGCTAAAGATCTGTAGCCAGTGGGAGATCCGATCTGAGTGGAGCCCAGTGAGAACAAACACACAAACACACACCTCAGTATCATTGATGCCTGACCATGAAAATAATTTACCTCTGTTTTACATCAGTGTCATCATTAGATAATTATCTATCTTAATTACAAACAGGAGTCTGCAATCAAAAATCAAAGACATTAAAGAATATTAATGTTGTTCTTTAAGAACCAATATTTAAATATCTGTATTACATTTTCCCTTTCAAGACAATAATTAAACACATTAATTTGATGATAGGACTATTTTAAACATTACATTAACATTGAAGATGCTTTTGATGTAATACACCGCTTTTTTTGCAGATTGATCTCTATTTATGTTTCAGGAGTGGCACTGGCCCCCTGAAATCTGATTGGCCATCTCCAAAATCCTGAACTATGATCAGCTATTTGTCTCATCAGAGGCAGGAATTATGTTAAAATCAACTGTTTGGACTGTTTAATGACAGGCTGGTATCTTTTTGAGCCCTGAATGAATTAAGCTTACATTATTTTTATGTTGTCTTTCTTTTTAAAGTCAAAAAATGATACACAGGATGTAGCAGCTGACTTATACTTAAATGAATGTTGTGAAAGTAGACAGCAAAGACATAAAGTGCAAATGCTATTAATGTATGTGTGGGACAACACATTGATAGCCCTGGTCAACACTGCCTATGTCAGTGCCCCGGTTGGGCCACCCCAGTCAAAAAAGTCTGGAGATGCCCCTGATACAAGGTAGCATATGCAACCAAAAGTAATGTTGCAACAGATTCATCAATACAATCAGGCTTTTAAACACATTTTTCAAAAAAAGAAGAGCCCACCACTTATACCTCCCTGTTTTCCTCTCTCCCACCCTGTCACCCAGTGTTCGGTGCCATGTGGGGTAGGCCAGCGTAGCAGGGAGGTTGTGTGTGTGAGCAACCAGGGTGATGTGGAGGAGGATGAGGAGTGTAACATGAACTTAAGGCCAGACACACTACAGAACTGTGACATGGGAGCCTGTGCACGCAGCTGGTTCACCTCTTTTTGGAGCCAACGGGTAAAGTAAAAACTGTTAGTTTTTGTGTGTGGAAGGGGAATGTGATAAAGTGCTGGGGAAAAAATAAATCCATGACGAGGTAGTGTTGAGGGGTTTATTTATGTGTGTGTGTGTGTGTGTGTGTGTGTGTGTGTGTGTGTGTGTTTGATATTCCCCAGTGCTCTGCAGATTGTGGCCAAGGCAATCAAACTCGTGCAATAGTGTGCCTGGTAGATCATGTGACTGATCTCCCATTGGGCAGCTGTGAAGGGGAACGCCCACCAGAGGTGACATCATGTGACTCGGGCCCCTGTCAGGACCGCCTTGAGTGGTACACAGGACCCTGGGGTCAGGTAACTTACATGCACACATACACATAATGAAATACTGACAATTTGAAGAGTCACCTTACGTGTGTGTGTGTGTGTGTGTGTGTGTGTGTGTGTGTGTGTGTGTGTGTGTGTGTGTGTGTGTGTGTGTGTGTGTGTGTGTGTGTGTGTGTGTGTGTGTGTGTGTGTGTGTGTGTGTAGTGTTCTGCAGAGTGTGGCAATGGTACACAGACCCGGAGTGTGGCTTGTATTTTTAACAACAACGGTGTGAAGGAGGTTGTGGACCAGTTAAAATGTTCCAGTCTCCTTCAGCCAATCACCACTCAGCACTGCCATCTGAAACCATGTGGTGTCCAGTGGTATGTCACAGATTGGAGCGCAGTGAGTATCCCAAAGTCTGCACTGAAACTATTGAATCATTAACTTTTTATCTCTGCCTCCTGATCTCTTCTTCCTCTACCTCAGTGTTCACGCTCCTGCAACAGTGGATACAGAGTACGTGAGGTGCGTTGTCTTACAGACAACATTACCCCAAGCGACCAGTGTGACCCAGATTTAACTCCAGAGACTCGAGAAGAATGCAACAAACAACCTTGTGTAGCTGAGATCAGTAAGTCTACTGAGTGAGGTTGTATTAGGTTACTACCTAAAAATCATGCATTTCATCAGAATGAGCTTAATGTAGCTGAATGTATGGGTGAAGGCTATGAAACCACAGGCCAACATGGACTTTTATTCTAGCTCAAACCATGATATGCTACTGAGGTGAACCAAATCAAAACAATTACAACAAGTAGGCCAAATAGACTTGCTTCTCCCATTTTCGAAGTGTTTCTCACCTGTTCCCTTTCCTCATTCACAGACCCATCATGCAGTGACCAGTATCATAACTGCGTAGTGGTGGTTCAAGCTCGACTCTGCATTTACCCTTACTACAGAAGTGTCTGCTGTGCCTCCTGCTCCCGTTCCCAGAAATCCCTCCCCAAATCATTTCAAAAGAACTACATACACAGGTGATGATGCCAACAAAAGGTTAAAGCACCTTGACCTTAGACTCAGTAATAATACAGCCCTGGGAAAATGACAGTGAAGAGTGATTTCAGTCAAAAGCACAACCCAGTAATCAGTTGCCTCCTTCTGAACTCTGCCACACGCACCAGCAAAGCACTAACACTTCTGTAGGAGTGACACATGACACCAAAGTTAACTTAAACATTCCTATTAGGAATGGAAAACAGAAACATAAAGCAGTTTTTTGATAAGGATTTCTTTATGTATAGGTTTAAAGTATGTTTCATTCTAATTGTGACTTTTAACTGGACTAATGCTATGCTTGTATTTATTCTGAATAAAGGCTGTATTCTTCATCTTCTGTTTAAGTTATTGTGAATAATTGCAAAGAAAGCTTAAGTACTGAATTTCAACTTCATATCGTTTGACCTCTTCTCAATATGAATTTATAATGATTCCTGACTGATTTTTAGCGAAAGCAAATAACTTAATTATTTGCGTATGTAAAGCCCAGCTGCCTTTAAACAGCAGCTGGTGAAATGGTAAGCTAAACTCAGCATAAAGTCTGGAGGCCGGCCTGTCTCAGTCTCTGTTGGTATTTACACAGCTCTAAGTATCTTTGCCGAAAAATTCCCCTTTTGGCTGTTTTGCTGTTATATCTTCATGAGTTTATCTGCTAAAAGATCACTGTGTAGTCTCAATAATGCCTCTTATTTAACCCAATTAGACGATTTACAATTTGAAATCTTCACTTGAGAAGTCACTAGTCAATACCTAGCAATCAGTGTTGCTTTTTTAGTTATCCCTTTAAGGTGTCATCCAATGAAAAAGTAAAGTATCTTAAATATTTACTTCATGCAGGACTTGACAAGTTGGACAACTATAAAACCATAGCTGCACGCCTATTATGCTGATCTGGGACAGAACATTCTTCAACCATGAAAGACTTTGGATGAAAATATGTTTCCTTGGAATAAATGTTCATAGTGTTCTCATGGGCTCCAACAATTACCACCTACTTTCATCTCTTATCCTAGTGTGTGCAGGCCAGAGACAATTTGATATTTCAAGGGATACAAAATATGGTGTACATAGGGCGCTAGCTTGGCTAGCTAGGTGATTAAAGTGTGTGCACAGACACTCGGACACTAAAGCCCTGAATTCAGGACTGCAGCTCATGTGGTCTTGACAAAAAAAAAAAAAAAAAATTACATAAAAGTTTAAGTTCAATCTCTAATTTTAAACTATGTACCATTCAACCCAGTCAAGAAGTGATCACATCAGCTTTGTACTCATCCGAGATAGTAATACCATTGCTTTAATGGGACAGCCGGGCTAACAGCATGTAAAAGGCCATAATTCAATCACGAGAACTTAAAGCACAGGAACATTAAATGAACACTGATGACAAATGCACATTGCATTCTCTGTTACTCATAAAACATATTAGAAGTCACATGGGGACTCTTTTACATACATACACACTCTCCCATTGTGTAACTATACATAATCTTTAGTAATGTTCCCGAGGTGCTCCCGAGTCTTTCCATGTCAGTTGATGCAAGGCTGCATTGGTAGGTCCATGCTAGTAGGCTGTTGAGGATGTGTAACAGGGCAGAAATCTTAAGGGTGAGCCTGGGCCTTTGGCTTTGAGGGATGCAGGTTCCACATTCACCAATAATATCTGTGACTGTCTCCACCTAAAATTGATCGGACACCATTACCCCGAAAAACATTCAAGGCTCTCTTTCCATGCTGATAAACCTTAACTCATTCTACATATATTTATATATACTTTTTTCATCAAAGACACCAAGCTGGGGATTTGTGAACAGAAATGGCAGCCCCTCGTCTTTTTTGCTTTTTTTTCCTTGATAGTTCTTTTTTTGCTTTGTCCTTGGCATTGAGTACCAGACAGTAAGACATTAATGTAATTGTTACTGAAGGGTTTAACAATACGCTCTCTAAAAACATAATCATTAGCTTCCCCCCACCCCCTCTTCTGTCCAACAACTGAACAATCACCATTTACCCAAGTCAGTTTCTGAAAATACATTGGCAAGCACATTTTCCACCAAAATTTCATTGTGAACAAAAAATATATATTTCAATCCCCATGTGATTTGTTCAGCTTATCAAATGCAATAACTGTTTTTTCTTTGTAGCATCGTACCAACATTCACTGATTTCAATATTGTAGAAGTTTTACAAAGACATAAATATAGTAGGTTACAATACAGTAAAAAATACAAAATAAAGTCGATATAGTTTCTTTTTCTTAAATGATAATTTACCAGAGGCAAACTCAGAAACAGATCTTTGACACTAGGCAAAAAACACTAGAATTACCCCCTGAGGTCAAATGATAAAAGAATAGCCGTGTCTCAAACCAGAGCTTAGTCCCAGGTAACACACTACTTCTATGTTGTTTAGAAGAAGTGAACTATGCACAGGACTGTAGGCAAAATGTGGGTGTCCTGTGTGACACATAGTCAATGTGTACTTTTCAAGTGCACTGGCTTGGGCGTTATTACTACACTACCGAGACGTTAAGCTAAGGAATACTTGAAGGCACAATCATCTGAGGCCGACTAAGCCTCAGGAATCAAACACAACAGTTGTGGTATCATGGGAGTAAGATTCAAAACATGGAAAAGAACAAAAGGGAAGAAGATAATTTTAAAGTTTCAGTTATGGTGTAGGTCTGAGAACAACGAGGCAGTGAATCAAGTTAAGGCCAAACTACTTAAGATTGTCCAATCAGAACGCTCCGACAGTAATGAGGATGTTAGACCTAACAAATCGAACAGATCTGCTATGACATATCGGTTTAAATATCAGAACTCTACTATGTCTTGTCATTGACTGGCTTGCTACAAAGTTATTTCTTGTCACGGTTAAGTCAATTATATTAAACAAGGCTTCTTTTGCTCTTATGTCAGAGGCTGTTAATATGCACAATAATGTATAAATGTATGTTACACGAATATACATGGGCTTCAGTCTGTAGAATATCTCAGTAAGGAGTACATCCAAGCATTCAGGGTGAGGACTTTGGCTTTGAAAAGTTAGTCTACATATGCACAAATATGAAACACACGTAGAAAATGCACCATAGAAAAGAGGACATGGTAATTGAAAATAAAAAAGAAATGGACTTAATGGCTCACACACTTATCTACTGTCACATAGGACCATTTGCTCACACAGAAACCATTTCCTCTAAAAAACAAAAGACAAAGGAAAACCTTTTTTTTTTTCAAGTGTGGCCCTGTCATACCCTTCACATTTGGTCTGTGTTCACAGACTCGTTCAGGGTAAAAAAGGAACAAAAAGAAATTTAAAAATAAAAAGGACTGGGGTTTAGAGGGCATCAAGGGGTAAAGTTCAAGTTTGTCATTCCTCATGTGCAAGTCAATACAAAAATGCTACAAGTCGTACAACTTTCTCGTTGACAAGACAGGTTCAGGTCAAGACAGGCCCAGTCCCCCTGTACTTTGCTAAATAAAAAGGGGCTCGGATATTGGCAGGACAGCTTGTTTAGAAGTGACAAAATGCACAGTCTCCACTCCCTGTATTATTTTTTTCTCCAGCGCATCACATCCTCTGGTTGTCTGCTCATGTAAAGAACTGTGGGAGTCTGCATCATTACATCAAGAGCCAAAACTAGATCTGTGTCTCCTTGAACCTTACGGCAGAAGAGTCCCCTCCCTCCTCTACTCAGAAACGCTGTTCCTCTCTCTCGTTCCGATGACTTCGGTTTGGGTTGGCAATCCCATGTTGCTTTTCTATCTGTGTAGATATGTGTGTGTCTCTCACTCGCTGTCAGTCTCCAGGTCTGAGTCAGACCACTGCACAGGGCTCAGTTTCCCATTGCGCTGGGCATACTCAATGACTGCTGTGTAACAGAAGTAGTACTGGTCCCAGGTTTGGATGCTGAAAGCCCTTTGTGCACGCATCCGCTGCACTGTCTGACGCACATTCACTGTGCCGATGTCCTCCAGCCGGGACAGGCAGATGTCCAGTGTACAGAACGTGCCTGGGCAGGAAGCAGGGAAGGACAGAGTGAGATGAGAGGAGCAGTTACAAAAGTTCCAAGTAAAAAACTGCACTGGCTTGAACTGCATTCAGAAACGTTTTGGCACAGACTACTTTTCAGAACTGCCTTATTCTGGAGAATCTTTAGAAAAACTCCTCAGTGTGCTGTCATGATGCTTGTCAAATTCAAAAGAACTACATTTTTGTATTAAACAGAGTTTTGTTGTTTGTGTGTTTACCTGTTCGGCCAATGCCAGCACTGCAGTGCACAACCACAGGGGGGCCCCCAGGAGGCCCTGTCCAGCTGGCGCCCAGACTCTGGACTGCAGCCTCCCTCCTCTGAAGTACGTGTTCACGAAAGTCCAACATGGCTGAAGCACTTTTAGGCACCCCAAAGTCTGGCCAGCTGAGATAGAGGTAGTGGTACACCTCCCGTCTTTCTCCAGACTGAGGGAAGGGCAAAAAGATTCACAGAAAAATAAATAAAAGGAAACATAAAAATGTGTAATATTAAAAGGGAAGTAACAATGTAGTCATCAGAATGAGTTCAAATCAGCACCTACCAGAATTGTGTACTTCTCAAAGCAATGAGACAATTTGAAGGCTCTTTTTTAAACTTTCATAATCAACAGATCTATTAAAGATGAACTTATGTGGACGTCATGACTTACCTGTGTGTTGTAAAGTTCGAGGTGGGAGAGTTTGAAGTCCTGAAACGTCTGGATGTGTGTGTTCCTGACTAAAAAACATCCATGCTGCTCAGTCCTGCCCTCCTCCAGAGGCCAGTACTGACCACACTTCACACGCCCACGCTCCACCACCCTGAGGTAAACAACCACATACATCATTTTAAACCTCACCATCAGCCAATCAATGATATTTCAATACCCAGGCTACCAACTTTGAGTCCCGACAGTAACGCTGACAGTAGCAACTGAATTTTACAGAGGTGGAAATGTCACACCTTTTGCTGGCAATATGACTATTAGAATATTGATGAAAGATGTCTCACCTGGTGGTCATTACAATGATAAGTACCATCTGTTCCCAAACCATGCGCCAGAAATCACCAAATGTTTTTGGCAAAGGACCTGAGGGACAAACAGTCTTTCAGGGGACGGTAACAACAAACTTGACATCATGAGGACTTTAAAATAATCTGAAGAGTGGGACAAAAGTGTGTCGACAGTTGCTCACCCTGAGTTGCGATGTAGGCGTTGCCTCTCTTGTACCCATCCATGAAACTGGCATTAATGTAATCTGATGTCTGTGAAATACATAACAGGTTAGATAGGATCTACTGCCTCCTGCAGGAGGAAATCAAACATTTCTATTGATAGAGGGGCTACTACTCTGTGGATCCATTTTTTTTTTACATCCAGACAGAATCAACATAAAAATGATAATTTATACAATACATTATTAATCCAACACAGATTCAGTCAATCCTTGGATCCTCCAGTTCATGAGAGTCATTTATTTGCCAATATCAACATTTGCCATTATTTGTCTGAAGGACTTCTTACAACCTTGGTGTGTATTCATACTTTGGGCCATTCTCAGCATTGATTACCATAACATTGGGCTGTTTTTAAAAAAAATATATAACAGCTTGCAAAAATCCAGGCCTGCCCTTTTAAACCACATAAAAATGCCTGCGTGTGATAGTCAAACATTCCAGTTTCCAATCTCATGAATCAGGTTCAGTAGAGATAAATCACAAAGAAAAGACACACAAATGCTAGTCTTGAAGGCAGTTAAACTGATAACATTTTTTCACCAAGCTGATATTAAACAAAACGCAACCTGTCCTTGTGAAGATGAAACACACTCCTTGTCTGGATTTCATTAAATTGTGCATCAAACACTCAAAATAATTTCCTCAATCTTAACTTTTACAGAACGTTGTTGAATGAAATTAATGAGCAGGTCAATACAAATGGGAGACAAATGTGGTTTGATTTATTCATTTTTACCTCATCATCTTCATCATCACAGAGCTCACATAGCCGCACCCGTGAGTGATCCAGGCAGAGAACATCGCTGTACCTGTTCTAATCTGATTGGACAGTTTTCTGTAACAGCAGAGAACAGAGTTAGGTAAACTACGAAGTTCACTCATGTATTTTCAATTGTGTCATTTTCCTCCATCTTTGTAATCAACATCTGAAAATTAGAAAGTCAAAGAAGCAGCCTGGTGGAATATGGGATATATTTTTACATCTCTTACTTGGAGTAGTCGAAGGTGCCTGCTGGCGGCTCCTTGCGGATCTCCTCATACTCCTGATAAATCCCCTTCTTCTTCTTCCTCTTCACATGCTCCACCAGCTCACGCACTGTCATGCCTCCCTGCTCTGGCATGTGAACCGACGCCTCGATGCAGTGGTCCTCATCATCAGGACCCCATGATGAAGAAAGGGGCGGGGATTGGGAGCAAGGCTGGTGAGGGGGGCGAGGCAAAGATTTTTGGGGCAAGGGAGGGACCCCCTCCTCTTCCTCACCATCCTCCTCCTCCTCCTTTCCACCTTCATTCTGGGACATGTTTGCAGAGTCTGTAGCCTTTCCATCAACAGAATCCCCATCCCCTATCTGGGACTGGCGGTGTGTCAGGGGGTGTGTCTGACTGGGGAGGGGCTTGGTGACCACGACCATTCATATTAGCATTAGGACTAGAGCTGCCTACAGCAACATTAGCCATCCCTGCTGAGCCGTTCCAGTATTGGTGGTTCCCCTGCGGCCTGTTTGCAGCAGACTGCGGGCTCTGCTGGCACTGTCCTCGAGTCCTGCCCTCCATCACACCACAGTGGTTGTGTGGGTTAGCATTGCTATCATCATAGCAGTTTGAGTTAGCCACGGCTTGCTCAGAGCCCAACTGTGTATTGATATGAGTGTGGGACAGTGTAGCGCCTGCGCTTGTGTTGCTGCACTCCAAGCTGTAGGAGCGCAACAAGTTTCCCACACAATCGTGTGTGTCGTGGTCTTGTGTATCGCCCTGAACAGTGTTTGTGTGTGTGTTGACACAGGACTGGATCCAAGCCACATGGCTGTACTGAGATGTCCCACCCAGGTGTTCAGGGAGGGAGGAGACTGGGATGTGACCCGCCAGCTCATGAGCCTTCACTGTGCACACCTGGTCAACAGAGGAAACACAAAACAAAACTCAGATGACAAATTACCTCTAAACACTGTGGACACTATAAAACAACTTCTAAAGAAAACATACATACGTACCCTCTCTCTTAGCTTTTCACGCACAAACAGGCGGAGAACAGCAAAAGGAGCTCGAAACCAAAGAGGCGATGACACGATGAAGACGCATTTTAGACGAGCTGGAAAAGCTCCCTAGGAAACAAGCATCAAAGAGAAAGACTGATGATTGTTTTTCTAATTGCAGATAAAGTCTGACACCAAACATTTATAGGATATTCCTTCTTTTACCTTTAGCAAATTGAGGATCTTGACACAGAGCTCGTAGTCAAAGTTGCCGTAGCTGGAGTTGGTCATGTCGTAGATGAAAATAAGCCCGTCTTTTTGAGTTTGTAAACTGAGAAGAGATGAACAAGAATTTTAAATTAAAATCCGACATGGTAGATCAAAATGTTGTCATATAAATACATAAAATCTCCAAATTGTAACAATAAAATATGTTGTGCAAAAATGGGAAAGAGAAAAATAAACAGTAAAGTAAAGAAAAATGACAAACTGAAAGGAGCATGCTGTCAAGACGATATGGACAAAGTGCAAAAATCAGTTTCTGTGTAAATTGTTTTAGCTTCACCTCTCTATGGCTTTGTCAAGCTGATAGATGATGGCCTGCAGAACAGCTTTGTGAGTGGTGACGTCTGGCCTGTGGAGGCGAGCGGTGAAGAGTGCTAGAGCAGCACCCTTAGCATCACGGCCAGGCTGGTAGGAACATAAACAGGTACTTTTATATAAAACCATTCAGACAAAATGGTAAAGTATGTAAAACTGTCAAATAGAATAACCACCTCTATTATAAAAGAGACAATGAGTTACTCTGTAATGGACAGTATGTGCACTTGAGATATGATAAGCTGCAGTACCTCTGTGGCTTCTACACTCACCAGGACAGTAAATTTGCCACTCAGCAGCTCAGAGCGTAGAGGGTCCTCGTCAGGGTTGATATTGATGATGCCCTCTTTGATTCTTGTGTTCTATTTTGAGTCATGACGGTAGAGACAGGAGACACAGGCACAGCCATTAGTCACTAAAATAGCATTTGAACAAACAGCATAAAAAACTGATTACAATAGCCTTTGATTCATTAGTATTTCATTAGGGCTGGGCAATAAAAAATCTTGATGGGAGACCGTTATTACATTTATGTTAATAATGGTCACAAGCTTTTCCTTTTTGTATCTACAGTATAGAGGTAGATGTGACGCATCATCACAGCCTACTGCAACTGATAATCTGGCATAGATAGTATCCCATGTACATTAAAAAAAGCTAAACTACATTATTTGCATGATTGGTAGCAAGACTGAAATTGTTGATCATATTTTACTAATGTGTTGCCCATCTCTTACTAGCAGTCAAATTAGAGCAGGGGCCAATCCTGTTTGGATAGTTGTGGCAGGGGGAACTGTGGGCAAATATTAACTCAAATAGCAAAACTTCATCACCTGGGTTTATGAAGTCAAACATGTGCAAAAAGCTTCCAAAAGATAGTGTTTGTTGATGGTTATTTGTTTGACTTTTTATTGGATTTTAGGGGTGATTGTGATATCATGCCAAATGAGATTATTTAGTGTTGATTGACAGGTTGCTGATCTCTAACAGGCTGCTGCATTAACTTATTTTACTCCTTTAATTTACAAAAAGTCAATTTTGTGTTTATTGATACAAACCTATCAAGTGTATCTTACAAGCATACAAACCTAATGAAACTATTCATGATTTTAAGGACAGCAGCAAAAGAAGAATAAAAGAAGTTTATGTCAGCTGAAGCCCTCAGTCACACACTTTCAGCCTCAGCTAAACCCTGTGGTCAGTGATCTCAGTTTTGTCTCCAATAAAAGCACGGCTGTACCTTGTATGCTTGGAAGAGGTCGATGGCTCTGGTGACGTCGAACTTGCGGGCCATAAGAAACTTTACAGCTGTCGGTTGGGAGACGAGCCCAGCACTGTGAGGCTGCTCCCTGCTACGCACCTCACTCAGGAACTCCTCCACAGCCTGGACAGACATGAGAGGTGAGGTGTTAGAAAAAAAGGGTTCAATACACAAGGGAGAGACCAGAGTTTAACAAAAGCTTGGAATTTATAAGGTAGAGCATCAGGATCATACAGACAAGGAGATTGGAATGACAAGGGGTATGATGTCTACTTTGTAGTTCCTTAACTGCCAATGTTACAATCAAGTGTGATACAGATGGCAGCAGCAGGCTGTAATCCTGGAAGATGCCCTGGATGAGAATAATCATCTGCCAGGAGGCAACAGTCAGCCTGTATCAGCACATGCAAGGCACATCTGTCCTCCAAATATGGAACAAGCACAAGGAGAGAAAAAGTTGAACTGATTTGATATAATCAGCTCGTGGGTGGGTCATTCTTTATGCCAGAGGATGATAGTTCGATCCCCAGCTCCTGTGGCCTACATGCTGTAGTTCACTTGAACCCAAAAGTAACCCCAGTGTTAATGAATGTGAATACAATTTAGTTTTTAACCATGGTTGCTTTTTAGGATGGCCTCTGCTCTTATTGTATGATACAATGTGAAGGTGACATGTGGTGTTAAAAGTTCTGCGAGGAGTCTAGAGCAGGGGTTCCCAAAAGGTGGGTCGGGACCCCCTGGGGGTTCGTGAGATGTCTTCTGGAATGTTTTTTTTTTAAGTTATCTAAAAATAGTACATTTTACACTTATAGTAAAAATAGCGACAAAAATAGTTGCTAAACTTTAAATAAAACCTTGAGAATAGAAATGTAATGAGTTTTCTGCCTTTCTTTGTTGCCAGATGACTCCTAAGTTTAGGGTTAGTGAACAGTTAATTATCAAAAGCATCAGTAGCAGCAGGTTAATTCATAACGGCACAGGAAACAGCCACATGCTCATATAGGAAGGCTAATTTTCTGCAGACCTGCTAAATAAAGCCACACTAAATTACTTTGAGGGACAGAGGGGGGGTCGCGAGTCTTTGGCACCTTTGGAGGTTACAGGCTGAAAAGTTTGGGAACCCTTGGTCTAGAGAGACTAGAAAAGACCTATACTGTAGCAAATATATATAACTACAGTCGTTAACACTTGCCATAAATTACACATACATTTGCTTCAACAGGACATAGAAAATAAAGCTGACCTGGTCTGATCTGGTGGACCATCCAGACAGCAGCTGTCTCGTGTTTATTTATATTTTTGAGGTCTGCATAAAAAACCCATTTCAAATTAATAGTGTTGATATAAAACAAACAACATCTCTGCTTTGTTCAGCATATTTCTTGATGAATAGTTGAATAGTATTCAATTTAACAAATCATGAAAAGCATACAACGAATTAAGAATTTACGAGAGGGTGGCTTCAAGCAAAAGAAGTGTGGAAAACATGGCATTATAAGACCATAAAAACCCTAACATGCGTGTATGTAAGACATATTTTAAGAGCTTTTTTATGAGCAGTCCATCTTGCATTTAAATAAAAGGCACTGAGCATGTACTGGGAGGAAAAAATACAAACCAGATTATTTGTAAACATCTGCCAGCATTCCCCTTTCCTTATGTTTTGAAAATATTATTAATAGCTCTTCAGTATAACAACCTAATACATGTAAACACTGTGCCATCACGTCAACTTGTGAAGAGGAAGAGTCCAAAATAAAATAAAGAAAAGAAAATGTTACCCATGCCCCCTTTTATCTGAATTCTGATCAAGTTGGGAGATTTAAACCTGCGATTAGAAAGGAAGATGATAACCAGTGCTGTGATATGCTTCATCTCAAACTGAGGTTCTAAGTTTAGCCATGATGGTTAAAATATAAAATGTCAAACTTGCAAGTGTAGCATATCCCTCCAGTTCTGGCATTTGATGCAGGAGAAAGATGGGTCAAAAGCAGACACACAATTACATTGTAAAAGATGCTTAAGCCCGGAAGTGCAGTACAGTCATATTTCTGTACCACCCTTGTCTTTCAAATCAAGTTATCTGTGATGCAGAAGGTACCATTCCTTTTAAATATTCCAACTGCACAACATGTTTTCTGAACGAGGGAAAACATCTCATTGGATACAGTAAGTAAGCTTTGGTAAAATGCAGGGAGCTCTGGGAGGACACTTGGACACTGTTGGAGTATAGTCCAAGGCAGTGCAACAAGTCCTTGATTTTAACAGAGACTGAAACTCCACGTGTTTTATTTTCCTCGGGGCAATAAAACGACTGATGTCTGTAGATCTGGAAGAGTGAAGAATGCTATCAAGAGAAACATCTGCAAATCCAGGTAAGAGTTCAAGCGTGACCTGTGACTTCGCCTCCAGATAATCTAACCTTGTGAAAGCTTAATGAAGATCAAAGCAGTCAGAGTGAAGATGTCAGCCGAACATCCTGATGACATTTGATATATGCTATCAATGCTAGGCCCACCCCTTTACTAGAAAGTGATGGCAACAACAATGCTAGGAACTGGAGGACCGCTTCTGTGAATTCCCGACCGTAAATCTGATAGGCAGTCCTCTGCTAGCTGAGGGGCTCACAGCAAACACTCAGGTTGATCGAGGAGACTCATGATCTTGGTGTGATTTAACGATGTCATTGCAAATAATTGAAATCGGCGATTAAAGCATTGTGAGTTTAGTCAGTCTAAACCTGCACACCGGGTCAAGCATGATTATTAACCTTTAGCAAGAGAGCGGAAATTCCCTGCAAGTCAACAATAGCTGTTAGCATTAGCGGCTAGGTTACATGTGGCAGCTGGACGGCTAACGATGGCGTAAAAGACTACAGAAGTCACATGTTACGAGGGGAACTATTTGTGACCGAGGGTTGGTGGTTTAAAAATGAGACACTGGTATATCTTTGGGGTCCACGGAAATACAGGTTTTCGAGGGTGCAGGTTCTTCAGATCCACAGCCGGTTGTGTGTTCCCTGCTAGTGGCAAACGCCATCATGCTAGCACACATGCTAAGTGCTGTCAGTCACACCGGAGTCCGGACTCAAGAGGGTGCGAACGGGCCAGGACTGTTTACGAGACCACATCGATCCCATAAAGATTCAGCTTCACGAAATATATCAAAAATACAACCGATTTGATGAGTAAATGCAGATGAGATATAGACACGCCCAGCATTAAAGGAAAATAAGAAAATAAATCGTAAAGAGAGCCTTACCAGCTGCTCCTGAGTTGTCAGGGCTTCCGCCATCTTGAAGCCTCCGCAACGTCGAATCGGGCGCGCCCACCAGCCACTTCATTCACGCCCTACACCCCGGGAAAGAGGCCGAGGCCCCGCCCATGTGCTTTCACTTTACCATAGACCAGGCATGTCCAAAGTACGGCTCGGGGACCAATCGCGGCCCAAGGTCCATTTATTCATGGCCCCAAGCTTCCATCTTAAATTATGTTATTTATAGAAAATAAATTAATCACATTCTGAGTCATCTGTACATTTGCAGTTTCTTTCAAGAGCACAAACAAAACTAAAGTCAATCCAGAAACGTCTCAAAAAGCTTCATATGGACTACCTGTGTAAAGCCAAAGCACTGGGAATTCTGCAAGACGGCAATAAAGAAGAAACACAAGAACTCTTAAAGTTGACAGGTTTTCAAATGAATGTTTTTATCATGATGTGAAAATGTTCTTGATGAACACTGAAAGTTCAGAAGACACAAAAGAGGACACAAGACAAGATCAGAATTATGAAATTGTGCAGAAAAGGCAAAATTTGGTGCATAAAAATTGTTCAGAATGCAGGAAAATAATTATTTTGTTATAAAATGTTGTCTGCTGGTCAGAAAAGTCTTAAAAACAACATGAAAAAGAAAAGTGATGAAATCCAGATTGTGATCCTGCCATAGGAAAATAATGAGACAATATTTTTCCCACATTGCCCAACCTGAATGAAAAACTTTTCCTCCAGAAGAAGATAGTTTTCTAATGTTTACATGGCTTATGGAGAACTGAGGACTAACTAGTTACTGTTTTATTGAGAAAAAAATTAAAATAATTGTTATTAAATAGATATTTCATATGTAACTTTATGATTCCTAAGTCTCAGTAGGAGCCACTGGTACTGAGGTATTCTGACAACATCAAATGTGGCCCTCTTTGAAAAAAGTTTGGACACCACTGCCATAGACCTTTACAAAAATGTGTTTATAATGACATTCACTATGAATAATGAGCTGTAGTTCAAAATCAGGTTCCAAAAATACCCTCTAATTGAAATTTACAGCAAACGCAGTCCTGTCAGTAAATATGCTTTAGTAATCCATGAGAGAGTTTGTCCTAGTCAGAATGAGTTGAATATTGGGAAAGATACAAATTTCCAGTATGACAAGTATGGTTGCAAAGGGGTGGACAATTTCAGATAGATTTCATGAAAGTTTTCGGTAAATTTCCATGGGAAGTTAAGCTGGGGAACTTTGGAAATATTCCAAATAGGAAACTTTCCATGGGAATTGATGAGAATTAGGGTAATTTAACGGAAAGGTATCATATCCAGCCATAAATATTTGTTTTGTTATACGCACACATCCATCCAAAATAACACAATTAAAACAGATTCATTACATTTGTAAGCAGAACTTTATCAAGTGTTAAGTATTTTAATGAACAATCAATGCTTTCATTGAAGAACAAAAACATGAATGTTGAGTTAAATATTACTCATCCCCCTGACCCAACCTGTTAAAAAATTAACAAAAATGCAATCCCAACAAAGTCCTGTTCAAAATGATAGATAGATAGATGTTTATTTGTCCTTAATAAGGAGATTTGTTGTCACCGTCTGTACAAGAATACATGTATAAACACAATAAACAATAAACATCCACCCAGTCTCACGACACAAATGTTAAATGAAAAGAGCCCCTCTCCCTCCTAAAAAAAGTCCCATTCAACATGCAAATAAAAAAGCAT
The DNA here is from genome assembly GCF_009762535.1 of Notolabrus celidotus. Taxonomy (NCBI): domain Eukaryota; kingdom Metazoa; phylum Chordata; class Actinopteri; order Labriformes; family Labridae; genus Notolabrus; species Notolabrus celidotus. Next base: position 19,195,852 of record NC_048278.1, read on the forward strand.
CTTCTTGCATGAAATCTGGTTGTCTTAGTCGGGATTATGCTAAAATATATTTTCCCAACTATATTTAAGCTCCTTATTAAGAGCCAACCTTCAATTTAGTAAATTCCTGGTTTATTCCCGTTTATTCCCATAAATTCCTATCAATTCTCATGGAAAGTTTCCTACTTTGAAAATTCTCACTCACGACAGGCCTGCCTGGCAGTGCTTATCTAACTAAGATTTAGGGGTTTTCATTTCAACATTTTATTGGGATACTTTAAAATCACGTTAGACATTGTGAAAAAATTGTTCCTCACATGGAAACCCTGAGTTCAGGATGTGAACCAAGAATTATTATGTTAAAGATTGTCCGTGCTAACCACAACACAATTGACATGCCTGTCAGAAAAAATACCATCCTGTTACTTTTCCTTAAATCATCAGATTACATGTAATCAGAGTACTCTCCCAAAAGCATTTAGATTACATGTAATCGGAGTACTTTCCAAAGAGTAATCAAATCACATGTAATCAGAATGTGAAAAAAGAGGAAAATTTTGCTTCTGAAGTGAAAAAGACCTGATGCTTTTTCAAATGAGGTTGGACTCCGAGACCTGAGGATATCCTCATATGTAGGCTACACCATAGAAGTATTAGGCTACATAACATGTGTATCCTTTGTGAAAATATTATTTTATTATTTTATTACTTCCATCTCCTCATCTATTCCTTCCAACTAAGTTTTAAATGTGTGCAGGGACTCAGCTGAGTAGTAGTAATAGAAACAGGAAATTATGTCTATTATCTGTCCAATCAAAAACAAGAAGTGTTGTCCCTCCCCTTTCCGTTTTGTGATGTGTTGTTGTGTCTTTTGAAATGTTGTTGTGTTTTCTGAAATGTCATGTTTTCTGAAAAGTTGTTATGTTTTCTGTAATGTTGTTGTGTTTTCTAAAATGTTGTGTTTTCTGAAATGTTGTGTTTCCTGAAATGTTGTTGTGTTTTGCCCTTCAGGGCTACTGTACAAAACCGGAAAAACTAAGATCAAATCAGTTGTGTTAAGGTGTTAACATTGAAATACACTGACATAGAATAAGCAAAGTCTTTACAGACTTATTTCGATGTTTGTTATTATTTTTTTGCGAAAAATATTTCAACTTAAATGCACAACATAGATAAACATTATTGGTGTATTGTTTATAATGGACTTTTCATGGCTCACACGTACGTTATACTTGACCTTTATCCAAGGGGAAAGATAATGTGCAAAACATCATTTCGTTGACTGGTATATTAATAGAAAAATGTGAGAACTGATGCGGTCAATGGGAACAATTGTATTGTGGCATTTGTTTCCGTCGGACTGTTTTTGTAGAGCACGATAGCAGTGCTGCGGCGGCTTTTTTGACTTTACGGTGCTGTCGAGCTGATGAAAAATGTTGACAGTTCGTAATCCAAACAATTCTTCAAAAGGTGACAGGTGTTTTTATTTCGTTTCCTTTGATACTCATCGTTAAATGTAGTTTATGAACTTATATAAAGAAACAAACTGATGTCATGCTAAATCAAATTCACGGGTTTGACACTTTTACAATATGAGCACCACGGGACCTCTTCTGAAGAAGAAAAGCTACATGGGACAACACCAGATCAAGAAGAAAAAAAGGTAAAAATACATAAAAAAATAAAATAAATATATATATATATAATTTGTATTAGTTTTGCCTAAATTGCTCCTGTTGCCAAGATATGCATTCACCTATCGGTGGACACCTTACCTGTCTTATCTTGTGATGAATACATCTTTCTGACAGCTTCCGAGCTCCTGATGATCCACCAGACAGAGACAGACCGCAGCGTGAAAAAGCTAATCTATCCAGGAAAACTAACAGATCAGTCGATATGGTTAGTGTGACTAAGTTTTTCTACTACAGCTCTCTAATTTCCATTCACAAATGACATGTATTACTATAATGGCAGGGTGGAGGACCTGTTTTTCCACTGGGAGAGTCCACTTTAGCCCTCGATGAAGAGATGCTGCTGGTGCTAGACTCTGTAGACCCTGCAAAGCCTGCGGCTTGTCCAGTAGCAGTTGGCAGGGATGAACAGAAAGAGCCAGAATCATCATCCGTCTCCGCCCTGCCACGGCCTCTTGCATCAGTTTCACACAATACAAGGAAGAGTGATGAAGAACTGCAGCCCACAGGTTCTCACAGAGGCCGCAGTAATCAGGAGGTAGTCTGCAGTCACAGTAGTGATGGCAAAAGACCAGGATGGAGAAATGACTGCAAAGATCTTGCTCAGAGGCTTCTCTTCAGTGAGGATCAAGAAACAAAAAACGACCAGCAGCATGGCTTCTCCTTCAAGTAAATCTTATGTCGTACATTAATGCTCATTTTAAGTGTGTTTATTATTATGTGCAGCTATACTTTTCTATTTTCATTTTTTTTCTTTCTTTATGCCTTTTAATAGGCATAATGTTACAACCAACTCTTCTCGTAGCAAATGTGGGACTAACACGAATGCCAATCCATCTCTGGATGTATCCAGGGACTATATCTTGTTCAGCCCTACCCGCCTCGCAGCGGCCATGAAGAAGGCCAAACTCCAGCAGACGATGCAGAACCAGTCTGCCTCTGTGCTCACAGTTCCCAGTGGGCTAGACCTCAGTGGTTTGAATGACACCGTACATCAGCCAGGTGAGGGAATTACAGTCCAATCAAGGGCGATATCTTCTGCTGTTGTTTTCTGCTGCCTTTCACACTGTCATGGTTTGGTTAGGATGCTACCAGGATGAAAATGTACTGCTGGGCCTTCATGGACTTTCTCTTTCCTTGCATACATCTTTTCTACATTTCTCTGATTGGTCATCAAAATAATGGTTAAGCTCAAAACTAAAGTAAAAAAGATCTTAAAACCAGAATTAATCCAAGTTTCTTAGACCAACCTTGATATAGTCTCCTGCCATGTTAAATGATACTGAGTTGTAGTGGTGTTTAGAAACTATTTGAATTATGATCTCAAGTAAGGCAAGGTCTGTAAGTATAGATGTGTTATATTACAATTCAAGTGCTTTACACTAAATGTAGGTTTAGTGAAAGTAAATCAGTAAAGGAATGCAGCACAAGTTATGAATGGCCTTAAACTTCTGGTGTAGACTTGTATGTTTCTTATAAAAAACAGACTGAAATTAATATTGTTGAATCTGTATGAACTATTAGCAAAGAAGACCATCAGCAAGGAGACAGATTTTTTTCTTTATAGTTAATTTTTATGCTTTCAAACAATGCCACCAGGTAGTTGAGCATGGCTATTGACAAAATGCTCCTGAAACAGCCTTTCATTTAGCATTTTTCTCAGCAAAGTTCCACAGTGGGTGATATGCCCTGCAGTGCCTAGAATGAAAGAAAGAAAAAAAGCAGCATTTGGTAAGCCAAAAATTGTGCCACTGCATGTGCCGTGAGCTTACTGAGGCACACATCAAAGGTGTGGCACACAGAACAGATGAGAGAAACGTATGTTCATTCCTTTATTTACCTTACTATGTTAAACATATGTTGTTGTAAAAGACAAAAAGTGTACAGTTTATATTTATGGCAGTAACTGTCATAAAGCAAGACTTCTGGTATTAATTATTATATGCATTGTGAACATAGACAGTACAGGTGTGACAGCATGAAAGTGGTCTTCCACTTTTTAGCAACACCTAGGTGAGTGGCATGCCTCTGAGGGGGATCGGCACACTAGTGTGGCCCCATAGTGGCAGACCATCCACCATGGCACATATGGCATACTGTAGTCTAGCCTGGCACCTTGTGAGAAGGGATCTGTTGTCCAAGTCTCCCTACATTGCAAAACAATTGGATTTCAATGAGTTAATGGATTGCTGTCACATTTCTCTGTGCTTCACTGTAGGCATTGCCCTGCATGCTCCTGCAGGACAAGCTGAGAAGTTGCTGCTCTCTAGCTGGGGTTTACCAAAGCCTGTCCTTGAGCGATATGGGAAACATGGAGTGACCCACATGTTTGAATGGCAGGCTCAGTGCCTCACTGTGGGAGAGGTGCTTCAGGGAGGGAACCTGGTATACTCTGGTAAGAAACCAAACGTTTCTCTACACAGCGATTTACACTGTCGGTCACTTCAGTCAGTCTTTATTATCCTCTCTCTACAGCCCCGACTAGTGCTGGAAAAACTCTGGTGTCAGAGCTGCTGATGCTGAAGCGTGTGCTAGAGACAAAACGAAAAGCTCTGTTCATTCTGCCGTTTGTCTCTGTGGCCAAAGAGAAGATGCACTACCTTCAGGTGAGAGATAGGTAGCCTCTTCAAACACATACATTGTGTTGTCTTTGTTCGTCTAACAGGCTTGTTTTTCTGGACTTATAGAGTGTGTTTGAAGAGGCAGGAGTCTGTGTGGAGGGATACATGGGCAGCACCTCAGCTGCAGGAGGATTCAAAGCTCTGGATGTGGCTGTTTGCACCATAGAAAAGGCTAATTCTCTCATTAACAGGCTCATTGAAGAGGACAGCATGGGTCTACTAGGTAACGTACCAGTTATAAGTGTGTCTTTATTATGTAGAAGAAATCGTATAATATTTTTAAGTGTGTAATGTGTTTTACTAGGTCTGGTGGTAGTTATGAGTTACATATGGTAGGAGACTCTGGAAGGGGATACCTACTGGAGCTGCTCTTAACCAAGATCCGCTTTATTGCAAAGAAGCAGAACATCACCGGGTTTGTGCAGTTACTTCACTTTGTCTTGAGTTTCATTTACAGTTAATTCCTCTGTCTTCTGCTACAGGTTGAGTAAGTCTATCTCTACAACTACCTCTGCAGGTCTCTTTCTGAGGGTGTTCAGATCATAGGTATGAGCGCCACCCTGCCCAACCTGTCCCTCCTGGCCAGCTGGTTAGGTGCAGAGCTTTACCAGACAGACTACAGACCTGTACCCCTTCAGGAGCACCTCAAGGTGGGCTGCAAAATCTATGACAAGAGCCTCTCGGTGGTCCGGACGTTCACCATCCTGCACTCCAAATTAAGGTAAGTGCATGTAGTTTAGAAATGATCCAACGCACGTCATCGTGATGATGCCTTCTCCTTCATGACCATTAAAATGTGATGCTTGTTTAAATTTGCACTTTGCTTTAGGGTGATGATGACCACATAGTGAGCCTGTGCTATGAGACAGTGAGAGAGAGACGCTCTGTGCTGCTGTTCTGCCCCTCTAAGAACTGGTGTGAGAAATTGGCCGACAGCATTGCAAGAGAGTTCTACAACCTCAGACACATCGGTACTTTGGATTTATTTATAAAATCATTTCAACTTTGTGCATACTATATTTAATTGTGAGCAAGGTCAAGTTGTAGTATCTTCTGAAGACTGTTTGTGCTGCCTTATGTGATATAAGAATTGTTCTTTGGTTAACATGTCAAGTTGAATTGAAGAGCCCAGTGCCAATCTCCCCCTGGAAACAACTTGCTATTAAAAAAAAAAAAGTAACAACTCCAATCTTTTGGGATGTTCTCGAGTGACTCATTCCTTGTTGTTAAAAAACAAATTGAAATCCAACAAGCTGTTGTGTGTAAAGGAAGAGTAAGAAAACATTTAGAAACAGTCAAAAGTGATCACTCTTTATATAACACGGCTAACAGGGAATCACAACCTCGGTAGGTAAACAATGTCAAATTGGTATGCAGAGTGTGACCCCTCTCCTTGCAGATTAACGTACACATGCCTTTGCTAGTTATGCATTGCTCTGGTCAAGTGGTTCTGTACCAGTTTAACAGCGTAAAACAACATTATCTCCATTTTCTAAATCAAAATACTGACAAGCAAGGTGGCACTCCTAGATGCCATCTGTTCTGTGCCTGTTTACATCAGGGTAGCAGAACTTAAGGGACTTTGCCCAGAACTGGAGCTACAGATCTGGCAGCTGGCTGAGCTATAGCTTAGACACAACATATGACTTACATAAAAATGATGGCTTACATTTAAGTCCATGAGTTGGTGACGAGGATCATATCCATGATTTTGGACTCTGGTCTCATGCTTTCAGATCCTCAGGGTGAAGCAGAGCCAAATCAGTGAGTCTGGACCAGGAGGGACTGGTGGACGTTATTGCCCAGTTGAGACGAACTCCAGCTGGTTTAGACCCCATCCTCCAGCGAACTGTGCCATGGGGAGTGGCCTTCCATCATGCTGGTGAACACATGCAGACAACTTCTTAACAACAACAACAAATGGCGGGACAAAGGGGACTGATTTTCTTTTAAATACATAACGAGATTAAGTTTGTGTGTGCAGGTTGACATTTGATGAGCGAGATATCTTGGAGGGAGCCTTTCGTCAGGGCATGGTCAGAGTCCTGGCTGCCACCTCTACCCTCTCGTCAGGGGTTAATCTCCCAGCCCGCAGGGTCATCATTCGAACTCCGACCTTCAACGGACACCTGTTGGACCCACTCACATACAAACAGATGGCTGGACGAGCAGGAAGAAAGGGAGTGGACACCATAGGTAAGTAGGGACGATTGGACCAAAAGTGGAATACAAAAACTTGATAATGAGTTGAAAAGTTTATCAAAAAATACAAAACACCTTGCTTTAGTCTCACAACTTATTTGATTGCCTCCTTCAGGTGAGAGTGTGTTAGTGTGTAAGGAGGCAGAGCGGCAGAAAGGTGTCAGTCTCCTGATAGGTTCACTTCAGCCAATCAAAAGTTGCTTGGTGAGAAGAGAGGGAGACGGTGTCACCACCAGCATGCTGAGAGCTATTCTAGAGGTAAGGCTGTTAACTGAACCGCCCGAGAACCACTGGAAATAACTCAAAAAGTGAAGTACAAAGATCAAGATTAACTCTGTTTGCAGATTATTGTTGGGGGTGTCGCCAGCACTCCACAGGATGTGAGGTTGTACGCTTCCTGCTCTCTTCTGGCTGCCAGCATGAAATGTGACGGCAAGAACGAATCAAATGAAGGAACCGACAAAGGAGCTATTGAGGCTTGTGTGGAATGGCTGATGGAAAATGAATTTATCAATATCCAGAAAGAGGAACAAGGTACTGCATCTAATGCTGTGATTTTAACCTTTAGTCAACATTTTTGAAATGATAGAACTTGTAATTTGAAACTATTTAAACCATTGGCAGAACATTTTCTTACTTCATTTAAAATTCATAAAATAGACTAAGTTCATTTTCAATCTCAAGCTTTTTTGTGACATTATTAAGTGTACCACTTATGCCATGACAAATCAATATAGTGTAAGTGACATGATGATAGCTGTTGAAATTAATTGTACCTCATGGATAGACAAAGTCATCTGCAAAACCACTTTGAATCCTCTTGGTGTCTTTGCATGTCCAGAAGAGTGGTATTGTCCAACCCAGCTGGGTGCTGCCACCCTTTCATCGTCCCTCTCCCCTCCCGAAGCTCTGGGAATATTTGCAGACCTCCAGCGAGCCATGAAGGGCTTTGTCCTGGAAAATGACTTACACATTCTGTACCTGGTACACATATGTTGCATGATTACTTATATAACGAGTTTCCTCCTGGTTTACTCACTCCTTATATCATCACCAACACATTCTTGATAGACCTTTTAAAACACAGAATCCAAACTAGTCCTGCAAAGAATCACAAAACACTTTGTGTTGAAATGCTCCTCAGATCACGCCGCTGTACGCAGAGTGGACCACCATAGACTGGTACCAGTTCTTCTGTCTGTGGGAACAGTTGTCATCATCCATGAAGAGGGTGGCAGAGCTGGTGGGCATCCAAGAGGGTTTTCTCGCACGGTCTGTTGGCGGCAAACTGGTTGCCAAGACTGAGAAGCAGCGGCGACAGATGGCTATTCATAAGAGGTAGTGAACACATTTATGTCATGTTTTAATAGCCACTGACAGCTCATGAAGAAATCCCAATTAGGCTATTGTTCGTGGCATGTAAAGGGAGGTTTTACTTAATGAATTATTATGAATTTAGTAGTTTATTGTTACTTCAGTCGGATATTTGTTCTGTTGTTTCCTATTCCTTCAAACAGACTGATTCCCAACATTTTTCCATTGGATAAAATTGACAGAGAAGTGAAACTGTAAAGAATCTTCATGGATTGATCTCATCAATAGATAAAGTTTCCAAACTTGTTTTGATAAAAAGTCCCCCTTTGCCTCAAATGTATCATCCTGTTGTTTCCTCACAGGTTTTTCACCACCCTCGTGCTCCAGGATCTGGTTAATGAGGTTCCTTTGGCAACAGTGGCATCCAAATACAACTGCAATCGTGGGCAGCTGCAATCTCTCCAGCAGTCTGCGTCTACATATGCAGGTAGGTTTCATGTTACACTTTGGAGTACACTGAAAATCCAACACAAGACTTTACATTATACAGAGAGGGCTGTTACAGGTAAAGTAACTGGATCCTAAAAGGAGAGGCACTTAAAACTGATGGATAAACAGCCAAGACTCCATTAGCTGATGTTATAGCACATGCATGCTTCTTTCAAAGCCATGTATCCATCATTCTAAAGTGCAAATGCTTCTTGCATCAAGTTACTTTGAGAGGGCTGGTAAGAGCTGTTTTTTTGTCTTCTTCCCTTCAGGTATGGTAACAGTGTTCTGCAAGCGCCTTGGCTGGCACAACATGGAGCTGCTGTTGTCTCAGTACCAGACCAGGCTGAGCTTTGGAGTCCAAAGGGAGCTGGTTGACCTTGTCAGAGTTTCTCTCCTGAATGCAACAAGAGCCAGAACTCTGTACGCTCAAGGCCTGTGCACTGTAGCAGAACTAGCCAGAGCTACTGTAGATGATGTGGAGAAAGCCTTGAGGAATGCTGTGCCTTTTAAGAGGTAGATGTTTGTTTATTATTTTGTATGTGTTTCATTAGGATATTAATATGTTATGGATAATGGTGAACAATAATACCAGTCTTTTTACAGCACACAGGCAACACCAAAGTAAGAAACAATACCTGAGACAATACCTGAGACAAGTAAATGAATAAGCCCTTAGTTTGGTCCCACTGTGTCTATCAACTCAACAAACACTACAAGCAAGGGTTTAATGGTTCAACAGTGAATTAATGCAGCCTACTGTCTACAATGTATTTGATTAATTACAGAGCTTTCAAAAGTTGAAGAGTTCAACATGTAGACGTACATTTGGGAACATAAAAATAATGTGGCAATATTAATGGATGCAATGTTCCCTTCTACCTTTAAGTCAAAATGTAGATCTTAGACAAAAGCAGCCCATTGGAACTAGCACATTTGGCATAGCTGCTGACATATAGTATAAGGCACCCTAATGCGAAATTAATCTCAGTCTTTCAAGTTGATGTGGTTTCAAATGGATGCTTGTTCTTTAATGTTTAAACTGCTACCACAGAAGAAGTGTAATTACTTTAGATGCATTTGAAATCAGCCATAAGGGATAGAGTGAAGCCTGCACATTAAATCCAGACCACAACTCGGAAAACTGGACAGTGTTCTTATCTTTAATGGATCAATGAAGCCAACATTTTTATGAATACCTGCTAAAGCTGTTTCGACAAATAGTGTAATAGGCTTTATGATGATGTGTGGTTAACCATCTAGCCTGTTAAATGAATAAACTTCTCATTAAATTAAAGCTGATGAATCAAGAAGAGCACAATGAACACTCAAGCAAAAGAGCACAATGAACACTCAAGCAAAGAGCACATTTCCCAGAAAGTGCTTGTAAGAGATAAAAGTACTTTCATGTAAAGTATTTTATAAGTATCAAAAAACCCAAAGCCTGCATTAAGTAATTACAACAAAAGCATCAGTGCTCTATGATACTGTCTCCCAGAAACATGATCCTAGATCTAACGCCAATAGTTACTGTGTGTGTCCCCCAGCTCTAAGCGAGCAGTGGATGAGAGCGAGATGGAGGCAGCTGAGAGACGGAGCCTCCGCTGCGTCTGGGTCACTGGCGGTCGAGCCCTGACGGAGCAGGAAGCAGCTGTTGAGATAGTGTCTGAGGCACGACTCCTCCTACAGGAAGACCTGGCACAGTTGGGGATCCAGTGGGACCCGGCAACACTTCCTCCAGAGCCTCCTGCTGTGAACAGCTCACAGGATGGACACAGCGGGCACTCAGACACATCGTCTGCATCCAATATCAGCTCCCATGATGCACATATAGGTGACAGGGGTGATCACCAAGTAGAAGAAAGGGCAAAAACAAGCGAGTGCAGAGATGTTGACAGTAATGAGGAGGAGAGGAAGGGGGGATATGAATGTGAGGAAAGGATGTCTGAGAGTCAAAAAGAAGAAGCAAAAAGAGAAGACAAAAGAGAGGAGGGGAAGTCCAAGCCTGAAGAGCAGGTAGAAAATGGAAAATTGGGCAAGTACAGACAGGAAGACAGGAAAGGGGCAGAAAACAAACAAACAGGCAGTAAAGCACAAGTTGAAAGAAGTAAAGCATCAGAGAAAGATGAGAAAAATGAACACATATTGGTAGCAAATAATACAGAGGATCCAGATGCAAAAGCAGAAAAACAAAAGCACACAGGATGCAAAACAGCAGAGCCAAAAGAAAAGGGTCCAAATGAAGAGATCAACTCAACCTGTCAAGAGACACACCAAAGAAATCGCCTAGTTCCTGAAAGAAGCCTGACTCAGGAACTGGCTGAGATTTTATCCAGCCCTCTACCTCAACCATCACTACTTCCTCAGCCCCCTCATTCCCCAATGCATCCACCTCGATTTAGAGCTCCAGTGTCCCGCGCAGAAGAACAACACAAGGTGGTGTCAAAAGAACACATAACGAGGATCACTGTATCACCTGTACAGCCAGGCAGACTGAAACACTCAAGAGCTCTAAGCAAAGTGCTCCACTCGATACAGACCGACAAAGGCCCACAAGATACTGTAGAGGCTGCACAGACATCCCATTCAACGCCCACTGTATGCCAACATTTGGAGCCTGCAGGTCAAGTACCTATGACTGTTCAAGAACCACCCAGAGTTTCTACACCAGCTAACGCAGATATGATAGACTCTCCTCTGTGTACCTCTCCTGCCTCAGTTCCCTTATTCTCTCCTGAAGCCAAGCGAAGACGGATAGACAGCACAGAGGTGGATAAGTTCTCATCTCCTGAGCTGTACGCAGGAAACGAGAGAGAGGACCAGGCTGATGGAGAAGTTAAAAAAGGAGAGGACAGTTTTGGAGAAAGTTTCGAATTGGACACTCAGACAGAAAGAATCATTGTTCAGCAGGCAGAGCAACGAAGAAATGGAAATGATAAGAGAATGAGTCAGGTGGCTGAAACACGAAAGACAAGAGTGGAGGAAACAATTGAGAAAGCCGTAGAGATAGAAATGGATACAAATGATGGGAGGTGTGAAGCTCCTGTAAATATATGTCCCAGATTTAATATTTCTCTCACAGACAGTCAGATGGAGCTCATCCTTAACACCAGTCAACAGGTGAGTAGCATGAATGATCCATGATAGTAAAAGGAATGGACTCCAGGAGTTAGCTTCTTAAAAATCATAATCTATGACATTGCTTTCACAGATTTCTCCTGGTGAAGCTGCTGAAAATTTAGCTGAAGATAACGAAGTTACAGATGATAATCAGGCCCTCATTGCTGACCAGGCGGCCTCTGAGAGTGTGAATAGGAGCAGCAGCTTACTCTTTGACAGCCTGTACAGCAGCTCCCTGCTGGCTGATCTAAGTCCATCTCAGGTCCTAAACCAATCAGAAGAGGAGGAGGAGGAGGAATCAGTTGGTCAGGAGATCAGAGATGAGTTCCCTCTTCCATCAACCCAGGAGCGAAGACGCAGCGAGCTTCTCGCCAATCAGGAAGCGGAAGATCAGGAGGCGATCCAGTGGGGCGAGTCCTCCTTTAACCTGTCAGAGTGGGGCGACTCGCTCTTGGTAGGAGAGCACTTTCTGGAGAGGCAGAGCTTGCACAGACATAGTCCGAGAGTTCAAAAAGACCAAGACGGAAGTCAACCAAATGCAGACTGTGTTGTGCATGAGGGACAGGTGTCAGAACCACAAACTGAACCTAGTCACATGCAGGCACAGCACATGTCTACAACTAAAACTACATCTCAAAATAAGCAGGGAGAGGTCAAAGCTAGCGATGATCAAGGCAGTACATCCAAAATCAAACAGCATAATAATGCACAGGATGGAAGTAAAGCAGACGTCAGAGAAGGAATGATACAAAAAGAGGGTGAAAATGCAGGGCAGGTAGAGAAGAGAGTTAAAGAAGGGGAGGGAACGAGAGTCTTATCGTCACATAATTTAGTTTTAAAACACCCACAGGTCCAGAATGCACCTGAAAGCACTCTTCATTGCAGCCCTGGTTTGCAGGAGATCTTTGACCTTTGGCCTAGCATGTCTGACCAGCCCTGCAACAACACAACAACAGGCCACAAAGCCAGTAACATACTGATACCTGTTGCAAATACAGCACATGTGCCTGAGGTGAGTGGAGAAAGGAGAAAGCCAAACATTCAGGTAGTTGCTGCTGACTGTGATTCCTTGGAGGAAAAAAACTCCGGACATGATAATGCACATGCAACAGAGAGAGCAAGCTCTGCTGCTGATCTCATACCGCCGACTCAGGAGACACCACCCGTCACTCCCAGAGTCAAACTGACCACCTCATCTGTCCAATCACCTCTGATGGCTCGCCCGCTTAACCAGTCAACCCCCTCAGCAATCACACAAGGTCTTCAATCTTGTTCAGGATACAGAGATAATATGTCAGAAGCTGTTTTGAATTTTGAACAGCCGAATATCAAATCTAATGAAAGACACATACAGGAAAAGAACATGAAGACTGTACCTGTTTCACACTCCGATTCAAAGACAAGTCTGTCTCGACATTCCAACCAACATCTCAGCCCTCCACCAGTCCCTGCCTCTCCATCCTCCCCCCAACCAAAGCCTACCTCTGATGCAGAATCACCTGGGACCGTTGAAGGCTTTACTCTCCAGCTGTCCCAGGATGCTTCACTCTGTTCCAGCAACTCCGGCATCTTCTCCATTATAGACGTGGCAAGTGACAGGCATCTCTTTGAGACTTTCATCACTGAGTGGAGAACAAAGGAGCGCTTCTCTCTGGCCTTGGCCTGTGAGAAGAGGGAGCACAGAGAACAGCCTGAGGGGGGAATAGGAGGGAAACACAGGAGAGGTAATTGAAAGACATGAAGAAGTCACATTAACTTGCAGTTATGTTGTTCTGTATTGTTTTCAGGTGCCGCAAAGAAGTCATCTTTATTGAACTTGTGTTTTTGATCTGTTATCTACAATAAGTCAACTCTTAATTTGATTGATGTTCATTTTGAACAGTTATATACTTTTAGTTCCTGGTTTCAAACATTTCCTCAAATCTACCCTACAGATACACATACTCTATGACGTTGTAAAAAACCCAGTTTCCTCATGTTGAACTGTACAGCATAGTCTGTGTTGCATGCACTTTTATCCATGCAGACATTTTCTTTGCAGCGTCAGCAGCCCTTCAGAAACCTGACAATCTCCAGGGGTTTCCATTAAGAGACAGTGATGGACTGGTGCTGATTGGACTGTCAGTCTGCTGGGGAGCAAGGGATGCATACTACATATCTTTTCAGCAGGAGCAGAGCAAGGGTATAGCATACACTGTCCATGCATTGGTATTCTGCAGGCATTAATCCTAAAGTTTTTCCTCAGTAAAGCCTGTTTGTCACACCTCAGGTTTGAGCGCCAGTCTTGCTCCTCCTCCACTGGATGATGATTTGCCAGTGAGTGAGAGGGTGGCGAAGGTGAAGGGCTGTTTGAGGAGGCCGTCTACACGAGATGGAGAAGGAGGCGTGACAGTCATGTATGACATAATCCAGGTGTACAAGAGGCTTGTGCTGAGCTGTGGTATCAGTTTGGAGGGGAACTGTGAAGACCCCAAGGTAAAAGAAATCATACCTCACATTAATTTACATACATGTACACTCAGCTTCAAACTAAAACTGGACCACATTTAGAATTTTGAATGGCACTGCAATACCTTAAAAAACTTCACCAAGGGATTCAAAAGTATCTCTGTTATGAAAGGTTGCTTGCTGGTTGGTTGACCCCGGCAGCGAGGAGAGGACTCTTCCCAACATGGTGACTGTCTACTGTCCTGAAGAATTACCTCTGCTGGTCGGCCTCGGGAATCCTCACTCGCACTGTCCTCGTGTAAGAGCAGCTACTAAGAGTGTGCTCGTACACGCTGTCATGAACCATCTCACTGGTCTGCTTAAGAAAGATGGCATGTTAGGTACAAAACACAAACACAGACATTTACACAATATTTCTAAAATTGTATGCATTGAAAAAAAGAGAAGTAATGTTTTATTTGCATGTGTCAGATGTGTTCAGGAACACTGAGATGCCTTCTCAGGTGTGTCTGGCCCTGTTGGAACTGAATGGCGTCGGCTTCAGTGTGGAAGAATGTGAAAGGCAAAAGCATGTGATGCAGGCAAAACTCACAGAGCTGGAGTCTCAGGCTTACAGTCTGGCTGGACACACCTTCTCCCTCACCAGCATTGATGACATCGCTCAGGTCCGCCCCCCTCTTCTTTAACCCTGACATGGTTTGAAACATCATCTTAAACTGCTCAAATAATAACTCCAACTGTTGTGTTGTAGGTGTTGTTTCTGGAGCTCCACCTGCCTCCAAACGGTGACATTAATGGATCAAAGAGTAAAAAAACTCTCGGCTACGCCAGGAGAGGAGCTGGCAGAGTCCGACTTGGGAAGCAGTTCAGCACAACCAAAGTGAAACTTCTTTTATGTGAGTTGAAAGGTAATCAATGTAATAATAAACTATGTTACTAATAAAGTGATGATGACAGGATGTCCTGGAGAAGCTTCGCCAAATGCATCCGTTACCAGGCGTGATTCTGGAGTGGAGGCGGATCACGAACGCCTTGACCAAAGTGGTGTTCCCCCTGCAGAGAGAGAAGCAGCACCACCCTACGTTGAACATGAACAGAATATACCCCATCGCCCAGACACACACAGCCACAGGTAACATTAACAGACATTTACACAAAGACATTACATGTATCTGTCTTTACAGAATGAGATGTGTTTCATGTTGACACTCTGCAATGCCATTAATACATATACAATGTATTTATAAATGTAAACATCATGTAATAACCCAGCTTATTCTGTTGTCAGGAAGGGTGAGCTTCACTGAACCCAACATACAGAATGTCCCAAAAGACTTTGAGATTCAGCTGCCTACAGAGGTGGGTGAGAGCCCAGCTTCACAGGACAGCTGCCGCAACACCAAACCAGGGTAGGTTCACAGGGGTCAGGGGCATCTTAGTTATAATTGGACAAAGAAAGTCAAGCAAAAATGTGCGATTATTCAAATATTGCATTATGAAAAATATTGCATATTCTACATACTTAAATATATATATTTTTTTACAATCAAATCTAGTTTACAAAAATCTGCTAAGCATACATTTTTGGAAGGGTAAATATATCTTTATCAGAGCTAATTTATGCAGTGTTCTGGTTGGCTGGGCTATGAGGCTGCTCTTCCATGGTAATATGCATCATATACTGCAATATACATTATAGCTTGTAAATAAAAATACAATACAACCATTATGCTTCACTGCATTAAGTCTTACCTTAAGATGTAATTAAAGAAAATGAAGATAAAGTACATTTTTAAGCAAAAGTCAGAAATAGAATATAATCAAGAGAAGAATTGTTTCACTCAAGGGCCGGTTTACAAAGCCAGATGCAGATTATGGTAGATAAAGAGTGAACACAATAATGCACTTTACTCTTAGAGGCTCTCTCCATTGGCCAGCTAAAGCGTTGGTTAATCTCTAAATCACTAGTAATGACCAAGGGAGCTGTTTCATCTTCCTTTCTGTTTTGTTACAGGAAGAAAAGACGTTCCCTGGTCCATTCAGCTGCAGCTGGAAATACAGAACAAGGACCAGCCTTCTCTGTCAGCATGAGACATGCCTTTGTACCTTTTCCAGGTGACTATGATAATATAATTTTACCCTTTGTATTTTGTTACTTCATCTCTGACTGCTCTATAAGCTGTGTTGAACTGTGCTGAACTGTAGGTGGGATGATACTAGCAGCTGATTATTCTCAGCTGGAGTTGAGAGTGTTGGCTCACCTCTCCAAGGATCAGCGCCTCCTGCAGGTCAGTGTTTTAGATGCCCAGTGGATAGTAACAAAAAATACATTAACCAAAACATTTGTAAAAACAAAGAATTGATTATCTTTGTTTTCACAGGTGCTGAACGGAGGAGCAGATGTGTTTCGCTGCATTGCTGCTGAGTGGAAAAGTGTTGATCCAGAGTCTGTGAACGACAACCTAAGACAGCAGGCAAAACAGGTACAACTGAGCAGGACAGAGAGCATTTGCTATACATGCATTCTGTCCATTAAGCTCATTAGTTTTTTCATACATTGGTCTTTGCAGATTTGCTATGGCATTATCTATGGGATGGGAGCCAAGTCTTTGGGGGAGCAAATGAGAGTGGAGGAAAATGATGCAGCCTGCTACATAGAAAGCTTCAAGGCCAGATACAAAGGTATACATTTTCCTTTTAATTATTTTTAATTTCCTAATTTTCTTCTTGTATTGATATTTGTTAAACATATTTGTCTGCCATGAGTCCCAAAATGTACATAACAAAGGTGTTTGCATATTAGGAAACAGGTAAAAGCAAGACAAAAAAAATACAACACTGTGCAAGTAGGGAGTCTTGTCTTTACAACACAGATGCTCATTCATGGAAATAATATCAGGTGTCTGGGGAGTTGCGTAATTAATCAATTTATACCAAAATGTAGAAATGACTTCAGTTTATGATTGACAAATACTGTTATCCTCCATAGTAATTTCCATCCATGTATTTAAGGCTGAGCTTTTCTAGTGAGAGTCTCTTTATAGGAAACCAGAAGTACATTCATTTAGTATTTCTCTTTTTTCAACCATTCTTTACTGTACATCCGAGGGAATATCTTACATTCCAGGGCAATTTCACATTTCAAAATGACTTGCAGGGCCCCTCTATCCCTTTGCAGTAGTTGTTGATAACAGAACCATCTCAGAAAATGTTTTGGTTTCCACGGTGTCTCAAGCAAACACACACTCATTATTTTCCACACCTTGAATAATTTTGTCTTGTCTTGTCTTAAAATCAAAGATAAAAGCAGTGGGATGTAGGAGAATTTCTGCATGAAAAAGTTACTGCAAGTTTCAAATTCACACATAGAAACGGTGAATACCTGTGCGTAATGTTTTGTGTTTCAGGAATCAATGCTTTTCTCAGAGAAACCATAAAGAAATGTGTAAAGAACGGCTACGTTCAGACTCTGATGGGCCGCAGGAGATACTTACCTGGGATCACCAACACTAATACACACATCAAAGCACATGTAAGCTTAATGTCAGGTTTCAATTAAAGCTGTCAAATGTTGTTTACATGTGATTTATTGCATCATTTATTAATCCTTTTTGTCTTTCTATTCCCCTCTTGTTCAGGCAGAGCGCCAGGCAGTGAACACAACTGTTCAGGGATCAGCAGCAGACATTGTTAAACTGGCCACAGTGAACATACAGAGACGACTCAGAAAAACGTATCCTGCTGCTCCACTCTCTCACCAGCACACACACTCAGGTGACCTGATTCTCTCAATTTCTTATACTGTGTACAAACACCACACCAGGAAATTACAACTTCCTGTGCAACCCCTGTTTTATTCAAAGTCTATGAATGAAAGTTGCTGAACAGCCATAACATTAGGAGATCCAAAGCATTCACTTGCTGCACAGCATACAGAATCCCACCCAGATGCAATTGTTAAGAGATAATATGACTGACTTTACCTGTAAGTGGTCATAATATCACGGATAATAGGTATGTGTGTGATGATGTCTTATGGTGTCTGTTATACAGCCAGCACTCTGCGCAGGGGTCAACTCAGAGGAGCCTACTTTGTACTGCAGCTGCACGATGAGCTCATTTATGAAACCCCGGAGGAAGACCTCATACAGGTAAGAACGTTTTTTTAGATTGTCTGTACAACATCACAAGAAACACATTTTTAAAAAAAAACCACACATTTAACCATAACTACAACTCCTGTTTGTATCAGGTTGCTCAGATAGTCAAGAGGGAGATGGAGACGGCAGTGAAACTTTACGTGAAGCTTAAAGCTAAAGTCAAGGTGGGACCCAGCTGGGGCAACTTGCAGGACGTGGATATATAATCTGAACAATCAGACATATGGTATCAGAATGTAATACCATGCACACTGTGTGAGAATATTTTATGAATGTTAATAGTATAATTTGTAATAAATAAAAATGCCTATATTTTTTAACACATTAACAGTAATGATATGTAAAGCCTGCAGTCTATGATTGTGCTATGAACTCTAAATAAATTATAAAATGTATTTAACTTTTGTTTTCTAAAGTACAGTGTCAAATATTTAACATGAAAAAAAGGAAAAGATAATTGCAAACATCCTGATGAATGTCATGAAATTGTGTAAACTTAAAGCTCCTGTGAGAAATTTTTTGGTCATGTCAATTTTTCACCCTGGCCAAAGCAAGAAAGTTAATCTCTTTGTTGCTTCTGTCCAGTACATGTATAAAAATAATTTTCATACAATAAAATAGAGTATTTTTTCATTTTAAATGTCTTACATGGAACTCAAATGAATATTTAGCTTAGGAAAATGTAATAATGTCTATGCAGCATGCTGTTCATCACCTCATCTGACACCTACCCTGCAGCAGGTTTTTCAGGAATTACCAATAACATTAAAGTAATCTCCTGATTAAAGGTCTCTGTTGGTCATAGAGAGGCATTAGTATTAGTTTTAGTCTGTTTCATAATCAGCTAAAAAAATCTTTACAGTAGCTTTAATGTTTATGTTTATGTGTCTGATTGTGCTATATGTGGCTATAAAGAAACAATTATTTAATCAGCAATTAAAGTATTAATACTTTTTGGGATTCAATGTTTACAATCTTTACCGACCAAAAACTTAATATAAAGTCAATTTATTGTTCCAAATAGTCAGTTTAAATGATCCAGGTCAAGAAAGAAGTACATCCTCGACTGCTAGAGGCAAGAACATGAGTATTTGGCGTTTCTCTTTGACTGAAACTATTAAAACAATCATCCAGATGATTCAGTTTGTCAGAAGAAAGACACAGAGCAGCTTTGGTATTGAGGACATCCTGAAATCTCACATTTTATTGGACCATTGGTTGATTTGTGTCACAAGAACATACATCTTCATCAGTCACTCATTAACACTGCTTCGTTTTACACTTACTCGCTGCACAAGAAATCTTGTCAATTTGGGAGCAAACCATCTGGTAATGAGAGAAAAAAATAAATGTGTCTGGGGAACAATTTTGTCTGAATTTAGTTTTAATTACTTTGAAGAATCAGATGTTAACATGTCAGTAGAATCTCTTTAGATGGATCTAAAAAAAAACCCACTCACAATTTAAACAATTCCTTTCAAACCCAATGTAAGCAAATGCAGACGATCTAAAAATAAGAACTCCTCATAACCTTCAAGTGGAACTGAACAGAAGGGTAAATTACATTGTTGGGTAATCACTTTTAGAATAACTTGTTTATTGTTGATGCACAATAAATCAGTGCACCATCACTCCACAGAGCCCATAAACACAGGCTCAATTTGACACAAAAATGAAAAACAAGTAAATAAATACATGTCATGGACACACATCCACAAACAAATGCATCAAATGAAGAATTAACAGCAAAGATTTTCTTTTTGATAAAAAAGGGTTTTAAAATGGAAGGACTGTGATCCCAGAAGTTGTAACAGATGTCAATCAATATCCTGTCAGCCAATGAACTCATTTTATTACTTGATATAATTAACATTTTTATACTGAATGTGAAGCTGTCAGTACCTCTGTTTTAGGTATGACTAGCAGCTACAATGAGTAAGCAGTGTTACCAAGTGTTAAGTGCAACACACGTCAGCATTGTCATGGGTTCAGGTGACTGAGGGGCAATGTGAGATGAAAGACAATTTTTTTTTATCCCAAAGAGTTGATGAAATTAAACACCAACTTGTGATGGGAGTTTATCAAGATGCTCTCTGTGTGTGTTGCCTTTGAATACTTGGGTAACACCCGTCCCCCCTGATATAAACGTGATTTATGAGGCAGTCAAAGGGATCATGAAGAAAACAGATATCTGCACACACAAAGATAATCAGTGTCTTTGGTGGTTTGTCATTTTCCACTGACCTTGTTTGCACTTAAATAACACCAAATTTTGGCTTAACTTGTTTCTAAAAGGGGAGGTGACTGGCAAATCCTGTGGTTGGCAATAACTCTAAAGCCAGTGAGAGGACTCTGAGGAAGAAGAAGATGTGATGTCTACCAACTACAGATCCACTTCACTGCTCCAATAGTCCTACACAGCCCCCTTTGGGGTCTAGCAGACTGAAAACAGAAATGAGACTGATGTGTGTTGGGAGTATGCAGGTTTCTGTAAACATAGGTTTTAGTCAGACTCACTGTCACAAACAGAAAAAAAACAAGTTATTGATCAATTAAGGCATCGACACAGGCAGAGCTGTGCATTTCACCAGAGTAGAAAACAGAAGAGAGAAAATATATGTACACAGGTACAATTAAGTGCTACTTCAGCAGTCTCGTGTTTCACTGGCTAGATCTGAGGCAAGAAGTACTGGAAGTAGGTCTTGCCTTTTCTTGCCCCATGAAGTCAAGGGAGGGGGGGCGGGGCTTGAGCTGGGGCCAAGAGTTTTTCTCATGTTAATAACATCCTGAGGGAAAGCTCTTGGCCCTGGCCCCGGTTATCAGGATACAACAATTTACATGTGAGGAGCGAAGTAAGGACACGAGAGGTTTGAAGACGACATCTAAGGAGGTGTCAGGGGGTCTCTCCATTGCGGCTGAAGTAGTACCTGACTGGAGGACCAGGGAGGTCATCATCTCCATCGGCCTCTGGAGCAAATGACACAGTGAGGTCGACGTAGCGGCGGTCCACTGATGGCTTGATCAGCTTCTGCATCCTAGAGGAGTCAAGAGGTTTAGGGCATTTGCTCAGGTAAGACAACAGATGAGCCATTTCTGTTTGAGTTATTAAGGAGAACAATTTCAAATCAGCTACAAACAGATTTGAGGTTAGCCAAAGGGAAGGTATTCTAATAAGTCAAAATTTAAAAAGCAATTTCACATGAGAATCAGAAAACACTTACGTCAGTTTCAGTCTCTTCGAGTGTCCGGGCATCACAGGCACGTAGAGCATCTTCACACCATGGACGACCATAGTGGGTTCAATTCCGTACTTTTCCTTGAGAGTAAAAAAAAAAGATGATAATTAGCCGACAACAATAAATTCCAGAGCAATCATAAGCTTCCATAATGAGAATAACATGGCAGGGTTTGTTTTAAATTTAAATGGTTCTCACCCTAACAGCGTTCATGAAATCAGAGAGTGTGAAGTCCTCATGCCCAAAGATGGTCCAACAGTCCCAAATGGTGAAGTAGATGTTGTCCCTGAGAAATAAGTCACAGAGATTTTACTACAGTACAAATGTAACAAAAACATGTGGCTACAGGGTCTGATTTGTGGGTCATCTTCTGACTGAGTTATCAGTTTTCTGTGCTGGTTGAAATAACAGTTTGGTATGGTCTCAGTGTAACTTACTAAGGCCTTTACTTTTTCAAATAGTTGAATAAAGAAGTCGATATCTTGCTTCCTACCTGATGTGTGTCCTCTTCACTGGGGCAGGCTCAGTGAGCACCATTACGGGAATGGCCAAGTTGAAGAAGCAGTTCCTGAAAGACTCAAACTCGTAGCCTCCGACCACCTTGATCAACTCGAGAGCCACCTAGGCACATCAAAACAAAAGTAAAAAATTAAACAATTATTTTTTGAACAGGGGAATTCCAGCAATTAAACCACACTTTCAAACATCTACTTTGACTCCCTATTAAATGTGAACATCCAAACATTTTCTGCCATGTTGTGATGTCAGCAGCATATGCAAGGGCCCAACCACCCACAGGGATGGGTTGAAGGGTCCTGTGGAATGTTCAGTGTGACCTTCAAGCTGAAATACTGATAGGAATAACACCCAGCAGCATTCAGCTGAACATCAAACTCTGCTGTTTGAAACCGAGTTTGAGATTGCTCAATAGAGGTTTTAAATCAATGGCAATGAGTTAGTGCATCAATGCATGTCAACATTTTAAATGCTTCTCACCAATCCAGCCACAGCAGCTGTTGCCGTGGCAATAGCAGGGATGATCTTGCCAGCAATGCGTTTGGTCTTGAGTCTGTCAGCGGGCTCGATGGAGTACATCCTGGCCCTGAGCGCAGATGCTGACTCCACAAAGTCCATGTGGCCGTTGCTGTCATCGTCCTTTTCGAACTGCAGCGGACTCATCTGTAACCTCTCTGCATGGGAACACACACACACATCAGCAATATTTACTAAGTAAGTGTAGTTTCACAGCGTTAGTCCTGTCAACAAGATGTGAAAAGAGTGTTTCTTTACTGTTGAGATTTTGTTGTGTTTTATGAAATTTTGTACCTGCTGTGACATTGTCAGAAGCAATGGCCTGCTCCAGCTGTGTGATGGCCTCTCTCTCCTCTTCACTGCTCAGCGGCAGCTTGGCGTGATCCGGCTTCTTTGCTGTCTCATCTGTTTCTATACTCTGGATGGAAAGGATCCAAAACAATCAACAAGATTAGGATGTGTCAACATGGACAGAGATTGTGATCAGATTAATAGAGAGGCTTACTTTCTCTGAAGGACTGTACTCAGGAATCCTGATTTCTGAGAGAATCCTGGCAACCGCCTCTTCAGTAAGATCCTGAAAAATGGGGCATAAGTCCAGTCAGTCTGAATTTCTGTGTTTGAGAGGTGTTTTTGAGAGTGTCAGAAAATACCTTTTCTGAGTAAGGGATGTTATAAGTCTCAGCGAAGAGCCGGGCAGTGCTGACAATGAAAGTGAAGTGCCTGTGGGATAGGAAAGTAAGAGAGCTTAGATATAGAGAAAGAGCTACAAGAAGGGCTTAAGAAGTCATATGAGAGAATACTCACAAAGAGTCGTTCAAGTCAAAATCAAAAGGTGCTGGAGGTCTTTTTGGAGACTGCCAAAACAAACCTGAGAAAGAGCAGGAAAAAAAACTTCATAAGTTTCTTTTGAATACAAATTACATTACTGAAATTACATATATTGCTCATAAATTGTTAAATGTAACTGTTTTGGAAAGGTATGCATGTGTGGGAAAACGTACTTCCATCTTTTAACCTTGTGTCGAGGGGGAAGGAGTGCAACAGTTGTAGTGCCTACATAAAAGCATCAGAAATATGTACACATTAATATCCTGGAGCTTGCAACAACATGTATACCGATTCAATCAATGGAATGAATTCATATTTTTGAAAGAGACTTGTTACCTTTCTCTTGAAATACTTCTCGAATTTGAGACGTGCAACAGTGATGCACTGTTCCCACTGGCTAGGCCGTCTGCTCAGCAGCTTAATAACCTGGAATGAGCCCTCCAGACTTTCCCCTGTCTGCATCCTCTACACACGCACACGCGCACGCGCACGCACACACACACACACACACACACACACACACACACACACACACACACACACACACACACACACACACACACACACACACACACACACACACACACACACACACACACACACACACACACACACACACACACAGAGAGTAAGATCTTTAAAAACAGTGTTTTTTTTTAAGTGAAGTAAGTAAGTGAATAATTTTATTGCTGGCACAGGTCAATATAAAAGGCATCATATTAGTCAGATCATCAATTGTGGTGCAGTCTTACCTGTAACACCACTTCAGCAGAGGGGTGGGTCTGCCAGAAGGAGTTGAAAATGGAGGGCTTGTGGACAAATGCATTCTCAAACTGAAAAAAAAAACCCAACAAGGGCAAAGTGTAAGATTCTAGTACATTTACGCACATTTCCTAAATATAATCACTAGTTTTAATGATATATATTTCTGACCTTATCCCTGGCCCACTGAATTGTGTGCTCGATAACAGAAGGGAAAGACTTGAGAGTGCAGAATGGGATCTCCTCCTCTGGGGGGTCCCTCTGGTGAATAAAGGAACAGGATCATGTAAAAGCATTGTCAAGACTTAAGTCTGTTTCTTTGATGCAGGTCTGGTATTAGACTGCTATAAAGACACCTAATAATCTAGAGAAAAATAAAACATAATCGTAGTCTTACATGAACACACTGTCAAAGATACTCACATGGCTATTGTAAGACTCTGTCAAATTTGGCACAATTATTTCTGTGTGTCCTTTAGTTCCCATGGTGCCAGAGTCAAGAAGAGGTCTCTGATTGGATAAACAGCGGCTGAAAAAAATAATAAATTCATCAATACTACATTAGCTGGTGACATAATTAGCAGACGTTTTGTGTATCATAAAAACTAATTGGGTCACTGTTCAGGAAAACTTACAAAAAGCCACTTAATGCTTCAGAAAGTATGGACCATCTAACTTTTACATCTTCACCAACCTGTCTACATATCTTCTAGCCTCCACGTTGTCCAGCGCAGTGACGACTATGTTCAGGTGGGAGTAGAAGGAGTCACTGTAGATGCTCTCAGTAGCCGGGCACACCTTGTTTAGATGTGCATCCACCTGCAGGTCTGGGTTGATATCGCGAGTGGCTTCTGCTGCAGTGGTGCTCTTCGGTGTCTATGACAACAGAAAACCAGAAAAAAAAAGCTGAACTTTCTCTGTGGTTGAATCTGATCGGGTTCTTTATAACATCAAAAATATTTCAAGTGCTTTAGCTGAGGTATTTGTCCAGCTGATCCCATACTTTTTACTAGCTGCACAGGACAAGACAGATTTTAAGCAACTCACATAAAACGTGTATCTACAAAACCACTGCTTTCCAAAGTTAAAAAAAGGAATGCTTTTACCATAACTTAAGGCTGCAGAAGATTCAGCAATAAGCTTTTTAAAATACTTTCATCTATTATATTTTAGAAAAATAGAAGATAAATAGCATTGATTAAAGGAAAAAAAAAAAAAAGATTACATATGGAGATACAAGGTTTCTGACGCCTACGGAAAGAGAGGAAATATTGCATTGAACTGCAAGGAAATCAAAATCTTAAGGTTATACAGAACCATATGAAAGTGTTGAGTTTCAAGGATCAAAGAAAGGGGAGGAGAGAAGTGTGAAGCAAAATCAAAAGGAGATAATGGGATCTGTTCACCTGGATATGATGTGGTCTGAAGAGAAACTGACGATTGAGGTTTGACTTTTCAATAAGGTCTGGGTCTGTGACGCACACCTGCAAATTGAAAGACGCACTTCATACATATCACAAAGAAATAGAATACAGCATATAAAGGAAAAACATGCAAACAAATGATGGTAAGCTTGCAAAATAACCCACTTCTCCTGAGCTCTTAGTCAATCCCACTCCAAGCAGAGCAAAGTTTTTCAGCATTTCACAGCCTATGGCTCCACAGCCCACCTGCAGGATAGAGATTTCAGGTTATATTCAGATATCAACATTATAATAGTTCAATGCAAACAAATTGTGTATTTACTACACAGTTCCTACCATGAAGACCCTGAGCTTTTGCAGTTCTAAACACATTGATTCACCAATGCAAGCTCTTAATCCATCATATCGATCGCCCCGTGGGGTAAACTCCTCAGTAGAAAGAGTCTGAAGTGGCCTGACCACCTCAGTGGCATCCAGATAAAACTTAACACAGGAAGAACAGGAGGAAATAAATGAACAGTCTGTGGTATAAATATTAAAGATAAGTTGAGTAAACACCTGTTGCAGAAATGGTTTACACTGATGTATAGCTGGGGTTAAATAATCAAATAGCACAAACTACAGCAGAAAAGACGTTCAATATTTACGCACCCATTGCTGCAGTGGTGCAAATTTCCCTGTGATAGCCTTAAGAACTTCCTGGCTGGCAAGACCTCCTACAGCTGCCATTAAGGGAGGAAGAGTTCCCCTTGCTGTTCTAGCCAGACAGCGCACCAACTCAGTATTCACAGAAGCCTTGAAAAACAAGAGAGCAAAGGGAAAAAGAGAAGGAAATGTTAGGTGATCTATGAACAAAAAAATGGAGATATACCAGGAAAAATAAATACTTACTTTGTTCCTGAGAGTTGCATTCACTTCTTGGGTAAGTTTCAGTAAAACCTCAGCATCCTGTATACACCTGATAGCATCAAAGGGAAACTGCTCACTCTAGTGTGTCACATTTTAACAGCTTTGCAAAAAGGAAAACCGCAGTCATGACAAATTCTGTCCTTGAATGCCTTTGAGCACATAAGTAGAGCTGTAGGTTAAAATGGTGAAAAGTGGAGAAGTATTTTGTTTACCCAATGTTAGGAAGTCTACTGTGCTGCTCCTGGAAGGTGTCTAGAGCCAACATAGCTGCATGGATTTGTAGCGGAGCCTGGTGGGTAGAATTCAAAAGGAATAGTGGTTTAATAATCTTGCTTTGAAATGCAGTCACCAGAAACAGATTTAAATCCTCACCTCTGGTTTACTGAAGTCTGGAGTCAGCACCTGAGGATCACACAGTTGTCTCTCTAATGTCTCCTGGATTAAACAAGTGTACAAAGATGGGAACATATGTAAATGGAAAAATACTGATTTCGAAATATATGCTTTCATTTTGCTCAAT
Source organism: Notolabrus celidotus (assembly GCF_009762535.1). Taxonomy (NCBI): domain Eukaryota; kingdom Metazoa; phylum Chordata; class Actinopteri; order Labriformes; family Labridae; genus Notolabrus; species Notolabrus celidotus. The sequence continues at coordinate 19,222,593 of NC_048278.1, forward strand.
TGTTAATCTAACGACTAGCTCACTTACAAATCTGTATGTTTTGGGAGTTTTCACCATAACAAAGAAACCTCCATGTGCATATGGTTGTAGTCCAGATGTGTCTCCTATTGCAAAACTATGCGAGGAAATGACTTATCCCATACACACAAACACACACAAACACACACAAATACATTTAGAAGCAGACAGACATGGCTTACATTAGGGGACCATTTTTCCTTAAAACAGAACATCACAAAAGTAATGTAATTCATGTGTTCTGGTTTTACTCCATTACAAGATCAGACTTCAAGAAAACATTAGCTTAACTAAACTTATAACCTACTATGTTAGATAAATACCTGAAACCTGTCGCACAGTGCCGTTGAGTTCCACCATACCATTAATCTCTCTGAAGACAACACTCTGGCCCGTTTGTAGGCCATGTGGCTGGTTGTCCATGCAGGAAACCACCCCAGGATTGTCCTGCAATTCAAAATTTAAAAAGGAGATAACATGAAACCTTAAAAAAATGTAGTCCATTATTACATTTCACATTTAAAATCCAATAGGAATAAATAAATCCACTCAAAATGAGAGTAAAAAAGAAATAACTTTTATTTTCTGGCACAATATATGGATGCTACAAGGCTGTTAATAATGCCTGAAGAGGTTAGATTACCTGAGAGACTGTTTGTATAAAAATCTCCTTTGGCTCCTCTCCTGTGGGATCTGATACTTCAAACTCCTCTCCAAAATCACAGAATACCCGCACGCAGATGCCATATGCATCACAGCCAATGAACTGGCAAAGACACAATTAAAACAATCTGTTACTTCACATGTGAAATATTTAGTTAATATTTGACTGTTTGTTTTACACATTAGAAAGACATGATTTAGTTAATGATCCGTAATTTATAACAGCTTTGGTACTGCAGATTTACCCTAATGGGAGGTTGTTGTGAGTGGCAGAACTCATTCACTCTCTTCTGAAGGCTCAGTCTGGCTTCAGTCAGAATCACACACTGGAGGAGAAAGCACAGGAGATATCAACACGTTTGTGACCAGTTGACAGCCCCTTTAAAAGGTATACTACAGCTGAAAAATCCACTGAAAATTTCACACATTTGATAAGTTGGTCATAACCCAGGTTTAGAAAAACAATACTTTACCTGATACTTTCTGAGAAAGCTAAGGTCAGTGTTGTCATCCAGAGGAGAGTAAGACAAGTCAACATGAACATATGGGTTCAACTCTGCAACCCGAGGGCACACTGCCTCCACCCTGTGGTAGAAACATGAAAGAGGACAGGTTTACCTTTGTGAAAGACAGACAGGGTGATTAAGACAAAAGGTAATGGTTTGCTCCTGCATGCGAGTACAAATAAAGTCAGATGTTATTACCTCCTCCTCTGGCTCAACACATCCTCTTTGCGGATGAAGAAGTTGGAGCCCAAATCCCAGGTCTCACACTGCTTTGTGTCATGAAGGGTGACTGCCTGCACACACACGTACACAAAGATAACTTACTCACCCAACTGCAAAAGTTCAGGACAGAGAAAGGCTGACTCTTAAGAAACTCCACATTGAAACTTCCTATTCTGTCATGTTGATGGACAGTCATGATATTAAGTGAGGGTACATACCTTCACACCAGCCAGGACAATGTTCTTTGCTGTAAAACCAGAAAGTTGCCTTAAGTCAATGCTGATCACATGGCCACTCAATAGGGAATTTCATGTACTCCAGTGTTCTTTTGCATGTTATATTCATATATTCATAAGTCTGAGATACTCTGGCAGTGCTCTGTTAGCTGTTCCAAGGACCCGACTGAAAACCAAAGGGGACAGGGCCTTTTCAGTCAGGGCTCCTACACTCTGGAACAGCCTGCCAGAGGAGATCCGGCTTGCAGAATCAGTCCCTTGTTTTATGTCATTACTCAAGACACATTTTTACAGAAAAGCTTTTATTGTGTGATTTTATTCAATTTTAACTCTGTTTTTAAGGGTCTGCTTTATAAGCTTGCATGCTTGTTAGTTTTTATTTCATTTTAGTTTTTATCGCTCCATTTTGCTTTGCACTTCTTGTTTTCATTGCCCACTGTGAGGCACTTTGTTACCTGTATTGAAAAGTGCTATATAAATAAAGTATTATTATTATTATCATTATTATTATCATTATTATATTCCTCTTACCTATCTCAATTCCCAGTCCCCCAATTCCACTGAGGAAGACCGAGGACTGGGCCATCTGGTGCATAGCACGGTCTCCCAGCACATATCGCTGGCGGCTGGACAGAGGAGAAAGGAACAAACAGAAAGAGTGAGGGAAAGTGCCAATAAGATCAAGATCAATATATGGTTTCTGATGTATTCTGAAGGGAGACTACACTGAATAAATATATACAGATAAATGTGTGGACTTGCCTGTAAAGAGAGTCGTCAATCTCCATGGAGTCTGCAGCCATGCCGGGAGGGGAAGAGGGGGAATGTAACTGTCTGATAGATACCGACTATACCTATCAAAACATATACAAGTAAAAACAGAGATGATCAATTCTAGAAACAAGTATTCTTGTTAGCTATCCTGAACTAAAACCAACGCCCCGGTGTAAGTGAGCTAGCTACATGGCTAACTTACAGTCAGTGTCAGCTAACTGTAGTTGTCAGCAGTGTTGTTGCTGTGAAAACTGTCAGTCGCTTCCCAAGTTTAGGTGGTTGTCTTGTACTAAGTAAGTGACAGTTTCTAACAATCAAAGATAATAGCGACCATATGAATGCTTGTTCAATAAAGAACTTGCTGAGGAAAGCTCAGCTAAGGCAGCTAAAGCTAGCTAGCACTCTGTGTCGGTACAGCTGCCCGGTGCCGGTGGCGAGGACACCTAACACATAAACTCGTTAAAAAGTGATGACATAAACGTTAGACCACAAATAACATCCTGGAGAATACAGAAGTTTAAAATGTTGTCCCTGTACCAGATGAACTAGAAATGTCGCTTTGAATGTTGTTAAAATGTGAGAAATAATCATACGTAGCTACCTGTCAGTATGCGCGGAGAGCTGTACCGAATGAATGGCTGTGACTGGTTAAAAATGTGGATTATTTCCGGGTTACCACAGTCACATGACCAAGGTCATCCAACAGATTGACAGTTTCATTCAGGACTACATTTATGATACAATTAATTTATTTAGAGTGTTGCCACCTTAAATGTCAATGGGAATGCCTTGAGGGCATTGTGTTAAAACAAGTGAATGGGAAACGGCGAATTTCTATACTCTATACAGCACTTGTCTCACATGATGAGGAATCTATTCATGATAGAGGAAGGGCATGGAGTTTAGATATTAAAGACCCTGTGAGGAGTTTTGAAATGGCTGAGAAACAGACTGAAAATGATACTGATGCCTCTTTATAACCTTCAATAGCAAAAAAGTCCATCAGCAGCAACACTGACTCCTTCTCTGTTGTAATTTTTAATGCCTGAAACAACCAGACCAGACCAGATGATGGACATCCTGCTTCAGAAACAGCCTTTCTTTGACTGTTTCATGGAAAATAATCATGTTGCCTTATAAAGTTGACTGTTGAACACAACAGGATGAGGCTTTTGTTGAAAACACTACTTTTGCATGTATAGGACAAGATATAAGAGGTATCACTTTGTCCACAAGGGGGGCGCCAGAATTGATACAAAACAAAAGTTCCTCACAGCACCTTTAAGGAAGATATTGAAGAAGCCGAGTGGGCGACGGCTTGTTTAAAAGCTCAATCCCAAACCATTAATACTCGAATGAAAATGTTACAACACAAGTGGTAAATGAGGACATATATAACACCTGAGAAACTCATTAAATGGTCCCCTAATATTCCAGATACATGTGTGAAATGTTCGACTGAGAAAGGTACTTTGATTCATTGTGTATGGGAATGTCCTAAACTGGTAGCTTTTTGGAAAATGGTTGCTTGCACTCTAAGTAAAATCTCAGGTTTTCAGGTACCCTGTGTAGCAAAACTTTGTATTTTAGGAATATACCCAAATTGCTTTCCTGTTAACTCGAAGTGTTAGACTCTGATCAACTTTGGCCTCCTGCAGGCCAGGAGGATGGTTGTTCTATCTTGGAGAGAGACTGAAGTATCCTCTGCACAATCTTGGATTAGAGAGATGGCAATGTGTGTTACACTAGAAAAGTTAACCTATGTAATTAGGGGTAAAATGCAAGAATTTGAAGAGGTGTGGGCACCCTTAATGGACTTTCTCAGGCAACAGTAGATTATACTTATCTGTAAGGCTATTGAGTGTGACAATTTTATTTTAATTTTCTTAATTTAATTTTATTATTATTATTATTGTTTTTGTGTGTGTTTGTGTGTATGCAGTGAAAGCGGCTTGTATTTTATTTTGCAACTGGTGTGGTATGTGGTGATGTTTTCTGTATGTTCTTATTGAAAATTAATAACAAATATTGTTACAAAAAAAAATATATCAATGGGAAAAATGAAATTAGAACTTTCAAATTAGAATAAGTTTTGAAACACCTTTTTTGAAACACCTTCTCATTCAACAGTTTTTATTTATTTTAATTATTTGAAACACTGTAGATTAATACTGAAGGAATCAAAACTATGAAAGAACATATATGAAATTATTTAACTAACAAAAAAGTGTTAAACAAACCAGAATATGTTTTATATTTTAGATTCTATAAAGTAGCCCCCTTTTTCCTTCAGGACAGCTTTGCACACTCTTGGCATTCTCTCAGTCTGCTTCATGAAGTGCTCTCCTTGAATGGTTTCTAATTAACATGAGCCTTGTCAAGAGTTAATTTGTAGAATTATTACCTTCTTTATGTGTTTGAGACCATCAATTTTTGTTTAATCTTGATCTTTTTAGGGAGCCCTTTTAACATCTGGCAAGGGACTACGGATGTAAACTAGCTTTTTGGCTAACTCTGGCATATTTACAGATGTGTTATTAATATGCATGGTCCTTTTAAATAATACATACATGAAATAAATAATAGTTGTGTTGTTCAGAGGTAGGGCTAGTACACAATGGATAGCTCAATTTGACTCCTGTTGTAATCCATATTATTGCAAAACCATATTATTTCATAGTTTTGATGTCATCAGTATTAATCTACAATGTCAAAAATAATTTAAATAAATACAAACCATTGCATGAGAAGGTGTGTCCAAACTTTTGACCGGTAGTGTATATTTTATTCAGAACATAAATAAGCAAGAAAATTACTTTCACAAACGTACTCAGTGCTCACATAAACGCACTATATGGCTATTGTTTAATTAAAAAAACATTTTTTTTAAAGAGCACAATAAGAATCAACGAGTGTTGGATGCAGGTCACCTGTTATAATTTCAATAATGATAATCAAATATGTTGTGTGTTATGTTCGATTCGGATAAATATCCAACAACATAGCACTCTATAAAAATAATTGGGAAAATGAGACTTCATCATGTAGTAAGACTGTTGATCTAGTTAATGCCAAAGAGAGAACGAAAACTTTAAAACACAGTTTGGGTATTCTACTGTTTGAAGAAACAAAGGTCAACCACCAAGTGAAACATTTACATCCTACTGACCCTTGTTTGAGCCAAAGATGTGAGGTAACATTTGAGTTTGAGTAGAGTTTGTTTTTGTTTTTGTCTTTTTCCTTTTGTTTCTCTTTTTCAAAATCCATTTGCTTGAGGTGGACAATTTATCTCAAATTTCTCTTAACACTGAAGCTGAGTACAGTTATGACACACTAATTTTGTTAGTTGTATTTTCCCTCAACTCCAGAATTTGGAAATACCCTCCCTCATATCATATTGGACAGGACAGGCAGGAACCTCCCCCTGAGCCAGAGCCAAAAAACCTGCACATTCACACATCAGACTCTGAACTTAAAGTACCACCTCTACCTCTCAGACACCTGCCCACAGATTTACACTCTCCTGAAAATGTGGTGTAGTCGTATGGCACTGCGGCGGCTCCAGCAGGTTGCTGTTGCTCCTTTGAATATCACCGGGGGTCTCACAAGCAACGTGCAGAGGGAAATGTCAACCATGCAGCGGGTGTATGTCACCCGGCAGATCCCACCTGACGGCCTGAAGATCCTCCATGAATCTGGACAGTAAGTGATAGAGTTCCCAATTAAATGCTTTATATTCATCATCAAGACTAACTAAGGGCAAGAAATGACAAAGTTTTAACACTCATACTTTTCTGAATGTTAAATGCATGTTTTGTAAAGTTCATCATTTACTTTAAGTAAACAGGACTGCAAATGTTTGCCCTCAGGTTAGCCAGATAAGACTGGTAGCCTGAAGGGTATTCCCCCAGAACAGAGCTAGAAGAAAATGTTCACTTTCCATATCCCAGGGTTTCTATGAAGGTCTGCAGAGTATATGTTGTAGCAAGAGGTACTATTTCTTGGAGCTAAAATTAAATATTTACGGAAAAAATCTCTTTGCTGAGGGTTCAGACAAGAAAGATTTGGGATCTTTAGCCATGTTTTTTGATTTTCCAAAAGGGTGCAGTTTGAGCTGTGGGACTCAGATGACACCCCTGTGCCCAGGAAGGAGCTTCTCCAGAAGGTCAAAGGTGTCGATGGTCTAGTCTGCGTGCTGACAGAGAAGATAGATGCAGAGTTATTGGATGCTGCAGGTTGGTTGGCACTCTTTACAGGTCAATAGCATGACAATTGTAATATAACCATAAAGATCAAAGTTTTCTGATGTTCTACTCCTGCAGGTCCAAACTTGAAAGTCCTCAGTACTATGTCAGTGGGTTTTGACCATCTCAATTTGGAGGAGCTGAAGAAAAGGTAAATCATATTCTTGTATTTCACTGTAGTGTGTTTTCCACAGTGATAAAACCAAAGCTAACCCAACACTTTTTAATTTTTTAAATGTGACATGTGCATATAACTGTGTAAGTAATGTGTGTGTGTTTTCCCTTAGAGGGATCCGTGTGGGTTACACCCCTGATGTTCTGACAGATTCTGTGGCTGAGCTGACTGTAGCTCTGCTGCTCACCACCTCTCGGAGGCTCATAGAGGCCACACATGAAGCCAAGATGTAATGCTTCTTACTGGCACATACACACATGCGCTCATGTTTATCCATTGAATACTCATCTCTCCTTGTGTCTTGTGTCACAGTGGTGGCTGGGGCACATGGAGAACTATGTGGCTGTGTGGATATGAACTAGCTAACAGCACTGTGGGGATCCTGGGCCTGGGGAGGATTGGTAAACACAATGTGCACTTTAGTGTGACATAAAATGGCCATCTCTGTGAATCTGGTGGAGATAAGTACTGTCTTTGTGCTCTTTTAGGTGTGGCCATTGCTGAGCGGCTGGCACCTTTTAAAGTAAAGAAGTTCATCTACTCAGATGTGGCCCCCAGGCCTGAACTGGCCAATCTCATCAATGCAGAGTACGGTAAGGACTATAGATCCATTACAGGTTTCAATTTAAAAAAAATGTCATGCCAATGTCAATAAGACTCATGGTGGCGCAGTAAATGACTGATTTACTCTACTGGCTACTCATAGGCAAAGGTCATTTGTCCTTCTTTGACTTTTAAGGTCTTGTTATGTTGTATAAGCATTTTAAGGAAATAAAAGTTTAATGCAAGGATTTTGGCACAAAGTGAGAACTTCAGCTGCTCTGTCACTTTCTAGTCTCGTTTGATGAGCTAGCAAAGCAGTCAGATTTCCTGGCTGTGTGCTGCGCTTTAACACCAGAAACAAAGGAAATCTGCAACAAGGACCTCTTCTCCAAGATGAAAAGTAGTGCTATCTTTATCAACACCAGCAGGTAAATCTATATGCAATACAAACATGATTGCTTTAACTCATATTGTACACATATTGTAACATATGAATAGAAAACTAAAATTGCTAAGTTCCAAAGCCTGAATAGTTGTACAAGGGATGAATGCTTAAGGGTGTCTAACCAAACCATTCTCATCACTCATTCATTCTCATAACTGATGGCTTTGTTTGTATCCTCACAAAAATGGTCCTGATTGGGTCCATAACTCTGGTCTTTGTGTTGTGTCAGAGGTGGTGTGGTGCACCAAGAAGACCTGTATGTGGCACTGTCCACAGGGCAGATTGCAGGAGCCGGGTTAGATGTCACTGTTCCTGAGCCACTGCCCACAAACCACCCACTCTTTACCCTCAAAAACTGTGGTGAGTGTGTCTGAATTATTGTTGCTTTAACTGCCTTTAAACTTTGTTTTCTAGAAATCCCTGTAAGTTTCGAATATTATCAATGTGCTAATTTCTCATTGTTTGCTATTTTTAATTTTTAATTAAATCTTCTTGCAGTGATTCTCCCTCATATTGCTAGTGCCTCCTATAGTACCCGTAATGCCATGTCCAGCTTGGCAGCAAACAACCTCCTCCTTGGCCTGCGGGGGGAGCCGATGATCAAGGAACTCCCACTTTGAAGGAAAGTGGCCTCCCCATCAAGAAAACCTGCTGAATACTGGACCATCAAATCTACTAATGTATTTAATCATTCTTAATGGGGATTAAGCTAATACTGTGATTCCAAGTTTGCTAAAGTTTTCTAAGTTAAAGTATTAGGATTCTTCTTTTTAATTGGGGTCATTTTCTGTGCCACCATATTTCATAAAAACATAATCAACAACCCAAATGTATTTCATTGTCTTTTTTTAATTCAGTTTTTACAACAACTGAACATACTATACAATCTTCATAGCCTTTACCAGCAAAGAGACAAACATTTAGTCTTCCAATGGTCACACTATGTTAGGTACACACAAAAACAGACACACAGTTACTTCAGATTTGGCATCATTATCGATAAAAGCCCAGCTTTTCAAGTTCTGGGGCATAAGGCAGTGAGTTAAAAAATGAATTTAGGCCTTTTAGATATTCTTACATTTCGGCATATTTATACAGGGGTAACACAGTCAGTGCATTTTTCAGAAATTCACATTAACTGTTAATGCATAACGGCTTTTAAAAACAGCACCATAATAATCCTTTTCAGGCTAATGTGTGAGACAAGTCATTTTAGAGGACTATATCTCTCATTAGCTTAAAAAACTACGGTCATGAAGAGAATATCTGACATACCCTCTTTTCACCAAGGATAAAACTGCATGATTAGAATTTATATTTACTTATTAGTGTCATTTATTCAGTGGCCAAGCTTTAAAGACTTCACTTTTGATTCCATACTGTCAAGACAAACAGGGTAAACCATGAATTAGCTTATGTTTACAAGGTATCTTTTTCTTCTGAACTCACAAGTCAAGGTTGACCATAAAAATGTGTTTGAATTGAAACACACTGACATTGTACAGGCTGACAGTGTAATGACTCTACAGTACAATAAGGGGCCAACAAGAAATTAAAGCAATGACCATGTGTTTCTTATTGACAGTGTGGGTGACACAACACAGCAAGCAGAGAAGTCTACAAAAAGGCAAACACGTACTTAAAGTATAATTTTTTCATCTTGGTTCACTAAAACAGAACTATACAACAACTGCATAAACACTGATTCCAACTAACCATTGCCCAAAGCAATGAAGCTGCTCTTACTGACAACTCTGACCCACAGTATTTTTTTTTCATTTCACAAACTGTGGGATATTATGTGTTAACAGATCACCTGTTAGAAAAATGCCACAACCCTTAGCTTTCAAACAAGGACCCTTGAGAGCTGGTTGAGTTGAAAAATTGCAATGCAGCAACTTCTTTTACATAGTTAGATGTCCCAGTTAACGTTTTAGTTAAAAAGAATGATTTGTCCAAGTGATTTTGTAACATATACAACATTGGATGTATAAAGATTCATTTATAAAGCACTGATATCAGGAACATTATCAAACTTATACAAATACTGAATTCCTTGTGAGGTGTTTTGTCTATTTTACTAGAGAAAGGTAAGGAACTGACCACAAGTGTGTAACTTTTTCAGCTCTGCCTGTGAACAGAGCTGTAAAAGTGTTGCTTTTTGAAGAAATGACTGAATCTGTACACTCCAGAAGCCAGGGAAGCCAAGGACGGTGGCTCCTGGTTGACTTTTTGCTGCCATTCCAAGTCAGAACATGGAGGGAAAATCACTTAGTGCACTTCAGTCAAATTCAGATTAAAAAAAACACAACAAACTCCAAGTTCTGCACATCGTAACACATAATGAAGTCCACTTACATCTCATATTTTTATGTAAAGGTTTAAATGACTGCAGATTGATTCCCTAATTCAAATACAATGATATCGTTGTTTTTTTTCAAACAATGCAACTTATTCTAGGGTTAGTAGCTCTGTCTGAAAGTGCAAATTGGGGCAGGAGGTTGATCAGAGCAAGTGGAAGTTTCTACAAAACTTGTCATTGCACAAACTATAGCACTGAATAAATGGAATACAAGTAGTCCACATCAGTACAACATGATTTATCTGGTTTGGATTTAAACTTAGCTCAACTACACTTCCAATGATGGTCATTCAAAGGCAACTTTTCAACATAAAACCTTAGATCAGTCACAATGGAATTGGTTGGGCAGTTGAACTAATTATTTTACAGGAGCATCTGCCCTGTTCAAAATGTCGATCATCTCAAGCTGGATCACTTAAGATTTATTTTACAGGTCATATCACAAATCCTTTAAATGATATGTTCCCTGCATACCAACAACAGGGCCAAAAACATGGCACTTGTTTTTTTTTTTTTAATCTTTCCTTTCAGCTGAGCTTGTTAAAAAAATGTCAGTTTTTAGCACTGCCTGAGTCTGCCTCACATGACTGAAGCCGATTCAAATTCCACTAAAAAAGTATGGAGAACACAACCATGAGACCTGTAACTTAAAATATTCACAGGAGTGATAATGAACTATCTGGGGGCCATAAGTGATTCAGAATCTGTTAGCTCTCAGTCTATATGACTGCTTCCATTGCACAAAACAAGGCACAGTCAATATGTTCAGTTCAAATGATTCAACAGTCTGATGTGAGATAATGCTACATGTTGTACAAATGTGCAATGAAAAATCTACTTATAAGTAAACTATTTTACATGATATTTGTTTTTAATGCTAGTGTTGCACAGCTGCCTTCTACTGAGCTAAATATGCCTGTTATCGTACCACAAAAGCAAAACAGACACAACTCAACAGGTCCAAAGCTCACCTAAGAGGGCCCATCTGAGACCTTCTAGAAACTTTAGATTGCCAACAGTGTGGCAGCTCTGGTTAGACTAGAGCCATAGTCTTTTTATACGAAGTCCATGGGCCACATGTATTAACATAGGTGGAAAATACTGTTACATGTCTGCTGCAGTAGAGCATATAATTAATCTGTAGTGCATTATGAAGAATATGTGGTGCTCTGTTTGTCCTGCATCCTTAATATCTTTCTACTGTCTAAATTTGGATTTCTTGTAAAACAAAAGCATGATTACATTGCCATCTCCATCTTTGGTCTGTGAACAAAACCGGTTTGTTTGGAAAGATCAGCTGATCAGATCCCACCGCTTAAAAAAAAAAGCCTTAACATTTTGGGGGTTTTACATCTCTAATAGTTTCATCTTGTTTGAACACTCTATTCAGGTGACCTCGCTCCTACAGCAGGCCATTAGACATGTTGCTGTTCTGCCAGCGCAGGCAGGTGGTCTTGGAATGCTTATACAGGTGTGAGGACTGACTGAAGCGCTTTCCGCACTTGAGACAGGCATAGGGTTTCTCTCCTGTGTGGACCCGGATGTGTTTCTTGCAGTCAGTCAGAGTGAGGAAGGTTTTGCAGCAGATTTTACAGGCGTATTTCCGAGCTCCTTCCACCACCAGGACGTTATGCTCTGATAGAGCCTTCTTGCACTTGGACAAAACGTCTGCTGAAGCCCGGGTCAGCTGAGGTGGGAGAGAAGTGGGCCTGCCACTGTTCATGTCATATCCACCATTCTTGTTTGGGAGCATAGGGTTTGCAAAGCTTGAGGAGGAGGAGGCAGCATCCTGGAGGACACCGTTTATTCCTTCATCTCCTCCCATGCCAGCGTTCCCTTTTGGAGCAATACGCCTGTAACCTGGGAAACCGATAGCAGCAGAACTTGCTCCTCCAGCCCCTCTCGTTGGTCGCCCAAAGGAGTGAAGCCCCAGACTTGACCGCTGAAAGTCCAAACTGAAGGGATCTACTCCTCCACTTGCTCTGGGGTTCCCTAAACCATCATGCAGGGGGCGGAGGAATAGAGAATCAGCTTGTGTGTTGTTTCCAAAGTTGTTGTGACTGTCAGCACCAAGTGGACCTGACTGCAGAATAGAGGAGGAAGCAGAGCCAGATGGTCCAGCAGCTTCCTGTCTGAGCAGGAAGTGATGTGCTACTGCATCAACAGTGGTTGTGTTGGGGAGTTCATCCTCTCCAGAAATCATCCCTACACTGCCACTTCCAAAATCCTTAGGGCTGAGAAAGCTAGAGATACTGAAACCCGGTTTGCCGCCCAGTCCGTCAGTACACCCAAAGCTTCCTCTACCTCCACTGCTTCCTCCCAAACTGCTCTTGAGGAGAAGCTGGGGGCTGGGCTGCAGCAGGGAATCAGAGCTGGGTTGGGGCTCGGAGGTGAAGCTTCGGTCACTGCTCTCTGGACTCAGCTCTGCCTTCTCCTCCTCTTCCTCCTGGCCTCCAGGCTCAGCTGGGTCGCTGCCTTCAGCCTGCGATGTCACGTCGCTGACCTCATCCGTTGGCTCAGGTGAACTTAGAGGCTCCCGTTTAACCACCACCTGTGGAAAGAAAAATAGGAATTTCATCTGAGGCCAGAATAGATCAGGAATTTTCAAAAGGTCAAACTGCAAGACTGCAAAGTGGAAACAAAACTACAGCAGCTTTAGTTTCAGGTGTAAATGCTTTTGTGAATTTCGGCCTCACTCAAAAACCACAACCTCTTCACCATCAAAAAGAGTGATTTAAGAAGAGTGTAAACTCACAGTGGGCTCAAGCTTCAAAGCAGTGACAACGTTAGACAGCTGCCAACTACAAATTGAAATATGGAACTTTACAACAAGTCAGACAATCTAAATTGGACCTTTAACTCCTTGAGTCCAAGTAAAATCAAAACGACAAAATCAAGCCACACCTTCTGTTCCTGTTCTTCATCCTCCTCTGTCCCAGATTTGATCTTAACCCCCGATCCGTTGTCTTGATGGTCCTGGTCTTCCATGTCCTCCTCTTTGCGCACTCCTCCCTGCAGTCTCGCCAAGTTCTCCCCCTCACAGTGTCCGCTGTCTGACTGGCTGGGCATCTGAGGATCATCTTGGGCCACTACTCCAACAAGGCCGGTAATAACGCCATCTTTTTTTGAGTCAACCCCCAACTTGTGGGAATCAGGGGAGAGGAGCTCTCCATCCACTCGGTCTGCATTCCCTCCCCCTTCTGCTAACAGCCCCAGATTAGGGGCTGAGGGGCGCTGCCTCTGCCTGGGTCTCTCCTCTGACAGGCCAAGGGACAGTGAGGGCTTGCGTTTGTGAAAGCGTCGGATAGGGAAGGAGGCTCTCTGTTCAACTCTACTTCCCACTACATTTCCACCAACGTCCTCCTCCATCCCACCTAAAGCTGAGCTAACCAAGCTGAGCCCTAGCTGCTGCAGGAGGAAGGTGCGCTGCATCTTTGATGTGGCAGCATTTGCAGTGAGGTTTGCATTAACTGCTAGAGAAGAATTCACTGGCAAATCTGCTACTTGCTGCTGCTGTCTGTGCCTCTGCTGCTCCTGCTGAGCATGGTGATGGATGGGTCTCTCTGAGGAGGGAGACATGGGCAGGGTGCGTGTGGTCAGGTAGTGCTTGCAGGCCTTGACTACATTGTTGAGGTGTAGATGTGAGGCAGCAAGGAGGATATCCATGACATTGCTCTCCCCAAGCATTAGTGTGGAAGTGTACATCATGTCCACCAGAGCAGCAAAAGCTTCAGCAGTCACAACCTGCAGGAGAAAAAGAGTAAGATTGATCATATCTGAAAACTTTTATACCAATACCATTTACCTATAGTTGAAGTGAGATCGACAGGCAGATTGGGGCAGCGTCAGCAGTGATGCGGGCATTGTACCGGACCAGTGTGGTGAAGAGGGAGCTGGGCCGGAAGGCAAAGCTCTCAATTTATCAGTCAGTCTACATTCCAACCCTCACCTATGGTCATGAACTGTGGGTCATGACTGAAAGATAAGATCGCAGATACAAGCGGCTGAAATTAGTTTCCTCCAAAGGGTGGCTGGGCTCAGCCTTAGAGATAGGGTCAGGAGGTTGGACATCCGGAGGGAGCTCGGAGTCGAGCTGCTGCTCCTTCGCGTCGAAAGGAGCCAGCTGAGGAGGTTCGGGGCATCTGATAAGGATGCCTCCCTGACACCTCCCTTTAGAGGTGTACGTCCGGGCACGTCCAACTGGGAGAAGGCCCCGCGGTTGACCCAGACCTCGGTGGAAGGATTATATCGCCCGTCTGATCTGGGATCACCTCGGGATTCCCCAGGAGGAGCTGGAACATGTTGCTGGGGAGAGGGATGTCTGGGTCTATTTGCTTGGACTGCTACCTCCGCGACCCGCCCCAGGAGAAGCGGAAGAAAATGGATGGAGGGATGGATGAAAAGTCCCTCTCCTCTTAGTTCCCTCTTCTTGTAACCACCATTATCACAGACTCACACCAACAAACATAAAAGCAATGTAGGATTGTAAAGGTACACGTATTCATACTGGTATTATAGAGTGTATATGTAAACATACTTTTCAGAAGTTGGACACTTCTGTATTTTAAATACTTTATTTGATTGATTTTAAAAACTGTCCCAATAATTTTAAAATACTGGATCTCTGATTTTCATGACCTGTAAGCCAAAATCATGATAATTTAAATCAAAATGGATTGAAATGCTTAACTTAACGTGAACTGATTTTTTTTAATTTTTTTACCACATTCGTATTTAAGTTGCACCTGTGTTTTAATATACATATTTGCTTGTTATGAGATAAATAGCACTCTGAAATGTACACGCACAAACAGAAAACCACCTGCATTTGGCGCGGATGTTACTTTTGGCCTCTGCATTATTCTGCATTAGTAAACCAGAGACTTCAAAGACGAGAACAGAACTAAACTAAATCAAATACTTTTGTATCTTTACACCCATAATGAAATTACATCATCCTCTTCTCTTTTATGCAAAATTATCAAGGTCCTAACCTCACTGTCCAGCTGGATCATGTTCATGCTAGCATCTCCCTCTGCAACAGTAAACAGGGCTCTGAAGTGGGTGCTGCAGGCTGCCAGCACCGAGCGATGGGCCTTGAAGTGTCGGCTGCCCACCACAATGACACAATCGCACAGCTGCCCATGGACACGCTGGTAGTTGAGCTGCTGGAAGATCTGCTCAAAGTGGCCTGGAAAATCCATGGTGCTGAAGACAAAAGAAGGTAAATGTTGAACAGGTGAGTGGAAAATGTTTGATGTTTTAAACAGCAGCATTTAGTCAATAGATATATTCACTTTTAACGTCTCAAATTTGAAGGCATAGAGGTGATGAGCTTTTTTCTACTATTTTCATATAAAATCCTGCAACTAAGAAACAAATTGACTAATTATTAAAATAATAACTGCAACTGTGAGAGTATAACATAGGCCTACAACTTGTGAAAGAGAGGAATAGTTGTGGGCAAGGGAGAGACTTTGGAGTGAGATTTAACAAAAGATCAAATAGATCTGTGAGCTGGTTTTGTTTCAGGTGTTTATAGAATAGAATATCTTTATTGTCATTGTCAGAAGTACAACGAAATTAAGTGCAATCTTTTTTCAGTGCAATAGATAATATATATAAAACAAATAAGTGCTAAGAAAACACAGAAACCTACAAGACAGACAAACCCACACATACATCTACTAGGGATGCACCGATCCGATCCTGGTATCGGATATCGGCTAGATCGGACTCAAAAAGCTAGATCGGATATCGGTGACAAAGGGCCAATATATAGTGCCAATCCATATGGCAGATCTATTCTTCTCAGTTCTATGAGTTCTTCTTCTTCTACACACGAAGAAGTTTATGTCAGTTGTAGCCTACTGCAAAGAAGGAAAAAAACTTTTATTAATGGATTCAAAGTGTGAAAAAGGTTATTGGATTTAACTCTTCCGGATCCTTGAAATGAAGGGATTCCACCCTGCGGTTCAGCACTTGGAACCCAGGTACAGTTCACCATCAAGTCAGAAAAGCCTGAAGTTGCCAAAACAGGATTCTATCCTCACACCATGGAATAGAGTTTGTTAAATCAATACAGGCATCGAATGGCTAGTATTGGTATCAACAGATACCAAAGCCCAGGTATCGATATCGGTATCGGGACCTAAAAAGTAGGATTGGTGCATCCCTAACATCTACATTGGACATTCATTGCACAATTCCCTTAGGCAAGATATCACAGTACTGAATTTATGTTTTAGCAGCGTTCAGTGCAGTGATGGCTGTGGTGTAGAACAGTCCTTTTGTCCTACTTTTCATGAACCTATACCTCCTGCCTGATGGCATCAGTTAAAAAAAAATGTGACCAGGGTGCGATGAGTTTCCAATGTTATTTGAACAATATCCCCCACAACCCCCCAAAAAGTTGTCGTATGGGTAAGGGACTGTGGAAGAACAACAAAACTTGGGACAAATGCGAGAGCAGAATTACACTTTTCCCATCTCCACTGATACGTCAAAAACTGAAAAATAACTTGCATTGAAGCTATTCCAGCTGGCTATTATGCTTCAGGCTTTAGTGTGGTCCTTGCATTAACACAGTAAATAGCGTTACAAGAGCAGAGGGCGTACTTTTCATCGCAATAGCGTGAAGTTAAAGAGATAATAGACAATCAGCTGGCTATTTAAGATTGGCTCAAACAGGACCAGTCAGCTGATGTAACTATCTTTAAATAGCAAAAAACACGTCATAATGTTGGATCGGGAGACCCATTGATGTGTAATATTACCTTGAACTTTCCAGAATCGTAGGCAAAGTAGAGGTAGAAACGGGGCCTTGGCCAGAAACTGACAAGGCTAAAGTTAGCTGGCTACTAACCAGAAAACTGTCTGATTAGCTAAGTTAGCCAAAAGGGATATAGCAGCTAGCATTCAGTCACCTGGCTGGACCGCGAGTCTACGTCGAAGGTTTTATACCAAATTTAGCCTTCAGCTTACAGACATTTCTGCTGCTACGTCCCTCATCCCCTGCGGTCCACACTACCTGATCATTCACACGCGTGTGATGGTTTGGCTGTGGGGGCGGAAGCTGCTGTGATGTGAGGTCACTCACGGTGGATGTTTGTCTCAAGCAGCTGGACACGTCCGTCTGTGACTCTCACACACGGTCATGTAAAGTGTCCTGTAACAATTCAGATACATACTGATAACTTTCAATCCCAATCGGTGTTTAACATGCTGTGGTTATGGTTTCTAGTTATTTATACTACTCAGACGGGGTAATACTAACCAGACTCACAGGGTGGCGCTGTGCGTCAATTCGTGCCCATGACCTGGACGAGGTAAAAGCATAGACTGTATAAAATGGGTAAAAGGCTGCAATATAAACTTTAACCACAGACTGTCGCTGCTGCAGCCTCAGAGCTGGTGGACCCGAAGATAGAACAAGGTGTCAAGAGAATGCCCTGGTACTAATTCATTCCCATGTCGAAACCTATGGTCGAAACTCATCCAGCGTCCCTCTTGATAAACTCATTTAAGGAAATATTGTATTATCTTCCGTTGTCATTGGAGACTTGGATATTTTATGTATATACGGTTTCATTATTTACGGAAGAGGATTAGGGCCACTGAAAAAAAAAAATATTCTGAGAAAAAATAATTCTGACATTAAAGTCAGAATTCTGAGATCAACGTCGGAATTCTGACTTTATTCTCAGAAATCTGACTTCTGAGATGAAAATCAGAATTCTGAGAAAAAAGTCAGAATTCTGACTTTGATCTCAGAATTCTGAGAAAAAAGTCAGGATTCTGACTTTAATCTCAGAATAATAATTAAAAAACATTTTTTGACCTTAATTGTTTTTTTTTTCAGTGGCCCTAATCCTCTTCCGTACTTATTGAATGTCATAATCCGTGTTTTGCACGTCGTCCTTCAGCGTTCAGCGAAGTCGGAAGTACCAGTGAGTGAGTCCTCTTGCGTCACTTGTATATTCATGACAACAGCAATGGCTGCCTCCTGTTCGTTGGTGTGTTGTGGAGAGGAAAACGATTCCGATAAAGCTGTTATTGGTAACCATACTTATTACTTTTCTTACCAATTATTTAGAACAAAATTCCACGTAAGATCTTGCAAGTTAAAATGTGGTCATGCATTTGCTTTCCATTTTTATCAGCTATTTAAACCACCCACGTGGGTGCTTCTCATAGACTGCTATCTATCAACAAGACCAACTAATCAAGAGATTTAAAGTTTAATCCTATATGTATTCAATATTTTACTCTGTTTTTTAATGTTATTTATAAATGACGTTCAATGTTGTTATATGTCTGCTTGCAATGTTGTCTGCACAAGTTTCTTTTGTAAATCTACTCTCAATGTGTTTATTGTGTTATTATGACACAGACACTAGATACAGCCAGACTTCAGTCAGCACTGATCCAAAACACAACCAAATTAAACTCATCACGAAGCACTCCAAAGATCTGTATTTAGAACACTGGAGAAACCAAACAAAGACCCAAAGTAGAATGAATTGTTATTTGACCCTAAACCGGGATTATAAACTATCTGAATATCTGTACAGCGTCAGAGATACAAAACAAAGACGTATCCTGACCAAATACAGGCTGAGTGACCACCAGCTGGCTATAGAGACGGGGAGACACAGACAGACATGGCTGCCCAGAGAGGAGCGTCTATGTGCTCACTGCTCTACAGGGGAGATAGAGACAGAGATGCACTTCCTCCTCTACTGCAGCAAGTTCTCTTTTCTAAGAGATGCCCACTACAGGGACATTACTAAAATGGTACCAAACTTCCCAACATTAACCCCAGAAGAGAAACTGTCAGTTCTCCTGGGGGAAGGGTCAGCAGCTCCTCTAGCTGCTAAATTTGTCTGTCTGTCACAGCCTGAGGGACGAACCATCCCATGGTGTTTGATTTTGGGTGGGGGTTTTGTGAGCGTGCCGCAACGGGTGAGGACATTGAGATATGCTGTATGGGTAATCATACATTAATGCGTATAGAATATGTAATATATGTAATATATGGTTGATATGTATGTGATGAATATAATATGTAATGAATATGGTGTGTGATTAATGTATATATGGTGAGTGTAGTGTGTTGTGAATGTATATAGTGTATTGTATGTGCTTTGGCAATAACATCTCTTTGTTCATGCCAATAAGGCTAATTTGAATTTGAATTTTACTATCAACAAGATTTTATTGTGTTTCTACTTTTTACAGTCCGCTTTACTAACGGAATCATCAACAATGCAGACAAACTGGATTTCTCGATGTACAAAAACACTGATGATAGAAACCCCAGGAAAAGCAGCAGACGGATAGTGGTGAGAGAGAAAATACGTCTTCTATCTCCTAAACAATATGTTGAGATAACTTGTTTAGCATGTGTTGACAAACTTACTGGTTTGATAATTACTTTTGATGATACTTATAGATTACGGGTCATGTTTTCCTCTGAATAGGTTGCTGAGACAGAGAGACTGTCGTATGTTGGAAATAATTTTCGAACAGGATCCATGAAATGCAACAACCTTTGCAAGTAGGTTCTTTAAGCATATTGAGAGATCTTGTGAATGTGGTAATCACTGCTCTGAGAAGAGAATGATTTATATAATTTACTGTTTGCTATCTCTTTAGATATTATGTAGGAGTTTTGAACAAGCAGACTATGCAGATGGAAGTGCACAGTGCTCAGCTGTTCAACATGCAACCTGTTATACCAGGTAAAAGGAAAACATCAAGAATGTATTACTAGAAAGCTAAATATAACAGTAATGTCTTATGGCTACCTGTGAGGAGTGTTCTGAATAGAAGTTGCTTGTAACGATCAAAACAAAATAATATCTTCAACAAAAATGTTGTATGGTTTACTTAAAAATGCGGTTTGGAAATTTTAACATGTATCAACATTGTTTTCTATCAGGAGAGGAGACGGTGACTGCTACTGCCCAGGACATGACTCAGACTTACAGAGACAAGGTAGCATGATGTTCCATCCTATCTTATGAAAAACCAAAAGGCTCAAGTAATAATAAACTTGAATGACATAATCTTATGCCACAATTTCTCTTCAGGTTGACTCTTTAATTGAGGCGTTTGGCACCAATAAACAGAAGAGAGCCCTAAGCTCTCGCAGGCTAAATCAGGTGGGCAGTGATACACTGCATCAAGCTGTGGCTAAAGCTGCCACTAGTGTGATTGAACAGAAAGGCCTGGAAGGTAAGGCACACTGTCTAGATATAGCAAAATAATAAGATCTATATTAATGATTGGTCAGTAATAACTGACCCTTGACACAACTTCTGATTTTATGTCTTATTTTTCAAACTTGTTCTCATCTTGCTCCCCTCAGTTTTACAACAAGAACTTGCTGAGTCACAGGAAGACCTAGCACTCCACTTACCTCCCTGCAATGCAGGTGCTGACGAACCTGAGGACGTCTACCCATTTGATGACCGTATCTTTTATCAAGTGTGTGCCAATAAGGGATTAAAGGAACTCCAAATGTTAGAACAGATGGTGTGGTTTGAGTTCAAAGCTGCGACAGTGTGTTACAGTCACTCTCCTTAATCAATATATGCAGTCCTGAGTCCAGTAGAGTTTGAAGCTTTAGAAGAGGCTGGTTCCAAGATGGCAGCACTTACCTCAGAGGAGCTGCTGAAGATGAGAGAAGAAGGAGGGTATGCTGAAAAAATACTTACTCTTGCTAAGATACTTTTTGAAGCTACATTTTGTGCCCTTTTAGATCTTTGTTTGTACTTTTTCTTGAGGTGCCTGAGTGTTTTGAAGTTCCTGGGGAACCTGCCGTCTGCGAGTGAAGCCAGAGATAAAACAGTGCGCTGTGCCTTTTATCTCTCTATGCTCCTCAATCTGGCACACCAAAGAAGCATCAACCGCAAGTGTGAGTAATGGCCTCTGTCTTTACAATACACCAGTCAAAGTTGCTCACACAAACATGCTTATAGCTTTTTATATCTATATGCACAGTTGGCCAGGAGGAAGGCTGCCCTCGCATCGTTCAGAACAAACTGCTCAGAACATTCACAGTGGAGTCTTTCAAAAATGGAAGGTATGATGGTGATGATGTAAATTTCCTTCACAATGTGAAATATCTATAGCAGTCAATTGTCTAAAAGTGTTTTGCAGACACATTTGCAGAAATCAAATTTGGAAAAAAAAAGTTGTTATCAATGTATCTGTGCACTGATTTTATTGTTTCTATACTTTCTCTTCTTTGGCTTGCATGTAAGGATATAAATGTTTTGTTTTTTTTAACTCTACCTGTTTGCCCATAGGGTCCAGAACATGGTGTCTTCATCAATGCGGGTCAAACTAGCAGCTTTCTCTCTTGCCCTGCTGCTTCATATGGGTCATATGACTGCTGACCTCACATTACTGCACCGTGACCTGGGAATCACTGAGGCCAGGTAAGAGGAAAGGCTAAGGGCAGGGTCACACAAGCACAGAATAGCACCCAAAAGTACACCTGTCATTCACTTTAAGCAAGAGGAAGGGAAATTTTTTCTCTGACTGGAACATGTAAATATGATCATGTTACTCCAGTGCTGGCCCATTCATTGACTTCTTGTTCAGGCTAGAGCAGACTTTAAGATGCTGCTGGAAACCTACATAGTAAATGGTAGTGAACCATCGTACTCATTGGACCAGATAAACTGACATATGCCTGCACAGGGGACTGGTCTTCTGGCTGTCCCCAAGCACTTTGGATGAAAGTGCTCTATAAATAAAATTATTATTAATAAAATGATGAACACTTATCAAGAGTTCTATTAGAGGAGCTATGCCTGCATATAGTAACTAATCCTTCGTGTTGTTCCACAGGATGATTGATATAGCAAAGTCGATGGGTCTGACGCTGTCAAGGCATGCCCGGGGGAAGGGGGATGACGCTGGGCAGAGTGAGGAAAACAGACAGGCCTTCCTGGTTGTACCTCTGGTCAAACAGGATAAGTTCGTTGAGACACGGAAACGCAAGAAAATGAGATGAAGATAAAGATAAGGCCAGGCTCAGTGGTGGAAATACAACAAATAAGAATTGTTTATTAAAGCATTTTGTAGACAAATAAAGTGGTGATGTTTTTAATTATACATTAATATTTTACATAATGCTTACTGTGGAAGATACAAAAAAGCAGAGAAATGGGGTTGTAAACAAACTCTAGATGAGAGAAAACATCTAGCGTTGACGGTCAAAGCGTGTAGGCACATTTGTAGACAGCACATATTGCACACTGAAAATCCTTCTCTAGCTGCTTGTAACCAGGTGAGTCTATGTGGTTACACGCCCCCGCCTGGCATGTGAAAATAGTTGTGAATGATATTAAAGTTCTCCCTCCTTATGTCCAAAAAGGCTCAAGCGCATCCTGTTAAAACAACATGATGGACGTGACACAAAAACACAGACTCAGCAGGAAATGGTTGCTCTGTGCAAGAGGCAGAAGTTTCCATTTGGCTTATTTTGCATAAACACCTCACACTGTAACAATCCTCTTCTAGCTACAATCATTGATTGATCAAAAAGTCAAACAAGGCACAGCTTTACTTTGTATCATGGTTGGAGCTGGCATCTCTGAAGCCTTAGACTCCTGTTAGTATTTATAAATGTGCACTTCCTATCCAAGGAGTCTCAGAAGCAGACTTACAAAACCAACAAAGTTTACAGCAGTTGTATATGAATATGAAATCTGCATGAAAAAGGACATGATTGAGTTAAAGCTTTAGTATGGGAATGTAAAAAGGGGATGCTGCCAGAACATGTTTTTCTCCAGCTTCACTTCACTGTATGGATGCACAGGAATTACATGATAAGATTACAAAAGATGACTTGTGCGACCCTTCAGTGGTTATTCTTCCTCTTCCATCTTGGGACAGCAACTCCACCTAACTGGGAGGGAATCACTTTGCAGGGTCTTCTCTGAAGACGATTAGAGTGCTCAAAATGTTTAATATATCCCAGTTCAAAAGTAGCTTCTTGTAAAATTGACTTCTATGGGCTGGCCAGAGTTCACAGGATGGTACAGAACATGCTGCCACTGTGGCAACCACTTTCTACTGTGGCACTGATCCTGGTCGTCATGGAAATCCCAAGTCGTGAAGGATATTGCGATGAGGCGAGACCAGAGGGGGAACTGGCCAGTGGACGAGGGGGAGGGTTTTCCAAAACCCAGGGAGGAGCGGATGTACAGCTGAAAAAAAGAAAAAGACAAAGCGATATTAATTAAATGTAAATCATATTAGGAGAGGTGCTACTGTAATTTTTCTGGCCACTGAGCGACCATGCATGTCAAATATTCACTCTCCTAGCTCTGTCACTGATCTTTTAAAGTCAGGACAGATGATGCTTGACTTCTTGGCTGCTGCAGGCACCACTAAGTGTTCACTGGCCAGTTGCTCACCCAGGCTTTTGGTGCTGAGCAGTGCACAGGATATCAACTGAGGTAAGCTACAAATCCATCCAGGCTAATTTTGGTGAACAGTTCATCATTTACAGGTGACCTCATTAAGTTTGTCTTCATTTTTTCATTAAATGTATTTCATCAAGATAAATGGATATGACATCTGCTTTAAGTGTAAGAACAGCAGAGGGAAACGGGCGACAAAGACCATAAAACTCCTGGTGGTCTTTGAATCTAGCACTTACTTTCAGTTGCCTAGTTACCTGTTATTATGCCTTAGGACACTGTTGTTGCGCAGCACACAGCCCTCATTGCCAGGATCCATGTGTAGCAGCGCTTTATTGTTTTTAGGGTGGCCCTGGAACAGTAGATTGTCATGGACATTCCCTTTTACAAGCCCCAGCACAGCAATGCCACAGCCTTGTGCCGGTTGAACACGGTTGCGCAAAACCTAAAGAGGGGAAAAAAGAAACCAGTACAATAAACATAGGAGATGTGCTGATATTATATTGTATTATATTATATTATATTATACATGTTCAGTAAGCAATCTTTGCTTGTATCACAGTCAGTCTCACCTTAATGTCAGCGCTGCCAGAGACCTGGATCCCATAAGAACTGTTTCCAATCACATCGTTCTCCAAAACCTGCCCGTTACCACTGAAACTGACTCCATGGCCACTGTTTTTATAGATGCCGTTACCACGAAGCTCCACCCTGCAGTCTTTCTCCACAGTCACCCCTCCTCGACCATTTTCAAGAATGCAGTTTGTGACCAGCCGGGTAAGCTGACTGCTCTGCAGCACAGCAATTCCAGTGCCACGGTTACTGTTCACCAGGTTAGCAAAAACATTGAGGGGTTCACTGCTCTTCACGTACAGACCAACTGCTAAGGAGGGATGATACAGAAAACATTAGAGACAAAGAGAGAGAGACTTTTTGTACTTGAAACTATATGGTTTATTTATTACCTCCGTTGTAATTTATGCAGTTGCTTTCCACGAGGGCCACACTGATGGAACGACGGGCAGAGTGTCGCTCATCCTCACTGTCCAGATCACTCTCCCATGCAAACAGTTCCCCCTCTTCATTCAAGTTCTCCTGCCCTTCTCTCCCTTCTCCCTCCGCCCCCCTCCTCTCCCCACTGCCTTCGTCTCCACCGATCCTCTCCTGCGCTGGCCAGTTCCCCTCCCTAGCCTCGATGTTCTCTGGGTCCTTCCTGCAGAACACTGCCAATCCGTACATGCAGTTATGGGTAATGTAGTTTCCAAGGAGCTGTGGAAGACTGGATGACATGACCCACACACCACAGCCTTTGTTACCTGAAAGATGGGATCAAAGATGAGTTTTTTATGTCAAGAGAAATATTTGACGCTATTACTGTCAGACTGAAAGTGCTTACAGTAGACATGATTTCCCTCAATAAGTCCGCGGCCTCTCTCTCCCACCACAACACCATCTGAATATCCATAACAAATGTAGTTGTTCCTCAAGATGGGGTCACCTCCTCGTCGGATGTCCACTCCTCCCCACTGGTTCTCTTTTATCACATTTTCTGAAAAATGATTTTTTTTTTAATTGTAAAAAATGATAAAACACTAGATGGTGCTTTTATTTTCCATAAATGGTACTTCAAATATGGGGGAAATCAAGAACATAATTCAGATGCTGATGTGCACCGTGTTAGAGGAGGTGGGACAGATGTAGACACACACCTGTAATCATCCCTCTTCCATTCTCGTTTACAGCGATCCCTGCTGCTTGGCCCTGGAAAATGTGATTCCCACTAAGGAGAGAAAGCAAACAGAGAATAAAGTAAAACAGGGACACAAACTGAACAGGCTTGGTCTCTGTGCAGAAACACTTGGCTGGGTTGATGTATTTATACTTCCCAGCTGAACCCTTAAAATCAGGTATTACAACACTACACAGCATTGCTTATATCACACCTCAATGATAAAGTGCTTGGTTATGTGCTGCAGAAAAAATTAACCACTGCACAACAGCAGTCAAACTCACTGTGGTTTGCAGTGAAGGAACTGTTCCCCTTAAAAAAGTCTGAACAGCCTGTTGCAGTGATGGTTTCAAAGACAGCATCAACATGATGCATTAAAAAAACAGCTCAAATCCCATGATTCGCTCTTAGTTAAAAACCTCTATATGCTACATGAAAACAGTGAGTAAAATTGAGGAAAGTAGGTACTTCACTTTCTTGACCAAGTTTGTACAGTCCTGCCTACCTGACCACAGGATTCCCACTGAAGAGAATATAAACGCCTGCTTCCTTGTTGCTGAAGATCTGGTTGCTCCGAATCGCACCTTTCCCATTGCCAAGGACAACAACCCCTGAACGCAAACCGCTGTGTATTCTGTTGCACTGAGGAATGAAGGACAGAAGACAGACTGAGAGAACTAGCTCTGTACACCATTACTTTAATTGTGTCTCATTAAAGTTTCATGACGTTACAACTAACTGTGAGATCTTTTTAGTACATTTGGCTTCAATGGACAGCAGCCATACCAAGATAATGGGGTTGGCTCCTTTTCGGATGTCAAGTCCTGCCTCGCCATTTGAGTGAATGTTGTTTTCTGCAATGAGGCCCTGAGCAGAGAGGCGCAGGAACACACCTGAGGCACGGCACTCACACACTTCGTTTCTCAGCATCACTATCTAAAATAGGGGAGAAAGAAACAGAGGCAGGTCAGGTATCTCTTTGAATAAGCAACTGGTGATTAATTACTCATCATCTGGTATTCTTCCTTCACTTGATACAGCTCTTAAAAATGCATGCTGCTTTAAGATAATTAGAAGTGACATTCATTATTCTAAAAAATATAAATGAGATTTTATTTACCGTGGAGTTCTGGATGCAGCGCACAGCATAGTTCAACCCACGGAAAACATTCCCCTCCAGACGAGCTCGTCCGTA
This sequence comes from Notolabrus celidotus, assembly GCF_009762535.1. NCBI lineage: Eukaryota > Metazoa > Chordata > Actinopteri > Labriformes > Labridae > Notolabrus > Notolabrus celidotus. The sequence continues at coordinate 19,249,147 of NC_048278.1, forward strand.
ATTAGACAAATGCACACCACCCTTCCCTTCCCTGAAGAGGCAGCGTCTGAGGATACAGCCAAGAGTGGATGCTGCCAACATCTGAGCCACTGGGTCCCTGTCTAATTCCTGCTGAAGGGTGAGAGGTTCAGGGGTTGCAGATGGAGGATCTGGGGAGGAGGCCAGTGGCAGAGAGCCATCCAGCTGAGGTTTAAGCAAATGGGAAAGGCCATGATGGTCACATGGGAGTTTGTAATCCAATTTCCATAGGTTTTTTGTGTTGATAGTTTCTCCCCCATCTTGTTTCTCTTCCTCTCCCTCACTGTGTTCACCATCACTCCAGCAATCTTCAATGACTGTGCCCTGACATGCTGGGCCTACCCCAGTCCTCCTCTGAAAGTCTTCTGGACTTACAGACTCCTTTTTGGCATTAGCTCCAACTTTCTTATGCCCACCAGTGGAACCGGCAAATTGAGGGCAATTGTAACTCCCAGACACGCTACAAGATGGGAACGTCCTAGCCAGGGCAGCTAAGTGTTTACAAGCCCAGTTCCTTTCTGAAACTGGAGGACCTTCAACGGTCACTGAAGCGGTGTCACTACCAGAGAAGTCACAGCTGTCAAACAAACTGAGGACAACACCCAGCAAGTGGGCAGAGCTGCCTTGTGAGAAGGAGCAGAAGCGAGCCTGGCAGGTTCCTGGGCCACGGATTTGTAACTGAGCCCCTTCAAAGTTGCAGTTGTCGAGTTGGACATGGCCCCATGATGTCTACAGCAAAGCAAGGAGACACAATTAATCAAGAAAAGATGTGCAAGAGAAAAAAACAAGTGTAGTTAGATCTGAATTTAAGATACTGTAGACTTTAATTTCAACTGTTAATAACGTATTTAAGCATTTTTGCACAAGCAGGAGTGCTGTTTGACTGAATATTGTCAGGGCTGCAAATCTTTAGATAATGACAGATGTCCTGACTCAGTTCATATTACAAGCCATATACTGTTTCATGAAGCAGCTGAAAATGGGGCACAAAGTAAACAGTTATAGACAACAATAAATTGTTACTTTTTGTTTATTTAATCATACATTGAAGTCCACCAATGCAGCTTGCCAAGCGACACAAACCTGCACTTTTACTACTTGGCCCATGTTTATACCACACCACCTCCTTTCTGTCATGCACTTTATTCATGGTTCCCTTTAAAAACTTAAAAAAACTCTGACAGTTGTTTTGGTGGTTGGTGTGATTCCAGGTACAGCTGAAGTAATATAATCAAAGACTGTTACTCTACATACGCACTCATGAAATGCTCTTCCAATCAAATTTCTTGGTCAGAAACTCACTACTGAATAGTGCTGAATTAAAAAGTGTCATAACAAGCTTATCTTTACCTTGTAGACCACAGTAGAAAACCAGGGTGGCATGAACACCAGGTTACACAGCCTGGCTGTAGGGCACTGCTGCTCCACACACACCAGAAGGGCAACCTCCCCCAATCGTCCCAGTCCAACCAGCTCCACAGGAACCTTCAGCACCACTTCAGCCTGCTCCTCATAAACTCCTGGATGGAGAACCACACGGTCATATGGTCCCACCATTCCAAGGGCACCTCGCAGTGTCTCAAACTCACACCCTGGCCCCACATGCCAAACCCTGCGGTCTTTCCGGCGGCGGAAGAAGAGGAGACAGGCAGAGGACTGAGGTTCTGGCCCGTTCTGAGTCCAGGTCCGGGTAGCCAGCGCATGCTGCTTCAGCGCCTCTCTCCAGGATGGAGGCTCCAGATGAGGCTGACTGGGCCAGTTGGGATGTCGGCACTCTGGGCAGCCAAGGCACAGTTGTCTCCAGCGGGTGTTATCTAAAGAGATGACGAGCTCCCGCCAGGCACGGCACACTTGGCAGCAGCGGCCCAGGTCAGGGAGAGGCAGGTAGGCTAAGATAACCCTCCACAGCTCCACCGGGAGGATGCCCACCTCCATGGTAGCAGAGACACCGGCTGGAGAGCACCGTGACGGGAGGGGTACCTGGAAACAGTCAGTCACACACGCAGGCGCAGTAAGTGCAACAGGAAGCCGCTGCTGTTACACAACAACACAGTTAAACATGCAAACATGAGTTTTAAATGCACAAACAGACACATTATCTTTGCTACTGTGGACAGATGCTGCTATGATATGCAAGCATGGGTCAATTTAGCAGGAAAACGACTCGCAGCAAAATATTCATAGTGAAAATAACGCTGTCATTTCAGTAACATGATGTTTGGCATTTACGTTATTGATCGTGTTTTTTTCCTCCGCAAAATAAGGTGAACGTTTGCAAAGACTGTTAGCCTGCTCCTGCGTAACTTAGCCTGCTGGTGTTAGCATGCCATCTCATCCAGCACAGGAAAGCATCGCAGCCATCAAATACAAAAAGCCTTACCCTTTCAAGAGCTTGCCATTGTGAGATGCATCAACACATGGGAGAGGTCCAGATCTTTCTACTTGTTTTTACATGTCTACGATAGCGACCTTTTTCTCACTGCTTCCTTCCAGGGTCCATAACAACCCTTGATCAATGCAGATGTATCATCATAATGGAGTTCAGGAGCTTCCAGATTACAGACACTGGAAACGACCAGAGAGCTGGTCCGTTTTCCGCTTCCAAAAGTGGGCGTTTACCTCATGAGCATGGACTGCTGTTAACATTGTTGTTAACCACTTTAAACCCATCATGTAATATAGGCCTATATGTTTTTATGCTGACCTGATGCTGAGGAAAGTGGGTGGCGCTTTTGTCCTCATTCCCATCTTACCTCTCACATCTGCATCCAGTCTAGCCCAACAAACAATACAGTGAGTGTCTTTCCCAATACAATCTTTGTCGTCCAAGTGCCCCCAATGTTTTTATGACTCATACGTTTCATACAAAGCTTATTGAAAAACACGGCTATGTTATTCCCAGTTTAAGGCAAGGCAAGGCAGCTTTATTTGTATAGCGCATTTCATACACGCAGGCAATTCAATGTGCTTTACATTAAAACATTAGAAGCATTGGAAACATTTAGACAGGCATAAAAGAGCACAATTAAAATGACAAATATAATAAAACAGAAAAGAAAAGGAAAATTAGAAATATATTAAAAATTACATTAACCTTTTTAATTTACAGTGAGTTAAAATAAGCTAAGATAGGAAGGCAGTGATAAATAAAAAAGTATCAATCTTTGATTTAAAAGAGGTGAGAGTTGGAGCGGACCTACAGCTTTCAGGGAGTGTGTTCCAGATATGTGGTGCATAACGACTAAACACGGCTTCACCATGTTTCATTCTGACTCTACCTGGACTGAAAGCAGACCAGTACCTGATGACCTCAGAGGTCGAGGTGGTTCATAAAGTAGTAGCAGATCAGCAATGTATTTTGGGCCTAAACCATTCAGTGCTTTATAAACCATCAGCAGGATTGTAAAGTATATTCTCTGACAGACAGGAAGCCAGTGTAGAGATCCAAGAACTGGAGTGATGTGGTGTACTTTCTTGGTCCTTGTTAGGACTCGAGTAGCAGCATTCTGTATGAGCTGCAGCCGTCTGATGGACTTTTTAGGGAGTCCTGTAAAGACCCCGTTACAGTAGTCTAGTCTTCTAAAGATAAATGCATGGACGAGTTTTTCTGCACCCTGCTGAGACATGAGCACTTTAACCCTTGATATATTCTGTTGGTTTAAACCAACAGAATGATGTAGCCTACTCTCCCATTTTCATAGCTACTTTACATATTATGTTTACACTGCTACTCAGTGCGCTTTAGGAAAATCAGAGTATTTTAATACAATATATGATGTTATATCTCTTAGATTTAGACTTTATAAAAAAGTATACAGAAATAATTGAAAAACTGAAATGCATTCTTCGCACAATTTGCATTATATAGGAAGATATAGAGACTGTCATCAATCATTTGTAATGGTTCAAATGCTATGATTAATCAGAAATGATTGATGACAGGCATAGGAAATAATGAAAAATGTTTAACCTCTAAAAAATTGTGTTACAAATTTAAAAAATCCTGAAGGAAACATTTACAGTTGGCAAACTGGTATGTTTCCCCCTGCAGTGATATGTGTCTGCTTCAACATTGAGGCATCATATCTGACGACTTACACTTTCATACTCAAAGCTCATGACCACAGGCGAGGCATCTACACCTTTGTTTTAAATGCCTGACTTTTCTTCACTGTTTGTGTCTCCTGACCCGGTTTTGAAGTCCTTAAAATGTTTTCTGTTGAACATGTATTTTGACAACAACATAGGTCTGCCTTATTTGGTGATCAACACCCAGCTGTGACGAAACATCATGTTGTCTGGCTGGTATCATAAGGATGAGCTGGAATTAATTCCAGCTTAACTGATGAAAGGGATCAGGTGTGTTGATGGTCACGTGTGTCAAGTAAATGGTGGGAAAACTACAGTGAATGGAGGACGGGTGGGAGTGGCTGGAGAGTTAGTGCCAGATGAGACAGACATGGGATTAATAAAAGGATGATGCGGAGACGGAAGTGCTTTGACCCCTGGATTTCAAAACATTTTGAATCATTTCCCAATTCCACACCAGCTTGCATCTTAATGCATTTTCATTTCCTCTTTTCCTTTGTCTCTTTGTCTTACTCTATGTAAGTTTATATCACTGCCTAAATAGGTGGAGATAGACAGACAGGAAATAACTTCCCTTTTGGACCCAGTGTCTTAAACAGTTTTCAAGAGTTCATTGCTTTTACTGGTATTATCAATCCAAATAATTTCCTTATTCTGTTTTACATTTTCCCACATACAGCAATATCTCTGCAGTTGATAAATACATATTTTACAGCTCAGAGCAAAGTTTCAATGATTTGCCAATAAAGTATTTAGTCTTAGACATCAATATAAAAGGGAACTGCTTCTTAGTAAAGGTTAAATTAAGCTAAGTTTCTCAAAGAAACAAAATATAATTTGACCTTTACATGATAGACTTTGCGAAAGGCACCAGTACTGATTTGAGTAATGACCCCAGAAAAGCAAGAATACCCATTGAATTTTGTTGCCTTCATTCCTGAAGTCCCAGATTGCATTGTTGATTGCTGGGAAAGTAACAGCAATATTATACTGCTGTTGCTGTTGACTGTTGTTCTAATCACTTTAAGGGACAGAAACCAGATGTTTCTGAGACATTACACATTGAAAGTGTATTTAAATTAGGGGCATGCTGGACTAAAACAATATGAAGTCAGTGATAGGAGAGCTAGTTGTAGTCCTGCTGGTGTGCATATTTGTCCAATAGGTGGCAATGTTCTTCCACTGAGAACTCCCTGTGGCGATGCACGCTGTCCTAAAGAAATATACACAGAGTACTTTAAAGACAAACTGTGCTTTTAAGTCAATTTATTGTGTTTCCCCTCGACAAATAACAACAATACCTCTCAAAAAACTTTGCAGAAGAATGAGAAAAGAACACTTACACATGTCTTTAAAATATAGAGAACAGAGCAGTGTTCAGTAGAAACATTGAACTCTTAAAATAATCTCAGAAGACAAGAACCGAGAAAGAAGACCAGATTTGTACAATGGAATATTTCAGATACATTTGCATACAGTACATGTTATTAAGACATTATGTGATTATTTTATTGAGCATTGTCAATACATTTTTTAAACAAATCTCCTAACCTTCTTCCAACTGTAACAACTCCAACAGACAACACCTTCTAAAGTAAAAAAAAATTATGTGTAATACATTTAGCTTTGAATACAAGTTGCTTTTACCCTGCCATCATTTTTTGCAGGCACTTGTAAGATTTAAAGTTTGTTGGGTGATTTGAACAAACCCTCTTGACTCACTCATCAGTTGCCAAATAAATCTTTCTCATCAAGCAGAACAAGCTCCTTGTGCTCCACCTCTGCCATCCATGCTACCACTCTGAGCTTCAGTGTTGCTGAAAATGTGTGTTGCAAAGCTTCTTCTCTCTGAGTCACATCTAAAAAGGTTATTTTTCAAGGTGCCTACAGAGAAAAAAAATACAAATGTTTAAATGTAGGCAGTGTCACTTCACTATCAAACATCCTGAATATGGTAAATTGATAGACAACGACTATTTAGATGACACCTGATCATAAAGACAAACGATTTGAAGAAGGAAATAGCAACAAGACTTTTAATACACAATTTAAATTCAATACTGTGGCTTGAATTAAGATACTTGTTGCCTTAAATCTCAATTTATGCTTGTTTTTCTTTTTTAAATTAGATCAATTTTTTGGTAATTACATTTTCTTTTGATTGCCTGGACAGCAGCAGCTGCCTCTGGGTTTGTACTGGTTTGCCCTGCTCATATGGCCAATTCAGACAAAATGTAGCAGCTTCCTGCACATGAAAACACCCTTATCTCTAACTGAATACTTTAGGAATGGCTTTTTATATTACTGCCTTAAACTGCAATAAATGTGGTTGTTAGATTCCCTGTGAATACAGACATGCCTCTGTGCATTGCATTGCTGTCAACTGCAGACCCTTAACCTTAACAATATATATTACTCTCGTTTGAATAAGGTCTCTTCATAATCTATCAATCGCAAAAATCATAGTGAAGATGAACTTACTGTGCCTGCTGTCTCTCAAATGTTTTTTTGACCCATGGAACTTTAGGGTCCAGACAAATCCTTCTCCCATCATTTTTAAGAGTGGCACTGCAGAGTCAAAGACAGGTTATAACAGAACAGACACATTCTGAAGCTTTCCTGACAATAGGAGATAAACTATAAAGAGTTGTCTCACATGAGCTCCATTTCTTTGCAGTGGGAACTGGGCTGGATCACCTGCACAGTTCCTATTAATCGTCCAATGAATCTCCTTTCCTTGGTTATGCATTGACATCGATTCAATCCTTGATCACTGAAGCTGATACCTGAGATTGTGAGAGGTATTGCAGAAGATGCTCAATGTAACACAGATTGCATATATTAAATGTAAAATTCCAAGCTATTCTCTTTTATTTTAAATATATTGCACAAAGACTTACCCTCAGGGATAACCAGGAAAACCAAAAGTGCCAAAAAAAGTTATGGCAGACATATCTTCTCTGCTGATGTCTGAGAAATTGTCTAATTGTCAGGACTTGTGTCAATCAGCAGACTGATAACAGTCACACCAAGTTCAGCTCTTTCCTCCGAAGCTGTAAAAAATGTGACGCAAGTCTGCTTTTATGTGCCTGTTTCTCTCCTTTTTTCTCTCCTCCTTCCATAAATCCAAGAATAAAAACATGAGAAGATAAAGGAGGAGTCATGATTGTTGGACTGAATTCAAAGCTGCTCTTCCACAGAAAATGAGTCTTCATTTTGTAATGTAATACTATTTCTGTGTTCTAGTCAACATACAGTTATGGCCAAAAGTTTTGAGAATGACACAAATATTACATTTTCACAAAGTCTGCTGCTTCAGGGTTTTTAGGTGTTTTTGTCAGATGTTTCTATGGTATAATGAAATACAATTAGAAGCATTTCATAAGTATCAAAAGCTTTTGTTGAGAATTACACAGAATTCATGCAATAAGTCAATATTTGCAGTGTTGACCCTTCTTTTTCAAGACCTCTGCAATTCTCCCTGGCATGCTGTCAATCAACTTCTGGACCAAATCCTGACTGATGGCAGTCCATTCTTGCATAATCAATGCTTGGAGTTTGTCAGAATTTGTGGGTTTTTTAATGTCCACCCGCCTCTTGAGGCTTGACCACAAGTTCTCAATGGGATTAAGATCTGGGGAGTTTCCTGGCCAAGGGCCCAAAATCTTAATGTTTTGTTCCCCGAGCCATTTTGTTATGACTTTTGCTTTATGGCAAGGTGCTCCATCATGCTGGAAAAGGCATTCTTCATCACCAAACTGCCCTTGGATGGTTGGGAGAAGTTGCTCTGGGAGGACGTTCTGGTATCATTCTTTATTCATGGCTGTGTTTTTAGGCAAGATTGTGAGAGAGCCCACTCCCTTGACCGAAAAGCAACCCCACACATGAATGGTCTCAGGATGCTTCACTGTTGGCAAGAGACAGGACTGATGGTAGCGCTCACCTCGTCTTCTCCGAACAAGCCTTCCTCCAGATGCCCCAAAAAATCGGAAAGGGGATTCATCAGAGAAAATGACTTTACCCCAGTCCTCAGCAGTCCAGTCCCTGTACCTTCTGCAGAATATCAGTCTGGCTTCTTTGCTGCCCTCCTTGACACCAGGCCTTCCTCCAAAAGTCTTGGCCTCACTGTGCGTGCAGATGCACTCACACCTGCCTGCTACCATTCCTGAGCAAGCTCTGCACTGCACAGCTGTAACACCTTCAGGAGACGGTCCTGGCGCTTGCTGGACTTTCTTGGGCACCCTGAAGCCTGTTTGGCAACAATTGAACCTCTCTCCTTGAAGTTCTTGATAATTCGATAGACGGTTGACTGAGGTGCAATCTTACTCGCTGCTATAAACTTCCCTGTTAGGCCCTTTTTGTGCAATGCAATGATGGCTGCACGTGTTTCCTTGCAGGTAACCATGGCTAACAGATGAGGAACAATGGTGTCATGCACCATCTTCGTTTTAAAGTGTCCAGTCACTCAATCATGACAGATTGATCGCCAGCCTTGTCCTCATCAAAACCCACACCTGTGTTAATGTGTGTGACACCTGTGTGTCATTGAAATTATGTTAGCTGGTCCTTTTGTGGCAGGGCTGAAATGCAGTGGAAATGTGTTTTTGGTGATAAAGTTCATTTTCAAGGCAAAGAGGGACTTTGCAATTAATTGCAGTTGAGCTGATCACTCCTCATAACATTCTGGAGTATATGCAAATTGCCATTATAAAAACTGAAACAGCAGACTTTGTGAAAATTAATAGTTGTGTCATTCTCAAAACTTTTGTCCATGACTGTACAAGCTTTCCATTTTGTAGACTACTGTTAAAAAAAGAATGCATGGGAATGTTTCCACATTGGGGCAGCAGATATCACTTCACTGGAAGTACTCTGGAATTGAGACTGTGCAAATAAACAATAGCTTTCTTTGTAAGCCTACAGGCCAGAATCTCTTTCTCAATAGATTTGATCTAAAATGAAAATCAATGGCCAATGCAAATTATCTGGTGCTGCAGAGGTCACTCTGCATGGATATAACTGGAATACAACAGTGTGTGCCAAACAACACACTATTTATATTATCTGTCTTTTTATTGTTTTACTTTAGTATTTTGAAATATTTTGTTTTTGCTATATAACCTCAAAAAAGCCTTTCAAAGTCAACAAGTACATTCACATCTGTTCTCGTCCAAACAAGTTACAATTTTGAAGAAAATATGTCTAGGGTTTAAAACCACAATGGGTATAAACCTTTCAAAATACAAGTATGAGAAAAGATATTGCCTGATTTCTATTGCAAATACAAGTATGTAGTGTGCAGTGTACAGCCATGCACTATGCATGCAAAGAAAAAAAGTTTAGGCCTTTAATGTATGTTTGTCATATAGGAGAAAGTGAAGACAAGTCAGCATGTTCTAACATGATGCTAAACGTCAGAGCAACAGTTACACATGTGGAATGTTGACTCTTTCAGGGCCTTGCGTCACATGTATATACCCCGACTCAAAGTTTTGTGTGTGTGTGTGTGTGTGTGTGTGTGTGTGTGTGTGTGTGTGTGTGTGTGTGTGTGTGTGTGTGTGTGTGTGTGTGTGTGTGTGTGTGTGTGTCTGTTTATCAATCCAAGAAGTCCCCCCTAATTTCCCGTAATCACAAGTTCTTAGCTGCCTGTGACTCTTCCTTTTTGCTGACTCTCACTTCCTCATATTGAATACAAACAACTGTATTAAATGCAGCTGAAACTTATTGTTAGTTATTACAAAAGAGCCTGCTTAATTAGCAGTACTTGAGCACACCTATCAGCTTACCTCTCAAGGAAGGGAAAGCGCTTAGCAAGTTCATGATTCACTCCTGATTTTCCCAGCTGCTGTTTACACCCTCATTAACTCCGTCTTTGTATTTGGTTTCGGTGTGCAGTGTGTGCCTGCTTTTAAAGCACGCTACTATAGGGTAAGGATAAGTGATAGTAAATGTTATCAGTCATGAGCCATTCAAGATAAAACAACCTCTCTCCATTGCACCTCACCACACTATGCTCTTGTGTTTATGCCAAGTTATTAAATGCTATACACTTCTGTAGTGCACTATGCAAGGTAAGAAGATGGCAATATGGACCAAAGCACTTGACTTAAAAAGTCTAAGGACACTTTTAACATACCAGAATACCAGAACGAACCAGTAGTAGAAGAGTTGCAAAGTCTTGTCAAAGGTTAGCAGATATTTATAGACTTTTCTCTCTTCTGAATTACTTAAACATGAAAAATATAGCAAACAAGCAAAGAAATTAAAACTTGGACCTGAGGAAGCCCATGAAATGTTAGAGGATCACCAAAGTTATAAAGACACAATGTCTGAAAACCCTTAATGTCTGAACCAGATCTTTGTGCCAGTTTGTTAGATTAATGTTTCAAATTTCACAGGAAAAGTTTGAACGTTTAAACCAGAGAAAGTGTAAAGGAATCCAAAACATAACTGGTTTATCTTTTTACAATCTTAAATATCTGTTTTTAGTATGAAGGCATTACCACGTCTAGTGTTACAGTCATTTCAGTATGCACCAATGTGGTATAATGCTACTGATGATGACCTTGCCATCTCTTTACCGAAATCCATCTTAGATTTCATAACTGAGGAACCATGACCCCGATGCAGGGCCACTTGCGTTTGTTTAGTTTTGAGTTTGAATATTTCCTTATTTCTGCAGTTTTATGCTTTGCAATGATAACACATTTTGCTGATTTTAACAGAAGTCATGATGTCAAACATGATATCATCTTACTTCCCCTGAGTTTCTCACAAAGCATGATTTCCCTTTTGTGAGTTTGACATTACTTCTGCTCTATAAAATGTTCTCTTTATCTCTACAGGAGTGCCGGTGTTCATGACTTGTCTTTTTGATATAGATGAAAACAGGAAATACAACAAATGCACAACCTCTGAACATTTTCTCCTCACTATGTTGCACTCTGGAAATTTTTAATTCCTAAACCATCTAATACCAGTACTCCACTTTTAGTGACAACAAGTGATATTAGGGGAAAACCACTTCCACAAAAAATGTATCCCATTTAGTGTAGGACACATGTTGCCAGTCATGCCATTTCACCTTAATATTAAGTTAAAAACTTTCCAGTGAAGTGCCTCACGTGTTCTCTTTCACCAGGTTTTCACACTTCTTGTTTTTATTGCTGCACATTTAAAGTAGATGTCACAATTAAAGGAAAAGAACTGTGTGGTTGTGATATCTGGTCATTACTTCTGTCCAGCTTAGGGTTTTACATCTTAGTTTCTTTTCAATAGAGAAACGGGGCATCAATAATTAAACAATAATGTGTAAACTCTTCAAGCTTAGCCCCCCCCCATCTTCAGAAGTTACTCCATCGGATTCTGCTTTGTGAGAATGGCTGACTTGAAGTGGTGACTGCCAGACAGAAAGATGTGTTGGAGCTTGTTGAGGTTGTGTCAGGGTGAAGTCCCATGAAAAAGTTTTTGGCACATCTCCTGCCGTTTCCTCAGGAATGTCAAACACATAAGCCAGCAGTTCATGGACTTTCTGATGAGTGTCATATTTGCCTTGTGGTGTTAAAAACACAATAAATCCCACTTTAGGGCTAAATTAAACATGTCGAGGCAGAGGCAACAAGAGGGGGGTCCTGGGGTCCTCCCCCAGGTAATCTTGATCCATAACACTTAATTCCCTATATTATGGTGCATTTTTGTGTGACCATTTGTGGTAGAAATTAAATTATGAAATAGTGTTAAATATCTTTTAAAAGAGTTTTTGTAGCTCTTAAACACCTGTTTAGCTGTTCTTGTGTGGAAAACATGTAAACACAGAGGTCATGAATGAGCTCTTGATGCATCAATTCCACTTCCTGTCCACTTCAGATGACTATACCTGAGTTAAACATTCCTCAGCCACTCATTCACAGATTGCATTCAAATGTTCATTTTATTGCAAGCAATATCTAAAAAGGAAGACACAAAATTATTGAGACATGTTAAAAAAAAAAAAGAATTCAACTCCCTGTATGGCCCTCACATTCTAGGAAGATTTGATGTTATTTAGTAGAATAGTTCAATATAAATGGAATGGTAAAATGAACTGATTAAACACTTTGATAAACTTAACTCACAAACCTTTCATGACAACCAAACATCTCAAATACATTTTATTCTCTATAAGGGCATCCACTCATTGCTTTATAACATTCAATCCAATGGGGAAGCTTCCAGACATCACTTTTTTGAACATTGAATCCACTGGAGGGGCACCCAGAGGGCACTTATTAACATCTTATTGAAGGACATGCAGAAGGCACTTTATTACATTTTATCAACATGGGAGGGCATCCAACGGACACTTTTTACATTAAGTTCTGTAGAAGGGCACCCAGAGGGCACTTTTTTTAGATTTTATCTGCTGGAGGGGCATCCAGAAGGCATTTATCAATGTATTAACCACCGGAAAGGGGGACCACAAAAAACATTTTGATGTGTTTTTCACTGAAAGGGCACCATAAAAGGTTATTTGTGGAATTTGATCTAATACAGGGGGATCTAAGAGGTCATTCACCTGGGTTGTTTTCAAGCATGAGGGAACCCTGGGGGATTGCTCCCCTACACCCCCTTCCCCTCTCTGAGTACACCACTGAAAGTTTGTGACTTGTTTTGTTATGCATTTTAGGGCACACTAAGGAAGGCAGGTGCGTGTATGTTATGTAAAGAATATTCAATCCACTTCTCCACCTCTTTTTTTGTAAATTGTGTCAAATCACAACTCAAATTATACAATTACACCTTACATATATAGTACAGCTATAGGTCACATATACAAAACATTTACCATTGGAAAAACAGATTTTTCATAAATGGAAACCTCATTCAAATCTTGGCACCAAGTGGACGACCATCTGCCTTAATAATTTTAGTTTATAGAAAAAAGCAACAAGGAATAGACGGACAAAATCAGACAGATACATGTGACACCAGACAAACCTTAATAAACTTCTGCAGGCTGCTGACTTGCCATGATAGAGATCAATAAACATGCCTTTTTGGCACATGCGGGGAAGTATTGAATATCTCTTGAAAGTGTTCTTGTAGCTCTTAAACGCTTGTTTATCTGTTCTTGTGCGGGAAACATGTCAACACAAAGGTAATGAATGAGCTCTTGATGCATCAGTTCCACTTACTGTAGAGGAAACTTTAGATGAGTTAAACATTCACCAGCCACTCACTCACAGATTGCATTCAAATGTTCATTTTATTGCATGCGATGTCTAAATTGATTAATAATTTACCAACTTCTTATCTGTGGACTCTAAGTGAGTAATAGTGTATTGTATGATACAGCAGGGACCTTGATATCGCAAAGCCTTTCTCTGAAACATTCCTTTAACATTAACAGATTACTCTAACAAACTTTTAGTCACTGTGTTTTTCCAAATGATAATTGTAAGGGTGACAAGTGTGCCCCGTGAGCCCGCATATCTGTCAATCCAAAAATCCTCACTGTGTAAATTCCCTGAAACAGTTGACTCTCCAAGTTTGCGCAACATCTTGGTTTGAGAATGAGTCACTTCCAGGAGCTGGCTATAAAAGGAGACACACTCCCCTTTACAGCGCTAGATTCAAACAGCAGAGCAAGAACGCAGCTGAAGCAAGAAAAGGAGAAGCTGAGGAGAGACTTAAGTGAGCCAAAGGAACAAGAAAAGTGGAAGAATAAGAAACTTATTTACTTCTACAACAAGCTTCATTAGACAATAGAATTCTTATCCTTAAGTTTTACAGAAGTTGTAAGGTCAAAATGATGAGCAGCAGAGTTATCTTCGCAACAATTGTGGTGCTCCTGGCCCTTTTGACTATGAGTGAAGGTAAGACTTCTTTTTCAAGGGTTTAATACAACAGAATTGAGCTATGCTTGTTTCTCTTTTTTCAAGTTTATTTTTTTCCATCTTGGCATCTGAACTGTCTCTGTTTTGCACATTCTCCTGTTCTTTTTTCCCCTCAATGCTTAAGAGTTTTCTCTGATAACTGTTGCACTTTGTAACCACATGTTTCTTTTGTATGTGTCCTATCAGGAATGAGTCTGGGGGTGGAGAAGCACTGCCGCTGCATCCAGACAGAGAGCAAACCCATCGGCCGCCACATTGAGAAAGTCGAGCTGATTCCTGCAAACTCCCACTGCGAGGAGACTGAAATCATGTAAGGCCCTAATTGAAACCCTTCATCATCTTTACATTGTGATGAAGATAGAGAATAAGCAATTGTTACTTAATGACTTTTTCCATAAAGTGTTCATCAAAGTCCGGGTGTTGTGACTTAATCTCTCCTTCTTCCTTGGTGTTGCAGTGCCACTCTGAAGAAGACAAAGCAAGAAGTTTGCCTTGATCCTGAGGCTCCATGGGTTAAGAGAGTCATTAATAGGATCATGTTAACGTAAGTATTAGTCAGAGATACAGCATTTGTTGGTTTAGTTTAATTGAACAAACTGGGAAAAATTTACCAAAATGTTCACAAACTAACCATTTATTTCGTTTCTTTCCTCAACAGAAAAAGACGCTGAGCTGTCCAGGAGAGGAGTGTGTGTGGAAACTTTCTGTTTATGACATACCAAACAGTATTTATTTTTGTAAGGGGATGATTTAATCACAACATCTCATCCCATTTCATACTGAAGGGCTGCTTATTGTCCTGGTCAGTTATTGCAAACTTGGAATGGCATTTAACAGAATGAGTATGTTTGTATCAAACACTTATTTATTTAGAACTATGTCAGTGTTGGTTTGAATGTTACTTGTGTGTTATTGCTAGCTTGTCTTTTTAAGAAGTGTTAAACATATTTATTTATGTATTTATGATATGTTATTTCATTGGATTCAATTGCTCTGTCTTTTGACACTGTAAATAAAGTACAACTGTAAATTAAATTAAAGCTTTCTTCAATTATTTCCCTTCAAAAAATACTATAAAAGGTGTAGTCAGATATTCTTTGCATCATTTGAGAACATTAAAGCCTCTGTGAGGAACCTTAAAGCCTCTGTAAGGAACCTTATGTTTGTGTCAATATTGGAGCCCTTTGTAGAGAAAGTGTTTTCTCTTTGCTGATCTTTGCCCGTATGCAGAAGTAATATTTTCTGACAAGAAATATCATTCTGCTGTCTTTTAACCTTCTGATTTATTTTTTTATTTTTTTATTAGGATCCCCATTAGCTTCCACATTGTGGTTGCTAGTCTTCCTGGGGTCCACACAACAAAACAAAAACAAGAATAACAATTATTTAAAATCACACATTATCCATAAAACAAAGATGCAATAGCAGCCAATTATAAAAATCAAGAATGAAAATAAAAAATAAACTAAGTATCTGAGCAAATAAACCATAAGTAGCATTAAACTACAAAATAAACACAAACTACAAAATAAACACAAACACATGGCACCAAAAATGAATAAAACAAAGACTTTCAAAACAGTTTGGTTCTGGTTCTGTTGGCTTCAGTTTGGTTCTGGTTCTGGTTCTGTTTGCTTGAGTTTGGTTCTGGTTCTGTTTGCTTGAGTTTGGTTCTGGTTCTGGTTCTGTTTGCTTGAGTTCGGTTCTGGTTCGGTTCGGTTCTGGTTCGGTTCTGGTACGGTTCTGGTACGGTTCTTGTTCGGTTCTGTTCTGGTTCTGTTCTGGTTCGGTTTTGGTACGATTCTGGTATGGTTCTGATTCTGTTCGGTTCTGGTTCAGTTCTGGTACGGTTCTGGTTCGGTTCTGGTTCAGGTCTGGTTCGGTTCTGGTTGGGTTTGCTTGAGTTTGGTTCTGGTTCTGTTTGCTTGAGTTTGGTTCTGGTTCTGGTTCTGTTTGCTTGAGTTTGGTTCTGGTTCTGTTCTGGTTCTGTTCTGTTCTGGTTCGGTTCTGTTCTGGTTCGGTTCTGTTCAGGTTCTGTTCTGGTTCGGTTTTGGTACGGTTCTGATTCGGTTCTGGTTCGGTTCTGGTTCAGTTCTGGTACGGTTCTGTTTCGGTTCTGGTTCAGGTCTGGTTCGGTTCTGGTTGGGTTTGCTTGAGTTTGGTTCTGGTTCTGTTTGCTTGAGTTTGGTTTTAGTTCTGTTTGCATGAGTTTGGTTCTGGTTCTGTTTGCTTAAGTTAAGTTGTGGTTCTAACCCTAACCCTAAAACTAACCCTAACCCTAACACTAATCCTAATCCTAACCCTAACCCTAATCCCAACCCTAACCCTAACCCCAATCACAACCCTAACCCTAATCATAACACTAACCCTAATCCTAACCCTAACCCTAATCATAACCCTTATTCTAACCCTAACCCTAATCCTAACCCTAATCCTAACCCCAACCCTAAACCTAACCCTAATCCTAACCCTAACCCTAATCATAACCCTAATCTTAACCTTAACCATAATCAATACCCTAACCCTAATCACAACCCTAACCCTAACCCTTATCACAACCCTTCCCCTTATCACAACCCTAACCCTAATCAAAACCCTAACCCTAATCACAACCCTAACCCTAACCCTTATCACAACCCTTCCCCTTATCAAAACCCTAACCCTAATCACAACCCTAAACCTAATCACAACCCTAACCCTAACCTTAACCCTAATCACAACCCTAACCCTAAACCTAACCCTAACCCTAATCCTTACCCAAACCCTAATCATAACCCTAACCCTAATCATAACCTTAACCCTAATCAATACCCTAACCCTAATCACAACCCTAACCCTAACCCTAATCACAACCCTAACCCTAATCACAACCCTAACCCTGACCCTAATCACAACCCTAACCCTAATCAGAACCCTAACCCTAATCACAACCCTAACCTTAACCCTAATCACAACCCTAACCCTAATCACAACCCTAACCTTAACCCTAACCCTAATCACAACCCTAACCCTAACCCTAATCCTAACCCTAACCCTAATCATAACCTTAACCCTAATCAATACCCTAACCCTAATCACAACCCTAACCCTAATCACAACCCTAACCCTAATCTCAACCCTAACCCTAATCACAACCCTAACCCTAATCACAATCCTAACCCTAACCCTAATCACAACCCTAACCCTAAACCTAACCCTAATCATAACCCTAACCCTAATCATAACCTTAACCCTAATCAATACCCTAACCCTAATCACAACCCTAACCCTGTCCCTAATCACAACCCTAACCCTAATCACAACCCTAACCGTAAACCTAACCCTAATCATAACCTTAACCCTAATCAATACCCTAACCCTAATCACAACCCTAACCCTGACCCTAATCACAACCCTAACCCTAATCACAACCCTAACCCTAACCCTAATCACAACCCTAACCCTAACCCTACTCACAACCCTAACCCTAACCCTAATCACAACCCTAACCCTAAACCTAACCTTAATCATAACCTTAACCCTAACCCTAGGGTTCCAGCACAGCGTGCACTAAACTTTCAATGAATGGGGATGTGTTTTTTTTAATAGGGTCAGGTCACACACAGCCATCTTGGAATAATTTTCCAGGACTATATGTGATTTTCCAGGACATTTTACTTTTTCTCCCATTTTCCAGGTGTTTTCCATTACTGGAAAACTGGTCAACTGTTTTCCAGGTTTTCCAGGTTTTCCAGGACACGTGGGAACCCTGTCTCATGTTAGTGGGGACTTGATTCCAGGCAGAGGAACCTGTAAAAAGAACAGATCTCATCATACAGTTGGTTCTAGGACTTGGTGTTAGCAGATGACCAGTGCTCACATGACGTGTAGTATGATTAAAACCAGAATATTTGAGTATATTACAAAAGAACTGTGGTGTGTTGTTCCATGTAACAGTTTGCATAAATGACAGGAGACGTGGTTTTAATTTAGCCTCCACAGTTAGCCAATATAATCTTTTATGCATCTCAAGCACATTAGTATGAAAAGAACAGTTCAGAGCCAATCTGGCAGCTCTATTTTGTACAACTTGAAGTTTTTTTTAGATGTTTTTCAGCAGCACTTGACCAGATAAGCAGACTACTCATTGTGTGACAGAACAAGTGACCTAACAACATCTGACAAGAAGGTGGAACAAATCCAGAACATTTCCTTGAAATAGCTGATGTGTCAGTAATCTGGGAATCCTTTGTATGGAATCATAATCAAAAGTTGATTTTAACAGCATGCTTTTGATCTCCTTGTATTAATATTTTTTAAAAGGTCTTTTACTACTTTAGTACTTTGATTTTTTTTCTGGGTTATATACCCTGAATCATAGTTACATATTGAACCATGACATCATAGTCATAATTCATCATTGTCAATACTTTAGATCCATAGAACATGGAGTTGCTGGTCTGATGACCTCATTGTGCTGCAGGGCCTAAGCCTGAGTTTGGTATTATATGCATAAATAACATCATAGTCCAAGAATGTACAGAGAAGTTTGATAAGGCATAGTTTAAACAATTTAACCTTTGAAATGCACCAATAAAACAATTTTTAATGCATTTAACTGTCACATCTTCTGTCAGTAAAATCAGATTGAGGCACCTCGCTTGTTGTTGCATGTAGGAACCACCCAACCCCTGCAGATATAATTATCCCCAGGATTATGATGCTAAGGTTTTCTTTGCTATTAATGATTCAGCCCCCCCCCAAAAAAGAAAAAAGAGGATACCCCAACTATAAAACATTGAACCTTTTAGCAGTACTGCTGCAGGATTACTGGATCTTTCATGTGCCATTTGTAAAGTAGTTTTACATGGCACACGCATCATTTTGAGAAAACTTTTATGACATTTTTCTGTCTTGAATAAGCAATCCATGCATACTTAAATCATAAACTTTTATGCCCCCGAGTCTCAGACCGTCGCTGCACGTTTCTTTTTAAGTCAACAGTCTGGTTCTCGAGTTTCCAATAGTAGTTGTGGTGCATTAAAATGTACGCACACATGGTAGGCTATTGTTTGAAATATACAATATGTAGCGACAGAAGCTGTTTTCTTTTAATGTTTTAGTATTTGTTTGTATTTGGTGTGTGAGAATGCAGGCAAAGGGGCGGGACTGATTGCACAGCCAGAGGTAGGCGCGGTAGTGCGGTGTCTGATGCGCGCACAGAGACGACACTTGCAAGGCTGGACGGACACGCTCCACGGAAACCGGAATGCTCACAAAATGATGCGTCTACGAGCTGTGACAAGCCGCTTCGTGTGAGGAAAACAGAAAAACAGAATACTCCAGATCTCCAGATTGAAGCGCTCGCACAGGCAGTGCAATTGCTGCAGGAATCATCCCGCCGATGCGCTTCTGCTGTGTATGAATCCCTCCGTTTGGTTTGCAGGTCCAGGACAAACTCGGGCGGCGTTGACGACTGTGTGTGGTGGATACTGTTTGTGAGTGCACCTTATCTGCGTCTCCCCTTGGCACCGATTTCAGAATGGCGTTAACGATCTGCACGAGATTTACCGATGAATATCAGCTGTTCGAGGAACTGGGAAAGTAAGGAGCATTTTTTTAAGCATCCGGCATCATCATCTCTGTATGAAATGTCAGCCTGTTATGTAATGGGCCGCCTGGCTTAAGGACGCGGATTCCAGTCTCTGTGCGTTTTTGTATATGTGTGATTGTGCGTGTGTGCGCGTCGCTGGTAGCCATAAAGCCATGATGCAGGGGGGCTAAAATACGCTGTAATGTTTCATGCGGGCCTGTGCAGTGTGGCATCCTGTTTGTTTTAATCCCACATCTGAACGCCCTGCTTACGTTTTGTCCTTACGAAAGAAGATGTCGAAGCGAGCGCGTCGTCATTTAGCCTCCATCCTGTACAGCCACCGATGTTGCATTTCGACCTTTGGGTGCCACAGGAGGGCGAGGAGCTCCCATGTTGTAAATTGAACGGGGGTGAAATGCAATCGGGGTGTGTGAAATGGTGAGACTTAGAAACCCACCTCCCCCTATCTCCCTCTTTCTCTCCCTGCCCACCCCCCCCAACCCCAAATCCCCTCCTCCCGCTTGACAGAAATACACACTCGGTAATGCGACAGCGGACCATGTAGTTGGCGATGACACATTCTTCAGCCAAGCACCGAGCTGCGGTCAATTATCGGACACAGACAGGGAATTCCTCACCCCTGGGAGAGGGAGAGCTGGGGTGATCCAGGTACATGCGTGTGTGCGCGCGCGCGCGCTCACGGATGTCTTCATGTATACCTCTGTTTTCAAGTATGGCAGCCTAACCCTGCATTCTGCCCAGCGCCCCGCGGTCACTGTATAGAGTCCCAGATTACCTGCAGTTTGGGTTGACTTTGACCTGAAGCAGAGAGAGCGAGAGGGGCTCCGCAGTGCAAGACTGAGACAAAAATGGTCTCCCAGTTACCCCCTGTCTGCACGCATAGCATTTCAGCTGGCGGTAGCTATCGATCCCCCATCACCCTTCAACAGAGGACTGTGGTTCTGATAGGGAAGAAGAATTCTATATAGCCTCGTTTATGATCCCAAGTGTTCCTCTTACACCATATGCCATTAATAATGCAGCCATATTGCTTTTATAGTACCTTTTAAACCACCTGATCTCTTGCTGTGTGCAGCACCATCCTACTCCACACAACCTAACAGCACACCAGCTCAGAACACTGTGAACATGAAAATGACTGTGAAAAAAATGACATGATATTATTATTAGAAATGACCATCCATGCTGCAATTAAAAAATAGTAACCCAACAAAGATTTGGATTTGCATATCACGTGTTAGCATCTTACATCAAATATACTTCACATGTTTTACCATAGGGATTTTTGGGATGTTGAATTCCTTTAAATTTGATATTTTCTGCAAAATCTAACAGGCGACCCTTTACAATGGTTTAGATTGTTGATCTGTCAGTGTGAATATCAAGCCTATATTTCTCTGTTTAATATATATTGCATGATAGTTTTGCGCTTTGATAGCAGATCAATTTAAAAGATTCTGCTGTGTAGCCTGACAACATCATGGTGACTGACAAATGTATAATGTTTCATACCAGAAATTAGAGTTGGTTACATTTGTTTATAGCAGACATGTCCTTTGTTTGCCATCACATTTTACAATGTCAATACATAACAAAAGTCTATCACATCTAACTGTAGAGCTGTATTTGTCTGAGATCTTTAACAAACGGAAGACTTTGACAGTAAAAGTAAGGCTGCTATCGCTAAACCTTTATTCAAACTAACTTGCCATTATTTTACATATATATAAAAAAAGTAAAGTAAATTTTTCTGTGCAGATTCTTATTCTTTGCTACAAGCGCCTAACAGCAACAAGCTAAAAAACTACAGGGGATTGTAGAGTAAAATTCTTACATAACATGTTATGCTATGATCGTTTCCTTTGCCAAATCCCCTATAAATTAGAGGTAAGCTTTCATTGCAAGCTGCTCACTCCAGAGGATGTTAGATAACTCGGACATCCCTGTAGCTCAGCAGTCGCTAGTGATTACATAGGCACAATGCTTCGGTTATTTCTCACTGATTTAACCAAATAAAATATTTCACAGTAACATCATGCATCAGTTGTCAGCCATTAGAGGTGAGGAGTGAGTGAAAGAACAGGGTTCATTTCAGGTAATGGTTGTTCTCTCCTTTGTCTCTCCAGTGTCTGAATCTGAGTGCTACTAACTGTCTGTGATGACTCTGATGTTGTCAAGAGCGAGACACGATGAGAACAGATTTGATTTGAGAGAAAAGGCGTGCACAAACGGAGATGGAGCTTGAATAGCAAAGCAGCCTGCGTGGCTGCAGAGCTGAGCCGAGCAGAGCTGAGACGGATGGCTCCATGGCTGCATTTAGAGATGAGAGATGCAGCACTACTCTTTTTATCCTCTCTCGAATATAGCTGACCTAGTTTTTTCATCTTAATACATGTGCCTGAAACAACAGAACAACATTCAGCCTAAACAATGGAAGGCTGGTAGGCATGTTGGTTGGTGTTAATGGTCTTGTGTAGTGATAAGGACAGCATGTACTGTGGGTGTGGAGTGTGAATGTGTTTGTGTGAGGCTGGATACTGCATCCATGTTTTTGAAAAAAATACTACAATTTAAGCTCAGATAGCATGCAATTACAGACATTGAAAAGCTGTTTTCTGATACAAAAAAGATCAATAAAATCAGGTTTATTTCAGTAACACGGCTTATTTGATTTTTTTAGGACATCTGATTTTTTAACGTAACCATGGAAACCCAGTCTTCCAGACACTTAGAGATGTTGGATACCAAGGAATGAGCTTTACAGAATACCCACCATCAGTGCTTTTAGTCTTATATTTCCCTACTCAGTACACCCTGACCAAAAACTAAGCGAGGAACCAAGAAACAAGCTGAGCTAACAACAGAGTTAGCATCAATTCCGTTTCTAGCCTCTCCTGCCATCCTGTGTTGACTGTGCTTGTCCAAACAAAAGACACAAACAGATTTTTAACATCAAACTGCTTTAATGTTTTTTAGTTTTAAATGAGGTTTCACTCTCCACTGTCAGTGCACAATTCTTCCTAGCTTAACTCAAACAGTTGTTGCTGCTGTTAGCTTTAATCTTCAACTCTGTTGTAAAGGCGACTGTTTGGAAAAGAAGGAATAAGTCAAATTATAGGAGATAACAAATTATGAAACCAGTGCATTGAACAGTGAACTTGCCAATACTCAATACCTCTATTGAAACAACTGGACAGACCAGATTGATTCCAAACTAGGTGAAGCTAATTTTATAGATAGTTTTTATGCTTATTTTATCTCAGGCTTAGGTAGTGAGGATCAGATTTATGAAAATTTAACTCACCTTGCAATTATTGCTGAGTTTAGAGCAAGACTATACCCTTTTAAAGCTTTTACCAATGTAAAGTTCAATGTCTTATGCTCTTCAAGCCAGGTTTCCCAGAATTAATCTGGCTTAATTGATTTGGTTTATTCACATCTTGTATTGTAACCCCAGATTTTTCTTTTAACCAAGACATATTTCTGTTGATGTCTGTTTCAGAGGCGCATTCTCTGTGGTCAGGAGGTGCGTGAAGATCTCCTCTGGACAGGAATATGCTGCCAAAATCATCAACACCAAGAAGCTTTCTGCCAGAGGTAGAACACACAAATACACATACAGTACATAAACATGAACTGAAACACACTACCTACTTGTACAAAAACACACATCACACATGAGCTGAAAACGTGCCTCAAGTGTCACTGAGTTCCATGTGGATGAGCTGTGAACATTGCTGGCCCTGAAAAGAGAACACACACACACACACACACACACACACACACACACACACACACACACACACACACACACACACACACACACACACACACACACACACACACACACACACTCACACACACACACACACACACACACACACACACACACACACACACAGTGAGTGAGTGAGAGACAGCAGGCTCACAGGGGGGCAGAGACTCATCTGGATTTTGGTTGATTAAGTTTTCTGTGTGTACACAGAAGTAAACAGATATTTCAAGTGTATACAGTGTGTTGCATGCTTGCACTTCTTTGTGCAGTGGTGCATGGTGCACGTTCACCTTCTCTTTTGTGTTAT
Source organism: Notolabrus celidotus (assembly GCF_009762535.1). Lineage (NCBI taxonomy): Eukaryota > Metazoa > Chordata > Actinopteri > Labriformes > Labridae > Notolabrus > Notolabrus celidotus. The sequence continues at coordinate 19,272,804 of NC_048278.1, forward strand.
TAATATCTGTCTCTTAGTTTCTATGTAAATTCTTGTCACACACAACCTTGCGCCTTTGTGAGTGTGTGTATTCTGTATTGATTCAGGGCTCTGGCTGGTCTTGTCGTCCCAGGGGCAGATCTCTTGCGAAGCCGACCCAGTTCTTTCACATCCGTCACTGTAATTGTTGCCGCTGGCCTGGTTGCCTTAGGCTTGGGACACACACACACACACACACACACACACACACACACACACACACACACACACACACACACACACACACACACACACACACACACACACACACACACACACTCACACACACACACACACACACACAAGCACACACATAAGCACACACATAAGCACACACATAAGCACACACATACACACTAGCTCAAGCTCAAACACACATATGTGCATGCGCAAGCACACACATGACCCACGAACCGCCAACAGCATTTTTGGGAATATTAACCAATAGTGTGTTGTCCCCGTGGTGTTCCTACTTCTTTTCAGCCAATGGTGTGTTTTGTCACAGCTTGCTTGCTTGTGATAGCCAATGGCTGCTGTCAAACCACACAAGGACTCAGGCTTCTGTAGATATGAGGGGATCCATCTAGCTAAATTTGATTTGTGATAATACACTAGAAATAACCTTGCTTAATGTTTTGCGAGTATTATGCAACTGCCTAGCTTCAATTTGATGATGCAAATAGACGTTTTTAAAATATGCCTCCCCTATTTGCAGTATTGTACCCATCATCACCCTTCCAGCTGCTCCTATTCTCCCTCCTCCTCAGCATCCTTGCCCTCACCATGTTTTCTGCTCTTCTGCATGTACTCTTCTTTCCTTTTTGCTTTTCATCCCTTCTTTATATTGGCCCTTTTTTTTCTTGAATAGAAAACTATGTCAAATTTCTAACCAGTTATGACCACCCACCCCTCCTCCTCATCTACCCCTGCTTTCATTCCTCCTTCACTCTGTTTCTCATCTCTGCCTCTCTTCCCTCCTATGATGCTTCTTTCATTTCCCTCTGCTGTTTTTCTCTGTTTTCTCTCAAATTCTTTCCTCTGCTGGTGTTGATCCATCGCTTGCCATGTGCCGTGTTAGTAAAAGACACCTCGGCGGTCATATCAGAGTTCCACCATTTGCATGCTGGGACAGATTTTCCAAAAATACTGCAAAGGGTTATCTCACAGCACATGCATGCGGATCCGCGAGTGTGCATGTGCACTCTCTCTTTCTTTCCTTTTTTCCACTGTGTGTGTGTGTGTGTGTGTGTGTGTGTTTAGAGGTTTACATACTGGGCATGCTGGCGTGTCAGATATGGTCTTACCCTCTTTCCGCGATAAGCCCTGGAATTGCAACTCTGATTCCCTTCTCTCTGGCAGTATCATGACCTCCCCCCAACCCCACTCCACCACTGTGCGTGTGTGTTTGCCTATACGAGTGCATGCGCATGAGTACATATAATTGAAAAGGGTTTAAAGCAGGATTGGTGGCTGGAAAGCAGGCAGATGAAGACACTGAGTGTTTGTGTGTTTGTGTGAGTGTGTGTGGGTGTGTGTGTGTGTGTGTTTGTTTGTGTGTTCGTGTGTGTGTGTGTGTGTGTGTGTATGTGTGTGTATGTGTGTGTACGTGTGTGTGTGTGTGTGTGTGTGTGTGTGTGTGTGTGTGTGTGTGTGTGTGTGTGTGTGTGTGTGGTGTTTCTGGTTATCAGTGCACATACAGTATGTGTAGTATGGGTCTATAGTGCCAATGACCCAGTCACTGGTCTCGCAATCTGCAATCCTGATTATATAGCATTTCATTAAGAGCAGCAGATGAGTCAGTGAATGACAGGAAGCAGCAAAGAGAGAGACAGAGAGAGAGAGAGAGAGAGAGAGAGAGAGAGGGAGAGAGAGAGAGAGAGAGAGAGAGAGAGAGAGAGAGAGAGAGAGAGAGAGAGATGATCAGAGAGAGAGAAGACAGAGAGTCAACATATAAGTGTGTGTGTATATGTGTGTTTGTGCACGCTGTATCCCTCACAGCAGTTTAATATTTGTCCTCTCCCTTCATGCATGCGTCAGTGTCCTGTCACTGTGACTCTGTCTGTTCGCTTTTGTCAGCTTGTATTTGCCTATGATGTGCAGTGTGTGTGCATGTGTGTTAAGTGCATATTTATGTACGCCCGTGTGTGAATGTGTGTGTGTGTCATTCTGCATCTATTTTTGTGTGTCTGTTTGTGCACATGATTGTCCTTGTTTGTGTATTTATGCACTTGCCTTGTGCTTGACTATGTGACCCTCTTTTGTCTGTCTGAACAGTGTTGTATGTTTGTATTGTTGATACACAGTCATGAAGATTTTTAAGATGTTATCCTTTAAAAACTCACCTTGCATGTGCTAGTGGCAGGGTGGTAGAAAGATGAGGTAAATACATTTATTCACAAGAAGGAAGGGATCAAATCAAAGATTTTATGGTGCAGCATTGATGATGCTTTACACCCTTCTTCCATTTCCATTTCTAAATTAAGTGTAAGCTAACCACAATGATAAAGTTTGTCAAGAGACTTTACTATCATTGTTCATGGCTTGATGTTGTTCTAATCCATTAATCGGTAACCAACCGTCCTTTGTAGTCGACAGTTATTGGGGTATTAGAGTACTGCTGCTAATTATTTTTTTATGTAGAGGTATCTTGGTCACAGCAATGATAGCAGTTGCTTAGGTTTGTACCATTTTCCCTCAGTATTTGATATGTATTGAAACAGATTTTTTTATGTCTCCCTTATGTACTTGTCCCTCATTAGTCAAGATAAAGATTTGTCCTCCCACCTACTTTCCCTTCTGTCTCTTGACGCCTTCATTCCTGGTTCCTCCTGTGTCACTGTGTCTGTGTTTTGCCTGTCTTTGAAGTAAAATAAGCAAGGAGAGAAAGAGGGGATGTGATTTCGGAAGAGCAAAAGACAGGGGGAGGGAGACATAGAAGTAGATGGAAGTAGGAAAGGAAGGAGGGATCAGAGGGGAGAAGGGGGGAATCACATGACTCACTGGGTACTGGGCTAAAAATAGATGTTGGTCATTCTCGCACTCTGGGTGTCTATCTAGCACACACACACAAATATATGCACACATAAACACAGTATTGAGTATTGAAATTCCCTTGTTTTGTTCTTTTGCAAGAAGACAGGTTTTTGGTTGCAGTTATCTGGCTAACCAGACTATGATGCCTATAAAGATGAAAAGGTTTGAGACTGAGATAGATGCATACAAACAGTTACAGTTTTGGCCTAATTCAAATATATCAGTATTAAGGACTAAGGGATGAACATTTTGGAATCTTTTGGAATCCACTTCAATTTGTCAAACCATTTTTTTAAGAGTTCATGGCGACCATCATTGTTTGGTCTCAATACTCCTCTTCAGAAACCAGGAACTAACACAATTTGACAATACATATACAATCAAGAAAACACACTCTGATGACACTGTAAATACACACATTTTGTCCAAAGACACAAACTAAATGTACAGAGAGAATGAGAATCAAATTATTAACCCATAACTCCCCAGAATATAGGACTGCATAGTTTTCACATAGAGCATGAGTATACTTTGGCTTAAAAATGCAGTAGATAATGATGATAAAACACAGAGCACTGTATCCAGACAATTTAAATTTGAAGCTAATTCTTTACAGCTGCATAAATTTATTGTGACATCTGCTTGCCAAAGTGAGAGCCAGCAGTCAAATGATCATACTATCCCTTCATAAACTTTGCAAATGATGTCAGCTTTAATCAAAATTGCAGCTCTTGCACTTTGAACATGCCAGGATTTGGAAATAAAAATGATTGATCATGGAGCCAGAGAAGAGCTTACAGTGTCACCGACGAGGGTAATGGACTCTGTATAACGCAAGGGTGTTGTTAATCACAGTCATATCCCTCTCTCTTTTCCATTGTCTCTCTTTAATGTTATCTTCCTCTGTCCTTTTCAACTTCTGTTTTTTTTTGTCTGTCTGACTCACCCTGCACATTAGATTTAGTCTGGTCTTCAAGCTCAAAACATAGGTCAATATCTCACTTATCTAAGCAAAAGCCATGAACAGAGTGACAGGAAACACATTATATTATTTAAATAAAATTACAAATAATGAAGATACCTGAGTTGTTGTTGAACTGGGTATGTGTATGTGCATTGAGTCATTTTTATGTGAAGTCTGTAGTCTGAGCTCATTGATAGGCAGAGAAAACCAAAATGAAACATGAAAACACATCTTAGATTTCACACTGATCAATATATCACTGCTACTACAAAGATGCAGAAATCTAACTTTTAAAACATCAACAGAAATGTAAAAGTTCAGCTTTTCCAGCATTCCTATTTTGCAGTGAAACTCAAGTTTGAGACCAAAATCAAAAAATGGAGGATGAAGATATTTTTTTGGTAAAATGTAACATGTGCAGGCGTGGGATGCAGTGTAGCTGTAGAACATCTAGCCTTTTTCTTTAAAGCTATTTATTTCCCCACCTTTCTGTAAAAGAAAAAGCTGTACGAAAAAGTTCAGACCCAGTCTCTCAGGAATTGTTGAAAGGTGTTCTGGGTAAATGCAGCAAGAATTTAGCTCTAGAAAATGTTTCTTTAGGAGGAACACAAGTGTGTCCTTTCAAAGTCTGCACATGTTAAAGTCCAGTACATGCACATGTTGGTTAGATAAGCAGTTATATTGAGCAATGCCTTGATAAACCTTATAGTTGCTATGCCATCTCTTGTGGTAACTAGGGTTTCTTTTTCATGAAATGAAGAAACATTTTGTACAGTAATAATGTACAGTAATAATAAACACAGTATTTAGGACTTTGATACTGCCAGTGCTCTTTAGCAGCAAATTGAAGGATTCAATGCAAAGCAAAGTTTCACTGAGTCTGTAGCTTTTCATGTCAGAATTTGTCCACACTCTGCTGTTTAGATTCTCTTCTTCAGAATGTCTTCAGACCACTCTTCTCACATCAGACACATTTTTGCTGATTAGCTACATGTCCATGCTGCTGCATTATGCTGGATGAGATAAAACAGAAATTACTGAACATTATTAGCCCTCAACAATGCCTTGGGGCTGACTTTATCTCTGACAACAGCCACCTTTCTCCCCCCTTAGAAGAGAAAGCAAGGACGTTATCAGTCTAATAATTCTTCCTCTGTTGGGAACCAGCAGAGGGTGACTTTGTCTCGGTGGCCTGCATGATTTCATTAGACCTTCGGGTTCTGCGGAATGAAGAAGTGAAGCGTATGGCTTCATGGCTGCTGGCCAAAGAGGATGTGACATTCAACCCATACGATCTTTTAAATTTACACTCTTGATAAAAAAATTTGAGTAGAAATTCCATTATGTGGTGTGAGTTGTGGGTCAATCCATATTGGAGTTGGGCCTTCAGCTTGTGTTTACTTTTATTAACCATTGAATAATTGTTTTTTTAAAGGGAATTGTTTCATTTTGCTCATCAAAGTTTCTGGAGGATGTTGTCAAATGCTAAATTTGTCTGATCCACACCAACATAGTGACCGACAAAACATTGGTATTCTCATACGATAACTGACTACTGTCATCAATTTATCATCAGAATTCACAGTATTTCACTTCAAATGGCCTTTTAACTTTAAAGAGATGCATACAAGCTGCCCACTTTACTCAGCAAAAGTTAAAAACAAAAGATAGTTTTAGCTTAAAGGTGTATTGCTGACATAATTAATCACTGTTCACATTATTTTCTAATAAATATCAATCTATACAATATAAAACAGCATCTTTATAATCAATATAGCTTGTTTTTCAATCTTTTTGCATCCAAAGAAGACATGACTAGATATAGATTTAGCTTTTGCCTCTTGCTGTATTATTAAAAAAAATGAAATCATTTCAAACTATCTTTTTTATTTTACCTTCAGTAAAAATTGTCAACCCCATTTACCCTAAGTACTTCACACCCCTCTGTTTAGAGTGGCTCTGTGGCATATGGGTCACACTGCCATTAGTGATGAGTTAATTATCTGCCGTTAAAAACAAAATCAATGGCAAAGACTTTTACTCTCTAATTGGAAAAACTAATTCAAAGTCTCATTTTATAGTATTCTGAAATGTTTAACTGATTTTGCAATTAAAAATAGATTGCCAACATTTTATATAAGCATGATACTAGAAAAAAGCATTTTCTATTTTACATTTGTTGTGTTTGTGGATAGATTTTTGGTTTATTGAAATTAATGCTTGATAATAATTTGTGTGTCATTGATACAAGAAGCATTAACAAGATAAGCACCATAGTTCAATGAATCCAGGTGAAGGTTAGAGAGTCTAATTTAACCACCTCTCTCTGTCGGGTGTTTGCTCTGTCTCTATTTTCGTCCCTGTCTCTTGCCGGTGTTTCCTCTGGTTCTCTTTGTCTGTGCATGTGTCTTCTCTGTCTGTCTCTGGGTCTGTTGATATTAGACTTACTGGATGTCAAACCACAAAAAGCAAAGAAAACTCTCACAAACATACTCATTTACACAAAGTGGTATACTCTGCTGCAGTGAGGTTGCAGGCGTGACATCACAAACTGACTGAAAGAGAAGCAGCACTGGAGAGAGAGAGAGAGAGAGAGAGAGAGGGAGGGTTTGTCTGGGATGAGTTTGGACTGAAATGGTGTCTCTGCTTGGTAAAAATAACATTGTGACATAGTTTATTTGATCCGGGGGTGGTCACAGCTGCCCTAATATCTTATTGGCCACCCCAAAATTCAAAGGTATGTTTTGCGATTTGCCATGTCAAAGGCAGGATTTATTTAAAATCTACTAAATAAGGTTTTTGGGTTGCAACAGGCTGCTGGTATTTTATTTTGCATCTCAGGGAAGCACATTTCCTTTTGTTAGTATCTAAATTGTGACTTTGGGAATAAATCTTCTTTTAGAGTTTAAAAATAAATAAATAAAAATAAGCTTAGAAGTATTTCCACTCCACTGTGTCACTTTTTAAAGTTAAAAATATTCATAGGAATATCAACAAATCCATTGTATCGCCAACTTGCGTAGCCTGCAACTCAGCGGTGGCAGCTCAGAGGCTGCTTCTGCCTGTGACAGCAGTATCGATGGCTGTTTTAAAAATGTTACCTTAATTAGATGATTTTAGCATTATTTAGAGTGATCATATTACAACATTAAGTTGACTACATATGGACGAATAGAGAAAATCATACCCACTGCATGCTTGTGATGAAGTACTATGGAATATAACATTATTCTACTATGCTAATTACATTAATCAATTACCAGCTGCATTTAATTATTGCAGACTAGTTACATCAGAAAATATGGACAAAAAGTTAATATAAAGTTTCTTAAATAATGTTTTTGCTACTTGTTTTGCTGGCTACAATGACTACATGCAGCTTGTTGTTTAGCTTGCTAGCTAGTTTAAGGGCATGTGAAGCTCTAAGCCTTAATCTGGACCCAACTAAGATAGATGTAAGTAAGTGACAACTGGGCTTCCCTAAATATGGTGCTAAGTGTGAAATCCTTATCTGGGCAGCACAGAGGCTACATACTTGCAATGCTGATGCCAAGAAACAGATTGTTTTAGGCCAGGTGTCTGACAGACAGCTCAGCAGCTGACAGAGATACAAATGTGTCCCTACATGACTCTGTGCATTCCACCTTCAAGTGTGAGATCTTGTTACTATTTGGAATGTGTCATTTCAAATGTGTTAAGGCCATAATATAGCAATATATTCCAACCACAGGGACTTTTGTGACAGTTTTGTGATTGCACCAAACAAATAAGACCTTCAGTAAAACCTTTCGAGTCATTTGTGCCTCTGCATAAACAATATTTTTCAAGTGAAATTTCAGGACAGATTGGGAGTGTTTGATGGCATAGTAAATATTATGACCCTGTATTATTTGTGGGAAGGGAAGGAAATAAATACACTGAGAATAATTCACACCAGGAGACAGCTCATTGTTTTGTAAAATTAAGTTTTGGATGCCAGCATTTTACATGTGAATAGTCATTCCCCACTAGGAGTAAGATACAGTACTTTATACAGGTGCAGCTCAACAATTCGAAATGATTTAATTCAAAAAGGCAAACTTTAATATGCCCTATATTCATTATATGTAAAGTAACATATTTCAAGACTTTTTATTTTAGTTTTGATAATTCTGGAAGTCAGAAAACCAACATCTTAAATTGGTAGAATATTTCTTTAGATCAGTCGAAAAAAGATTTACAATAGAGGCATGCCCTGAAGACCATGTTCATTTATACACTCAATGCCTGGTTGGGGCTCCTTTATAACTAAATACTGCATCAATGCAGTGTGACATGGATACAATTAGCCTGTGTCACTGGTGTAGTGTTACTGAAACCGAGGTTGCGTTGATTGCAACCTTCAGCTGGTTTGTAATTTGAGTTGGGTGTTTCTAATCTCCCGCTTGACAATGCCCCCACATATTTTTGCCAATCAAGCATAGTAATATGATGATCTGCAAATCATTTGATAGTAGTTTTGGCGTTGTTGGCAGGTGTTAAATCCTGCTAAAAAAAGAAAATAGGCATTGTCATACAGGTTGTCATCAAATGTAAGCATGAAGCATCCTTGAATCTCCTGGACTTTTGACTTAGTAAAACACAGTGGACCAACACCAGCAGATGACATGGCAGGAGCCTCTTTCCTGAAGATGTCTGTGTGTGGTGGCTTTTGATGCACTGACACTAGCCTCCGTCCACTCCTTGTGAAGCTCTTCAAAGTTCTTGAATCAAGTGTTCTTGACAATCCTCTTAAGGCTGCGTTCATCCTGTTTCTTGTACACCCTTTTATACTACACAGCGCTCTGCAAATAGCCAGCCTTTTCAACAAGGACCTTCTGCGGTGTACTCTCCTTGTGAATGGTGTTGATAATCGTCTTCTGGACAATGGTCAAGTAGCAGTACTCCCATGATTGTGGCTGAGTGGACTGGACTAGTCCAAGAGATACAAGGCATTTATGCTGTTTTAGTAGTAACGCACTCAAATTCAAAATAAAATATTACAATTTTCAGATTTATTTTATTTTCTACATTTTTTTGGATGTAGGCCAAAATTCCACAATTAAAATAGAAAAAAATGATTGATACATTTTATTTACATGCGATGAGTCTAAAATATATTCCATTTTCAATTTCTTGAAAACCGGGTGAAAAATGTTAAACTTTGTCATGACATTCTAATTTTCTGTAGGTGCAGCATCAATCTGGCCAATGAGATCCTGAACGCTACAAGCTGACTGGAGCTTTACATTTGTCTGTATAATTACATCTGACTCATATTATGTAGAACTGCTTCTACCAGTTTTAACCAAGTAAGCAAAAAAACCTCTCACCGCTGTTTATGGCAGGAGGGCTCAAGCCTGCATGCACACACACACACACACACACACACACACACACACACACACACACACACACACACACACACACACACACACACACACACTCACAGAGATACATTAGAGTTAAGTTATTTTGTCAGACAGTCACATCTCATTGTTGTCAATCTCTGACTTTGTGAGAGTCAGGCAGATTTCAGAGCCGATGCAGCGGAATTTTGTTTGGAGGTGTAAAAATATGAATTTCTCCTATGCTCTGTCAGACCCTAAAACAATAATTCACAACATGGCCACTTTTGTATTACCTTTCATAAGACTGTTCAACCTGTTAAGTCTTTCAAAGAAAGATCTAAGGACTAAAAACTACATAAGTGATGGTGTGAAACCCCTGACTGCAAACAGAATGGACAACAAGCCCATTGTGAGATATGAAGAGAAAAGACTGCTTCGATACGCACTGACATATTGCGCTAGTGCAGCCAAGGGATTTGCAGAAGCTACCTGGCTGGTAGAGCCATAGTACTAACATCACACCTTACCTGTAATGAACTCTCATTGCTGTCAATTTAGGTACCCCCTATGGACAAATGGTACTTTCTGTATTGTAGCTAATCTTGTAATGTACACTACAAGTCAAAAGTTTGGAAACACCTTCTCATTCAAGGGTTTGTATTTATTTTAATTATTTGAAACACTGTAGTTTAATACCAAAGACATCAAAACTATGAAGGAACATATATGGAATTATTTAATTAACAAAAAAGGGTTAAACAAACTAGAATATATTTTATATTTTATATTCTGTAAAGTAGCCCCCTTTTTCCTTCATGACAGCTTTGCACACTCTTGGTATTATCTCAGTCTGCTTCATGAAGTGGTCTCCTGGAACGGTTTCTAATTAACATGAGCCTTGTCAAGAGTTCATTTGTAGAATTACTTGCCTTCTTAATGTGTTTTAGACCATCAGTTGTGTTGTTCAGAGTAGGGTTAGTACACAATGGATAGCCCTATTTGACTACTGTTGTAATCCATATTATGGCAAAACCATATTATTTCATAGTTTTGATGTCTTCAGTATTAATCTACAATGTCGAAAATAATTAAAATAGATAAAAACCATTAAATGAGAAGGTGTGTCCAAACTTTTGACTGGTAGTGTACATGGTAGTTGTTTTCTGACACACAGTATGTTGATGTCTTTTTGCAAATGGTTTTGTTTGTATTTGCTGATCATACAGCTGCATCAATATTCATTTCAGTTTTACCAGCTAGAACTCTTCCCAGGAACTTTAATATGGTTATTTAGGGCTGTCAAACAATCATTTTTTGAAATTCCCTTATTAATCCGGAATCCAGAATTTCAATAGATAATCACGATGAATTGTAGTTTAATTGCAAATTAAAATTCATTTTTTTTGCATTCGTAGCAGTTTTTAAGTTACAATATCAACAATGTAAAAACAATTCTTACCAGTTATTTACCTTCAGTTTTTTTTTTAAAGTTCTGCATGTTTGGGTTTCTTTGATGATGGAAATCAAGTCTGTCAGTGCTCTTTGTTTCTTTGCTACTGGGTGATCATACTCAGTGTGGAGTTCCATCTGGTGGAAACGTCTTGGATTAGAGGCCCCAGCTCTTGTCCATCCTCTGCTTGTACTTGTTGCAGTTCTGCTACATCTGCTGGATATGCTTGAAGTGTCCAACCAGTTTGCAGTATTTTATCACATAACACATTAGACCTCTGTAAGCTGTGTGCAATGCATAGCATGTGTCATATGGCAGGAGTTTTGCTACTGCGGTCATATTCTATGCACTGTCTGTACCAATTGTTGTCACTTTGCTGCAATATCTCATTGCTCTGCAACGTTGAAGAAGTGCTGGGGACATGTGTCTGTATAGAGTCATTCTTCTGTTTGTTGAACTGTTAAAGAAAAGAAGTGCAATATCCAGTCAGTGTCAGTATGGTGTGCAGTATGTGGAGAACATTTTGATTACTCACTGACGTCAGTGATCCCCAGTTAGTGTGACAGCATTTGCACTTCAGGAGTTACAGTTTTGTTGCTTTCTCTCTTTCTTTCATACAGGTCCTGTATGCGTGAAACTATTTTCCCCCCGATGAGGGGTCACAACAGGCTAGTCTTTTGCAATGTTAACTGGCCTGCAGTTAGTTCCCACCCAATTAGTAAGCACTGATGTTAACTTCTTGGACTGAGTATCATCTTCAGGTCTGTGGTGATTCTCTCTGCTGCTTTTGTGACATGGTTGCATGCTGACATCTGTCTGATTAGGCTGCTACTGTATGCTGAGCTGTGGGTGGTAGCTCAACTCAAAGAACTTTAGTGATATCTTAATTCCATTTGACAGAAAGTGCATATTACTTTTTTACTTGACAATTGTGCCATTCAAAAGCCCAGCAGTGTCGTTTTTTTCCTTACAGTGGTGACAGGAAGTGGGTGGCTGCTTAACTATGGTACACAGAAAAGGAAGTCCTTCATTTGTTTTAGTGCAGTAGGGAAACTAGTGTTAAGGTGCAATACCCCCGGATAAACAGGAAGGGACAAAAGTAGTACATGGGGTTAACATTTTTAATTCAATTAATTTTTTTTACATTTGTGCCTTAATCGTAATTGCAATTTGTAGTTAACACTGACAGCGCTGGTTCAAATGTTTACAAGGTGAGAAGTATCAACATTTCTAAGTTTTGCACCAGCTTTCCAACCTCTTGTTGCTCAAAACTCATATCAAACCCAATCTGCAGCTGCAGAGGCTTCCAAGAACATTTCATATTTTTTTTACAATCTTTCTTAAGTCTTCTGTAGCATCACATAATCTGTGATATCTTTCCTACTTTCTACCCTGAAGCATGTCCATAGTGTTTGCTCCAGGTGTTCTTAGATAAATAGTTTGGTGTTCTACAGTTGATCCCATCAAATCACACCTGTTTTATGTTTTCATTATATAGAGGAAGGTGGGTGGTGCTGTCCTGTCTGTAGTTCTGTAGAGTTCGACAGTTGTGTGTGAACTCTCGGTGTCGGCCATTTGCATGCAAGGCTGGTTTCACTGCAGAGGAGAAGAGAGGCCTGACGCTCTGATTGGTGCAGGAGTTGCTAGACAACAGATGTCCAGCCGGCTGGGAGGTGGAGGACTACCTGTGGAGGAGAGAGAGAGAGGAGACGGAGAGAGAGTGAAAGAAAAGTGGAGGTGGGAAAGGATGGAGAGAGAGAGAGAGAGAGAGAGAGAGAGGAGAGAGAGAGAGAGAGAGAGAGAGAGAGAGAGAGAGAGAGAGAGAGAGAGAGAAAAAGAGAGGTCAATGGATGGACAGACATGAGAGAGTACAGTACAGAGAGTACAGTACAGCTACAATACAGTGAAATGTACTGCCAACCAAATATTACCACGTTTAGTATCATATTCAAATCCTTTTTTTTTTTGTGACTGCTTCAAAGAGAAACTATACGTTCTGTTATTTTGTACAAAACACAAACTCACAAAACAATCAAAATGTACATGACTCTTGATTTAGACACGCAAATACTCTGCCAGGGATAAAAGCAACAGGCCATAGGCAAAATTGCAGGTTGTTTAAAGAGTGGATGTTTATTGAAATGTTAACATACACATCCTATTAAGATTTTAACCTTTTTGGCAACTGATATACTGGAAATTATCAAATATAAGCTGAGGCCTTTATTTGCCTTTACTGAAGAAGGTACCAGGCCTTATTGTGACACAGGCATTTTATTAGAGGCAGGCCTTTACATGAAAATCTCTCTATTTCAGGTGTATTATTTTTTCAGATTTTAGCTTTTTTGCATACAGTTAAATGAGCCATTATGCATTCCTTTGCCCCTTTCTATGCACAAAAACACCTCTCTTCCACCAACAAACAGCGCTAAAGTGGATTGCAACTTTTACTGTCTGCTGAGAATTGGTTGGAACTGTGCTGAAGTATTTCTAAGCATGTCATGCTCAAACTCTTCAGTGATCATGACAACATATCCACCTCCGTTTGACAAAAATAATATATCCGGACATAAAGTCTGTTTGTGGCTCAACCCTGCACATACTGGCTGTATGCACTACAGAGCTTTGATTTTTATCATAGAATGCTTTTTGTCAAACTTGCTTCAGGAAGTAGGGTGTATATAAAGTATGACCTTTGATTCACTTCTCTCATGAATTGACTCTACAATAAACAGGCAAGGACTTTCCCTCTCAATCCAGCTCATTGTATGTGGCTAAAATTTAGCACCGTCAGGATGAGGGCACACAGCCATGATGAGAGTGTGCAGCCCAAGCCAATAATTGGGAGCCAGGCTTCATTCACTTATTAGGCCATAAGAAGGGGCCCAGCTACAAAATGAATACTGGTCCTTATTTGAGGATTTATGGTATGGTATTCAAATAGAAATTGGAAAATGATAACATCCTTTTTAAGGGAAATATGAATGTAGAAAAAGTCTCTTTCAGGGAAAATTGCTTTTAAGTGCATCCTGATTTTGTGTAAGTCACACGATTAGCTCCTAATCAGATGATAATGTAAATGCTGTACTGGTGGTTTAAATTTAAGAGTCCTGTCTTTGCTTTAGGCCTGGCTCCATGGAGTCTAAAGGATCCTGGTCCTATATATTCTCGATTACATGACCACATGAACTCTTCTACACGGACCTCAAAAATGCATGTCAACGAGTGGCTTCTCAAACTAGTTGAAGACTTGCCCTCAGTGCTCCCAAATTGTCGAGAGTGTGGGCTGCAAAGCTCTGTTTTCACAAGAAAACAAAAGTCAATTCCTGCTATTTCTAAATGCACATGGGCGCTCCATTCTGCACTTAGATAATTTTCACACTTTAACTTTGCTAAAAAAAACCCCTCAAAATACATAAAACCAGTCTTGTAGGTGTGGACAAATGTATTTGTGTGGGCTGCCTGATATATTTTATAGTATGTAGGAGGAAGACTCCAGGCTAAAATGTGTACTACTTCGAGAATGAATACTTTCTAGTAATTTGTCCACTGTAAAACTGAACAAAGAAAAAGTGGAATGAAGCAAAAACATCTCTCCACCATAGACACCTGACTGATCTTTTCTGAATGAGATGTATAATCTTGGCTCTCAAATTTACCATTCAATTATTCATTGTTTTCACTTGGTTCAAGCTTATTTTGGGAACTGATTGAGGCACACAACTGACACAAATGTGACTTGCTACACAAATAGATACAAAAAGCTAATGCAAAACAAAAAGAATGCCATACATGTGACATGAATTCCAGATTAAGAAAACCTGAATATTAAACAATGAAACAAACTATTAAGCTTAGTTAAGGAAAGACACAGTTTGAATGTGAGAGTGAAAGCCAGTGATATTATGTGTCATTCAGCACATGGTCAGACGGAGGCAGAGATGGACAGATTAGTGACCTTGCTCAGAGGGTTCTGCTAATCATGAAATAATGGCTGCGTTGCCCTTGTTCCTGGCTCTGCCTGTCAGGATGCCTCTCTGCTATTTTGCTCCTCTGTGAAGCTGGCAGTTGACTTCAAACTAAATCGTATTTGGCGTGTCCTCACAGGCAATATGGCAGACTTGCAACCACAGTGAAGAGCAGCACTGGGGTCTGATTGTTGCAACGTTTTCAGGCTTCCTGTGAGAAGTTTTCACATGGTCTTCTTCAAAGGTGATTAATTAACTTGAGAATAGATTATTTAATTTAATTGCACTATTATTGTGTCATAACGTGTATGCAGGAAATGTTGTTTCACGTGGGTTTCTACAGAAAGCCAAACTGTCCAGATCGACTAACATTTTCTCCTGTAAAGACATTATAAGGTGATGTTTTTGTGGCTGTTAACTGCTATCTCAGTTTGGCGGATCTCATTTTATTCCATGAAGAAAGAATGAATGAATTTTTGTTGAATCAAATTAGTCACTTGCTTTTAAATATCATCCAACTAACTGGCACACCTGTTCAGCTGTTGTTAAAACATCTTCTTTTCTATCTTTTTGTACATGCAACTAGCCAGGGCATGTTTAAAAATCAGCATCTTCCTCAATGTATTTTTAACTTTAACCGTTCTGCAGCCACAGATCTTTCTGTATTTGTTTTGGATGTCACTGTTGGGACTTTATTCTGGCTTCGTCTCTTTCTCTGCGCCTGTTAAAACTCCACCTTCCTCTGGTGTGGACAGAGACTGTTTCAGTCACAGTGAACATACTGTACTGGCATTTTTTTTTACCCAGCATTTGAGAGCACGCCAAGTTCCATTTTGTTTAAAGTATACAGCAGCAAGAAGTTTATCTTTGTGTGTGCCTGTGGCCTCCTATAGATGCACTACACTGACACACACCAACAGATGTCTGTACCTAAAATGAGAACAAGCTGTTTAGTGTTCTTGCCTCTGAGTCCACAGTTTCCATAGCATCAAGAAGAGCAGAGGAGGGAGCCATGGATGAGAGTGAAAAATAGGCGTCCTATTTTATTTTTAAAAAATAGAGCCCGCTCTTCTTTCTCTCTCTCTCTCTCTCTCTCTCTCTCTCTCTCTCTCTCTCTCTCCTCTCTCTCTCTCTCTCTCTCTCTCTCTCTCTCTCTCTCTCTCTCTCTCTCTCTCTCTCTCTCTCTCTCTCTCTCTCTCTGGGCCCTGCGTTTCGAGGCAAAGCTGAAGTGGGTCGCCTCAACACCAATGCATCCCTCATCACAATGACTGCTGCTCTGACTCAGTAATACTGAATCAGAGTCCCTGGACTTCGGTTCCGTCTGACAGGGAGGTTTGAGGTTCACTTCTTGTTACACAAAGTCAGATAAAATCAGCCTGGACTCCAAGAGGAGAGATATGATTCCCTCTGAGGGCTGTCATGTGACAGGTCTGTCTGTGGTCACATGTAGGGAGTACAGTAGCACCAATGTTATCCTGTTTGTCTCCATGTGAAGACAGTGTTGTGGTAGACTCATGAAATTTAGAGGTAATAAAATAATTATTATGGAGTTTTGGCCTATCAGAAATAAGTATTTAACACACCTTGGTGTTAAGTAAGAAAGCTGGGTTATAGGAATTATTACTTTTTTTATACATTTAATATTTTGGGGTATTTTCGACTTTATTAGATTGGACAGCTGTCGAGAGACAGGATATTTGGGGAGCAGAGAGTGGGGGAAAACATGTAGCAAATGGTCGAGGCCGGGAGTTGAACCAGCGACCGCTGCAATGAGGACTAATGCCTCTAAATATTGGTTGAGCGCTTAAACCACTAGGCCAGCCCAGGAAGCTGGGCAATGATAAAAGAAAGAAAAATCAAACATTCCAAACCTGGCTCAAGAAGATTGAGTTAAAGGCAATTTAAGGAAATAGTATGTTATCTTTATGCTTGTTATTTATTTTGTCGTCAGGGCAGAAAAGGAACCTAGCAAACATTACAGGCGTTCATATTTAGCCCGACACCTGAAGTCAACATAAATCCACGGGGGGCTGCTCACTCTGCTTGTTGTTCACTGTTGCCTGCCTGTGTGTGGCACATAACCAAGCACATATCAGGTCACATCATTTTTGTCGAGCAATTCAGCTCTGATAAGGAAAAGAGTGGGGTTGACACAAAGGAAACACACGCACACGCACACGCACGCACACACACACACACACACACACACACACACACACACACACACCACACCACACCACACACACACACACACACCACACACACACTGAAGTATGAGTGAATTCAATTTCACAAACATGCACTGATTCTGACATAGATGCCCAAATATTGCACTGTCTTCTACCAAATCAGAAGTAACTTGCAGCCAACTTCATTACAGATTATTCAAAGCTCACCATTGTGGGCAATAAAGGACTATATTAATAAAGTAACTTGTCTCTATTTCTCCTGTTTTTGTGTCTCCCCTGTTTTTCTTTTAGATCATCAAAAGCTGGAGAGAGAGGCGAGGATTTGTCGTTTACTGAAGCACCCCAACATTGGTGAGCTACCAGTACTTCATCTTAAAAAAAAAGAACACAAGAAAACATGTTCGGAAAAGAAGAAACACATATTTTGTTCAGGTCTCTGGTGAATCCTGCTATGGCAATTTATCTTCTAGACACAGTTATGAGAGAGAGAGAGAGAGAGAGTGTCTGTGTGGTGTGTGTGTGGTGTGTGTGGTGTGTGTGTGTGTGTGTGTGTGGTGTGTGTGGTGTGTGTGTGTGCAGCTATCTAATGATGATGTATCTATGTGCTCTCATAGCCGAGTCATCAGAAACACTCAATTGCCGTACACCCCCCTCTAAACCACTGACCCTTTACACTCTTTCCTCCTCATTATACCTCTGATAAAACCTGTCTCTCCTCCTTTGTTCTTTTCACACTCATCTGCTCATGTTCTGTCCTTTATTCTCTGACATTAATTTAGATTTCTTGAACCAGTTCTGCTCCATGGCTGCCATACCAGTCCCTTTTCCAAGATAAATCTGCTTTGTTATTGAACATTTTGACTTCTAAAGTTAGAATGAATTGTATTTTGGATGTCCTACAAAGAAACTCCAGGACAGTCTTCTATTATAAGATGCCACATGCTCCACTGGCTTTGTAATGTCAATACAAAGTTCTGTGTATAAATCCTTTAGATTAAAACAGAAGTACATAAATAAAATGGAAGAAATTAAAAAAGTGCATTGAGTATTTTTTACATTTGGATGGATTAGAAGAAAAACATTAACCAACTGTCTTAAAGTTATCAATCACTTTTAATGTGTTGGATTTTATATTTACCCATCCAGACGATGTAATTTGATTTTCTTTTTGTGTTCCAGCTAAATCTCTTGATAGTTCAGATATCAGGACAACAGTTTACAAATTATTAACAACTACCCTGATAGTTATGGTAGGAGGACAATATTGTGAGATTTCATAAACTGAACCGGATAATAGCTTATATAGGGCTTTCTTATGTATAGTTATTTATGTTGATTGATAGTGGGGACTGAGACTGTGCTTGTTAAGTTTTTAGACTGTAACCACATTATTACCTATCTCTAAACACAGACACACCAACGAAAAAGTAAATAATGAATATTCTGCATTTTTGTGACGGCGCTCTGTTTCATTTGGCCTTTTCTTCTGTCTGTGTTTCTTTCTTGTTCTGTGTTTTTGTTAAATCTCCTCAACAGTACGGCTCCATGACAGCATATCAGAGGAGGGTTTCCACTATCTGGTGTTTGATCTGTGAGTAACAGCCTGCCACGAATGGGTTCTCATCTATTTTAAATTGTTTCCCGCCAAGGATCTTCGCATGCTTCTGCCTCTTTTACTTTCAATTTTGACTTTTATTTTTGTATAATGTTAACACTGCTTATATTCTTAACTCTTATGAAGCTTGATTGGCTTGTTTTTCATTCAAATTCCTTTCTAACTTGTATCCTTTCTAAGTTCTAAGAGGCTACAAGATTGTTAAAACTAGTAGTTTGCCATACCAAGTTGCATATGAAAAATTACAAAAAGTCTTTGCTAATTATGACTTTGAAAATGTCTAAATATAGATATTATGGATAATGAATGTAGCCTCACCACCCACTGTTTTGAGGGCTCCCTTTTAAAGACACAAACTTCGTACTTTAGCTTTTGCTTTGTGTGTTTGACCAATGAGTATAAGCATATCTGGATGAGAAGGCAGCATAGAGGAGCAAGAGGTTAGCAAACACCAAGCTAGTCAAACCATTGCTACATCCATTAGCTTGTTAATTATCTGATTATTCAATGTGTTTCTCATAGGCAGATACTCTATATGTGATGGTATGTTACTGGAACTGTTCATTCATCTGACCCTAGAAGCTAAAAGGTTCTTGTGGAACATGACAATCTTGCTGTCTGCTTTCCCAATTCTCCAGTGGGGGAAATGGCTGCAGGTGAATGAATCAAAACAAGTTACTAAAAGCTTGCTTCCTCACCACTGCAGCTCACTGTCTTTTAAACAGGGGTAAAAGCAAAACCATTCTGACTCCTATGCACTGACCGAAGGAAACAAACAAATAAACCAGCTCACAAACCAGTTGCAGTTAGCACAGACAACGCTACAGGTGCCAACATTAAATTACCTACAACTAGATTTCTATTCATCGTAAAGCAAAGTCTTCTTGAACAGATATTGGTACAATAAACCACACAGCAGGCAAATTTAGTCTGTAACTTGTTTGATATTTGATTGAAAAGGCACAAATACTGCAAACAGGTTAGTGTACAATGCTGAATTAGCTGAGGTGACACCTTGCAGATGCCTAGCAGCACCTTGACAACAGCCAGGCTTATGACTATGCACATCATTGTATGATTTAAACAGATGAGTTATAGTTACCTAAA
This sequence comes from Notolabrus celidotus, assembly GCF_009762535.1. Lineage (NCBI taxonomy): Eukaryota > Metazoa > Chordata > Actinopteri > Labriformes > Labridae > Notolabrus > Notolabrus celidotus. The sequence continues at coordinate 19,292,517 of NC_048278.1, forward strand.
ATAAACCACCCAAAAAGTTAGCAGTTTGAGAAATTGTCAAAATCATCTCCAAGTCCTTTATGTATTAAATTAAAATGTATTTTTCACTTTAAGTTGTAATTGTGTTTCAGAGTGAAACTATTTGATAACACAAGTAGTGAACAGGATCTGTTGGATTGTTGTTAATGGACATAAATACACTATGTGGTGTTAGTAAGATATCTAAATAACTTGTGTGAATGATTGACAAAGTTAAAAATCCACAAATGATTGTTTCTCAGTTACAAACACAAAAAAAAAGCACATGCACTACATTGTTTATCCGGCTCTATAGGGTGACAGGAGGGGAGCTGTTTGAGGACATCGTAGCCAGGGAGTACTACAGTGAGGCTGATGCCAGGTAACACACACCCACACACACACACTAACAAATGCCAATGCTGAGTGCAGCAGCTATAGTCTTTCACATATGGTCGTCTCAGAAGGTGTGATACAGCTACCTTGTCTCTGAGGTATCTCGGGGAGTTATTTATAAAGGTGATTAATGACATATAGCCTGCAGTATTAATCATACACAGCCTACCTTGCACTGCCAGCTTTATGTGGGAATACTGCCTCCCCAGAGGAACGGAGTGAGGCAGAGATGGGTGTGCAATTCAGTGCTTTTTAGACACTGTGTAACTTTGGTATATCTATAAAGTGTAACACGTTAAATCTTGTGAGTAACGACATACCTTCTGTGACTGCTTGTCATCCATAAAGAAAACAGCCCCACATATGAGAAGTCTAATGAGAAGGACACATGATGTTTATGAGACGGCTTCCTCCTCTCTTCACCTGATTAATTATCCCAATCTTTCTTTCCACCTGTCTTCTGTCTGTTTTTCGTCCTGCTTTTCTTTCTCTCACATTTGTTCCAACACAATCATGACCCTCCTGCCCTCAGCCACTGCATACAGCAGATCCTCGAGAGTGTCCATCACTGCCATGTTAACGGGATTGTCCACAGGGATCTGAAGGTTTGTAAGATCGCAGTCGTTGCTGCGGCCAAGCCCAGTCCTGACTCTGTACAACAGATGGCAACATTTTGGAAAGACCCCACTCCCCACCCCAACCCTCATTCTTCCATCCATACACAACTTTTTATTTGTCTGAAGAAGCTAAAATCCATAGATGTTTTCTTGTGTGAGAGGAAACATTTCTCTACTTATAGAATTTTATTTGTCATATTGTACCATTCTAGCCTAAGGAGAGTAAAAAAAACCTTTAGCCACCTGATAAATCCTTAACCTTAGCATTAAAATTGGCTGCATTTCTGGTGTTCAACAAGAAGATTCAAACCTACCTCACATTAGAATCTTAGATACACATTAGAATCCTGTTCAGCCTTTAGACAGCTGCTAACAAATTTCATGATTAAGGGTCCTCTAATAATGTTGCAGAGAGCAACTAGTCCCTTAATGTAAGTACTGTATGTGTTGAAGTGCAGTACAGTGACAGGAATGGGGGCAAACACAAGCTGAAACCTCAGGAATCATCTCCATTAGCATAATTATGTAAACATTATGTTGAGAAGTGAAAGATTTCAGAATTCATGAATATTCTAATAGTAGTCTCCATTCTCATAACCTCTAAATACACACTTTATTTAGATAAAGGAAAGAAAAAGAAGGAAAGCATCTCTTTGTTTGAGATTGGGAACATGTAACTTTACTGTAGGAAATGTAGAGTAAGAAAGTCAGAATGATTTTGATTTTTTCAGATTGCCAATCTGTCACCTTTATAAGATGGGATTTCCTTTACTGAAGTGTTTTAAAGTTTTTGCGTAATAAATACTCAGGAGGATTTATTCATAATTATGTAAATGAGGACATAGATGTGTCTAGTTGTCAGTTAGTGTCCTCTTGAGTTATATGTCTGCTAAAACTGACTGCTCACAGGCTGGCTGGGTTTCTAAATGTTAGGGAATGTATTATTCATTAGAGCACACTGTCTAACTGGCCTTAGGTTAGCAAAGACCTTTCTGCACCTGTGTCCACAGTGTTGTGTGTGGTGTGTGTGTGTGTGTGGCTGTTTGAGAGCATGTATGTGAGTGCACGAGTGCTTGCTCAAGGCTTGCATATATTTACAATTGTGCTAAACTGTGATAGCGTGTGTTTCCATTACCCATATGTGGCTGAATCATTTGTTTTACACCCGCGCCTCCTGTGACACACCTTCCTCATGTATCCTTATCCTGCTGTGTGGACTTTGTTCCTGCTCATGGATTTTAGCAGTGGATTGGTCTTTTTTGCAACCAATTCCCTCTTTTAGAATCCATGATACTCTGGGAGCAAGTCCACAGCTCCAGTGGGGAAAATGTCTGTTGTCACCCAGAGATATGGTCCACAGTTATGTTTCTCTGTCATTCTTTTGTGGCAGAAGGGAGTTGCCTCAGACACAGATTTGAGATCAGTTTAGCATTGTGACCCCTAATAGTTCATATTAGGATTTGGTTGGGCTAATCTGATCTTAGATCTGTGTCTGTGGGTGGCCTGTTCCCAGAGCGTGTGACCTCTCACCTCTAACCTGTTTGACTCCGCCCCCCCCCAGCCTGAGAACCTTCTATTGGCCAGTAAGCTGAAGGGGGCGGCGGTCAAGTTGGCTGACTTTGGGCTTGCTATCGAGGTGCAGGGGGACCAGCAGGCATGGTTTGGTGAGTATCATTCATCCATTTTTCAACCTAAATCAGTTGGTCAATCAAGAAACCAACCAATCAGTTGATCAATCAATCAATCTCAGTTAGGTGAGACAGCCTACTCACTGAACTGCCCAATCCTGCCCACTATTCCCTCCATATTACTCTTCCAGGTTTTGCTGGCACTCGGGTTACTTGTCGCCAGAAGTTTTGCGGAAAGACCCATATGGGAAGCCAGTGGACATGTGGGCCTGTGGTAAATAGTATTCAGATTCTGTCACTGCAACTGATTGAATGACACCACACTACACTACTCGTGACACCCACCCATTCACACCACATTCAAACACTGCTGGCAGAGGATGCTATAGTAGGAGACAATCAGTATTAACTAATTGCATTCAAATACATTCACACACCTCTGTTACCGGGAGAAATTTGGGGCTTCAGTGTCTTATCCAAGGACACTTTGGCATGTAACTGTGGAAGCTGGGATCAAAATGCCAACCTTCTGATTGAGAGACAACAGACTCTACCACTGAGCCACAGCTGCCGAATGATCATGACGTGATTGACGAATGATTGACGTTTCTCTCTGTGGATGATCAGTTTCTTTTTAACACCTCTCTGGCTCTTAAGTCATGTCTGGAGTCTTTTTTGAATCTTTACCATTGAAATTTCACATCCAGCTTTATATCCCATCCCCTTTATTCATTTCAGTCCAGTTGTCCACCACAATTAAACACTGAAAGAAGCCATACACATTCCACAGGTAGGAATCAAACCTGGGCCGTCTGCTTGAGGACTATAGCCTGTTCATAGGCATACAACTTAACCAGGGCCCTGACACAAAACAGGAGGGTCTTGTTTTACCCTGAAGGGGATCCTTGCAGATCTCTGTCATAGCCTCCACTGTTCATGTCTTTAATCTTACCTCCTTTTTCTCCACTGTTGTACACAAACAAAAGTCAAATTAACCAGACTTCTTTCCGCAAATTGATATTATTAAGAGTTTGTTCGCCAGAGTTTGTGATCAGAGCTGCATCCCTACATGGTGTCTTCTCATAGCAACAGTGTCCTATCGAGTACTGACCTAACAGTATCCATTATTTCACACAGTTGTGTAATTAAGAGGTGTAATACTCATCACTACCTAATGCTACAGCTTAAGCTCCAATATATCTCTGTCTGACCTGGTCAGGTGTGTGGAGCAGAGAGTTCAGCACCAGTGCAACAAGTCCATGTCTTTCATTGAATCGAGAGAATGTACTATTTTAAGAAAATAATAGATGGGTTATTATTTTGGAATTTTCTGCTCACATGCTTAAATTAGCATGTTACTACTTTCTAGGTGTGATTTTATACATCCTGCTGGTGGGCTACCCTCCCTTTTGGGATGAGGACCAGCACCGTCTTTACCAACAAATCAAGGCTGGGGCCTATGATGTAAGTGTTCACAGACATACAGTACAAACAAAGATTGAAAAAAAATATACAGTTTAAACAACTGGAAACTAGTGTGATGCATATGAATTGCACGATTTTGCCATCTCAGATGAAACGGTGTAATGACAGAATTTGAAGCCAGATAGAAGATAGAAAGTTACATTCTTAAAGCAGATACGCCCATGCAATATAAATATACTTACTGTAAGTGTGGTTTCTTTGTTTCCCTCAGAAAATAGAAGTTTTATTAATGCTTTTCAGTCCCCCTCTCCCTTTCTATATAACAAATAAAATATCCAATAATAGGTTGTATTTAAACCCCATTCGATTTGTCTATGTAATGAGCGTTGGCACTCTCTTGTATTTTGATAGTTCCCATCCCCAGAGTGGGACACTGTTACTCCTGAGGCCAAAGATCTGATCAACAAGATGCTGACCATCAACCCCAGTAAACGCATCACTGCCGCAGAGGCCCTCAAACACCCTTGGATCTGCGTATGTGACATCAACACATGAACACGTGCCGAAACCACCCATCCATACAGTCTTCCCAGCTATTGTTTCCATCCCCTCCTAATCCCCAAATCCTCTCTTCTTCTACCCGCAGCAACGGTCCACTGTAGCTTCCATGATGCACAGGCAGGAGACTGTAGAGTGTCTGAAGAAATTCAACAGGAGGAAACTCAAGGTGAGACATCTGGCAATCACTGATCTTTCTATTTATGGAGAACAATCTATCCAACCATCACCTCTCCTCCCCCTCTCTGTCTCCCTCACTTGAGACTTTGCCTGGTAACATAGAAATGATTACCTGTTGTCTAAAACCTACAAGTTTCCCTTATGCTGTGCTCCTCTTTCTTGCTGTAACTTCACAATCAATTTTCCTATCTCTGTCTCTTGTCTTTTCATCATCATTTCCTCCTTTTTTCCCTCTTTTCTATCACTGCAGGGAGCCATACTGACCACTTTGCTGGTCACAAGAAACTTCTCAGGTATGTCTCTAAGCCTGGTGTCCAAAACCTGGTCTCAATAGCGTAATGTTTCTCTTTGAAACAGGGTGAAGGTAACTCTTCTTAGCCTCTATTTTAAAAAAATACTTTGGTCAGGTGTTTTGTCAAAGAACCTTGAAATAAGAAACTGATAAGGGGCGCTGTAAAGTAGGTGAATATTTTTAATGCTTCTGTTCTGTCTCTGTAAAAATCTGAGATCATCCTGGCACAAAGGTGTTTGTAAAAAAAGTCATATCTGTGGATGTCTCTTTACTCTACCTCTCTTTTGTGCACTTTCATACTTTTTTGCATGCATTTTCGTTGACATATCTCTATTTTCACAGACTGGTTCCAGCCTACTTTCTTTATTCATTCTATACTAAGACATTAGTGCATTTGTGGCTCTTTTTATTCATCATTTTCTTCCTTTTTTCACTTTTCTTTCTCTTTTGTTTGGATTGTGGTTTCCATCTGAGGTAAGATATTTGGAATGATGGAGAAATATGCAGGGTTGGGCATAACTAAATAGTGGCGATGTTTAGGCTTTATCCACTCATCTAGTAGCCAATCACATATGAAAGAAGAGGTGTTTGGTATTCATGAAAACGATATTGAGCCTCATGCTTGCATGAGAGCCAATATGAGATCAGGAGGTGATACAGCATTTTGAAATGCAGTCTAGTCTTTGAATTCCTTTCATGCCATGAGAAATAAAATGCAAGAAAGTGGGATGGTGGGATATGTGTGATTGCGAATGGTTAAGTGCATGAGTATGATTGCAGAAGACAGATTGAGAATGTTGTGAGTTTTGGAGATAGGCACGACATTATCTCTATCATTACCTGCTAAATGCACACTCAATTAGCCATCCACCCTCCAGCCCTTCACATGTGAATTGTTGCGTTACAGGAAAACAATCTTGCATAAATAACAGTGCCTTCTAAAGCATTGGTTGCATTGCATTATGGATCTTGCAGTTGTATTTTGCACCTGGAATTTAAAGATAAGGAAAGTTGACTGATATGCTTGCTGCATGTTAGGGTAGCCTCAGGCTCACAACTCTGTTTGTTAATTTTCCTGCTGAAGTCTTTTTTTCTTTTCCCCCTCTGCAGCAGCCAAGAGTTTGCTCAACAAGAAACAAGATGGCGTCAAGGTGAGTTACTTTTCACAGTGACAGAAAAAAGCTTTGTTACTTGCATTTTGTCTATTGGAACGTTAAGTGTCTGAAGAGCTTTCTGGAAAGTTGTTATGCATTTTGCACTTAGTGACACCATCATTCAGGGAAAGCCACTCCAAGCAGTGGGCATTGTTTGTTATTTTGTCAACATAATCTCAGTTTATCTTGTGACACAATTGATTTAATTGATTATATCTGGATTTATTACTAGTTTTATGACCCTGTTTTAAAGAAAAGTCTTTGTAGTGATCTAGTCTTTACCACAGAGCCGCCTATGTGCTCTTTCTTTTGGTCATTGTGTGTTTGGGGGGGTCCAACCTGAAATGAACACTTGATGCATGTGTGTGCATGTTGGGAGTTTAGTGTGACTGACTAATTCTGTGTGCCTCTTGTACAAATCAGTGAGTGTTGATTTGAGACTGGACCTCTACATACATTGTTTGAATCAGTGTCACTGTGTTTGGGTAGGACTCAGGTTTACGGTATGACATGCTATGAGATCCATTCCAGGGAGTGTTTTCCTCATACATGTGACCCCAGATGATTGAAATAAACACTGAATTACACTGCATAAAAGAATGAGTCAGAAACACAAGAGGTATTTTTTTGTGATCATACAGTAAGTAATGTGAGTATTAAATAAATTAAAAATTAAAAACATGACTACTGAAACTCTTCAAACTGGTTAGCCTTATGTTAATTGCATATTACAGTGACAGTTCTAACTAAGTAATCTAATTGGACAAGAGGCAATCCATGAGTGAGTGCTAATATTGTTCTTATCACTCAGCTCAGTGCTGTAGGTGTGCCGATACACCCCGGTACGCATTACAGCCTCTTCTTAATTTAACCTCTTTGTGTACTGAGACTTCTTACAGCCAGCACCCTTTCTTGTCTCTTCCTTGTAAAGTTTCTCTTGGCAATTCATAAAAGCACCTAAAATCCATTACCCATAGCACACAACATGACACTTGTGGCCTTTTGTGAGGTTTACATGAGGCACGCTTGTCTTTTTTTAACGGAGAGTATTGTCAAATTAACAAACACTCCTATTTTATCTGACCTCTTGTGTCCCCTTTTTCTGTCTGAAGCAGATATTTCCTTGAGACATTAACTATCCTGCCTTAGTGTGCTTAAAATACTCAGTTTTTATCATGAGGTCTTGTTCAATGCAACACAGATCAAGGGACACAGCAGCAGGAAAAAATCCCTGGAATGGACTGTAGTGAGTGTGTGTGTGGTGTGTTTGTGTGTGTGTGTGTGTGTGGTGTGTGTGTGTGTGGTGTGTGTGTGTGTGTGTGTGTGTGTGTGTGTGTGTGTCTGAAAACAAGTGTGTACGTGTATCATGTCCCCTCTACACTGCCCCTGCAGGTCAACAACAAAGCCAACACAGTGACCAGTCCTAAAGACACTGGCCCTGCCCCTGCACTGGTATATTCACACAGCCTCACCCACAGCTGCACCTCCATCCACAAACCTCCCCACCTCCCCACCTCCCAGTCCACTGTGGAGGAGGTACAGGTTCTCCCTTTCAAAGGAGGCCAGATCGTTTCCTGTTGGTCTCAGCTTTGCTTGATAACTTATAGTTCTTATCCAGGAGTGTAAGAATATAACTGATGATATACACATTTCTACCTTAGATTTCAGCTATCCTCAAATGAAAGTGTTTAGTTGCTATTTTGGGCTGTGCACTATGTGCCAGCTAATGCATACTTTAGAGACCTAACCATTACAACAAGCTATTCATATTTCCAACAGATGTGTTCATATATTCATTTTACTCAGCAGAGTGTGCATGGTGCTTATAGAGCTTGGCTAGTTTGGATTTCAAGCTGAATCAATAAGCCTCAACACAGATGTTGAATTGGGATTATTTTAATAGTATTGTTTTAAATCTGTTGTTAGGGGCAACCTTTACCTCAACCTCCCCAACTCCCTTTCCTTGCCCCCTTTTCTTCTGCAAGAATCCATTCTCTCTCCTTCATCTGCACACACAATGCATGTGCTCCTCTTATTTCACAAATTATGCTGCTTACATGCTATTGTTTTTTGTGTATGATAGTAGAGTTCTTGACATGAAATAAGGATGTGTTGGGCTTGCTGCTCATATAGTATGTCTGTGCATGGCTAGAGTGAGAGGATGTTGGCTCCTGAGGCTCATTAAGATGCAACCTTCCCGAGGGATTTAGCCGTCACTCATTGGCTTGCGCATGTTGTCTGCTGACTGACTGTTTACGTCAGGCCACATGACTGCTGCTGTGCATTATGTCAAAGGCTTTCTGTCCCCCCCATTTGCTGTTGAGATTACGCATGAACAAAGGCACATGGCACCTCTCTCTATTTCTCCCCCCCTCTCTTTTTGTCTTTCTCTATCTATCATTGTGCTCAACACCCACACAAACACATGCACACACACAGATGCAAGCTGCTGATGTTATAATCTAGTGTAATCAGGGCGAGTGATTAGAAGGACTGAGCTGGTCATCAGGATCGATTCCAGGATCAGGATCCACAAAAGCCCAGACATCTGATTACAAAGGAAGGACACTGCTGAGGATGATGAGAGAGAGAGAGAGAGAGAGAGGAGAGAGAGAGGAGAGAGCGAGGATGAGAGAGAGAGAGATGCAGACCAGAAATGCATTAAGGAACAATATCGTGCAGGGAGAAGGAAGAAAAAGAAGAAATAGAGGAACACGTGGGCACTGGAAATTGGGAAAAGCTTGGATTTTTATATATCAGATCCATTGTGATTAGCATAGGTGTGATAAGTGTGTGCCTGTATATGAATAGACAGACAGTCAATAGGAAGATAGATTTATGGTTAGGTAGAAAAAAATACAGGTAGGTAGGCAGATAGATCTGTTGGTAGGTAGATCCATTGATAGTAAAGTAGGAAGAAATGTTAAAATAGAAAATATCAAAAGAAGAGCTACATCACCTCCGCAGCTAACAAATAAACACATAAACACATATACACATACACACATGCATACCTTCACATTTTCTCTGGACTTTTCTATTATTGTTCCCCACAAGTTCTTTTTTTTCATTTGTTTCTCTTTAGGAACCACAGACAACCGTGATCCACAACCCAGTAGATGGGACTAAGGTATTACAACAAAAAAAGCACCTTTTTCATTTTTTTGTTGCATTTAATGTAATAAAAAAACAGTTTGCCCCTTTACCTTAGACTTTTACTTCCTCTTTCAGAATCACATTTAAAAAATATCTCCCTCTTGTGCTGTTATGTAATCAACTGTGTTATCTTCATCAAGGTGTTCTGGTAGCTTAAGGGTTAAAGACCCAAACCATGCCCTGATTTAAGCCCATCCTGGGACTTTAGTGGCATTATCTCTATCCTCTCCCTCTGCTTGCTTTATGTCAGCTGTGTAGGAAGAAAAAATAAATTGAAATGTAACAAACATAAATTGTATAACATGTGAAATATGTGATTGTAATTATTTGACAGGAGTCCATTGAGAGTGCCAACACCACTATAGAGGACGAGGATGTGAAAGGTAGGGAGGCGTGAGCTTCTGTCTTGCTTGTTCTCTCAACACTGTGACGTTCCCACAGTCAGCCCTCACATTTCCAGTCACACTGAAAACTCCCTTAATTTTTCTTTATTGTGTCCTGAACTTGCATTTCAAGTTAATACTGCAAATCCTCTTGGCTGTCATCTCATCATGCAAAATACAGTCTGCCCTTTTTCTTTTCCTGTCAAACTCTCCCTGCATCTTTTGTTCCACCCCATCTTTTGTCTGCGTTGATGCTGAAACTGGTTAACACTGCTTGCTTTTTTAGTTTTGTTAGTATAACTTTTTATTTTTATTTTGCAGTTTTACTTAATGATTTGTTCTAACCTTTTTTCTCTTTTGTATGTTCTGTCAAAAAATATTTTTCCCCCTTTATTCCTGTCCTGTCTTTGCCCATAATACATTCATACGCCCTACCTTTTGTTTGTTATGCCCCTTGAACACAAACTCTCACACATCATCCATACAACCTCTGACAGCTGTCCGTCTGGGCAGCTTAGTGAGTGGTATCTTGAGCTCAAGAGCCGTTCCTCCCAGATGTCTGACTCAAGGCAGACCCCCACCTCCCTCTGTTCAGAGTAAGTGGCTCCACAGTGGGGGAGATGCCTTGTATTGATTCCCTCTTTTTACCCAATATCAGTGAAAGAATGTGTCCAAATCCTGTGTTGTTCAGATAATTCTTGACCTGATTACTTGTGGTTTAATGTATTCATGGTCTGACCTTGTTTGATTACAGACTTATTTTTTTCAGGGGAGCAAATCAGTTTTGATCCTTTAATATATCCTCAATTTGTCCAATTGACTCTTCTGTATTTAAATTTAGGAAGATACTCTCCTGTATACATGTCATTATGGGATAAGATACTCTCCTCACTACTCTATTTCTCTTCTTGTCTGACTTACCTAAACATTGACACACAGTAAAAAGCTAACATAAATACATCCTCATACACACAGTGTTGTAGCTTATGGCTGTAAAAGCACTGGAATACTGATTTTCATATTTCTTTTAATCTTAGCATGTTTTTATGTTGTTGCGCAAATTAAGTAATTTTTTTAATATCCCCCAGCCTGCACCAAATAACAATAAAGGTAACTGTCAACATTATTAGTTAAAACTGCTTTTGTAGAATACTTGCATCTGAGCATTGGTTTGTCTTTGTTAATTTTAAGCTTTGTTGGGTGAAAGGAATTGTGTCATCTCTTGCATTTTTCCTGCCTGATATCACTATAGTCATGGGAGGCTTCTTTTGTTGTTTTATTACTCAGATATCAAAGAGAAAAAAGTTGTATATAACTCTTTCTGAGCGCCTTCCATTTCTAATACATTTGAATTCCTGGCTAATTCGTAGAGTAGAACTCATTATAGCTGATTTGATGTCAGATTTTCTTTATCTGCACTCAAACCGTACATTTGCCTGAAGTAAAGAATATAGCAACTTTTTTCATCAGTTGGAGTTGTCGATGATGTTCTTTCTTCTTATGTTGTAGCCCGCAAACAGGAAATTATCAAAGTCACTGAGCAGTTGATTGAGTCTATCAACAATGGAGACTTTGAGTCCTATGCGTAAGTTTATCCCCCTCAGCATACTGACAGAAACCTAGCTGATTACATTAATTTCCTTACTTATTTTGATGGTTTTGTACTCATTTGTGCCACAACAGTAAGATCTGTGATCCTGGTCTAACTTCCTTTGAGCCTGAGGCCCTGGGCAACCTGGTGGAAGGACACGACTTCCATCGCTTTACTTTGAAAATGGTGAGTTAACTTTCATACATATAAGCAGGCAGCCAGAAAGGAACGGACAGACAGAAAAAACAGCTATAGATAAAAATAATAAAAGAATAAACCAAAAATGACTGACCAATACAAGAGTAAATTAAAAACATATACAAATAAAATAATATCAATACAGTAAGAGCAATAGAACATGAAAGGATTGAGGACAAAATTGTAATCAGTGACACAAAAAATGCCGGAGAACAGAAAAAAGGTAACACAATAAAGCAGGCCGAGGCTAAAATGGAATCACTCCAAATTTGAAGCCATGTTAAAAGCTAGGCCTTAATTAACTTGTAAAAACACCCAGAGAGCTTGCAATTTTGATGTTCAGAGGCAGAGAGTACCAGAGTTTTGGTGCAAAAGTTAATAGCATCAATAGTGCAGTTGTGTGCGGCCTGAAACTGCCACAATCCAACAAAATGAATAGGTCAACAAGCTTGTTTCTGCTTTTGACGGGGTAGTTACATGGGTGAAAATGTGAAATTTGTCAAGAAATGAAAACTACCATTGTCCTTTAAAAAAAAACTTAAAAACTCTCCAGGGCACACCATAGTGCTGGTGTGACTCATGTCTACAACAGGGACATTGTCAGCTCTGATGCAGTGGTTCTTAAGTATCCCCAAAAAAGGGCAGCTTGCTAGCTCAGTCTGCCCCCACACTACTTTCTACTGGAAAGTAGATTGTGCTTCTTAGAAGACTGGTCCTATCAATTTATTTTCAGCCTCAAGTTTTTCCAGTTTACGTAATGATAAACAGGAATACTGTATAAACATGCTTGCTTCTTCAGAAATGTTAACTGAATCATCTAACTCGTGAGTTGTTTGTCAAGAGGAACTTTGGTAGAAAATCACTCCTTGATTTTGTGTCAGATAAACTTCCATTTTCAGTTGAATGCTCTGCAAACCATGGCAAGTCAACAACATTTAAACTGTGAATACTTTAAAGGTTATTAAAACAAATTGAAAAGGAAAAGCATGCTAAATACACTGAATCTCTATATTAGTGAGCTGTTAGGAACCTCATTAACCCACCTGAACAGAGGATGTCATTGAAAATAGCAAATGCCATAGGAATCCAATATATAGAAACTGCATGAATGCATTTTGCTTAATGAGCCAGTAGGTATCAGCTGTAGAGACAGGTCACAAACATGATCAGTTGATGTGAAGCAGGTGTGCAGAAAACTCAGTGAGCTGAACTAATGTGCAGGTGATGAACCAGACCTAGACACAATGTGAATGATGTGTAGAGCCAAGCAAATAACATATACTGCTGCACTGAAATCTATAAAAGGAGGTTAAAACAATATAGAATGCTATAAATCAATACCTGTATCAACATTGAGAAAAGGGGGGACTCTAAATGCAGCTGAAGATATACTGGACATGTTTTTCCCTGAAAGAGAGCACAAATGATGCACGAGTAAGCCTGGGCTCACTTGTTTGTTCATTATCACTGCCTACTCTTTTCAGTTTTGAATTTAGATTTTCTGGTAAACTATGGGGTCATTGCTGAGATTATGAACCTTGGGTGCGAAATATCAGTAATGAATAAAGACTTCTAAAACAGCAAAATGTCCTCAGCCTGGGTAAAAATAGTTCAGATAAACCAGATATGTCCTAGAAACCTCAATCACTTGGCAAGCCGGTGCTTGACCACTATCCAACGTCAACATATGGAGACTTTTAGTTCAGCTTGTTTTGGTAGCAGTTTGTTTTTTTTCTAAAGACAGGTCAGTGTTAACAGTAAACAGTCATACATCTGTATTTTCTTAACCGACTTCACTCACTCACTAAGCCCACAGTGGAAAAAAATACAGAGATCTCTAGTACATGCATTAAACATATGATACAGAATGTTGCTACATGTAATAAGCCCTTTGTGACTCTCAGCCCTGTCCAAAGGGAACAAACCAGTGCACACCATCCTCCTGAACCCACATGTGCACCTCATTGGAGAAAACGCAGCCTGTATTGCCTATATTCGACTGACCCAGTACATGGATGGCAGCGGCATGCCCGCACCATGCAGTCTGAAGAGACCCGTGTGTGGCCACCGCCGTGAGGGCAAGTGGCAGAACATCCACTTCCATCGCTCAGGCTCACCCAGCATCCCGTCCCAGTAAGAGACAGTAAGAAACACTCAGCCAACCTCCAGAGGTTCAATTACTTATCTTGTAGGTGAGGTCAGTACACTATGATTAGAGGTGCGAATGAGCACACTTGTTATCCAACTTAACCAGGTGTAATGAAAATTTGTTTAAGTTTCAACAGACTTCAAACTGTGATCTGGATAGGTTAGCTGATGTCAAATTACTCTCTTAAGCGGGAATAGATAGTTCACTTAGCCCCACCCCTTAGAAACTGTTGCTATACCCATAGACTACTTTTACCCTAGCATAGCAATGATAGTATTAACTATGAATCCTGAGTGGTAAATTTGCTCCCTTTACCAAGATCTTGTCATTTTTAGCTGACGAACATAGAATTTGTAAGAGAGCAGATTGTATTAGCAGTTTCTAGCTAGTTTAAGCTGCATCTATCCCATGTACTAAACCTAAACTAAAATTTGGTGGAGTTGGTCTACGTCACCAAAATGCATATGAACAAAAGTAAATCAAGAGGCTGTAGGCTTTCCAGCTGAACAAGTGCAACACAAGTAAAGTAACTTGTGAATCAAGTCTAGCCCCACCTACAGAATAGGTCTAATTAGGCAGAACAACTGTGAATAGCTGTGTAGGTGGGTCATGGGTGTCAAAGGAGAATGTCGGTAAGTACTGCAGGTGAGCCATAGTGCTTTTATTATCATCTGTGCTTCTCCTGTTTGTTACCTGTTTTAATGTTGCTAATGGTAACATTGAATTTGTTACATGTTGTTCCTTTCATTGTAACCTTTAACTTAACTGCCACTGTGAGAGTTGTGAAACAGTGGCAGTTTGGATAGATGTTGGGCCCCTAAGCAACTGTCTTAGGTTTAGGACAATACATCTTGTTTTGGGACTGAAATAATGAATCAACGTTGACTTTTGGAGATGTGTTTGCCTGGGTCATAATCAGCAGTATCCTAAATGAAAAGAGTGAGCATCCTTGTCTTGGAATTATGCAATTCTAGGGTTACCATGAAAAATTTCTAAAATATGTTTATGTTTTTAGGCAGAAGAATCATTAATTGTTCATGCAATCCAGCATTATGTATTGATTTATCTCTCTCTCCCCATCTCTCTCTTCCCTTTACAGTTAATGGAATATCAACATGTGTTCAAAAAATAAAGAAAAAAAGAAAAAAAAATCCCATCAGCAAATCTAGTGGGGCAGTCTACTAGCCAACCCATGACTGCCCTTTGACCTTTGACCCTTCTATAAGGACATGACATCGCACAGGACACAAGATCAATACGTTTTACTGTTATGGCATTTTGTTAATGGACATCATTCGAAACCACCGCTGGGTGGCTGCACACAGTATTTGGACATTATGAAACAAGCATATTGACAACATATTTTTTGTTTGTTTTTTAAGATGTTTTGGTATGCATTTTAAATATAAAATAGAGATGTTTAAAAATCTACTACTGTAACCCCTCCCAAAAATTAGTTCTGTATTTTTATGTGTATTTATGTGTGTGCAATACAAAAAACATTTGGAAGATCAGAATGTTAAAATTAAGCTTGCTTTAGTTCTGGTGATGTATATACATTGTGATTGTTGATAAAAACAAAAACAAACATTGAAATTGCTATTCTTGCTAACAGAGGAATTAAGAGTTTAAGTAAAATCCAGTTTATGAGCTACATTATGTTGCTATGAGCTAAGTCATACTGTTTGAATAGTCCGATTTCAACCTATAATACTAATTTAAATGTAAAGAAAAGCAGAGCAGCTTACACTTTGCATGAGATATGTTTGCCTTTATATCAGTGAAATAAGAAATAAGAGAATGTAGCATATATGTAATATATGAAAATTCAAGACTATCGTGTAGTGCATGGGGGGAATATTGTAAGTAAGATCATATGAAACTATAATATCTTCTGTTTGATTTGTGAATCACTGACTTGTTTGTTTGCATTTGTTAATGTTGTGCATCAGTCCTGTCCCAAATGTTTCTAATGTCCTCCAGTATCATGGAACTGTTGTGAAAACAATAACACAGTTTATGGTTAACATCCAGCGTAAATATCAGAACCTCATATCTTAGAAGAGGAAAAATAAGTTCCTGGTTGCCGAAGCACCCCTTACATTTTGTAAAAAGATGAGATGTAAACAAGCTCATTTTTCATAATGTTTGTACTTGTATTGTATGACTGTATGTAGGGTTTCTGTTGTCATTATATTATTGTCATTTCCAGTGTGTTACTTCACCAATTGCACAGAGAAAGTGAAGATGATGAAGATGGAGCAAAGGCACTCTAGTCTCTACTTTCAGTTAGGTTAAGTGTTAACCTAACGGTTGGGCTAATAAGTCTGGAAGCGTCACAAAAGCACCGTATTGAAGAAAGTTGCAGTCAGAGAAGAGGATGGTTCGAGCAGCGTATGAGACAAATGAGAGTTGGACTGCATTTAAAGATGGGATGTCTTCCTTGACGATCAGTGCTTCTAACAGCCAGTGGTCTCCAGACCACTACAGGACAATGCTGTTGTCTTCGTCATCCTTACCGTTTGCTCTTTTCAATTGGTTGGTCTCTTTTTTAAGGGGAAAATATAAACATTTCTTTTGACGAAACGTATGATGTCAATGCAATGCACCACTCCTTACATGGTGTGTACCTGTTGCCAGCACGGCAATGGATGGCTTAACATGTTTAAGAAATAAATAAATCAGCTAAAAGGTGTGATAATTAATGAGTTTTGTGTTGCTGGTACATAAAAAGACCCAAAGTACATTGATGAATTAGAGCTTATGTAGTAGAGATCCTTTCAAAAAAATGAGTAAGTAGTCCTTGCTCCATTCTTTTGTACTGTTAATATAAAGGCAGAATATATTAGTGCACATGAAGATTATACAATAAACAGATTATAAATCCAGCAGGCTTCTCCCTTTAGAATAAAATAATCAATAATTTTAAAGTAGCTCATCCCTGCTGAAGGTGAAATAATAAATGCCTGTGTTGATAGGGTAACTATGGAAAAAATTGATTTACATTCATGGTAAGCATACGTTCGAAATTTTAGAGATAATTATTCAGTAGGTGGGCCAGTTGTATGATGACTACAACAGGAAGAGGTTTATCCCATCATTACAATGCTTTATGCTTGATTTTACCCCTGCCTGTTGAGAAGTGGCATGACAAATGTTCAGTATTATAATTATATGTGTCGTGTTTATACATCAGTTTTCAAACTGTGGTCAGGATGCACTGTACTGTATTCACTGAGTTCCTCCATTACCTCTGATGCCCAGCAGGGGGCAGCATGTGGTCTGTTAAGTACACCTGTCCTGCTTCTCTCATATCCAGAGGGGTATACGAAGCGAGTTCAACATATCCCAGATATCTTCTCCTGATCCGGCTTCTCCGAACCTAACAAAGGAAACCACGCTAAAAACGGTCACACGAAGCTGGTTATCAACATGATGAGTCGATCTAGAATTACCCCGAGCGCGTTCACATGAACGGGGCAGAGAAGGCAACATGTGAACAATCAGACACGGAAAGTCTGCCGTCAGCACATCGACATATTTTTCAAACACTGCACTGATATTAGAAAAATATGAAGTGAAACACATAATCCAGACTAAGATCAACACAGCTGAGTTTGAAACTTGAAGGAGGAACTCAGAGATAAGACAAAAACACATGCAGTTTGAATGCGCAATTTACGTCTCATTTCCCTTCATTAGTGCAGATAGATCTGATTATAATAACCCTGACAGTTATCCCTCTCTCTGATTTAATCCTGTGTCTTGTGTAACAGTTTTAGGCGTAATATTTCAGCTGCAGCCCTGACGGTGTCAAACTGAGCGCTGTGGGGAAATAAAATGAGAATATGATTCAGAGAGTACACGCACTTTTTTATTTAATGCAGTAAACAAACTTCACCTGACTAACCCGTTTTAGACTCTATTATGATGTCAGGAAAAATAATCAATAACTGTCATCAGTGTTTTATATATAAAATCATACAGGTAGACAAAGTGTCCTGCCGGTCTCTCTCCCCTTGCGATCATAGACTGTAAATAAAAATGGACAGCGTTGCTCCGCCTCATCCCGTTGTACGGTTCTGAAGCCAAAAAATCCTGCTCCTGGGCGCCGCCATTGTGCAGCCAGAGCCTGTTAAGCCACTGTAACGAGCTCCTCCCTACAGCGTAGCGTAATAAGACGCTGTGTGTCCTTTGAAGTTTCCCTCTATGGCGGCTGTGAATCAAAGGAAACCCGGAAGTAAAACCCCGTTTTTTAAACTCTAATAACTAACGAAAAAGAAACTTTTCAGGAAAAAGAGTCCTTGGACACAAAACAGTCAAATAATAACTACATATCACCACAGCATACGGATGTGAGAAACATTTGTACGACGTGTATTTAATTTTTTTAAAGTTTGACTGCTCGACGGATTTTTTGACCTATACTGCAGCCAGCCACCAGGGGGCAGACACACTGATGAAAGCTTCACCACCAGCCGAGGGAACTTCTCCCTTACTCGCGATCAGCTCATAGAGCTCCGTGATCGGGCGAGCTGATTGGTCAATGGGCGGAATTTTCTACAAACTGATCTCTGATCCTGAGCATAACCCATAGACTGTATAAAATAGGCATAACCTCACTGTGTTCTCAATACATGTCATTAAAAAACGTTTTGTGTAGATACATTTTACAAGATGTTTTTATGATGTATGTTAAGTAAAGCAACTGTACAAATCCACATCATACATCACTTAACATTTGTAGACTTTTATTCTCTATCAGCCATAGACACACTGCAGCCATTTTATTTTTGTCTTTTTGAGTTTTGATACAGTAATACATGCCCTTATAGATATTTATATATGCATTGTATATGTATATAACTGTTATCACAGAAAAGGGATGCTGATTCTTCAAATTAAAAGCATACCTGTCACAGTGAGCTTCCACTAGATTGCATTTTACATTTTTCTAAATCACAAAATAAACAGTGATAGTTAAATAAATACATTACATGTTGTAGATACATACAGTTGCAATGCTCAGAGCAGTGAGTAATGGTATATTTAAGCTCTCAACCTGCCTCCTTACTTGTGTTCTGGTGTAACATTACCATGTATTTGTCATCCGTCACGCCTAAATGAGACTGTCAGTGGCTAAGATATACTGTACCTCAGATTGTGTGCACAAAAAGCATGGAGGTGAATCCTCCTGACATTCAGGAGTGCAAATGCGGTTTGTGTAAAATATGTTTCTTTTGTATGCTGACTGAAACTAGCACACACTCTTGTACTTTGCTCACATACTCATTCACTCACAAACACACCACACTGAAGCCAACACCTGGTCTGACACTTTCTTTTCAAAGATAAATTAATAAAGTCTACATTAAATAAAGCAGAAAAACATGGTCACCGTACCACAAATCTCATTTCTTGACAAGCAACCGTGACAATCTTTTTCACCAGTGCCACATCTGAGGGACAAAATAAAAGCGAAAAAAAAAAAGAATCCAGATGTTATATATACTAAAAAAAATCACTAATAAAACTTTAAATACCCCATTTTCAAACAACAGAGTTAAAATGAACTAAATAATACTTTGACAATAACCTCTCCAAAAAAGCTGACAATGCAGTCTTAAACATGCGTGGACACACTATAGCTACACATTCATCATTCATTCATCATGAGTCAGTTTTAACAATTTCAAGAGAAAAAGACAGGAAAAATAAAATAAAAAGTACTAACAAAAAGAAAGACACAGAGAAGAGAAAGACAGGCAGAAGGGCAATCCGTAGAACTACAAAGCAGTCAAAGCTAGGATCAAAATGACAGATGTTGATTAGTCATGCCTGTTCTACTTGACATGGGTGATTATTAATTCCTAGGCTACTTGATGTCTTTATGTCTAGATTATAAGTACTATATAATTCCCAAGGACAGATTACACATAGCCTACACAAAACACAGCAGCAGCAGCAGCAGCAGTTAAATTCAGTGTCGATACAGTCGCGTTTTCTCTGTGTGACATCTTCACCACCTGAATCAAAAGAGCAAACAGGCTAGTACAGAGTGAGACAGTTTTAGAGTGAGGGATATCTGAGAATCTCTAGTTGTGAGAGGCAGTGCAGTGTGGGATACTGTCTTTCAAGTCCAAGCACCTACTCAGAGAGTAATACCAGTATTTTGCAGGTGAAGTGGTCCTTACCCTCAGGAGGTTTGTGAGTTAGTTGATGTAAATAGTGTTCATCTGTTTTCTTTTTTTAGTTGCTCTACCACAGCATTGAGACAAAATATCAAAGACAATTAGGATGTGGAAATTAAAATTAACAGGAAAACAACAGAAGGCTTTCTTTGGTCACAAAAAGGCAAAACAACATCAGAACATGAAAAGGAAATCATGAGGATATTATACTAGCTTAGGAAGACAACTCTAAAGTGTGAACAAACCGTCATCTTCCAGGACTTAAAATGGGAAGACTGTGGTAGTTTTGAGGTGCCGTGGTGCACACTGGGATTGCATGTGGCTTATGCATAGGATTAGGGGGTGGGGCTTTAGCATGGGCAGAGCCGGGGAGTGGGGGAGAGTGTTACATAGTCTTCTACTCTTCCTCCTATCCTTCTTCGTCCTCATCGGTGTTCTCCTTTTTTTCTTTGTAGTAGCGGTGAAAGAGCTGGTGGAGATGCTGCTGGAGATCATGTGGTTTTGACCCTTTTCTGGGGTTGTCCACTTGCTCTAGAAGGACCTGTTTACGCTGCCCGGCTTCCTTCACCACAGTCCGTCTGAGGGTGCGACCTTTACGCATGTGGGCCCTTGAAATGGAATAAAGAGGACGTAGAAATAAAGGGAGGAAGACCAATCTGCACAAAAACAAACACCCTTACTGTTATGCTATTAATTAACTGTAGCTTTTAGTAGACAAACAAAACATTGACAAATATCTCATGCTTTGTTAATCATGGTGAATGCATAGCAACAGCTGAGCTACGTTCAGACTGCTTCAACCTAAAAACTATGCTGCTAAACACTTAAACAGGTCATGGTCAAATGTGGTCTCTGGGTGATGGCACATTTCCTGGCACTACATGTATTTTGAGCTCTGATATAAAAACAAAGTGCCTCTGAGGGTTGACTTATCAAAATAACTGCAGTGCTCTTTGGCATTGATTTCCTATTCCTCTTTAACTTCTTTCATTATACACCTTCAAATGTTAATGTTACAGTACCACTACTGAGGAACCAATACATCTGAACAAAACACCTTTGTGTTGCTTCGTCCCCCCATGATGTAAATACGTATTGCTATTTATCTCTGTTTTTCGTATTTTAATTATATTCAATTAACTTAGATGAAAAATAAACTATAACTCAAAAAACTACAAACTCACACATGAATTTAATCACACTACTATGTTAACAGTGTAAAAATATTTGGTCCAATCTGCCATTTTGTTTCACAAAAAAATGTATTTATAACATCTCTAAATTCATGCACAGGACAATTGTTGATTATTTTGTTACTGGCACAAAAAGCATAACAGTCAGTAGAAACATTAAAATATCTTCTGAATACCTTCATTACAAAACATACCCCAAAGGTTCATTATGTGTTGTCTAAGTGGTTAGTGCTAGAAGCATCAAGAAGCGTTAGTCCTTAGTAAAATGAACTTATCCTTGTTAATAAAAGTAGAAAAACATGGCTGATTGACAGAAACCACACTCACAAATTTCAAGCAGTTCAACACACACACACACACACACACACACACACACACACACACACACACACACACACACACACACACACACGCACACGCACACACACACCCCACAAACGGGTACACTCACACACCCCTCACACACCTCCTGACCACAGTTCCATCCTCTTTGACAGTCTCTCTTTCTACCACATGAGGGAGCTGTGTTCTGCTAAAACCACTTATATAACCTAGTGCCTGTTGTCAAAAGAAGAAGAAAACAGAATTCACTTAATTTTAATAAAAAAACAGTGATTTAATCATAAAAACAATAAGAAGACAACGTCATATTTTTCACTCAATGACTCCAGTCAATTTAACTTTAAAACATTTTAATGCCTTACACATGATGCATAGAGCAAGCATGTAACAGCTGCTAATTCAGAGTAAGAAAAATAATGCATGAGTAGTTTTGAACACACCTGTTTGAAGTCATCTTTGGCTGAGGGGAGGTCAGAAGCCAAAGATGGATCCCCTTTGTGTGTCATTGTCCTTTCACCCTCGACCACTGTTGTCTTTTCTGTGTGTCTGACCTTACCACCTTCAGCCATGTCTTGTTTTGATGAGAAACCTTCACATTCAGCAAATGTTACCTAATACAATGAAAACTAGTTAGTATGTAGTTGAATTCCTGTACATAATAACACCTATAAACAATTTGATTTGTCTGGGATTTTTTGTTAAAATGATTTTGAGACTATTAAATTGACACATAATATACAACACACTCACCTCTGTGTGGTCTCCCTCACTCTTCAGTACAGTCCTCTTCACCACCTTAGAGTATCCATCTCCCTCTGCCATACCGATGGACCCCTCTGGAGCTCCGTCTACCAAAACCTCTTCTCGCTCCACACCATCCGCGGATACACATTTGCGGATGATTTTTCGGGTAACCTAAAGAGCAGATTATGTGTAAAAAGAAAGCAAGGTGGTGAAGCCTTTGCTTATGAGGAAATAACAACCAACCACATTGTGCTCCAAGCCTTCTAGAAACTAAATGTTACTCTGAATAAAAATGAAATGCAACAAAAATCCAACAAAACACCAAACACCACTTTTTTACTGGCTGCTTTTACTACCAGTCCCTATACTACCATGTGAAATACTTAAATTACAGCTTCACCTTTTTGACCACAATGTGTCCATTTTCATCCTGATACTTTTCTTCAGTTACAGACTGAGAAGGAAGGTCAGGCATGTCGTCAGCCTGGAGAGAAAACACAACAAACAATAATCAGAGATGCTAATTTGAGTTTCTGTAATGTTAATCGGTGTCATTCTGCACATCAAAATAAAACCCAAATGTGGTTACTCAGAGAAACAACAAATATTTTGGGAAACAGCGGGAAAAAACTGCATTCTCAGGGTTAAAAGGTTACAGACGTTGACACGTAAAACAACAAGGAAGTGCCCACAGCAGCATAAAAGACCCGAACGTGGTTCAGCCATGTATGCAAAACAAGAGGGAGGTTTCTTATAAACCCTAAAATAACTTCCAACACACTATGTTTTTTCACCCAGTGTAATCAAATTTCAGATTGTTAGATGGTCAACATTTAAACATGACAGTGAAGGTCAAGACTGGTTAAAGTAAGGCTCTGGAAGTCACGCTCTCCATGCTCTTTAAAAACGCCATCAATCATGCTAAACAGATACCTGAATGACAACTCTCCTTCGCACTACTCTGGTGGTCAAAAATTCATCATCTGAACTTTCTGACATTGATCCGAGCTCTTCGATGATCTCCTATCCGAGGCAACACAAATCCATTAACATATGAATATAAATGAATGACAAATCTATGTTTGAAGGAAAGCAAGCAGTGAGCAGAGTGATGTGGTGCACTTTCCACTGATGATGAGTGTTTCACAATAATGTCTCACAATGGAAAGTACAACATGGCAGTCTGTGACTTGGAAAATGTTAGCAAAAGAGACCATGCTCTACAAAGTTAGAGAGTTTTTGTGCTTTTTGCTGAAAGACAACCATGGATCTTGGTCTGAGTGAGAGAGTTGGTTCAAGGAAAATAAGTGACATGCTGAGAAAGGACTGGTTAAATCTGAAAGCAAAACAAAATACGGGTTATGGGGAGTTTTCGATCCCATCCATGTAGCTGCAGGGTTAGCAGTCATTCTTTTCTAAAGCATGTAAAGTATTTGGTTAAGCTCAGCTCTGGGAAAAGCTTGCAGGTTGGGGATGTTAACCAAACTTCATCTTACCCTTGACAGACATGTATCAGTATCATCGTATGCTCCAGTTTTAGCAAGATGAGGCGGTTGCACAGTTTCACATAAAGAGAATTCTTCATCCGACTCTTCTGAATTGTTTAATAATTGCTCTTTCTCTTCTTGTATATAATGAAAAGGTTCATTGGCAGGAGTGGCATCCACATAATCTTCACTTTCAGAGGACAAAAGCACCCTTCGAGTCACCTTTCCTTGTACTCGATCTGTATCAGGTTCATCTGTCTCTGAAAAATCTGATGCCACTTGTGTGCAGTCAAAGAAAGGCTCTGGGTCAGAGTATTCAAAAGTCGGGCTGCCTGTTCCACCTTGTTCCACTTCAGCATATTCTGTAGGCATGTCAGGTCGGTAGCTTTTAGCAGATGTCTTTACATACACATGTTGGACACTATATTCATCATCAGGGGTCACCTCTGCTTTGGGTTGATTACAAATGGGCTGAGAGACAAAACACTCACAGTCTACTGGAGTCAGAGATTCTTCTGAAAACTGTGCACTGGGATTTGGCTGATGTTCATCTGAAGATATCTCCAAATTTTCTTGAGAGGGGAGGGGCAGCAGTTCCTCAAAGCTGAAATGTCTCACAAATGTGACTGTTTCTGGAGTCAAATCGGAAAGAGACTGAGAGGAAATGTCTTCACTTTGAGTAGATTCAACAGAAGGGACCTTCCCTAAATGTGAAGGTTCATCTTGGATACTGTGTGTTGATATGTCGCCTGTAGCACTCCTTGAGTCAGTGGATAAAACTAATTCAAGTTCGTCTTCACTTTGCAGAACTTCAGAGGTAGAATCTTCCTCCCCAAAAATAGATTGATTTTCCTCAGGCATTTCAAACTGAATCTTTGCAGATACTTTGGGTAAAGATGCTGAAGGAAATGTATCGGACACACTTTCATCAAATTTGCTAGACTGGGAAATTTCCATGGGAAAACTTGGGCTCAGTGGTGGTTCCATCACTTCATAATATATGTTGGCAGATTCTGCAAATGAAGGAGACTCAGTTGTGGATGAAGAACTATTGGTACAGTGGCTTGATTGTGCATATGTCTGAGAGATTTCTGTTAGATCAGGAGTGAAAGAAATTTTTTCAGGTTCGGCTTGAGTGGACATCAGAATATCTGCAGATTCTATGAGGGCTACATTTGCATGACTTGCATCCTCAGGGAGCTGAACAGCAGATGACACGCTTTCTCTTAAGGCATCATTGACATCTGTAGGACAACGGTCTTCGAGTGAAAGGTCTTCAAACTCAAACATTTGATCACCTTCAAGGCTTCCATCTGTGGATTCTGACAGAGAGGGGTCGGGTGTCTCAGGTCTAAACTTAAGTTTCATCTCCTCCAACTCTGAAAGTAACTGGTCAAGCTGCGGGGACTCAGACCCTGGTGGTTTTAGAGTGGAATCTGAGGAGATGTTGATTTGGTCATCTGGATTGTCTTGAGTAGTTGGACGGGTTAAGTCTGGGGTCACTGAGCTTTGTTGAGCAAGGCCACAATTTTCATTTTGAAGGGGGAATAACAGCAATTCATACTTTTCCTGTGGTGAGCTACTTTGATCAGTCAATGCGATTTCAGATTGGTTTTCTCCAAGGTCAAAAGCAGCTGAAATTGCTAACTCTAGTTTTTCAGTTGATAATGTATCGGAACTATGTGGCAAGGATGGTGTTATAGCTGGAAAATCTTGACTCCATCCTAAATGAACATCTATTAGTTTTGATGAAGAATCTGAGAGATTTGTCCTGGAAGATGCAGTGGATACCTGGAAGAAATGATACAATGGAGTGGAAATGATAAACATGATCTTCTTCTAGAAAGAATGAGTAAAATTAAGCATGCGTTTGTCAAAGACAGGCCCTGGTTTTTAAAATGAAGAGAGTTGCCCCATATGAGAAAAATTCCCTTGCTGCCCATTTGCATTTCCGTCATTGTAGTGGTAACTAATTTATTTAAAAAACAATTATCTTTAAGATCGCATGGAATTAAAATGCATTACACACAAGTTAAAATGTATTACATTAAATTGCATTTTATTATTTTTTGCTGTAATAGAAGCAGGGCGCAAATGAACTTAAGAAAAAAACAGGTTTTGGTGTTACATGAGGGAGGGCATGCAACTTCTTGCTTATTTCAAATACATGGTTGCTGCCACATTACTTCCCATGAAAAAGCTAAACCCACCAGTTTATGGTATTTGTCACAGTCAGAGGCTTCTATTGTTTCTCTACTGCAGCTCCCCTGTCTCAAACATGAAGAAGGTTGATGAGGGGGCATGTCAGTATACCTTTATACATGATGAAAACAGTGGGAGCTTGTTCCTTACAATCAGGAAGGCAAACAGAACAGACTGCATATGCCTCCAGCTGTGGAAAGTAAATTGGTTGGTTTAGACTTTTATGGCTGGTACCAAAAATTGAAATAGCAAGTGGAACCACAGCAGATTATAATATTAGAAATCAAAAGAAACTGTAGGGCACCGAGGTAATATTTTAATCACATGAATCCCCTTTGGCTTAAAGGGGTCAATTTAGGCAGTCTTCGGGATAACACTAAGCACATCAGTTTTATCTTCATCAATGCATCTTATAAGACCATTCCATACCAGGACATAAAGCTTAGGTAACTAAGGCAAGCCATTCTGTAAATTCAGCAGTGCTTTACTGACATTTGTTTCTACTTAAACATGCCACAGCAAGACAAGAACAACTATTGAGCGTTATTAGTCAAAACTTGAGGCATGAATTCTACATTCACAGTTGATTTACTGCCAGGTTTATTACTCTTGAAGCAACACTGCATTCACTGTTTAGCAAGACCTTGCTCTGTCTTACCGACACCAAGGAACTTGGGCTCTCATCATCGTTAATGGATTTCCTTTTCATGTTCTTGGAAAACAAATCTTGAGCTTGCGTCATCTTTAATTGGGATTCAAGGGTTGTCCATTTATGTTGCTGTGTATCGTGTATATGGGAAGCCTCCTCCAGCAAGACAGCATGATGATATTTAAATTTTTGTTCTAAATATGGCATGTGACTTAACTCAGTGAAAAACAGGGTCATATTGCATTGTCTGACCTGATCTAGTCTTAGTACTTTGCTGTCCTGGGAGGAGGCCTGACAAAAAAAGGCTGGTTCAAGGTAGGGTCTATGGGGTCCTCCACACTTGTTTCAGGTGGTGGCATCAATGTTTCAGGATGTAAATCTGTTACTGTTGAATTAGGTGCAACAGACTGGGATATTGAAAAGTATTGTGATGGTTCAGAGTGTGACATCATGGTTTCAATACCACATGATTTGGCAGGAATTTGGGGCTGTCTCAAGCTGTCTGATACATTTTTGAATTTGTTTTGATCAAAATTTCTGTCACACAAAACAGTCTCATTCCAAACACATTTTCCTTTATAAAATGGATCACAGACATGTGCAATTAACCTCCTGGACACTGGCTTGAATGGAAGTCTTTTTGCAATAAAAGTCTCTGTTGGGGGACTGTGCTCACCTGGTAGCTTGTTTAAGACTTTATGTAAATCTCCTATTGTTTCAGGGATTTCAGAGGTAGATGGACTTAACTCAGAGAGCCAATAATGAAGAAATGACTGTGTGTACTCATTATCCAATGGCATATTACTGTATGACTCATGGCATTTATTATCAAGAGTGATGGATTCAGGAGAATTTGGTCTGATCTCATCAAAATACTTAAAAAGACATGAATCAGTATGATCTCTTTCCGTCATTATGGAGTCTGGTGAAACAGATCTGCTATCAGAAAAATTGACATAATAACAGGGATTGCGGTCAAATTCAGGGATTTGTGAGTCAGGCGAAAGGGCCGTGAACTCATCAAGGGAAAATAAGGATTCTGGAGAAGATGGTCTCTGGTCAGGTATTGAGTGCAATACATAAAAAAACTTGTCATCTTCCAGTTTTTTCAAGTTAATTAATGGTGAACAATTATCTGAAACTGAAGACCACTCCATGAACTCACTGTGCATTTTTGGTTCGCTGATTTTAGACAGTGAGAAGGCTGAATTTGAATAATATTCTGGAGAAATAGATCTCTTAAAGATAAATTCACTATGTTGTTGGTATCTGGCAGGGCACCAGTCCGGCAGGAGCGAAAAGTCAAACTCGGAAGACACGGATTCTGGGGACAACGCCCTGCTATTGAATAGCGTATCTAGTTCATAGTCGGAGAAAACTGACTGTGGGGACTCTGCTCTGGTCTCCTCAAACAGGGCTTCCAGACACAAATCGCTACCTTCCCAGTCAGAAAATGTTGATTCTGGGGTAAACGACCTGTCTCTTGACAAGTCCACATCATAACCCGTATAGGCACATCTGAACTGAGGAACTGGCGAGTCAGGAGAGAGGGGTCTAAGTCCACTTTGAGATGCAACTGATTTGGGAGACTCTATTCTGAACTCAGTCATATAATCGTCTACGGAGGAGTGCGTGTACTCATTCTGCCATAAAGCAGACAGGGGCCAAAAAGGTCTGAACTCAAATGATGTGACTTCCAACAAAGCGTCTGCATGTTTGTCATGCGCAAAGCCACGTACAACATCTGCATACGTGTGAGGTCTTGCAGTTTGAAATGCTGAGTGTTCATTTATGCTTGTTTGTTTAGCTTCGACCCAGGAAGTATGTGAATCTGGTGAATCTGGCCTGTAGTCCTCAAACAGTTCCTCGAGACAAAATTGAGAATACTCATCATCTGACAGGGCTGAGCGAGGTGAAACTGGTCTACTGTCAGAGTACCGTAAGTAATGGTCACAGTGTTGAATCTTCATTTGGCCAAATGACATGCGAGGAGACAAACAACACTTCTCAACTGAAGTAACCGATTCTGGGGAGGATGCTCTAAAATCTGCCAACCAGTCTTGCAGGAGCGAAAAGTCAAACTCGGAAGACACGGATTCCGGGGACAACGCCCTGCTACTGAATAGCGTATCTAGTTCATAGTCGGAGAAAACTGACTGTGGGGACTCTGCTCTGGTCTCCTCAAACAGGGCTTCCAGACACAAATCGCTACCTTCCCAGTCAGAAAATGTTGATTCTGGGGTAAACGACCTGTCTCTTGACAAGTCCACATCGTAACCCATACAAGCACATCTGAACTGAGGAACAGGTGAGTCAGGAGAGAGGGGTCTAAATCCACTTTGAGACGCCACTGATTCGGGAGACTCTATTCTGAACTCAGTCATATAATCGTCTACGGAGGAGTGAGTGTACTCATTCTGCCATAAAGCAGACAGGTGCCAAAGAGGTCTGAACTCAAATGATGTGGCTTCCAACAAAGCGTCTGCATGTTTGTCATGCGCAACGCCCCGCACGACATCTGCATACGTGAGAGGTCTTGCAGTTTGAAGTGCTGAGTTTGCAATTACGCTTGTTTGTTTAGCTTCGACCCAGGAAGTATATGAATCTGGTGAATCTGGCCTGTAGTCCTCAAACAGTTCCTCGAGACAAAATTGAGAATACTCATCATCTGACAGGGCTGAGCAAGCTGAAACTGGTCTACTGTCAGAGTACCGTAAGTAATAGTCACAGTGTTGACTCTTCATTTGGCCAAATGACATGCGAGGAGACAAAGAGAACTGCTCAACTGAAGTAAAAGATTCTGGGGAGGATGCCCTAAAGTCTGCCAACCAGTCTTGCAGGAGCGAAAAGTCAAACTCGGAAGACACAGATTCCGGGGACAACGCCCTGCTATTGAATAGCATATCTAGTTCATAGTCGGAGAAAACTGACTTTGGGGACTCTGCTCTGGTCTCCTCAAACAGGGCTTGCAGACACAAATCGCTACCTTCCCAGTCAGAAAATGTTGATTCTGGGGTAAACGACCTGTCTCTTGACAAGTCCACATCATAACCCGTATAGGCACATCTGAACTGAGGAACTGGCGAGTCAGGAGAGAGGGGTCTAAGTCCACTTTGAGATGCAACTGATTCGGGAGACTCTATTCTGAACTCAGTCATATAATCGTCTACGGAGGAGTGCGTGTACTCATTCTGCCATAAAGCAGACAGGGGCCAAACAGGTCTGAACTCAAATGATGTGACTTCCAACAAAGCGTCTGCATGTTTGTCATGCGCAAAGCCACGTACGACATCTGCATACGTGTGAGGTCTTACAGTTTGAAATGCTGAGTGTTCATTTATGCTTGTTTGTTTAGCTTCGACCCAGGAAGTATATGAATCTGGTGAATCTGGCCTGTAGTCCTCAAACAGTTCCTCGAGACAAAGTTGAGAATACTCATCATCTGACAGGGCTGAGCAAGCTGAAACTGGTCTACTGTCAGAGTACCGCAAGTAATAGTCACAGTGTTGAATCTTCATTTGGCCAAATGACATGCGTGGAGACAAACAACACTTCTCAACTGAAGTAACCGATTCTGGGGAGGGTGCTCTAAAATCTGCCAACCAGTCTTGCAGGAGCGAAAAGTCAAACTCGGAAGACACGGATTCCGGGGACAACGCCCTGCTATTGAATAGCGTATCTAGTTCATAGTCGGAGAAAACTGACTGTGGGGACTCTGCTCTGGTCTCCTCAAACAGGGCTTCCAGACACAAATCGCTACCTTCCCAGTCAGAAAATGTTGATTCTGGGGTAAACGACCGGTCTCTTGACAAGTCCACATCGTAACCCATACAGGCACATCTGAACTGAGGAACAGGTGAGTCAGGAGAGAGGGGTCTAAGTCCACTTTGAGATGCTACTGATTCGGGAGACTCTATTCTGAACTCAGTCATATAATCGTCTACGGAGGAGTGAGTGTACTCATTCTGCCATAAAGCAGACAGGTGCCAAAGAGGTCTGAACTCAAATGATGTGGCTTCCAACAAAGCGTCTGCATGTTTGTCATGCGCAACGCCCCGTACGACATCTGCACACGTGAGAGGTCTTGCAGTTTGAAGTGCTGAGTGTGCAGTTATGCTTGTTTGTTTAGCTTCGACCCAGGAAGTATATGAATCTGGTGAATCTGGCCTGTAGTCCTCAAACAGTTCCTCGAGACAAAATTGAGAATACTCATCATCTGACAGGGCTGAGCAAGCTGAAACTGGTCTACTGTCAGAGTACCGTAAGTAATAGTCACAGTGTTGACTCTTCATTTGGCCAAATGACATGCGAGGAGACAAAGAGAACTGCTCAACTGAAGTAAAAGATTCTGGGGAGGATGCCCTAAAGTCTGCCAACCAGTCTTGCAGGAGCGAAAAGTCAAACTCGGAAGACACGGATTCCGGGGACAACGCCCTGCTATTGAATAGCATATCTAGTTCATAGTCGGAGAAAACTGACTTTGGGGACTCTGCTCTGGTCTCCTCAAACAGGGCTTGCAGACACAAATCGCTACCTTCCCAGTCAGAAAATGTTGATTCTGGGGTAAACGACCTGTCTCTTGACAAGTCCACATCATAACCCGTATAGGCACATCTGAACTGAGGAACTGGCGAGTCAGGAGAGAGGGGTCTAAGTCCACTTTGAGATGCAACTGATTCGGGAGACTCTATTCTGAACTCAGTCATATAATCGTCTACGGAGGAGTGCGTGTACTCATTCTGCCATAAAGCAGACAGGGGCCAAACAGGTCTGAACTCAAATGATGTGACTTCCAACAAAGCGTCTGCATGTTTGTCATGCGCAAAGCCACGTACGACATCTGCATACGTGTGAGGTCTTACAGTTTGAAATGCTGAGTGTTCATTTATGCTTGTTTGTTTAGCTTCGACCCAGGAAGTATATGAATCTGGTGAATCTGGCCTGTAGTCCTCAAACAGTTCCTCGAGACAAAGTTGAGAATACTCATCATCTGACAGGGCTGAGCAAGCTGAAACTGGTCTACTGTCAGAGTACCGCAAGTAATAGTCACAGTGTTGACTCTTCATTTGGCCAAATGACATGCGAGGAGACAAACAACACTTCTCAGCTGAAGTAACAGATTCTGGGGAGGATGCTCTAAAATCTGCCAACCAGTCTTGCAGGAGCGAAAAGTCAAACTTGGAAGACACGGATTCCGGGGACAACGCCCTGCTACTGAATAGCGTATCTAGTTCATAGTCGGAGAAAACTGAATGTGGGGACTCTGCTCTGGTCTCCTCAAACAGGGCATCCAGACACAAATTGCTACCTTCCCAGTCAGAAAATGTTGATTCTGGGGTAAACGACCTGTCTCTTGACAAGTCCACATCGTAACCCATACAGGCACATCTGAACTGAGGAACAGGTGAGTCAGGAGAGAGGGGTCTAAGTCCACTTTGAGATGCCACTGATTCGGGAGACTCTATTCTGAACTCAGTCATATAATCGTCTACGGAGGAGTGAGTGTACTCATTCTGCCATA
This sequence comes from Notolabrus celidotus, assembly GCF_009762535.1. NCBI lineage: Eukaryota > Metazoa > Chordata > Actinopteri > Labriformes > Labridae > Notolabrus > Notolabrus celidotus. The sequence continues at coordinate 19,324,570 of NC_048278.1, forward strand.
AAGCAGACAGGGGCCAAAGAGGTCTGAACTCAAATGATGTGGCTTCCAACAAAGCGTCTGCATGTTTGTCATGCGCAACGCCCCGTACGACATCTGCACACGTGAGAGGTCTTGCAGTTTGAAGTGCTGAGTGTGCAGTTATGCTTGTTTGTTTAGCTTCGACCCAGGAAGTATATGAATCTGGTGAATCTGGCCTGTAGTCCTCAAACAGTTCCTCGAGACAAAATTGAGAATACTCATCATCTGACAGGGCTGAGCAAGCTGAAACTGGTCTACTGTCAGAGTACCGTAAGTAATAGTCACAGTGTTGACTCTTCATTTGGCCAAATGACATGCGAGGAGACAAAGAGAACTGCTCAACTGAAGTAAAAGATTCTGGGGAGGATGCCCTAAAGTCTGCCAACCAGTCTTGCAGGAGCGAAAAGTCAAACTCGGAAGACACAGATTCCGGGGACAACGCCCTGCTATTGAATAGCATATCTAGTTCATAGTCGGAGAAAACTGACTTTGGGGACTCTGCTCTGGTCTCCTCAAACAGGGCTTGCAGACACAGATCGCTACCTTCCCAGTCAGAAAATGTTGATTCTGGGGTAAACGACCTGTCTCTTGACAAGTCCACATCATAACCCGTATAGGCACATCTGAACTGAGGAACTGGCGAGTCAGGAGAGAGGGGTCTAAGTCCACTTTGAGATGCAACTGATTCGGGAGACTCTATTCTGAACTCAGTCATATAATCGTCTACGGAGGAGTGCGTGTACTCATTCTGCCATAAAGCAGACAGGGGCCAAACAGGTCTGAACTCAAATGATGTGACTTCCAACAAAGCGTCTGCATGTTTGTCATGCGCAAAGCCACGTACGACATCTGCATACGTGTGAGGTCTTACAGTTTGAAATGCTGAGTGTTCATTTATGCTTGTTTGTTTAGCTTCGACCCAGGAAGTATATGAATCTGGTGAATCTGGCCTGTAGTCCTCAAACAGTTCCTCGAGACAAAGTTGAGAATACTCATCATCTGACAGGGCTGAGCAAGCTGAAACTGGTCTACTGTCAGAGTACCGCAAGTAATAGTCACAGTGTTGACTCTTCATTTGGCCAAATGACATGCGAGGAGACAAACAACACTTCTCAGCTGAAGTAACAGATTCTGGGGAGGATGCTCTAAAATCTGCCAACCAGTCTTGCAGGAGCGAAAAGTCAAACTTGGAAGACACGGATTCCGGGGACAATGCCCTGCTACTGAATAGCGTATCTAGTTCACAGTCGGAGAAAACTGAATGTGGGGACTCTGCTCTGGTCTCCTCAAACAGGGCATCCAGACACAAATCGCTACCTTCCCAGTCAGAAAATGTTGATTCTGGGGTAAACGACCTGTCTCTTGACAAGTCCACATCGTAACCCATACAGGCACATCTGAACTGAGGAACAGGTGAGTCAGGAGAGAGGGGTCTAAGTCCACTTTGAGATGCCACTGATTCGGGAGACTCTATTCTGAACTCAGTCATATAATCGTCTACGGGGGAGTGCGTGTACTCATTCTGCCATAAAGCAGACAGGGGCCAAACAGGTCTGAACTCAAATGATGTGGCTTCCAACAAAGCGTCTGCATGTTTGTCATGCGCAACGCCCCGCACGACATCTGCATACGTGAGAGGTCTTGCAGTTTGAAGTGCTGAGTTTGCAGTTACGCTTGTTTGTTTAGCTTCGACCCAGGAAGTATATGAATCTGGTGAATCTGGACTGTAGTCCTCAAACAGTTCCTCGAGACAAAATTGAGAATACTCATCATCTGACAGGGCTGAGCGAGGTGAAACTGGTCTACTGTCAGAGTACCGTAAGTAATGGTCACAGTGTTGAATCTTCATTTGGCTAAATGACATGCGAGGAGACAAACAACACTTCTCAACTGAAGTAACAGATTCTGGGGAGGATGCTCTAAAATCTGCCAACCAGTCTTGCAGGAGCGAAAAGTCAAACTCGGAAGACACGGATTCCGGGGACAACGCCCTGCTATTGAATAGCGTATCTAGTTCATAGTCGGAGAAAACTGACTTTGGGGACTCTGCTCTGGTCTCCTCAAACAGGGCTTCCAGACACAAATCGCTACCTTCCCAGTCAGAAAATGTTGATTCTGGGGTAAACGACCTGTCTCTTGACAAGTCCACATCATAACCCGTATAGGCACATCTGAACTGAGGAACTGGCGAGTCAGGAGAGAGGGGTCTAAGTCCACTTTGAGATGCAACTGATTCGGGAGACTCTATTCTGAACTCAGTCATATAATCGTCTACGGAGGAGTGCGTGTACTCATTCTGCCATAAAGCAGACAGGGGCCAAACAGGTCTGAACTCAAATGATGTGACTTCCAACAAAGCGTCTGCATGTTTGTCATGCGCAAAGCCACGTACGACATCTGCATACGTGTGAGGTCTTGCAGTTTGAAATGCTGAGTGTTCATTTATGCTTGTTTGTTTAGCTTCGACCCAGGAAGTATGTGAATCTGGTGAATCTGGCCTGTAGTCCTCAAACAGTTCCTCGAGACAAAATTGAGAATAATCATCATCTGATAGGGCTGAGCAAGCTGAAACTGGTCTACTGTCAGAGTACCGTAAGTAATAGTCACAGTGTTGAATCTTCATTTGGCCAAATGACATGCGTGGAGACAAACAACACTTCTCAACTGAAGTAACCGATTCTGGGGAGGGTGCTCTAAAATCTGCCAACCAGTCTTGCAGGAGCGAAAAGTCAAACTCGGAAGACACGGATTCCGGGGACAACGCCCTGCTATTGAATAGCGTATCTAGTTCATAGTCGGAGAAAACTGACTTTGGGGACTCTGCTCTGGTCTCCTCAAACAGGGCTTCCAGACACAAATCGCTACCTTCCCAGTCAGAAAATGTTGATTCTGGGGTAAACGACCTGTCTCTTGACAAGTCCACATCATAACCCGTATAGGCACATCTGAACTGAGGAACTGGCGAGTCAGGAGAGAGGGGTCTAAGTCCACTTTGAGATGCAACTGATTCGGGAGACTCTATTCTGAACTCAGTCATATAATCGTCTACGGAGGAGTGCGTGTACTCATTCTGCCATAAAGCAGACAGGGGCCAAACAGGTCTGAACTCAAATGATGTGACTTCCAACAAAGCGTCTGCATGTTTGTCATGCGCAAAGCCACGTACGACATCTGCATACGTGTGAGGTCTTGCAGTTTGAAATGCTGAGTGTTCATTTATGCTTGTTTGTTTAGCTTCGACCCAGGAAGTATGTGAATCTGGTGAATCTGGCCTGTAGTCCTCAAACAGTTCCTCGAGACAAAATTGAGAATAATCATCATCTGATAGGGCTGAGCAAGCTGAAACTGGTCTACTGTCAGAGTACCGTAAGTAATAGTCACAGTGTTGAATCTTCATTTGGCCAAATGACATGCGTGGAGACAAACAACACTTCTCAACTGAAGTAACCGATTCTGGGGAGGGTGCTCTAAAATCTGCCAACCAGTCTTGCAGGAGCGAAAAGTCAAACTCGGAAGACACGGATTCCGGGGACAACGCCCTGCTATTGAATAGCGTATCTAGTTCATAGTCGGAGAAAACTGACTGTGGGGACTCTGCTCTGGTCTCCTCAAACAGGGCTTCCAGACACAAATCGCTACCTTCCCAGTCAGAAAATGTTGATTCTGGGGTAAACGACCTGTCTCTTGACAAGTCCACATCGTAACCCATACAGGCACATCTGAACTGAGGAACAGGTGAGTCAGGAGAAAGGGGTCTAAGTCCACTTTGAGATGCTACTGATTCGGGAGACTCTATTTTGAACTCAGTCATATAATCGTCTACGGAGGAGTGAGTGTACTCATTCTGCCATAAAGCAGACAGGTGCCAAAGAGGTCTGAACTCAAATGATGTGGCTTCCAACAAAGCGTCTGCATGTTTGTCATGCGCAACGCCCCGTACGACATCTGCACACGTGAGAGGTCTTGCAGTTTGAAGTGCTGAGTGTGCAGTTATGCTTGTTTGTTTAGCTTCGACCCAGGAAGTATATGAATCTGGTGAATCTGGCCTGTAGTCCTCAAACAGTTCCTCGAGACAAAATTGAGAATACTCATCATCTGACAGGGCTGAGCAAGCTGAAACTGGTCTACTGTCAGAGTACCGTAAGTAATAGTCACAGTGTTGACTCTTCATTTGGCCAAATGACATGCGAGGAGACAAAGAGAACTGCTCAACTGAAGTAAAAGATTCTGGGGAGGATGCCCTAAAGTCTGCCAACCAGTCTTGCAGGAGCGAAAAGTCAAACTCGGAAGACACAGATTCCGGGGACAACGCCCTGCTATTGAATAGCATATCTAGTTCATAGTCGGAGAAAACTGACTTTGGGGACTCTGCTCTGGTCTCCTCAAACAGGGCTTGCAGACACAGATCGCTACCTTCCCAGTCAGAAAATGTTGATTCTGGGGTAAACGACCTGTCTCTTGACAAGTCCACATCATAACCCGTATAGGCACATCTGAACTGAGGAACTGGCGAGTCAGGAGAGAGGGGTCTAAGTCCACTTTGAGATGCAACTGATTCGGGAGACTCTATTCTGAACTCAGTCATATAATCGTCTACGGAGGAGTGCGTGTACTCATTCTGCCATAAAGCAGACAGGGGCCAAACAGGTCTGAACTCAAATGATGTGACTTCCAACAAAGCGTCTGCATGTTTGTCATGCGCAAAGCCACGTACGACATCTGCATACGTGTGAGGTCTTACAGTTTGAAATGCTGAGTGTTCATTTATGCTTGTTTGTTTAGCTTCGACCCAGGAAGTATATGAATCTGGTGAATCTGGCCTGTAGTCCTCAAACAGTTCCTCGAGACAAAGTTGAGAATACTCATCATCTGACAGGGCTGAGCAAGCTGAAACTGGTCTACTGTCAGAGTACCGCAAGTAATAGTCACAGTGTTGACTCTTCATTTGGCCAAATGACATGCGAGGAGACAAACAACACTTCTCAGCTGAAGTAACAGATTCTGGGGAGGATGCTCTAAAATCTGCCAACCAGTCTTGCAGGAGCGAAAAGTCAAACTTGGAAGACACGGATTCCGGGGACAATGCCCTGCTACTGAATAGCGTATCTAGTTCACAGTCGGAGAAAACTGAATGTGGGGACTCTGCTCTGGTCTCCTCAAACAGGGCATCCAGACACAAATCGCTACCTTCCCAGTCAGAAAATGTTGATTCTGGGGTAAACGACCTGTCTCTTGACAAGTCCACATCGTAACCCATACAGGCACATCTGAACTGAGGAACAGGTGAGTCAGGAGAGAGGGGTCTAAGTCCACTTTGAGATGCCACTGATTCGGGAGACTCTATTCTGAACTCAGTCATATAATCGTCTACGGGGGAGTGCGTGTACTCATTCTGCCATAAAGCAGACAGGGGCCAAACAGGTCTGAACTCAAATGATGTGGCTTCCAACAAAGCGTCTGCATGTTTGTCATGCGCAACGCCCCGCACGACATCTGCATACGTGAGAGGTCTTGCAGTTTGAAGTGCTGAGTTTGCAGTTACGCTTGTTTGTTTAGCTTCGACCCAGGAAGTATATGAATCTGGTGAATCTGGACTGTAGTCCTCAAACAGTTCCTCGAGACAAAATTGAGAATACTCATCATCTGACAGGGCTGAGCGAGGTGAAACTGGTCTACTGTCAGAGTACCGTAAGTAATGGTCACAGTGTTGAATCTTCATTTGGCTAAATGACATGCGAGGAGACAAACAACACTTCTCAACTGAAGTAACAGATTCTGGGGAGGATGCTCTAAAATCTGCCAACCAGTCTTGCAGGAGCGAAAAGTCAAACTCGGAAGACACGGATTCCGGGGACAACGCCCTGCTATTGAATAGCGTATCTAGTTCATAGTCGGAGAAAACTGACTTTGGGGACTCTGCTCTGGTCTCCTCAAACAGGGCTTCCAGACACAAATCGCTACCTTCCCAGTCAGAAAATGTTGATTCTGGGGTAAACGACCTGTCTCTTGACAAGTCCACATCATAACCCGTATAGGCACATCTGAACTGAGGAACTGGCGAGTCAGGAGAGAGGGGTCTAAGTCCACTTTGAGATGCAACTGATTCGGGAGACTCTATTCTGAACTCAGTCATATAATCGTCTACGGAGGAGTGCGTGTACTCATTCTGCCATAAAGCAGACAGGGGCCAAACAGGTCTGAACTCAAATGATGTGACTTCCAACAAAGCGTCTGCATGTTTGTCATGCGCAAAGCCACGTACGACATCTGCATACGTGTGAGGTCTTGCAGTTTGAAATGCTGAGTGTTCATTTATGCTTGTTTGTTTAGCTTCGACCCAGGAAGTATGTGAATCTGGTGAATCTGGCCTGTAGTCCTCAAACAGTTCCTCGAGACAAAATTGAGAATAATCATCATCTGATAGGGCTGAGCAAGCTGAAACTGGTCTACTGTCAGAGTACCGTAAGTAATAGTCACAGTGTTGAATCTTCATTTGGCCAAATGACATGCGTGGAGACAAACAACACTTCTCAACTGAAGTAACCGATTCTGGGGAGGGTGCTCTAAAATCTGCCAACCAGTCTTGCAGGAGCGAAAAGTCAAACTCGGAAGACACGGATTCCGGGGACAACGCCCTGCTATTGAATAGCGTATCTAGTTCATAGTCGGAGAAAACTGACTTTGGGGACTCTGCTCTGGTCTCCTCAAACAGGGCTTCCAGACACAAATCGCTACCTTCCCAGTCAGAAAATGTTGATTCTGGGGTAAACGACCTGTCTCTTGACAAGTCCACATCATAACCCGTATAGGCACATCTGAACTGAGGAACTGGCGAGTCAGGAGAGAGGGGTCTAAGTCCACTTTGAGATGCAACTGATTCGGGAGACTCTATTCTGAACTCAGTCATATAATCGTCTACGGAGGAGTGCGTGTACTCATTCTGCCATAAAGCAGACAGGGGCCAAACAGGTCTGAACTCAAATGATGTGACTTCCAACAAAGCGTCTGCATGTTTGTCATGCGCAAAGCCACGTACGACATCTGCATACGTGTGAGGTCTTGCAGTTTGAAATGCTGAGTGTTCATTTATGCTTGTTTGTTTAGCTTCGACCCAGGAAGTATGTGAATCTGGTGAATCTGGCCTGTAGTCCTCAAACAGTTCCTCGAGACAAAATTGAGAATAATCATCATCTGATAGGGCTGAGCAAGCTGAAACTGGTCTACTGTCAGAGTACCGTAAGTAATAGTCACAGTGTTGAATCTTCATTTGGCCAAATGACATGCGTGGAGACAAACAACACTTCTCAACTGAAGTAACCGATTCTGGGGAGGGTGCTCTAAAATCTGCCAACCAGTCTTGCAGGAGCGAAAAGTCAAACTCGGAAGACACGGATTCCGGGGACAACGCCCTGCTATTGAATAGCGTATCTAGTTCATAGTCGGAGAAAACTGACTGTGGGGACTCTGCTCTGGTCTCCTCAAACAGGGCTTCCAGACACAAATCGCTACCTTCCCAGTCAGAAAATGTTGATTCTGGGGTAAACGACCTGTCTCTTGACAAGTCCACATCGTAACCCATACAGGCACATCTGAACTGAGGAACAGGTGAGTCAGGAGAAAGGGGTCTAAGTCCACTTTGAGATGCTACTGATTCGGGAGACTCTATTCTGAACTCAGTCATATAATCGTCTACGGAGGAGTGAGTGTACTCATTCTGCCATAAAGCAGACAGGTGCCAAAGAGGTCTGAACTCAAATGATGTGGCTTCCAACAAAGCGTCTGCATGTTTGTCATGCGCAACGCCCCGTACGACATCTGCACACGTGAGAGGTCTTGCAGTTTGAAGTGCTGAGTGTGCAGTTATGCTTGTTTGTTTAGCTTCGACCCAGGAAGTATATGAATCTGGTGAATCTGGCCTGTAGTCCTCAAACAGTTCCTCGAGACAAAATTGAGAATACTCATCATCTGACAGGGCTGAGCAAGCTGAAACTGGTCTACTGTCAGAGTACCGTAAGTAATAGTCACAGTGTTGACTCTTCATTTGGCCAAATGACATGCGAGGAGACAAAGAGAACTGCTCAACTGAAGTAACCAATTCTGGGGAGGATGCCCTAAAGTCTGCCAACCAGTCCTGCAGGAGCGAAAAGTCAAACTCGGAAGACACGGATTCCGGAGACAACGCCCTGGTATTGAATAGCGTATCTAGTTCATAGTCGGAGAAAACTGACTGTGGGGACTCTGCTCTGGTCTCCTCAAACACGGCATCCAGACACAAATCGCTACCTTCCCAGTCAGAAAATGTTGATTCTGGGGTAAACGACCTGTCTCTTGACAAGTCCACATCGTAACCCATACAGGCACATCTGAACTGAGGAACAGGTGAGTCAGGAGAGAGGGGTCCAAGTCCACTTTGAGCTGCCACTGATTCGGGAGACTCTATTCTGAACTCAGTCATATAATCGTCTACGGAGGAGTGAGTGTACTCATTCTGCCATAAAGCAGACAGGTGCCAAAGAGGTCTGAACTCAAATGATGTGGCTTCCAACAAAGCGTCTGCATGTTTGTCATGCGCAACGCCCCGCACGACATCTGCATACGTGAGAGGTCTTGCAGTTTGAAGTGCTGAGTGTGCAGTTACGCTTGTTTGTTTAGCTTCGACCCAGGAAGTATATGAATCTGGTGAATCTGGCCTGTAGTCCTCAAACAGTTCCTCGAGACAAAATTGAGAATACTCATCATCTGACAGGGCTGAGCAAGCTGAAACTGGTCTACTGTCAGAGTACCGTAAGTAATAGTCACAGTGTTGACTCTTCATTTGGCCAAATGACATGCGAGGAGACAAAGAGAACTGCTCAACTGAAGTAAAAGATTCTGGGGAGGATGCCCTAAAGTCTGCCAACCAGTCTTGCAGGAGCGAAAAGTCAAACTCGGAAGACACGGATTCCGGGGACAACGCCCTGCTATTGAATAGCGTATCTAGTTCATAATCAGAGAAAACTGACTTTGGGGACTCTGCTCTGGTCTCCTCAAACAGGGCTTCCAGACACAAATCGCTACCTTCCCAGTCAGAAAATGTTGATTCTGGGGTAAACGACCTGTCTCTTGACAAGTCCACATCATAACCCGTATAGGCACATCTGAACTGAGGAACTGGCGAGTCAGGAGAGAGGGGTCTAAGTCCACTTTGAGATGCCACTGATTCGGGAGACTCTATTCTGAACTCAGTCATATAATCGTCTACGGAGGAGTGAGTGTACTCATTCTGCCATAAAGCAGACAGGGGCCAAAGAGGTCTGAACTCAAATGATGTGGCTTCAAACAAAGCGTCTGCATGTTTGTCATGCGCAACGCCCCGTACGACGTCTGCACACGTGAGAGGTCTTGCAGTTTGAAGTGCTGAGTGTGCAGTTACGCTTGTTTGTTTAGCTTCGACCCAGGAAGTATATGAATCTGGTGAATCTGGCCTGTAGTCCTCAAACAGTTCCTCGAGACAAAATTGAGAATACTCATCATCTGACAGGGCTGAGCAAGCTGAAACTGGTCTACTGTCAGAGTACCGTAAGTAATAGTCACAGTGTTGACTCTTCATTTGGCCAAATGACATGCGAGGAGACAAAGAGAACTGCTCAACTGAAGTAAAAGATTCTGGGGAGGATGCTCTAAAATCTGCCAACCAGTCTTGCAGGAGCGAAAAGTCAAACTCGGAAGACACAGATTCCGGGGACAACGCCCTGCTACTGAATAGCGTATCTAGTTCATAGTCGGAGAAAACTGACTGTGGGGACTCTGCTCTGGTCTCCTCAAACAGGGCTTCCAGACACAAATCGCTACCTTCCCAGTCAGAAAATGTTGATTCTGGGGTAAACGACCTGTCTCTTGACAAGTCCACATCGTAACCCATACAGGCACATCTGAACTGAGGAACAGGTGAGTCAGGAGAGAGGGGTCTAAGTCCACTTTGAGATGCCACTGATTCGGGAGACTCTATTCTGAACTCAGTCATATAATCGTCTACGGAGGAGTGAGTGTACTCATTCTGCCATAAAGCAGACAGGGGCCAAAGAGGTCTGAACTCAAATGATGTGGCTTCCAACAAAGCGTCTGCATGTTTGTCATGCGCAACGCCCCGTACGACGTCTGCACACGTGAGAGGTCTTGCAGTTTGAAGTGCTGAGTGTGCAGTTACGCTTGTTTGTTTAGCTTCGACCCAGGAAGTATATGAATCTGGTGAATCTGGCCTGTAGTCCTCAAACAGTTCCTCGAGACAAAATTGAGAATACTCATCATCTGACAGGGCTGAGCAAGCTGAAACTGGTCTACTGTCAGAGTACCGTAAGTAATAGTCACAGTGTTGACTCTTCATTTGGCCAAATGACATGCGTGGAAACAAACAACACTTCTCAGCTGAAGTAACAGATTCTGGGGAGGATGCTCTAAAATCTGCCAACCAGTCTTGCAGGAGCGAAAAGTCAAACTCGGAAGACACGGATTCCGGGGACAACGCCCTGCTATTGAATAGCGTATCTAGTTCATAGTCGGAGAAAACTGACTGTGGGGACTCTGCTCTGGTCTCCTCAAACAGGGCATCCAGACACAAATCGCTACCTTCCCAGTCAGAAAATGTTGATTCTGGGGTAAACGACCTGTCTCTTGACAAGTCCACATCGTAACCCATACAGGCACATCTGAACTGAGGAACAGGTGAGTCAGGAGAGAGGGGTCTAAGTCCACTTTGAGATGCCACTGATTCGGGAGACTCTATTCTGAACTCAGTCATATAATCATCTACGGAGGAGTGAGTGTACTCATTCTGCCATAAAGCAGACAGGGGCCAAAGAGGTCTGAACTCAAATGATGTGGCTTCCGACAGACATGCAGACGCTTTGTTGGAAGCGTCTGCATGTTTGTCATGCGCAACGCCCCGCACGACATCTGCATACGTGAGAGGTCTTGCAGTTTGAAGTGCTGAGTTTGCAGTTACGCTTGTTTGTTTAGCTTCGACCCAGGAAGTATATGAATCTGGTGAATCTGGCCTGTAGTCCTCAAACAGTTCCTCGAGACAAAATTGAGAATACTCATCATCTGATAGGGCTGAGCGAGGTGAAACTGGTCTACTGTTAGAGTACCGTAAGTAATAGTCACAGTGTTGACTCTTCATTTGGCCAAATGACATGCGAGGAGACAAAGAGAACTGCTCAACTGAAGTAACCGATTCTGGGGAGGATGCCCTAAAGTCTGCCAACCAGTCTTGCAGGAGCGAAAAGTCAAACTCGGAAGACACGGATTCCGGGGACAACGCCCTGGTATTGAATAGTGTATCTAGTTCATAGTCGGAGAAAACTGACTTTGGGGACTCTGCTCTGGTCTCCTCAAACAGGGCTTCCAGACACAAATCGCTACCTTCCCAGTCAGAAAATGTTGATTCTGGGGTAAACGACCTGTCTCTTGACAAGTCCACATCATAACCCGTATAGGCACATCTGAACTGAGGAACTGGCGAGTCAGGAGAGAGGGGTCTAAGTCCACTTTGAGATGCCACTGATTCGGGAGACTCTATTCTGAACTCAGTCATATAATCGTCTACGGAGGAGTGAGTGTACTCATTCTGCCATAAAGCAGACAGGGGCCAAAGAGGTCTGAACTCAAATGATGTGACTTCCAACAAAGCGTCTGCATGTTTGTCATGCGCAACGCCCCGTACGACGTCTGCACACGTGAGAGGTCTTGCAGTTTGAAGTGCTGAGTGTGCAGTTACGCTTGTTTGTTTAGCTTCGACCCAGGAAGTATATGAATCTGGTGAATCTGGCCTGTAGTCCTCAAACAGTTCCTCGAGACAAAATTGAGAATACTCATCATCTGACAGGGCTGAACAAGCTGAAACTGGTCTACTGTCAGAGTACCGCAAGTAATAGTCACAGTGTTGACTCTTCATTTGGCCAAATGACATGCGAGGAGACAAACAACACTTCTCAGCTGAAGTAACAGATTCTGGGGAGGATGCCCTAAAGTCTGCCAACCAGTCTTGCAGGAGTGAAAAGTCAAACTCGGAAGACACGGATTCCGGGGACAACGCCCTGCTATTGAATAGCGTATCTAGTTCATAGTCAGAGAAAACTGACTTTGGGGACTCTGCTCTGGTCTCCTCAAACAGGGCATCCAGACACAAATCGCTACCTTCCCAGTCAGAAAATGTTGATTCTGGGGTAAACGACCTGTCTCTTGACAAGTCCACATCATAACCCGTATAGGCACATCTGAACTGAGGAACTGGCGAGTCAGGAGAGAGGGGTCTAAGTCCACTTTGAGATGCCACTGATTCGGGAGACTCTATTCTGAACTCAGTCATATAATCGTCTACGGAGGAGTGAGTGTACTCATTCTGCCATAAAGCAGACAGGGGCCAAAGAGGTCTGAACTCAAATGATGTGGCTTCCAACAAAGCGTCTGCATGTTTGTCATGCGCAACGCCCCGCACGACATCTGCATACGTGAGAGGTCTTGCAGTTTGAAGTGCTGAGTTTGCAGTTACGCTTGTTTGTTTAGCTTCGACCCAGGAAGTATGTGAATCTGGTGAATCTGGCCTGTAGTCCTCAAACAGTTCCTCGAGACAAAATTGAGAATACTCATCATCTGACAGGGCTGAGCAAGCTGAAACTGGTCTATTGTCAGAGTACCGTAAGTAATGGTCACAGTGTTGACTCTTCATTTGGCCAAATGACATGCAAGGAGACAAAGAGAACTGATCTACTGATGTAACAGATTCTGGGGAGGATGCTCTAAAATCTGCCAACCAGTCTTGCAGGAGCGAAAAGTCAAACTCGGAAGACACGGATTCCGGGGACAACGCCCTGCTACTGAATAGCATATCTAGTTCATAGTCGGAGAAAACTGACTGTGGGGACTCTGCTCTGGTCTCCTCAAACAGGGCTTCCAGACACAAATCTCTACCTTCCCAGTCAGAAAATGTTGATTCTGGGGTAAACGACCTGTCTCTTGACAAGTCCACATCGTAACCCATACAAGCACATCTGAACTGAGGAACTGGCGAATCAGGAGAGAGGGGTCTAAGTCCACTTTGAGATGCAACTGATTCGGGAGACTCTATTCTGAACTCAGTCATATAATCGTCTACGGAGGAGTGAGTGTACTCATTCTGCCATAAAGCAGATAGGGGCCAAAGAGGTCTGAACTCAAATGATGTGGCTTCCAACAAAGCGTCTGCATGTTTGTCATGCGCAACGCCCCGCACAACATCTGCAAACGTGTGAGGTCTTGCAGTTGGAAGTGCTGAGTGTGCAGTCACGCTTGTTTGTTTAGCTTCGACCCAGGAAGTATATGAATCTGGCGAATCTGGCCTGTCCTCAAACAGTTCCTTGAGACAAAATTGAGAATACTCATCATCTGACAGGGCTGAGCAAGGTGAAACTGGTCTACTGTCAGAGTACCGCAAGTAATAGTCACAGTGTTGAATCTTCATCTGGCCAAATGTCATGCGTGGAGACAAAGAGAACTGCTCAACTGAAGTAACAGATTCTGGGGAGGATGCTCTAAAGACTGACAACCAGTCCTGAAGGAGCGAAAAGTCAAACTCGGAAGACACGGATTCCGGGGACAACGCCCTGCTACCCATTGAAATAAGGCACTCTCTCTTTGCGACTTCTTCAACATCTGTACAGTTAAAATCTAGCTTTTCAACATGTTGCAATTGACCTATTCTGGATTCTCCACCTATTTTCTTTGGAAATCTTAAATTGTACTTGGATCGCTCGTTCAAGTTAAAAACCATTGGTGTTTCATCCACTTTCTTTGACATTTGACAAGTTATAACGTGCTGTCTTTCATGTTTTGCTATGAAGCTCATACTTTCTTTGTCAGATTCATGTAAACGAGTCAAACTCACAGAGTCTTGAACTTCATTGTGCTCTGAGTTAATTTTTTTTGTATTCGTTAAACTGGCGTATGCATGTTCTTCTTGTGGAGTGTACATAGAAGTTTGTGAATCTGATTTAGAAAACCAATAATCGAGGTAAGACTGACATTCCCATTTTTCTAGTTTTTTTTGTTCAGATGACAGAGACTGTAACTGAAGTGGCATTTCTTTTGTAATTAAACCGCCTGAATAGTGTTTTGAAGCCACATTGGGAACTGTGCTGCGAGAAACTGATGTTAGAGGCAGTAATGACGTATTTCCTCCAGAATATTGTAAGAAATATTCACAATGTTGATTGTTAAGCTGTGCGCGACAAGGTTCAGAGAGTAAGAGTTCTAGAAATGAGAAACTGCATTGAGAAGTCTGAGATTCTGGTGAGGATGGTCGGGAATCCCTGTCTGGACACCCATATACATCAAAAGACATAACTGGGTCAGTTAAAGGTACTCCTCTTTGTCTTTTATCTGATGTCACGGGTGAGAATGATCTTAATTCACAATTTACTAACCAACATCCAGGTAAAGATGGAATATATTGAGGTTTTTGAGAGTCTAAGTACAGCTGCCTTTTCTTGTTCCAAGACTCATGGGATTCATCAGTATGGGAACTTGAAATAGTAGTAATGGTCAAATCTTGAATGTTTTTTAAAGGTGGTTCACATTCATATCTATATGTTTTATTGGTGTCTAACTCATGCTTAGCAAAACTGATGTTAACTTCAGCTAGGCTACATTCATCAGGAGAGTTTGCCCAGCAGTCATCCTGTATACAGGGAAAGTCTAGAAATTCCCCTTTCCACCCTAGTGGAGAGTCAGGTGACAGTGCCCTGTAGTCACTGATTGACATGACAGAATCCGGAGAGGACATTCTTGTTATGGGGTCATTCAAAACGAACAGATTTTCAGGGAAGAGACCTTTTTCACTTAAAGGTGAATATGAGACACACTGCCTCTCAGATGTCATAGAATCAGGGGTGAAGGAGTGGTACTCTGTTAAAGTGAGAGGAAACTGTGATGTAGGATGGGTAGAAGGCAGAAAAGGGCTGGGGAAAGTATTTTTTGGCTCAGAGTTGTGTAGCGTTTTTGCCATGACTGCAACATGGTCATTTTTATGACAAACATGACAGGTAATACAGTACCCTTCAGTTAAGTCACCAGCCATATGAGCAGGGTAATTGTCTGTCAGACTGTGTGGTAAATTTGCTTTTGAGACTTGAATTTCCATTGGCTTCATCATGCTGTACTTAGCTGGAGCAATACTGGGTTCAACTGACTTGATATCATCAATAAAGGGTATGTTTTCCAGATACTCTTTATTGCATGGTGGTGATTTTCTGTTTTCTTCCTTGCTTGACTTGATAGCTTTGAAGCCCATGTCCACACTGGACACCTGTGGGACCATGTCAGGACTATATAGTTGTTTGAACTGGGCTGTGACCTCATCTGTACACTTCTGAGAGAGCCTTCTTTTTTGAGCAACATCAATGTCATCTTCGGTTATAGCCAGTGCTGCATGGTGTTCCTCTGCTGGCAGGGCTAAAAGCCTAGGGTCCGAGACTCCTCTGGCAATGGCTTTAGCTGAATCTGTATTGCAATCCTCTGGTATACCCCTAAACCCCTCCCAAAGCTCACTGAAGTCAGATTCAACTTGGTCTGACTCTGACAGACTCAGATCAAAGTCTATAATAGATATAGATGATTTCAGGGTTTCAATTGATTGCTTCTGCTCATCCTCAAAACCACACTGCTCCAGTGGGAAGGTTTGGGTGCAGTCCTCTGTGACCCGACACTGAGTGCCACCTTGGGAAGGTCTGATAAAATGGAGGCTGCAACAATCTTGGTGGTCTCTCACTTTGGGGTCATAAACCTGAGTGGCATGGCTCTCCAATACTTCTTCTTCCATAGTTGTTAATTTACTTACTTGCTCATCTGTGTTGTCATAACTTGTAGGTTCTTGTGCAATAACATCCTCGGAGCTCCAGAGGTTAGGGTTCAATTCACTGTAACACAAAAAAGGTTAGAGCACAAATTATGACTTTATATAACATATGATGTGCATTCATCTATGAAAGCATGTGGATAATTCACAGTGTTCTATGTCTTAGCATCAACATGCCAGGAAATGGTGACTTCCAGAAAAGCATCCCTCATTACTACTTATGAACGTCTAGTTGCCAATATGGTGTTTGTCGTGTTTATTTTGGGTGTTAGTTTGGGCATATCAAATGATGCACAGATAGGGATATGAATTTCAGATTTATGAATAATTCCAAATTAAATCATTTACTGTGGGATCTCAAGGTCCTCCAAAAGGTCACCATGCATGCTTTCTGAGTGGGTGTGTCCAACAGGCTCTGCCCAGGATGGAATATCCAGTAGGGAAGCAACTGAGAGATCCTCTTCAGAAACAGCAGGGGGTGGTCTGCGGTCTGACTCCACCCTTCTCACAATTCTGGGGCTGTCTGCATCGTCTTGCACTGAAGAAAGGGCTACTGACACTGAAAAAAAAAAATGCCAACACAAGATCAGTAAGGGTACAAGTGTGTTTTTGTTGCTTTCACAGAGTGTCAGCAAACAAAAAGATAAAATGTGATGTTTGAAGCTTCAAACTGGCTGCTGCATTGTGCTAGGAGGTTTTACTACCTTCACTGTGATCCAGTGTCTTCTCTATTTCAGCATAAGTTCTAGAAGTTTGCTCTTGAACTGACTTGTTCATCTGAGTTTCAATTAAATGGACAATATCCATACGGTTGATCTTGGTAAGTCTTTTAACCAGACAGTCCTCTGTGAAAGAAGTGAGAAGTTATTGATAGGCCTTACATTTACAGAACAAAGATTGTATTTATAAACTAGAATCATTCTATACAATATGGGTAAAGGTCTGATAAATATACATCAAAGTGTTGATTGAATTACAATACTTAATGTTATCTACCTGTTGCATGTTTTCCTTCCCGCTCAACCCAGCGTTGGAGTAACGCATGGCTCTGCTCTTGGAGGGAATTAGGATTCTCTGTTCTCACCAGTTGGATTTCATTCTCACTGAATTCCAGTTCTCTTGCGAGTTCTAGGGTGATGAATACAAAATCAAGGTATGAAAACACAAAACATCTTAAAAGCATATTTTGTGTTTCGCTGCCAAAGCATGGTTCCTTATATAACATTTTAAACCCTTGTGATTTTGTTTGGCTCACAGACATTTTAGTTCCAGTTCAAACAAAATGACACATTGAGTTTCACTATATTAAAAACAGAAAACACTTGTGTAATTTGACAACTTACCTGTCCAGCTGAACCCAAGTAGATCTGCTACGATAGCTAATGTCTCCTCTTTTCTGTCAGCATCATCCTGCCAATCCACTAAAAAAATGCCCCCAGAGCCAAAGATTAAATCTTAATGTCATGGTTAACAGTTCAAGGTGTGAAGCTTTATGCTGAATCCAAAAGTATAACCTTTTTCATGCTACAGGTACAGGCATATAAATATCCTTTGGAGAGATACTGTAGATGTATATGTATAGATAAATTGTAATTTCTGAGGACTCTATGTTATGGGCTGTAACACTCTATGCAAATGTGATGTTGACATGGATGAAAATATGCCAGATTGTAAATGAATATGACTACTTGGTGATAATGAGCACCTTTTTTTTAATTCATTAGTTGTTGTAAGCCATGGCATTTATTTGCTGAATAAGCATTGAGCATGCAAATATTAGTGAAGCTGTAGCAGTAGTACAGGCAGCATTAAAAAGAAAATGGTTTAAGCTCCTACTTTTTGAACTATCATGGCCATTCAATCTTGAGATAGCATTAAGACAAACATGGATGAAAAAGTAACTTAACAACATGCAAAACACAACAACACATTCACTCACGCACGCACACACACACACACACACACACACACACACACACACACACACACACACCTACACACACACACACACACACACACACACACACACACACACACACACACACACACACACACACAAATATAAAAATCATGATGCAAGATGGAAAAAATGAATCACCACACAAAACGTTACTTATAGTAACATTATTTTCTCAGGAAAAAAGAAAGCGGTCTTGCTGCCGAGGAGAGAGCAGAGGAAAATAAAAGCCCATGTAAGTCTTGCCATACCTGACGTACATCGTGGAGTTTTATCATCGATGATTCTCTGCATCTGGGTTTCCACTGTGTCATCCCAAGCATGCCTGTATTCAAACACATCCTCTCTCCCAGATGGCGGTTGGGCAGTAGGTAATGGGTTGCCATCAGAATCTGAACTGCAAGAGGCTGGGATGTCATACGTAAAGATAACAGAATTTGGACTCTTGTGACTAGCGCTGCTTATTTCATCAGTGTCCACAGAAGGCCGGTTAATTGTTTCTGCAGTTGTAGGAAGTTGGATTTCTTGACTTTGGGAAGTTGAGGAGGTGATCTTCTGACTTGAAGGCATTTGTTGTGTCATGACAGCAAGCTTTGTGGGGGAAATTGTGTATTGATGACTGGATTGGCCACTGTCAGAATAACTCCTGCTGTCTTTTTGGGGGACTTTACTTGTGTCACTATCTGCTTCAGATCTAGTCCTACGATCCAGGGTTGAGCTTTTTCTTGGTGTCCTTTGAACCTGATCATACTCAGAAATCTGAGAGTTCAAGGTTGCTTCCTCTTCACTTGTTCTGTCGGGCTTGATTTCTAAAGATGGGAGTGAATCCTGATGATGTGCTTGAATCCCAGCTTGTGCAGCTGAAAAGGACATCTCTATGACTGAGCACTGATCCTCTTCATCTTCCTCTCCATCATCTTCCTGAGAGGAGTCTGAGGAATCATGGCTTTGTTCTAAAGACCCTGAATGAGCAACTGTGGATATGTCCGATTGAAGGTCAGCTATAGTGGAATCTAAATAGTCTAAACCTAGGCTTTCCATGCCTCCAGCCTCACTTTGAATTATGGTTAGTCTCTCAAGAGCACTGGGGGAACCTAGCTGCACCTCTATAGAGCTTCCAAGATTCACTTTTGAAAGTGGTGTTTCACTATCTGAATTTTCACTTGAAGGTTTGATAAGAGTTCTGGGTTTGGGAGTAGGGATTTTGCTGTCGCAGCTCAGAGTCTCAGATGTTTCAGTTATCTCCTCAGAGGTTATATCTGTCATAGGATTTCTATTCTCAAAAGTTGAAGATTTCATTTCGCCCAGCTCAGGCACAACTTCATCTACAGGGTGTTCCCCTATGTGAAAAAATGCATATCCTTCTCCTGCGTCAAAGCTTCTTCTTGTCATATCAATAGCTCCCCCTCTGGTCATTTCAAATAGTTTACCCTCCTGAAACTGAAATGGATCAGAGGCTCTCTCATTACCTGGTGTTCCAACAGGCGTTTTAACAGGATTTATTCTGTCCTCTGAAGGACAAAGATTAATCCATTGCTCATCCTCAACTTGTGCATTGAAGGGACAATTCTCAGCCTCATATCCTGTTATTACGTATTCTGTTTTTCCAGTACACACCATAGTCTGATGTTTGCTTGTAGGACCTGCAAGATCTGCCAGTGGTGAATCAACTTCTGTGCCATCGCTGGGATGGTACGTTGGATCTGTACATGATCCTTCTCTGTGAGTTTCAGTTAAACATAATGAATCATCACCTGATTGAGTAGCTTCCAGTTGTGACTGAATTTCTACCTTTTCCTCTCTGCTCAAAGTAATGTCAGATGTCTCACTCAGAGTAAGAATGCTTTCTGTCACACATTTTTCAGATAATGTGTGTAATGTGTCTTTTGGCAATGTCAGTAAGACTGGGTTAAATTTTGAATCTTGCTCATCATCTTTGTGATCACCTGCTTCTGACAGCTCAGCAGCATCTGAAAATTGATCACTCCTCATCCTTGCCTCTTGTTCCATCTCCTCAAATGTTTTGATCTTTGCAGCCATTTTAAACATCTCTTCTTCCGGAGTAAATTGTTTATCGCTGGTATCAATCTCATCATCATCTGTTTCAAGAGAGTCTTTTCTTATGAGCATTTGAAGATTCTCACTGCTGATTATTTCAGGGTCAAAATTTGCTGAAGTGGAATATTTTTCCTCTACTGTACTCTCTATTTTAATGGTCTCAAAGTTGTTATCTTGGTCATCATGCTCTCTGTCATGCCTGAAAATATTTTTGTTGTAAGCATAACAGGCTTCTAGCTGGGAGGCATATTCCTCATACACAGCTGGTTTGGCTGGCATCTTAAACTCTGTTTCCTTTGTCTCAGTGGGACTTCCCTCAAGAGAGTCTGGACAAGGGGATTCTCTGGTAGGGCTTGGCTCAATTGAATCAGGGGATGGCTGAGAGGATCTATCCTCCATGACAGGACTTGCCTCGAGTGAGTCTTGTTGACATGGCTCATTTGCTGGGTCAGCCAAAACCAGGTTCTCAAAATCAACTGGCTGCCGTGAAATTATTGATGGATCAGTTGAGAAACTCTTGACACCATCATCTTCAAGGGAATATGTCTGCCATCCACTTTCAAAATCTTTCCTTTTTGATTGTTCCACAGTTGTTAAGTGTGTTTCCTGCGGTGAGCAGGTCTGGTGTTCAGGGTAGAAGGTAAGAGTATCTCTTGCAGTGCTATTTGGAAGAATATCTTTATGGTAGCTCTCATGGACTACCTCGTCCTCTGGGTGACATGGTGTCAAACCTGACTTTTCTTTCAAGTGTTGATCTAAGTCACTTCTAAGTAGTGTCAACATGCCTGTCATATTCCTCTCAGATGTAGGCTGATGTTGCTGTGTCTTTCTCTCAATGCAAACTTCTTTCAAGGGTGTCTCAAGTTCAGAACTTGTCGACAATTCTGTGTCTCCAACTATGTCTGTCTGCATGTCTTTATTTGCATCAAAACTTATCTTATCCCTTTCCTCAATATATTGATCTAAGTCACAACTGAGGTGTGACAACATGCCTGACATATCCTTCTCAGTAGGATTCTCTCTGGGGTGTGTCTTCCTTTTGATACAAACTTCATGGAGAGGTGTTTCCAATACAGAACTTGGCATAAATTCATCCAGTTCAACTACCTCAAACTGATCATGTGTCTCACCACTTTTCTCATCCTCCACTCTATGTTTAGCTTCTATCTGTGTTCTTTCCCATTCAGCAGTTAGTTGCTCCTCAGTAGAAGTATTTCTGACTTTGGAGAGAGTAACTTCCTCAAATTTTTCCTGGATAACATCCTCTTCTGGAGGTCTACTTTCTATTGGCCTGTCCCTGAGATATTCATCCAAGTCACTGTTAAGCAATGACAGCATGCCGGACATGTCCTTTACTTTTGTAGACGACTGACAGGAAGTATTTTTCTGTACCCACTCTTCCTTCATTGTGGGTTCTTGAGTTTCATTCATTTCATTTGCTCCATTAAATTCACTCTCTGCATCTTCGTCTTCCCAAGTACTTGAATGTTCTTCCATTGGTTCATGATCATTTTCTGTTGGTGTGCCATCCACTTGTACCTCTGTAGTGACAAAAGTGAGACCGTCTTCATCTTGGTGCTTTGTTACAATGATTTGTTCAAATTTCTCCTGCACAGTTGCCTCTTCTGGCATTCGACTTGCCACAGGCCTTGTTTGCAGGTAATCATCCAAGTCACAGCTCAATAAGGACAACATTCCTGACATGTCTTTTGCATTTGATGACTGGCTAGATGTTTTCCTTTCAATGTGAACTTCTTGTAACTTTGGCTCTTTTCCTTTGCCCTCTCTTGATTCAGTGGATGTTTGCTTAAAGCAAATCTTTCTTTCAATTGTTGCACTTTCCATACCTGCTTCATGACATATATCTGTCTGTGTTGGTGTCATATCAGTGGTCATTCGATGAGTTATTTGAAGTCCTTCATAGTACTCGCTCTCCCCTGAGCTTGAGTGATATGTCCTAGAACCAATGCTAGAGTTTGGTGACTCAGCCATACCTTCATGTTTGGGACTTTCCAGACTTAGATCATTGTATTTTGTTTGATTCTCAAAAGAGGAAACTTCTTCACCGAAAGAGCTTTTCTTGCAGAGACTAGAGATGGATTCTGGATTTTTATCAGAATCATCAGCCATGTTTTCCATCTCCTGTCCCTCTAGCTTATAGCTAACATCTGAAGCTGCTGAGGTTTGCTTGAAAAGCTGGTACTCAGGACTCTCTTCCAGTTCAGCCTTTATGTCAGCACTGAAATCCTCAGAAGGTCTGCGGTCAGGGCTGATCTGTAAGTCGTCAGATAAACTCTTGCCCGGGCTTATGACTGGATGTTCCAGATGCATGGTGTCGAGGCTCTTAGCAGTAAAATCTGGCTTCTCTATTTGAGGGCTAACTCTTCCATCATCAACATGATCTATACCTACTTTTATTTCTGTCTCACATAAATAGGAAGGATCTGAGATAAACTGTGGTTTGCTGGAATCATCCGTGTTAAAGCTTACTGTTTGAGCAGACAATTCTGAGGCTTCCCACATGTTGACATCACTTTGTGTTTCAGGAATGGTGAGTCGCTGTATTTTGGTTTCTGATAGTGATTTCCGCACAGGACAGTGTTCAGCCATCTGTTCCTCTCCAGGTTCTACCGATCCAGATATCAGTGTTGATATGCAAGAGGATGCAACTGCTTTGTGTTCAAACAGTCTCGCCTCACTTTCCAAAGGGTCCTTTCCAGTTTGGAAAGCTTTCATCAGCTCCTTCACCGACATGGTCTCCTTCTCTGGCAAGTTTGGCTCCTTTTTCTTTGCACCTTCATCATCGCATCGAATTCTCTTGGCTGATTTTGCAGTTCTTTCAATATTAGTACTATCTGAAATGTAAAGTGATTCTTCAGTGTTGACTCCACTCAAATTTACTGGTCTATCCTCTATGATTGTTTTGTCACAGATGTTTACATTACTTTGCTGATGGAAAATTGTGGAATTCTGGGTTTGGGTTTGTGATTTTGGTTCCTGTAAAGGTCTTAATTCTGCCCTCGGTATCTCCCCAGAATCTGAGGGTTCAGAGCCCAATGCTGCAATACAAAAAGAAGAAACTTTTTCAAATAGCCCATCTTTGTTTGATTCCTGTTCAGTCTGGAATGTTTTCATCAAATCCTTGACGGACGTTGTCTCTTTTTGTGACAAATCTAGGACCTTCCTGGTTGGGTCAATGCCTCCAACTTCACACTGAATTGTATCTGCAAATTTCACTGTTTCTCCAACATAAGTGCTCTCAGGAATTGATTGCGATTTCTCATGTTTATCTGTTCTGAAGCTTGCCTTTTCATCTTCTGTTTTGTCACAGATGTTTACATCACTTTGCTGATGGAAAATTGTGGAATTCTGGGTTTGGGTTTGTGATTTTGGTTCCTGTAAAGGTCTTAATTCTGCCCTCGGTATCTCCCCAGAATCTGAGGGTTCAGAGCCCAATGCTGCAATACAAAAAGAAGAAACTTTTTCAAATACCCCATCTTTGTTTGATTCCTGTTCAGTCTGGAATGTTTTCATCAAATCCTTGACGGACGTTGTCTCTTTTTGTGACAAATCTGGGTCCTTCCTGGGTGGGTCAATGCCTCCAACTTCACACTGAATTGTATCTGCAAATTTCACTGTTTCTCCAACACAAGTGCTCTCAGGAATTGATTGCGATTTCTCTTGTTTATCTGTTCTGAAGGTTGCCTTTTCATCTTCTAAGTTTGTTTTTCCACATGTGTTGACATCAATCTGTTGGTTTAAATGTGTGAGGTTCTCACTTTCTGATTGTGTTTTTGGTTCATGTGGGAGACTATGTTTGGCCTTATTTACCTCCTTGGAATCTCTTGACTCTGAAACACAAGTTTCCAACACTTTGTGCTCAAAAAGCCCTGCTTTACTTTTTGAGGGATCATGGCCAGCCTGGAATGTTTTCATCAATTCCTTCACAGACATTGTCTCGCTTTCTGACAACTCTGGTTCCTCTCCATCTGGGGAAACACTTTCATCATCACACTGTATCGTATCTGCAAATGTCACTTTCTTTGCAACAAAAGCACCATCTGAAATGATTGGTGATTCATCAGTGGTATCTTTGAGTAAATCAACTGGTCGATCCTCCAAGGTCGTTTTGTTACAAATCCTGATGTCACTCTGATGGTGGAAAACTGTGTGAGTCTGAGTTTGGGTTTGGGAGTCCATCTCCAGCCTTGCACTGTGTTCCGTCATTTGTGTCTCTTCTGGGTCTCCTGGTCCAAATATTGGTGTTGAACTACAAGGGGCTCCAGCTTTGTCTTTCAAAGGCTCTCCACTAGTCTGGAATGCTTTCATCAGCTCCTTCACAGACATCATCTCTTCCTCTGGCAACTCTGGCTCTTTTTTCTGTGCATTTCCATCAACATATTTGACTGTATCAGAAAATGTGACTGTCTTTTCAACATCAGCACTATCAGGAATGGTTGATGAGTTCTCAGAGTCACTTCTGATTGCACTTACTTGCAGATCGTTTGAGTGAGTTTCATCACAGATGTGGATACTGCTCTGTTGATGTGAAGTTTTGGGTATCTGAGTTTGGGTTGGTGATTTTGCCTCTGGTGCAGCTCTTTGTTCTGTCCTCTGTTTCTCGCCAGAATCTTCTGATTGAGAAATCAAAGTTGAAACACAAGAAGAAGCAACTGCTTTGTGTTCAAAAAGTCCAGCTTTATTTTTTGAAGGGTCCTCTCCAGTCTGAAATGCTTTCATCAAATCCTTGACAGACATAGTCTCCTCCAATCTTTCTGTCTGAGATCTTGGGGATTTTGGTGATTTAGGAACTCTTGGAAGTTCTGGCATTTCTCTCTCAGTCCTCTTTGTGGTAATAGCTGATTTTGCCTGAGGATTTTTTTCCTGGCAGATTTTAATTGTCTCCTCCTCTTCAACTTTGTCCTGTAAAGCTTTCACCCTGTCCATTATAGATCCTATAGGTGTCTCAACTACCAAGGGAGAAACAGGAGGATCCATTACTGCTGTGGGCACAAGGACACTGTCTTTCAGGTAAGCATCACCATCTAAAGACTCCTCAGAGCTGATTCTTTCCAGCTCGCCTTCAGAGCTGCTATATCCAGAACGCTCTCTGTCTCTAAGTTTTTTTCGGATTGGTTTTTTTATATCTGGGGGACGCCGTTTGCCATCACGCTTTACAATAACCTGTTCAAATCTATCTTGCACAAGATCCTCTTCAGAATCACACGTCACCACAGGCCTCTGTTCCAAGTATTGGTCCATGTCCATGCTTAGATGTGACACCATGCCTGTCATGTCTCTGATGTCTGTTGCTGATCTTTTTGTAGTCTTCCCCTCAATGCAAATTGCCTTAAAGGCCGGTTCCTCAACAGCGGTATACTCCATTTCGACAGTTTTTGTCTCAGAAAGTGACCCCCATTTCTCCCTTTTAGCATCACCTCGTACTTTATGTCTACTGTTGCCAATGTCAACTCTTTGAGGCTCTCCAACCTTTTCCTGTCTGTTGAACTGATCTAAAATGGCAAAGGTCTCCCTCTCCACGAAGCCCCCAGCCAAAGCTCTCTCTTCATGTGTTAAGTGCTCCATTTGCTCACAAGTCAAAATAGAAGACATTTTAACATCTGACATGTCTGAGAGAAGGTCAGGGCTTGCAAGAGTTGCAGGGTCAAGAGGTTGGTTAGTTCTCAGGGAGAATGTCTCAGTTGACTCAGACTCATCATCTTCGATGAAAAATGTTTAATAACCAAAAAGGGTAAAGAAGATAAGGGACAAATGAAGTGGGGGAGAGAGACATCAGAAAACTGTGATCAAGACAATGCTATCAAAAATCCATCTTCAGTTTACAGAACAAGGAGAAGAATGATAAGGCAGAGGATAAAGGAGTCTTGAAAAAAAAAGACCGAAAAGAAGATGAATAAGAGATCCAGAAGAGTTTGGCAGGAAGTTGAAAAGCAACAGCATAAGCAAAGCCAGGAGTGAAAAAATAAGGTAGAATATGGTCCAGCATAATGTTAACCTAAGCTGTTTACAAAGTATTAAAAAGGTTGACACAAAACATACAGAAGGAACCAACAGTAACAGAGAAACCAACATGAACAAAGGGACAGGCAGGAACAGATGAATGAAATTTCTCAAGATTGCTGCTGACATAAAATCTCATGCCTGTTTGTTAATCAAAAGTCAAAAAATAGAAACATAGTAAAGTTTTAATTAACCAAAACATATTTTTAAAGGGGGGGGGGGGGGGGGGGTTCTTAGAGAGCTGTCCCTTATCCTGGGTTATTGGTGATGGAAATGGTAATATCTTTTTTATATTCTAATTTATTTTTTGCCACTTTGGAAAGGGACATCTTAGTAACCTTCTCTGTTTTGTGACCATAATGCACCACTAGTTGACAAAGGTGAAAAAGTAGGGCAGCAAAATAATAATCATAAAAAGAGCAGGATTGTGAAAAGGGCTTTGGTTCATAATGCCAGTCAATGAATGAATAAATGTTAAGTTGATAAATGATAGAACAAAGGTTCGACTAAAATAACAAAGATGATGATAACTATATTATCAATCACCAAATAATTTTATCATCTTAACAAAGACAAGTAAGCGTGAAGTTGTATGTCCATTAGATTGGACCAATTTAGCATGCCCACAGTACAATAGTTGTGGGAATGTGATGTGAGGAAGTGGTTGATCAAATGGAATACCTTTTATGGACAAATATAAAACAATAAAATTAGAAGTGTTTTCAAGATAAAATGAAATGCTAACTCAAAATCTTAAAAAAATCACAGCATTTCTGAGTGAATTTTAAATGAAATGATTAATGAAAAAAGTCAAAGCAAATGCAGAACGGAACATGGAAATGTTAAAGGTGAGAGGAAGTAAGCAAGACTTAGTGTGATGGAAATGAAGAGTACATCAGCCATAGCATAGCTGCCAGTAACAAACAGGTACCATACTTAGTGTTAGTAGAGCAAGGTAAGACAGCATGGTTAATCCAAATGGGCAGTAACATATCAATCAATCTTATTGCTAAGCTCGTAGAGATTTTTAACAACTTTAAAATACTTAACTGGTATGATCAGTCATATAATGTGAAATTAATTAATCCTAAATGAAAGCATGTCATTGACATATAAAGTGTTTATACTGGCACTCTCAGTTCCAGCACTCTTCACTTAAAAGTATACTTTGAAATGTGTATGTGTAAGAATGAATTTAAATCTGAAAATGTGTCAAATCTCCCAAATTCTACAACTTTCAATAATAACGTGACACACAAATACTGGAATACAAACTTAAGCTTACATTTCTTGTCGCTCTTCTCACTCTGAAAACAAAACAAATCAAAAGGCATAGTTAATTTAAAACACAAACCTTATAACAACATAATCAACATAGCTCTTTCATTTAGTACTACATCAACTCAATTTACCTCATCATCTGGATCTTGGTCTGAATCAGACTCCTTTGGAGAACAAAAATTAACAGAGAGACAGCAAAAAATGTATTAACTGCGGTGGAGAATAATGTGCTTATTGCACATTAAGACAAACCTGTCAGACTTACCTTTGAGTAAGCAGGAAGAGTGATGTTAAGATTGCAGATGGCATTGTGGGTAAGACTACGGTAGGTACGTGGTTCCTTGGTAAAGGACAAGCGACCACAAGGATCTTGTGCTGTGTCTCTAATCTGTCAAGTGATTGAAGAACAATTCAGCCCATGAGAAACATGTTTGTATTTTTCAGTGGGTAAAACGTTGAAATTTCTGATGGTTTTTATCCAATGTGTTGTTGTACTTTGATGAATAGGGCCAGCCTGTTCTCTTTGAAGGCAAAAAAGCTGAACACATGGTGCTGTCCACTCTTAGTAAGAGGCACCAGGTTTCCAAAGCAGTCAGCAAATATAGGTTTTCCCTCCAGCACCTGTTTGGAGAGAGTGATGCTGTTTTCATTACCCAAACTAACCTCAAACACTAGAAAGAAGCTTTGTCTGAATTTTTCAGGAAGTGAGAGCCAGCTTACAGGCTGTGTCAGCATTGAGCTCTCTTTAAAGTGTCCCTTAAGATACCCACTCCACCTAGATCAGCAATCTCATTCTAAATTTACACTGTCACTTCCCATGACCCTTGTTATTGTTTTTATACCTTTTCAATGCAACTGCAAACTAATCTGTTACTCTGTTCCATTTAAATGAACATATTCCCCTCCTCAAATGCATTGCCCATCATCACACTTCACCTCAACATCTCTGCTACGAGCAACTTCAGTGAAGTTCTCTTGCTGCTCCAGGGTTTTGTCCATCTTATCATCTGTCATGCAGAAACATCGCAAGCGGGCCTCAATGGGGTCAAGTGTCTTGGCAAAAATGACAAACTTGGCCATGTAAGGAACACAGATGATCTCCCTGTACAGCTGAGAGGCAAAACTAACAGACTCTTGGATCTGTCTGCAGTCTATCAACCAGAACCTAGGAGTATAAATAAGACTGGAGTTAGGTACAAATAAATATCAGCATGTAGTTTTACAGAACAAAAGGTACTCATGGTGTAATGTAAACAATTTAAGGAATTGAGAAGAAGAGCAGATTATGTTGTTAAGTGTCCATATGAAAGACACTTGATTTGACATTTGGAAACTTTGGAAGAATTTACCTCGCTGACACATTTGTGGTGAAAGAAACACACTGGTTAACAAAGGTGAGAGGTGTGGAACCTGTGATGTCCTCCCATTGGGCAGGAGTTGTTCCACCTGGAACATAGACCGAAAATTTGTTAAGAATCTCAATAATTTGGTTGTTTTAAGGATAGAAAACATTTCTGAACTCAGCCTAAGATTTCCTTTTTCAAAACAAATGTTTAAGAGGTTAAGTTTTTAGTATTAGTCTTGAATGTATGACATTACCACAAAAAGCTGACAGTAGCTAATAAGTAGCTATGATGTGTTAACTTTTAAATTTCTTATGGTTTTTATAATGATCTATAATTCTCTGAGCTTACCAGTAATACTGCAGAGCAGACGTAAGGTGGGGGTCTCCCCACTGAGCTCAGTGCTTTGTCCGTCACTATTGGAGCTCTTAGGAACAGGGATTGTCATGGTGATCGGTTTATGGAACTTCCTCCTTCGAGGCTCCAATGTGACAATTGAACTGAATGTAGCTTTGTTACCAAGAATCTTCCTTATCACCTCAACGTCAATGGGCTGAGCCTGGGAAAAGGTACAAAGCGCAACATCACAACTTTATTAGTTGCCTTATCTTTTGAATATTACAATGATTCATGTATGGTAATTAACTGCACTGCATATACCTGTAGCCCAACCCTGATCTTCTTAGTGAGGGCACCTTCAGGGAAGACAGCCTGGACCTGGGGCACTAGGGTGCTACTGAGGACCCCACCCTCTGGTCCAATCAGATGACTGTCCTGTTTTATCCGTGACACAACCGCGAAATACTGGGGAAAGTCTCGAGTGATAATGCGGCATATTCTTTTCTTTTCAAGCTCCTCTGGGGAATCAAGTTCTGTAAAGATTAAAAGTATTTAGTGTAAATAAATTTATTGGATTAAAATGTTAATTATTAATTGGTAATTATTGTGATTAAAATCTACATGTGCCTTCCTTACATCTATAAATTGAGGTTTGTGTTGCAGCTTAAAACAGTCATACTGTGGCCTCTACATGAGATTTAGACCATGTTAAGTATCAAAATCTAGCCCCTTACTTTCATCCATGCCATTCAATATCTGGTTGAGTTCCTCCTCTGTGAAGTCACAGTGGTGTTCCCTCCAGCTCTCTCCTGTTTCACTCCTCAAGATCACCAGTTCTCTTTCTGTGCCCCGCAAAGCTGCAAAATGGGGGATCTCCACAATCACAGGCCTAAAAGAGAGACAAGGTCAAATCAAGCACAATTCTCACAATAATGCCCTTTTGTGATACACGTTTGGGAGAACTGGTTTTATCAAAGATAAAATGATGATTGGTTTGTTGACAGGCATCTTTCATGCTAAGTCCAAATTAAATTTCCAAGCATCAAAAAAAACATCAAGTAGGAGCACAAACATAGGAGCACAATCCAATGAGAAACAAGTCTGGGATTTGGTACTATTGACATGAGGAAATCATGGGAATTATGCAACGCAACAACATAGGGCATCAAGTCAGGGGTTTTCAGACTACACCTTGCACTTTTACACAACCAATAAACAAAGGAAAAATAAATTTTAAATAAATGTACTCATCATATCATATTATGGAAACTGAAAAAAATTTCAGGTGGACACAGTGGGAAAATATGGGTATGTGACCCTATCTAGGATGGTAAGGTGTCCCCCATCCTAGTCCTACCCGAGGAACTTGGTTCCTGGAGGACCCAGCTGCAGGATGCGACTGACCAGGCTCTCGCCCTCATTTAGAGGGGGCGGAGCAGTGGGAAGGTGTAGCTTACTGATCCATACGCAGCAAAGAGGAGGAGTGAAGAAGAGAATATGAACACACCGCACAACAGTGTAAACCCACTCACACAGGCTGATACACACATAAAACCTCATACACACATACAATACAGACACAAACTCAGACACACTTACCCCAGGAACTGGGCTCCAGTGGGACCCACTTCTATGATGCGACCAGCCAGCCCCTCACCCTCCACCATAGGGGGCATGGAGGCCAGACGGTGTCTCTTCACTAGCCGGCATGTCACCCGTGTTGGTGCAGAGCACTTTCTTGGTGGAACGATTATTCGCAGGCCATTGTGACGGCAACCACGCATGGCCCCGCCCCTGGCATCTACCATGAAGCTGACCAGGAAGCTGAAGGAAATGGTCACCCCAAAATTGTAATCAACAGTTTTAAGACTGGTTGTGATAAATACAATACTTCATTTTTTTTTTGGGGGGGGGGTTCCTGTTCCATGCAAACAAAACAACTGAGACATAAGGATAAAGACTTTATTTATGCTTTCATTCATACAGACATAACTAGCATGTCTCAGCAGATGATATTTCTTGGCCGCATCTTCTCCTGCATTGTTTCCATCCTGTTAAAGTTATGTTTATTGGTCTAAGGATGTTGTTAGGTTATTTTTGTATATCATTATAAGTAAACAAAACCTGATCCCTGGAAATGGAAAGCCATGCATAATTTATTCATGCTGACAGATAGTATGACAATGAGAAGGCAATTTAATAGTAATTGAAAAGAGGAAAGCACAGGGAGAAGGGCCAGAAAGAGTAGCCAAAAAAAAGAATAGAAAATTAAGAGTATCACCTGCTGTTGTCATGGTCTAGGCACGGAGAGGAATGGCTAGAAGCAGAATACAACAACACACACACAATCACAAATACAAACACAACCAGGACAAGTGAGTGCACAAAGAGGCAACGAGACAATAAACAAAAAGAGAAAAAGAGAATAAAGAATAAGTAAAAGTGAGAAAAAACTTGACCGGAGAAAGAAATAGACATACCAGCAAAGATAAAAGAAGTATAGTAGAGACTAGGATGTGAGGTGAAGTGAAGAACAATTAAAGATAAAATTATAATTGATACAAGTGACTCATACACTCCCCAGTGAACAAAGCATGGGAAAGACCTCCCACCTGGAAATACTGTGTATGAGTCTGTGTGTGTGTTTACCCTGAATGTAGCAGACTGGAGGACAGCACCACGTTATCAAGGTGCTCAGCACCCCAGCTCAGACGGAACGATTCCTTGTCATGCTCTCTGGCCAGTGCTGATACCTGCAGACCAAGAAACACCAGCAGGCCAGTTAAAGTAAAACATTTTTTTAAATAGCTAAAACTTAGGCTGTGTTGGAGAGCAAAATCTATGTAACACAAATAATATCGCAAAAAAAAAATTCCCCAGACTCATTTCTGAAGTGAGTGCTGAAAAGTACTTTCCATTATGTCAACAGAAATTATTGGACTGGTACTGTTCCTTTCTGTGTCTGATTCTCACCTGGTGGCTTGTTAGCATTTCTTCAATAAGAACTCCTTCTCTCTGATGGAAACTCTGGTGAGTAGGAGTCAGCTGCGGCCTGATGGAAAAAGGAGATTTTTCAGAGAGTCCCTCTTGTACATCCCCATCTGTTGTTACAGAGTCCATTATGTTGACTCTGGGACAACAGCTGTAAAGTATGTCATAAGTGTTGTGTAAACAACAGCTCAATATATCAGCTGTAATTTATGAGCTGGGTGTAAAGGTACTATATTTTTCAAGTGCAAGATAGTGTGTCTTGGATTCTGACCTGTCCAAGTTGTGGCTCATGTAGCTGAATCCGTCTAAGTAGTGTCCTGGCAGAGAGTCATCTCCCAGCTCTCTGAGATCCTCTGCTCTCAGATACTCCCCTCCATCACCCGTCATAGTGTCCTCACCTGAGAAACAGACATGGGCCAAGTGAGAGACTACACAGAAAAACAAAACTTTGTGATACCCAACTGGCCAGGAAGTTCTGTTTCTTTTAAAATTCATTCAAACATGTAAACCATAATCGCCAACGATATTA
This sequence comes from Notolabrus celidotus, assembly GCF_009762535.1. Lineage (NCBI taxonomy): Eukaryota > Metazoa > Chordata > Actinopteri > Labriformes > Labridae > Notolabrus > Notolabrus celidotus. Next base: position 19,356,975 of record NC_048278.1, read on the forward strand.
GTCTTGTGAGTGACAATCTTCTGTTTATGTGACTCTGCCACCATTTGCAATCTGTGTCTGGTTCCTGCTCTCAGATTGCTTTTGTGAAACGGGTCAGTGGTTCTGGAGACTTGCCACGCTGTGCAAAATACATTTGTCCCCATAACTAAAGCAGGGTATTCCTCAATCATCATAACTGTCACACTGTCCACAATCCCAAACACTTCATGCAGTTAGTTTCCAAAGTTGCATCAAAATGCAATCAAAAGAGTTCTATGTTGTTGGATCAAAGACGGTTTGCTTAATATTGTAGACGCACAAGAGACAAAAACTCTTTGAGTTTTGATTTATTTTTAAATGCCAAGAGAAAAAATTCCCAGAATGCCTTGTTTAGGCAAAAAAAGGACTGGCTGCACACTAACAATAAATCACTCTGATCAGTTACAGCCACACATTCATAGTCCAGAGAAGACTCTTTGAAGTACCTTCCAGCTCCACAGACATGTCACACAGTGGCTCATCTTCCAGCTCCTCAAAGCTATGAAACATAGAGCTTTAAGACTCAGCTTCATTGCACACTGGACAAACAACAGCTTTTGTGACTACAGAACGAGGCAGAAAACAGCTATTGCATCTTATCTCCTTAGCAGAAGTGGCATTTAACCTTTTAGCCCAAAGCTTGATTTGGTTCCATTCAAACAGTAAGCTCTTTGTGCTTCACTTTCTCTCTCCATATTTCTATGGGGACTCACCTTCTTCATCGGACACATCGAGGATCTCAGTCATGGTCTCAGGGACATTAAGCTTGTGTTTCTCGGTGACCGTCTGATGTGATCCCCATTCAGAGGAAATGGAAAAAAGGCAACCAGAATAGAGACAAGTTAAAGCAGTTTTGGGGAAATTTAAAATACAAAGAGTTCAGAAGTATCAGAAGCTTACAGTTGTGGTAGTGATGACCTCCTCTGTGACTACTTTCAGTGTGTCCACTACAGAGATGTAACCAAGACGTCTGGCAATAGACAGAGCTGTGTTTCCATTCTAACAAAGAGACATTGTTCATGTGAAAGAGAAGGGAGATTACTTATCAACCTTTTTAAAGATTCTTAATAAATTAAAAGAAAAGTGGTTTATTGTTTTCTTACCATTGTAGTAGCATTTGGTTTGGCACCATGTTGTAGCAACACATTGATAATATGTGTGTTGCCTTGTTGTGCTGCCTGGTGAAGGGGTGTGTATCCATTCTGCAGAAAAAAAGAAGCACATGAAATGTTATCAAAGTCAAATAACTGACTTGACTTTGTGACTTCTTGAGCTTATTTCAGGAGTTTCAAGTAAGCAGTGTAAGTACACCTCTACTTCGACATTTGATTTCTACCTTGGTTTTGGCGTTGACGCTGGCACCTTGTTGTAACAGGAAGTTCACCATCTTGGCATTTCCATAGTGACAGGCCACTATCAGAGGGGTATATCCAAGCTGAAGTGTAGGAGGATAAGATCATTGTGGACAGAAAAAAGCAGTTAATGTTTGCAAGATTGGTCCTACTTCTTTATAAATATGCTGTTAATGGCAAGAAACTGGGCCAATAGATGAATCATGAATCTGCATGATTTAGACACTGTAATGCTTCGTAAAAGCCAGTAGGTGGCAGACATGTTTGTTTTTTTGGTGTGTTACTTTTTCTGCTTTGGTGGAAAGATGTTTATTAAAGTTTCTTAGGCAGCTGAAAAACAACGCACACATTTCAGACATTTAACACAGAATGAACAACATAAATGGAAGAACTAAAAAGCTTATGTTATCCCTTGATATTTAAGTACTTCACAACAAAATCTTTATAAATTGCTTGTCTAAAACTGGGTCTTCACTTCCATTATATAATTTGATTAGTGATTTTATTCTGTCTTCGTCCTGACTGTATTTGTGTCTTCACTAATTAAAACTTGTGTGTGTGTGTGTGTGTGTGTGTGTGTGTGTGTGTGTGCGTGTGTGTGTGTGTGTGTGTGTGTGTGTGTGTGTGTGTGTGTTTGTACCTTGGTTTGCTGATCCAAGGTGGCATCATGTTTGGCCAGTACTTCTGCTGCACTGACCCTGTCTTCTTGGGCTGCGAGATGTAGAGGAGTCAGTCCACTCTGAAACATTAAGAGCACAAAAGTTTTCTTTAGGGATTTGTGTTGTGTATCTCTGCATGTCACTCTTGGTCAAGACTTGATTTGTACTTAGTACAAATCCATAACCTGATTTCTATTTTATAACCAGAATGGTTTCAAGCCTAGCGACAGATTGCAGATTAATAAATAAGGTGCATCCTTAGTAAAAGAATGCAGTGGCTTATTAGTATCGACTAAAGGTGGAAGTACTAGAATGTGTCAGTGTGTTTTTGTGACCTTGGTGGCTGCGTTGACGTGAGCTCCTTTGCCCAGCAGCAGGCTGGCCATCTCAGCGTGTCCTTCCTGGGCTGCCAGGTGTAGAGGGCTGACCCCCTGCTTGGTCAGAATATTGGTCTCTGCTCCGTACTGCAGCAGCGCTAATGCAATGTTAGTCTGGTTCTTTTTGGCTGCAATGTGGAGAGGAGTGTAGCCATTCTGCAGTGGGAGGAGGGGGAACAGTTACATGCAGTAACAACAGCTTTGTATGCAGAAAATTCATCCTATAATTGGATGAGAGAAGGCTTTTATGTTATGTCAGGGTTTCATATAAGCTTTGAAGATCAACTGACTTTACCAAGCTCAAAGCACCAAAGGAAAATGTTCCAGCCAAGAACTTAACTGCATCATTGATCACAAAGTAAATACTAAAGCAGAAAGCGTAGTATTTAAACTGTGTGATGTGAGTTTCTAAAGCACTTTGGTCTTACCTTTGCAGTAGCATGAGGCGATGCCCCTTTATCGAGCAGCAGCAGAGCTACTTCTTGGTTGTTGTAATGAGCTGCCACATGTAGCGGAGTCAGGCCATTCTGTAAGAGAAAGCAATTGATTGAATGATTGATATAATTCATCACATTGTTTTTTATAGCTCTCTCATGACTCTATTTTGAAACACACAAAGTAACTCTTATCTCATACATTAGAGTTCAGTCCAATAAGTGCCTAAGTGAAATGAACTATTTCTCCCTGATATGTTTACAGGTATGCATTATTCAAATATTGGAACTAAATATTCCTTGTTTTTTGTTTACCTTGCCAGCATCGTCTGTGAGAGCTTTGCGTTGAAGAAGAAGTTTTGCTACATCAAGGCTTCCATACTTAGCTGCTACATGTAATGGAGTGAATCCTTTCTGTAGAGGGGAAACAAGGGAACAGTTTATTTCAAATACTTTTCCAAACCATTCATTTTGAACTTATAATCTATTGTTTGATACATGTTTTATGGGCTCTTTTCTTCTCACCTTTGTGGCCAGTGAGTGTGAAGCTCCAGCCTCCAGCAGCACTGCGGCTGTCTCCACCTGTCCCTCCCTGGCTGAGATGTGGAGCGGGGTGTAGCCGTTGGTAGTGGCAGCATCTGGGTGAGCCATGTGCTGCAGCAGCAACTGAACTATATCAGTTTTCCCCAGACGGGACGAGATATGGAGGGGGGTCTGGTCCTCCTGTAGTTGAGGGATTGAGAGAAAAAAAACACAGTAATAGACTCATAAGTATGTGTAAACCATTAGGTGCTCAATTATCATAAACAGAAGAAAACAGTGATCAAGAAAACGGATGAATCAATAGCTGACTCACTCTGGCCACAGCGTCCACTAGTGCTCCGTTTCTCAGCAAACAACGAACCACTTCCATCTGACCTGCTCGTGCTGCCATGTGGAGAGCTGACTCACCACGCTGATATATGCAAATACAGAGCATTAATGAGTGTTAATGATGGTTGTAAAAAATACTGTTGGATTTGTGCCTTTATTACTACATACTACTGGTTATTTGTCAGCAGCACTCACAATGTTACGGACGTCAGGTGAAGCTCCATTCTGCAGCAGGAGTAAAACAATGTTGAGGTGGCCCATGAAGGCAGATACATGGATGGGCGTCAGACCAGACTGGAAAAAGTTAAGAAATTGCAAAAGAGAGGCGGGAAGATGAGCATTAAATGTAAAGGTCCATACAGACATCTGTATTTCTTATTTACAGGTGCTTGTCTGAGACATGCCTAACTAAGTCTCTCACCTCAGTAATGGCCTGAATGGTGGCTCCATATTTGACCAAAAGTTCCATCACTTTCACCCTGTTCTTCTTACAGGCGATGTGTAGGGGAGTGAACCCATTCTAGTAGAGAGGGAAGACAAAAAAGAATAAAAGATCAAACACCATATCTTTCAAAAACTGGAGGAGTATTATTACGTACATGGTCATTCAGAATCTTGTAGGCAATTTGGCACTAACACAGCATGTATAACATTTAAGAAATGTTTCTCATACTGGTTAATGATAACTGAGTTTAGAATGCCTGACTTCTTTTCTGCTGTGAGCCGATTGTTTCACATCTAAGTAAAGTTTTCCTTGCATGATTTAATCTGTCAGGTATTGTTGGAGCATTATACAGCATGTGCAAGTATGCTTTAATGTATACTTTGTGCTTGAACAGTTACTATTGTCTGTGAATCCCTACCAGTGCTCTTGTATTAGGATTGGCCTTCTTGTCCAGCAGAAGCTTGGTGACTCTGTAGTGGCCACAGTGAGCTGCGACATGCAGTGCCGTGAGGTAGTCCAGTGTGACATCATCAACAGGCGCCTTGTACTGCAGCAGGAACTTGACACACTCTACGTGGTCTCCCTGGGCTGACATGTGCAGCGGGGACAGTCCGTTCTGTGCAGGGACAAAAATGACGATACATGAGACACTGCAGAAGGTTTGAAAAATTGAGTTTACAAAAAAAATGTTGGAAACAAGAAAAAACTGGAGATGGGAATAAATAGTTGACTATGGCAAGCTTTCCAAGAGTAATTGCCAAAAAGTCTAAGATTTATTGATGTTATAAAAACTGTAACTTCAAGAAATAAAACTTTTTAAATCGTAAAAAAAAAAAATTGAGGTATGCTGGTCCAGTAATGGCACAGCCATACACTACCTTAGTTCTTGCTAAGATGGGAGCTCCCCTCTCCAGCAGAATTTCCACTGCTGGGTCATGTCCACTCCTGGCTGCACAGTGCAGGGGAGTCAGTCCATCCTGCGGGACCACCACACATACACAGGCATTGGAAAAGAAAGCATATACATTTGTTCTAAGTGTGAACTTCATTTTAGTTTGTGTGTTTTGACGAATGAGATAATCTAAAAGAGGCCTGAGAAGCCCTTCAAGAAGAAACTAGGGAATAACTGTGAATTTGTGCATGTCTAGTTACAAACTGCTGTCTCACCCTGGTTTTAGCATCAATCTGAGCTCCTCGGTCCAACAGCAGAGCCACCATGTTTGTGTTGCCTCTCTTGGAGGCCACATGGAGAGGTGTGATCCCATTCTGACAGAGCAGGAAATGAAACAAAGGAAATTTAACTCTCAAAAATACTGCAGAATTTATACATCTTAAGATTCATGATTTGAATTGGGAGCAGACATTTTTCAAATCAAAAGAATCAAAAACTATCCTTATGAACCAGTTGGGTTTTTTTTAAGTATGAGATTAAAATCATGCCTGGAGAAATTTTAGTTTTGACAAGCTAAGAGAGCATGCAGTTAGTAAAGGCCAAGAATCACAATGAAATGTTATTGTAAATACAGAAAAGACTTCTTCTGCAAGCCTCTGGTTAAAACACTGCTGTTTTTTCACAGACAGCTGTACAGAAGACATCTTGACTTTAAGTGGAAATGGGGCTCTACCCTGGCTGTGAAGTCCACAGCAGCTCCTCTGTTCAGTAACAGGGTGGAGACATTCACGTTACCATAGTGAGCCGCGATGTGCAGAGGGGTGAACCCGCTCTGTTTAAGACAAAGGAGGAGAGAGCAGGGAAGGAGAGTCACAGGGAAAAGACAGGAAGGAAACACGTAGGAAGGAAAAATAGATTAGCTGAAGCAGCAGGTGAAGGAAAGGAGAACAGTTATAATTTAGGAAAAATAACTAAAAAAATAAAGCAAACGGACAGAAAGACAAAAATAAGAAAGAAAGAAAGAAAGAAAGAAAGAAAGAAAGAAAGAAAGAAAGAAAGAAAGGAAGGAAAAGAAAGAAATTAGAAAAGAAGGAAAAAGAAAAGAGGAAGAAAGCAAAAAAACAATAAATAAAAAAGAAGAAGCATAGGACAAAAAATTGTAGAAAAAATAGAGAACATGAAAACAGCAAGAATAAAGAGAAGAACAAAAGAGTGACAGAAATAGTACAGGACAAAAGACGATAAGGTAAGAAGTATAAAGAGGTGTAATGTGCTAAAGAAGGAATAAAAAAGGAAACACAATAAGTCAGAAACAAAAAAAGTAAAACTATAGAAAAAAGGAAAGAAAGTAAATGCAAGGAAAAATGAGCACAAGAAGGAAATAAGAGAAGACAGAAAAAAGAATAAGAAAGAAAGAAAAGAGGATCACAGAAAGAAAAAAAGAAACTAAACATGGAAACAAAGAAAGAAATAAAGAAGACAGAGAGAAAACAAAAAAGAAAGAAAGACAGACAGAAATTAGGAAGGAAAAACAAATAAAAACAGTGATACAGAAAAACAAAATAGAGAAATAAAGACAGAAGGGAGAATCTGACTCTCTTCTAGTGGATTAAGAACAGAAGACTGCCTACTGAAGCAACTACAACGATGATTCTGCATACTGAAAAGAAAAATGATTTCAGTGTGAAAAGAAGCAAAAAAAAGGAGCATACCTCAAAATAGCACATGCAATGCATGCATGCAAAAACTATTATTCTGCAGTGTTTGCTTAAAATGGTGAATCATTAAGGCAAAGAAACATAAAGGCTAAAACAAACAAAAGTGAAATACACAAAGCAACTATGCACTATGTTTATCTGCTTGGACGGACAAATGGACATGTATATAAACACTACAAATAAATACAAAATAAATATCTACAGTACACATTTGTGGGGGATTCTCATCTTACCTTCCCATTCTGATAGACATGGTGCAATTTAATTAAGAAACAGAGTTAACTTAAAGATCAACAACGTGTTTCAGAGAGGAAAAACAATTCCATTATCATGCTAAGAGGAACACATGCAGAAGATATGCAGAGAAAAAGAGCAATATATAAAACAGGTCAAATTTAACAAGAATCAGTGTTTCAGTCAGAAATCTGGAAAGTTATCAAATAAATGTATCAATAAAAATCAATACAAAAATTTAGAACAAAACATCTAGATTTAAAATGCAATAAAGTTATATTCTTTTGAATCTTTTAAAACAACACAATCAATTTATTTTACTGTCAGCCATGCAGGAGTGTGTAGAGCAGCATAGACAGCTGCATGCATATACAACAGGGTTATAAAAGTCTGACATGCAGGATTTATCAAGTCCTTGTTAAACAAGGACAAGAACAAAAGAGCTGAAAGAGATGGTCAGAAGAGACAAAAAGGCACTAAATGAAGAAGTGATGAGTCTTTATACCTCAGTGGTTCTATTGACCATCATCTGGTTAGGACGCATTAAGAGAGAAAACGGGGACAGGATGTAGGGTTGTTAGGGACAGGGCTTGTCACAACAATCACACAAAACACAGGGAAAGTTCACAAGGATATACAAGTAGAAAACAGAAAGGCAAGGATGCAAACAACAGAGCATTCTAAGAGTCTGTGTCTGCTGAGTCCTAAACAGACATGCATATAATCGATCAGATGAATAAAACTGTCAACATGAAAAGTTATCTTTTCAGGCATTATCACACACTTCCTATTTTCCCTCTATCATCTGCTCCACTCCCATCTGATACGCCACCCATCTATTTCTTCTATCAATTGCTCCTTCCTTGCCCTCCCTCACCTTAGATTGGATGTCAGCATTGTGGTCGTTCTGAAGTAGCAGTGCGGCGGACTTTGTGTCATCTTTGCGAGCCGCGATGTGCAGGGCCGGAAGGCGAACCTTCCCCTTGGTGTCATGTTCCAACAGCAGTGAGACCACTGAGTTGTGGCCTTGCTGGAGGGCGATGGCCAGAGGGGTGAAGCCATCCTGGAAGAGAAGAAACAAGAAAATATCCAAGAGAATAATTCCAGTTATTTTTGACATAAGAAAACAAAGATAGAGATTGCAGTATATCAAACAACCAGCAACATCATTTATGAAATTGAAAACATTTAAAATGTATTTTTACAAAGCTTACCTCTGTTGCTATGCTTTGGTTCCCATCAGTTTCCAGCATGAATCGCACCACCTCCAAGTGATTCTCCTGGGCTGCCATGTAAAGTGGGGTGAAGCCATTCTGTAGAGGCAAATAGATGCAGTTCACACACATACAGCATTCTACTTTTGGTGATGGTGTTATGGTATTAAGGCCGTAACACCATCTTCTATGAAATAACTTTAATTATTGAGAATTTTCTCACCTGCGACTGCGAGTTAACGTCTGCTCCTCTTTTTACTAGTAGTCTGACCACTTCTTTCTGTCCAGCTAGAGCAGCAATATGGAGGGCCGTGTTTCCTTTCTGCACAGAGAAACAAGGTAAAAGGCCAAGTGTGTATCTTGTGTGGGTATGAAAGTCCATAGAAACACCAGAATAAGGGTGATAGACCCAGAAACCTCTCTTCCTTGAAAACAAAATCACACTTCTTGTTTCAACATGAATGTTGAGATTTGTTTTATCCCAAGAAGGTTGCAGACAGATTAATATCTGAGATTAAATTAAAGTCAGTCCAAGGGTAACCACCAGGGTGACAAATTCCTTGAGGCTGTTTAATGTTTCTCGCTGTTAAACATGACACATGAGGCATTCGCAGAGTCACATAGCAGTCAGCTTGCCAAGCAGCTCACTTGACACTCACTCTAATCGCTGTCTCTTCTTACCAGTGAAGGTAGAACATATCATCATGATGCAATTGTGAGTCAACACAAACATATTTTTAAGGTTGGGACATGTAACAACTGATTTCAAATTGTGGTGCAATCTTAATCTAAATTTAAAAAAGGAAGCCACCCGGCATATACAAGGGAATAATGCTGGACTAAGTGGTTAGCACTCTGGTGTAAAGTTACAAAATTCCACTGGATTTTTTTCATTCATGTTTTTTTTTCCTTCTCAAATGTCCACCAGACCCCCTCTGAATCAAGTTTCATAGCCCAAGAGAGAGGCAGTGATTTATATAGCCATAAACAACTGTTATATATTTCTTGCATTCATGTGCAGTCTTTCCAGTCATCTCCCTCTTTGTCTTTCTGTCCACTCTTCTGTCCCGCAGCTGTCACTGCCACCCAATCCTCCTTTCTTTTCTTCCTCCACATTTCTTTTCCCTTGTTAAGCTCTTACATGTGCATATATGGGTACTTTACAAAGCATAGCACTGAGAATTAAAACAAGACATGTGTGGCATGTTCTTGTACCTTGGTGGAAGAGTCAACAGGTGCCCCTCTCTCCAATAGTTCCTCCACTAAATCCTTGTGTCCCTCTTTAGCAGCCAGATGCAGCGCGTTCAGACCATTCTGGAGGGAGAACAGACAGGAAACAGAAGTGGTCATTTTATGACTGTGTGGCTCTCGAGCTTAGGGGTATATAAAAGCAGTAGGTGCATCAGGTCATAGGAGGTAAAAAATACAGGAAGGGACTCGTTACATTTCAAGAAGTGCATAATCATGAGCATAGTAAAAGAGTAGCCCTGCAATGACAGTATACCAATCCTGTGAAACCTGATGTATTATGTAAACCTGCTGACCACTTGATAGATCGTAATGTTACTTGGCAATAACACTAGGTCTTGAATGCTGCTGTATATTGTACACATAGCACAGGTCCATGTCATTAATATTTAGGTAAGAAGTCTGTACTAAAATTAGAAAGGTACAAAAACAATTCCAGTCAAGCAGGTATTTTTGTCCACTAAGTTTTTGAATAAGAAAATAATATATAACTTTTGTGTGTAATAGATGCACATAAAACAATGTTCGAATCAGTCATACAAGTTGATGCTACAAATTCTCACAGGAGGATGATTTGCAGTTTTATAAAATGTCAATAACATAAAAAAACCCAGAATGAAGTGATGAAGACAGATACTACTTTTTCTAAAACCAAAACCAAGAAAGTCAAACACAGAAGTACCATATCAGTCAGAGGAAATACAGCATGTACTACACCTTGGCAGTACTGGGGTTAACATTACATAAAGGGCTTCTAATCCATCAACCAGAGCAACTGATTAGAAGCAACACACAAGTAGGAGAGTGCAGTCAAAATATATAGACAAAACTGGCAATATGCAATGGATGTATCAATACAGCACACATGTGTAAACACATTTCCTTTAGGACTGCAATACACACACAGAACCAAAGAGACTTTCACCTCATCCTCATCCTCTTCCATCCTGCACAGTCTCGTTCTAAGACACTCAAGCTAGGAGTGTTTCAAACGTGACTATGTACTTATCCCTCAGGTTCCTTTCCTCCTTCCTTTTGAAGTCAAAGCTGCAAACTCTGTTTTCTTTCCTTTTCTGTGTGTTCCGATCCCTTGTAAATCTTTCTTGGCTCTTTTCTATCTTTCGCCTTCTCAAATGTTGCTCCAAGCAGGATTTAGAAGTGATGAAGCTCGAACCATCAACTGCGGTCCTCTACCTCCCTCTTCCAACCCCAACCAAGTTTAGATCCAAGCTCCTGGGTCTGTCTGCCTCCTTCTTCCCCTGCAGGCTCTGTAAGATTGGTTACACAGAGGAACTCCTGGCTCTGAAGGCTCTCCTGGCACTGATTTCAAAGAGGAGCTGTTTTGTTGCTAACACCTCAATCATTACCCCCTTCCCTCCTTCATGCACAAGCAACACGCGCACACACAAATGCTCTCGCGTGCGCACGCACGCACTCGTACACACACACACACGCACGCGCGCACGCGCGCACACACACACACACACTAACACACAGACACAGACACACACACACACACACACACACACACACACACACACACACACACACACACACACACACACACACACACACACACACACACACACACATATAGAACAAAATTAGTACACTAAACACACACACCCTACCTCTTTGAGTTGTCAAATGCCAAATAGCCAAAGGGGTGTCATGTTTCTGCACAGTCATAGAGGGTATGTAGGACACAAACACACACACACACACACACACACGTACACACAAACATGGATACTCATATTTAGAGGCTGCTGAAAATGTCAACCTTTCAAAAAGAAAAAAAAGAGGGCATTCCTCAGAGGGCAAAGTGTTTAAGTTAGCGTCTAGCCAAGTGAGTGACTGCTGTAGGTAAATGATATGACTTCAAAAGGTCAGAATAAGAGTCACCATCAAGTCTAAAAATAAATATCTAGGAATTATTATACTTTGTTATTAATATAAGGGATGCAGGATATATATCGTCCATTGGACAATAAAGAGGATGTTAAATCATTATTATTATTCATATAATACAGTATCATTGTTTTAAAATAAATCAGAAAGTTGCTTTCATTTAATTATTAAGAAGCCTTTAAACTCTAACACAGGTGGTTTTATGTGATCAGTAAAAACCCACTGTGAAAGAAGAACATGTGCAGCCTTAACAAGATGATGAGAGGCTAAAAATGGCATCACTAATGTGTTTGTTTTTCACTGTTTCAAAGAAGGATAATATGATTGCAATTTGCAAAACATGTGCCACAGTTATTCCAAGAACAAGAAAAAAGTCCTTAAGTTTTAACACAATGAACTTTTAAATCGCCTAGAAAGTTGCATTACTGTTGTACCTAAGATGTATGTAAGCTGCATGACAAAAACTGATGACATCTTTAAGCACTCTTATTGACATAAGAATTATGTAGTAAATCTACTAAAGTACTAAAGTGAAGACACTTTTTATACTATGCAATGTAAAATGTTCCTCAGGTTTGTCAGACAGCACCACAGCTACTTCTTATGTCATCACTCAAGTAGGTAACAAGTCACCGTACTCAGTCAGTCAGAGATTTTTCACTGCAGAGCCAACAGAGGAGGCACGACTATTTCTAAATATGACACTACATAATTGAACTACTCTGAAACATGCAGTTGTGTTATAGCTTTAGCCACCAGGTCTGAGACATTGAGTGACACATCAAGAATAGTGCAATCTTATTACAGCGTTTCAATCATATTTAAGTTATTATGTATATAAGCCTCACACATATACACACACATTTTGTCACACACACACAACGATCTAAATCATCTTTTTCTCTGAGCTGTACGTGAAAGCTTCATTTAGCTAATGGACGTTCAGCCCAGCTAAGTGTTCCCTGCCAGTTTGTAGAGCTTCCTGGCAATAGGGACAAAGCTGAGTTCTGTCCAACTCAGATTAGCATTCCCGCCTCTATGACCAATGACCTTAGTCATAATTACATGTGGCAATAAAATTGTCAGGTTTATTTGGTGTTGTCTTATAGGCCAGAGTGCCAGAGAGAGAGAGAGGATGAATGTTGGTGGAAAAGGGGGGGGGGGAGATAATGTTAATGGGTGCAGATTAAAGAGTAATATCACTCACAAAGGATTAACATTTGGGTAGATTAGAGGGGTCTGGCCTTAATTGTGAGGACATGGAAACAGATCACATAAACACACAAATGACACTCACACACAAAATCTCACATGCAGAAACAAAGACATGTCCTCTGTTTCCCCTCTGCTTTTCCAAAATAAATTATCTTGTACATTCTTTTAAAAAGTTAATTTAAAGTGACAGCTTCTAAATTATTTGGATAGACAGTTACTTGTATATCTCATTCATAAAACCTTTGCAATACTTTCACTGTGGATTTGGCAGACAGACCGTATCTCTTTCTCTCTCTCTGTTACTAACTTGGACAGCCTTCTGCCCTTGGCTGCGGACTCTAGCCTGAGTCACATCATCGCTGCTTTCTAGGATCTGACTATATATTTACTAATGAACACACCACCAAGGGCAGTTTGCAAAATTCATGAACACACACATTATTACCACTGTCTTTTGCAGCAATTTGAAAACTCTTGATATGAAAAAAGAATAGCAAATGTCTTTACATCAAACATTGTTCACTTTATGAAACATTGCATTGCAAATGCATATTTATATTTTAAGCACATTAAAGTGTAACGCATTTGGGGTAATTATAAACGAATGACATGATTCCTGAATTACCTCTGCTATTTTCACCTGTGTTCATTTCATCAAAGAGGTAACACTGTGCTGTTATGTATAAACATCTAAGTGGCTAATGATACACAACTCTTAGGTATGAACATAATATCCTAATTTCAAATGACAGAAGTTTATTCGATTATTTCTCCCAATTAACCAGATGACACATTCTGAATTAATATAGTTAGACTTCTGTTAGTGCTCTTATCAACAAACCTCTGGCTTTATTTACAGCAGTGTTGATAGGACAAGCACTGATAATTGCTCTGTAATTGTGTGGAGTGCTTTTCCACTGACATGATTCTGATCCACTCACTTCCTTTAGAGCAATTTTGATGCTAATCACAGGAAACATAGTACTTTTGAATGGTGATCTAAGCCTCCTGTCACTGTGGAGATTGTATAACAAGGCTAATACTTGAAATGTAATTATGGTTCAAATGGTACCACCACTGTCAGGAGGATCATGCCTTTGAGTTGTGGGATTTAATGAAAGTGCCTTGAAGGAAACTACTCCTCTGTGCCGCCACTAACACAAAAAATAGATACATCAATTAGTATATTAATTATGATACTATCCTAATCCTATTATGTCCCAAGTATAATTTTAATTAGGATTGGGCAAAATGTCAATATTGCAATATATCCTTGTGCTAACTTATGTAACACAATTTTCAAAACGCTGGCACCAAATATAAAGATTTAATTGAAAAAAAAGTGCTCTAAACAGATTTTCCTGCCATGTTCACATACTTCATCATGGTTGCTCATGGTGGTACTAATCACATGAAACAGGGTAACATGAAGCAAAGTCAACTGACCAAAAAACTAAGAAAAAGGAGACAGTGGGATAATATTGAACAGCAGTGAGAGAAGTCTGGAGATGTGCTAGCCACTTTCCAAAAAGACCAAAAAAAAAGAAAAAGCTGTTTCAGTTCTTTATGCTGAGAGGAGAAAAAATGTGGGGCACAGAGTCCTACGAGATGACGAGTCCATTTTAGTGTCAACAAGTTGGAATGCATTCCTACGTGCTACAAACTAGTGTGATGCAGAAGACTTAAACTGTGTAAATATGGAAGAAGTTTGATTGAGGGCAACAAAGGAATGGAAGCTGACTGAAAAACACCCAGCAAGTGTGTGTGTGCGTGTGCATACGTGTGTGCGTGCGTGCGTGCGTGCGTGCGTGCGTGCGTGCGTGCGTGCGTGCGTGTGTGTGTGTGTGTGTGTGCACTCCAATACACATTAGAATTACCAACAATCAGCGGCTTGAGGGTAAATTTGTTGCTGAGTGGTATTCATCTCTTGTAAGTCCCTTTAATAACATCTTCTACATTACAGTATATTGGCTGCTCTCAGAGACAGTCACTCATTTAAACACATACACACACTTACACACACACTAAGCAAGTCCCACTAGAGTATAAATGAAATGTCACTTACATTTTTAGTCACCTGACAAGGGCTCAAATGTGATCATCTGACCCATGATACTCTGAAGGGCAGGGATTTACTGTTGCAGCGAGGGAGTTGTGTGTGTGGGTGTGTGTTTGTTTGTGTGTGTAGAATCTAGGCCCAGAATAGCCAGGCTTCCCTCTTGGTGCATTAAACCAAAGCAGTGGTGGCCATGACAACAAACAGCAAAGCTATAGGTGGGCAGACTCCACTTCCTGTGAGCCAACCAATTGCATCCTAGGGTATAAATAGCTGCTATCAAACAGCCGGAAAAAATTACAAAGGCTAACAGCAATGAGACAGCATAAAATATGAGGAGCTGATGCAATGCACGTACCAGAACACACACTTACACACTTACACTCACGTAGCCATACCCCACATGCTCTGTAAAGATGCCTTGTGACTACTGTAAATCATACTGACAGAGGCAGGGCAAGGGGGTGGTTGCAGAGAGCACTAGGGGGAAGTATTTTACCCCCTCCCCATTCCCCTCCTTGGTGGAATGTGGGTGAGGGTTTGCAACAGCTGCCAGAGGGACATCTTGCTGTTGAATAGAGCTGAGACTGAAGGTATGAAGGAGTTATTGTAGTTGTTTGGGCTGACTGGCAGGTTAAGGTATTTGCTGAGCTAGCTCAGTTGTATGATGCCACCATGATACAGCAGAGTGAGGGTTAGACTCAGCAGGTTTAATATACAGACCACCTAACAGCTCTCACCTAATGCTGTGCCACTGGCATGTAATATATGTACTGTTTGTCATTAGCACAATGCAAAATGAACTATTAAGCAGCATATTTCTGAAAACATTGTTGTGCACATCATGTGAATGTTTTAAACTGTTAGCAACAGCAGAATTACAAAGATCACAAGGTACTTAAAGCTCGGTGTAACTTCATGTTAAGGCTTTTAGAAAGTTTCCTTACCTGGTTACAGGTGCTGATGTCTACTCCATTTTTCAGAAAGTCCAAGACTTTGTCAATATTTCCCGCTCTAGCAGCCCGCAGGAAGCTGGTGTTACTGTCAGACTGGAGAGATGAAGACAGAAAAGAGGTTCATTAAGTACAGGATTCCAAGCATGTGTTTGATTCTTTGTTTAACATGTCGGGTCCACTTTTGTTTTTTCATGTAGGTGGAATGTAAATGAAACTAATGTAAAGATAAGGACAAGTTAAGTCTGAACTGTTTTAATTGCATCAATAATATTGTCAGGGGAATGAAATATCCAAAAAAAACCTCACAAACAAAGTCAGACCATTTTGAGTCATCAAAGTTTTATTTTACAGATTGTCTATAAATTTATTATTTAATGATCATTTCTCATGGTTATGTCTCAATTACCTTACAGCCCATGTGAGTAGTTTTTTAACTGGTTGTAAATCAGACTGAAATTGATATTGAGGCCTTTTTTAGACCTACAAAAGCAAACCAAACATCAGCAACAAGACTGACAATTTCTATGTAGTAATTTTTATGCCTTTGACCGCTACAAGGGGGTAGGTGCCAGATAAGAAGATTGGCTGCGTTGCAGAAAAAGCCTTCTTTACATTTGCTAAAGCAAATATTCACAATGACTGACAAATTTAACTGTAAATCACTTTTGCTCCACTATTACAGAGGCTGTAGTTCTTGTAGCAGCAGTTGCTGGTTTGATTCCCAGCCACAACCATTTGCTGCATGTTTTCCCCAAATCTTTACTCCCCATATTTCCTGTTTCTCTTCAGCTGTAAAGTCAAAAATGCCCCCCAAAAAAAATTTAAAAGAAAAAAAAGAAAGCAAAATAAGATTATTTGTTGGAAAATACTACCTTGGCATGAACAAAACAGGACCAGCAAAGCTATGTGATGTTCATTTTTGCCAACAGAGAACCTCAAAATCAACACAAAGAGGTTATTTTAGGCAGCTATAAATCTGTTTCAAAAAACTCATATCATGTTAGAAAGCTAAATGTAGCTATTTATTGCTGTGTATGACAAAAGCTTATTTGGTATGAAAAACTAATATATGGTTTTACGGAAGTCAAGCTTCCTGCTTGTATCTAGTTTGCCTGAGTAGTCAATTCTAAATTTAACCAACAGCCACAAAGGCTACACAAGCAGCTGCAATGTACAAACACAGACAGAGGAAAAGAGGCACATGCACGCACACATGTATGCAATCTGTTTTGTTGGTTTTGCGTAATGTCCCGTTAAACTTAATACCATCCAAACTCAACAAATGTGGACATGTTATTAGAAAGATGTTTTACTTAGGAACAATTAACTGTGTTATCACATCAGTGTCGGAGGAAAACCACAGTTTATGGTTTTGATTTCAACAGAAATTAAGTCCTTTAAATAAAGACACAAAGCCAAAAAATGTTTTGTAAATCAGAGACATGAAAACATAAGTCAAAAATATATAAAAATATGTGATTTGAATGAGGAATGAATTCTCGACTGATGCCTACAGAATTCAGATAAAGAAATATCAGCTTAGCAGATAAGTCTGATAACATATAAGTGCAAATAACATTATTATTTTTTTTTTTATCAAATAATTCACTTCACTATTGCACCAGAATATGTGAACATCAAGTGAAACTCAAAGCAGGAACACTTTGCAATTTGTTTACTTGAATGACAAAATATACATTCAAAGCTGTAATCGGAATAGTTCATTAAACAAACTTCATTCAAGTTGAAAGACTTAACTTCAAAAGAGTATGCTGTCCTTGTTTTGTTGCATGTGCACCAAAATACAACAAAAGACTTGTATTGATTACATATGGATGGTTGACAAGTATTTGACCTCTTGTTGGAGGGGTTAAGACATTAACATGTCAATCAATCACCGCTGGGTGTTAACTTGTGAGGTCAGAATAATCAAACTCTACATCGCTTGTCTGGAATGAGACCACCAGAGGTCAAAGGTCTCACACGGGATGACACCAGACACACACGAGCACACCCACACAGGAAGATAAGAACAAAAGATGTTCATGTCTTCTTGAACTCTTCCACGATGCAATGTGTGTTACAGAAATCACAATAATCTTAGTCATTTTCTCCTCCCCCTCTCTTACCAATAAATCAACTTCAACTTCAGATCCAGGGTCAGCAGCTCCATAGAAGTCAATGTTTTGGTGAAGATCATCATCACTGCCACTGGTTTTTAAAGCTTTACTAGATCCGCAGGCCTGACATGATGCTGCATTACCCATAATTATGACCCAAATCAGTCCCCAATTATTCCTGAAAACTTTCTTCACTCAGCTTATGGTTTGATATCCTCCATCAACATCCGATCCTTGTACTTTCTCACTTTCCATCCTTAGTTAAAAACATCTCTGGTCCATTTGGCAGGCGTATGGCTGCATCAATTAGGCAACAATCCATTAAATCTGTCCATGTCTTCTTTCCCGATCTCACTTACTTCCACTCTTCCCCTTCTCTGTAGCCTTTTATCTCTTTACTGAAACCCGTCTTAGTGTTTTAAGTCCTGCTTCTTCTTCCAGTACGGCTCCTCTCTCTCTGTAGTACAACAACTGCGGCCATTAACCCTTACAGTCTCTCCCGCCTTGGCTATTTTTACCTCTCCAGACCATCTACTCACTGAAGACCACAACCCCATACTGTGTGCACCCAGGGTGGGTAGCTTGACAGCTGGGTTTGAGTCTGGGTTGTAGACTGCAAGGCCTGCGATGCTCTCCAGGACTGCCAAGGGGTCATGATGGAGTGATGTCTGAACATAGTTTATAATGATCACATTACAGGATACGCAGTTACACATTGTTCATCATTAGAGGAATGTAGAAAATGTGTGATGGGCAGATATTTTACTCCTCTGGATGGGGTTTCATCTGAATGCATGATTTTACAACCATAGATGTCAAATGTTCCAGATTATTTTTCAAGATTGTAAATGTAGCCATTAAGCCTACAATCATGCACATCAGAAAGCATGTAAACTAAATCAAGCAGTATATCAAAGGCACCGTATGTGTGTACGTCTAAGTATGCTTTTATTCTCTGTAAAGCAAACAAACTCAAACAGGGGATGAACTGATTGAAAACCAGTAGTAATCTCTGTATCTGTAGAGGATTTGACCTGCAATCAGTCATATAATGAAAAATGCTGGATTATGCACTGTACTAAGTCTTCACTTACATTGAAGAAACATCAAAACCCCTCTAGGAATCATAAACATCTCATGGGCAGCTGCCTTCACAGGGCAATTACGTTTGTTCTTTTGTACTACTATCTTGGCCTGTATTGTAGGTTAACAGACAAAATATAAATTTTGAGCGGACAAGTTCTGTCGTAATAACAAGTTAAAAAGTGTTTCATTATGCTGGAGTACATTTAGTGAAAGATAAGCCTCTTGAGGTCTCTGGAAGTCCTTTAAATCGGATTCATTCTTTAAAAAAGCTTATTGTATGACAATAAAAGAGGATAACAGCTTTGGCAAAAGAGACACTTTGACTCCACCTCTTCCCTTGCTTATTTTTTCCTATCCTCCCTTAACTAGTCAAAACCTTACCCAACATACTTTTTAAATTTAACATATAACCTCCATAAGTTGCTCCATATGGTGCCATATACCTCCAGCATGTGACCTTCCTTTCAGCTTGAGCCGTTCTCACATCTGTCACCATCTACCTCCATGATACTGCATAAAACATCATCTGAGAGGACAGAAGGACAGTATCCACCACACAGTATGCACTCAACCACATTCACATCTGTGCAACCCCACAAACCCACTCTCACAGACAATACCCAGTTTATTCTAAACCCTACAAAGGTATTTGTTGCTGAAGACAAGGCTGCATGAAATATTTTTGTAATTATGATACGTGTAATATGTATTACCAGTCGCTTTCTCTCAGCCCTCTCACGATGTCGTCTCCTCCTCTCCCTGGCTTTCTGCAAAGCTCTGTACTCTGGATGTTGCTCAAGCTCCCGAGCTTTCTTCAGGTGGGCTGCAGCATGGGCCATAACTTCTCCTTCCTAATTCTTCCTGTCTAAAATACAAGTTGTACTTTGTGCTGCAGTTGTAAACTTTCTTTCGTCCTAAGCTACGAAAAAAAAACTATAACCTTTGTTTTTAAAGCATTTATCTGAAACAAAAAAATTAAAATTGCAGATTTGCAGAAAAATGCTCCTTTCCTCCAATAAAAAGAACTGCAGATTATTTCTTCTTTTGGTGCCCTTCTTCTGCAATTATACTACTTTTCAGAAGAAAGATGAGAAGAATAATCCCCCAAAATTGCTCCAAATCAAGCAAAGTGAACAACTACTGGATATTCACAAACACACAAAAACACTCACACATCATGTATGAAAAGATCCCATTCACATTCATGTGCACGAACATGGGAGAGGGTGACTGAAAAGGTTTGCTGAATGATGAGAGTGAGACACATCCTCTTACTCACTGAAAATTATTTTACACACAGAAACACACACACACACACACACACACACACACACACACACACACACACACACACACACACAAAGGGAATAACCCTGACCAGATGTACATAAACCCTACTTCATGAGAACAGATGTGGCTGTTTCTGTGTGTGAGTATGTGTGTTTTGTATATGTGTGTGAGTGTGTATGTGCGTGCATGTGTGCACGTGTATGCGTTTGTGTGTTATTGTGCGTGTGTGGGCATGTGCACACATGCACGTGCTACCATGCCGGTGTTAGTGTGTGTATGTGAGCTGCAGTCACAGGAAGTGTTTATTGTGTAAGGGGTTTAGTGAAGCTGCATGCCAACAGCCAGCTGACTGCGACAGCCACTTCTGCTCTTTCAGACCATTAATGTGAAAATGCAGGAAAAAGAAGAGAAATGAGGAGAGGGGAAGGTTAATGAATGGGAGTTTTAGATAACAGAGGAAATTCATGGCTGTTTGAGCCATTTAATGTGGAATTTTCTAATGGGGGTGGTAAGGATGTGCACGTTCAGTCAACTGAAGGATTAAATTTCATCATCCTCGCTAGTACGCACCAGAATTACTGATCAGTTAAATAGGTTATGAATATTTCTATCATTGTGGGTCCCAAATGAAGGCTATCGATAAGGCAGCCCCCCATGACTAGCCAGCGCTGTAGCAACAATGTCTTCTGCCCTTAATGTTACAATGTTCTACTACCTGAATGTGAACAAGCACAGTTGACAAATAGCATCTTGTAGAGCAGTATTGTATGGCAATATTTTGATCTAGAAAATTGAGACAAAGTCTACATGTGTGACCTACCTGGTTCAACCAGAATGTAATCACTTGACTGTCAAAATGCATAACAAGCATAGGCATATGGACATTAACCAACAAGGAGGACCAAAGGCTGGTAGTAGTGCTAGCTCTGCTAATGTTAGCCACACTCAGCAAACCAATTTGACATTGTTTAACCATGTAAGAATATTATAAATGTGACAATATAACAAGTAGTTCTCAATTTTGACTATTTTCTGAATGTTTCTTACATACGGTTTATAAGAGTTGAAATTTCTGTTTCATCAACTTATGAGACGGTTCGAAACATCCCTAGTTCGTAACCCTGAGCTGGTTTAAAGCTAAAAAGTGTCATCAATCTTACTGTAAAATGATAGCAAGATGTGGTGTAACTGCAAAACTGAACCAATCGGCGAGACTACTTAAAACTGTGACCATTAAAACAGCGATCAAAATGATACAGATGGTCTCCCTCTGAGTCAAAACTTACCCGCCTGTCTGGAGTATCATCAAAAACACAAGCTTACTGTGAATGGGGTGTGAAAATGTCTGACTCTTTGTGTTCAACAGCATTTTGACACTAGCAAAATATGATTTGCACCACACAGATTGATTAAGACAGTACAAGGGATTGTGATTAGGAGACATAAGGAGAACATAATTAAAGAAAAGTTGATTTAGACATTAACGAGAAGAGCGGCAGTAGCAAGGAAGATGGAGAAGAGAAGGGGGAAGAAAAAGGGGTGAAGTTGGGTACAGGCTGTCCTTCTGTGAGCAAACACTGAAAATGGGACACACCAACAGACCCACAGGGGGAACAGTGAGCAGTCAGCACCAGACAGGGACTCCCAATCACCTGTAAGTTACAGGCTCCCCCCTGCATGAGGGGAAAGTGGGTCGGTCTAAATCTCGACTGCACTGCACCGTGGTTGGTGGCTGATGGAATATGATTTGACAGCTTGTGTGGGAGTGTATTTGTGAGTGTGTGTGTGTGTGTGTGTGTGTGTGTGTGTGTGTGTGTGTGTGTGTGTGTGTGTGTGTGTGAGAGAGAGAGTGTCCACCACCAGCTGATGGGGTGTCAAGGTCTCTCTTTGTCAATGCAGTTAATGTTGGGAGTTTGAGATTTCAGCACCAGGGACAGGGGCACTATCTCACACCTCTATTTCTGTTCACACTTTCTGCCTGATACGTTTTCACAGGCTCGGTCTACTACGAAAACAAACATCAGCAAAATGTATTTCTACAAGTCATCATGAATGGGACAGATCTGCTGAATCACTCCGCACTGCAATGCCATCTGAAATGCTAAACACTGGTGCATAAGACCTAAGTGCTTCAATTAGTTCCACAATGGTACATTTCTGAGGGTGTACTCTGCTCCTCTGGCCCCCTCTGCTGGTCAAACAGATAGCAATGAAGGCAAGCTGTGGACTCTGAACTAAATGACTGAACATTAATATAGTATTGACTGTGAAGAAATACCAGAAGAAAATACCTTCTAGTTCTGACTTTTGTGTTATATTCTTAAATAATGACATCCAAAACAAAATGCAAAATTCTACATGTATGTATTAAGTTGATTACATTTAAAAAATACCAAAAAGAGCTTTATAAATAACAAAAGTGCCTTTTGTCCCACTCCAGGTATGACATTAAACTTTTTTGTACTATGTCACTTCCTTGCAATTCCAAAGCACTGACTGTAAAATGACCACACCTATGAGCCAATTGGTTAAGCACAGCCACCAGGTGCACAAATACATGGTTGCTTAAATGCAGACACACCAATCAGGCTGGTTAAATTAGGGTATAGTTTTAACAAGAGTGTTTCATTTTGCAAAGGATCTGAGGTGTTCTGCTACTTGTGTGTGTGGTTGTGTGAACTGTGTGTTGTGTTTTGATGAAATGGGCCCTGTTTTCAAAATCGTGTTTAAGCAATCGTAAAAAAAATCTAAAAAAAAAATCTAATCTAATCTTTAATCAACTTCAATGCAATCTGTTCCTAAAAATCAAAGTTCCAATACAAAGAAAACCATCTGCTCAACATTTACAGTATACTTTACTTCTCAAGTGTCTGTTTCTACAGACAAAATCTATAAGGCTTATTGATCAGCATGTTAGTTGAGCCTGAAACAGCCTTCCTACTGCGATGTTGTAGCAGTTGTGTGTGTGCGCACATAGTGTCTTTATTTATACTATCTTACTTTCAGTGTCTGTGTGTATCAGCTAAGGCTGATCAATGACCTCTATTGATCCCTTCCATCAGTCATGAGAGAAAGTGAGGATTAAGAGGACACATTATGAACCAAATAACTTTGCTTGTGTGTGTGTATGTGTGTGTGTGTGTGTGTGTGTGTGTGTGTGTGTGTGTGTGTGTGTGTGTGTCCATTTAGGTGTCCGATTACATTAAGAAGAGGGGGGGGGGGGGGGTTCAAAGTGAGCTCCTGTTGCTACTGGTTTAGTGGATTGTTCGTGGGGGGGTGGGGGGGGGTTTGCTGATGGTCTGCTTTTCATTTTATAGATCCAAATGCTTTCATGAGGCCCATTAGGATACTATGATAAGCAGATATGGAGAAGCAGGGACCGGCATGCATATCCCTGCATGGCTGGATGTGTATGTAAGAGAGTAAAGTATTGTGTGTGTGTTAGTATAGTTGTGTCTGCATGCATGTATTGTTATAGACTGTGTGAGAAATATGAACTATGGCCTACATGTCCCCTCACAGATCAACTGCATAAGTTTACTTAAAGGCTTTTATTCCTTAATTAAGGAAGATGTGACTGTGGGTAGAGTAGGAAACTGGGAAGATAGAGTGGGGAAGGACAGGCGGCAAAGAGCCATGGTTTGGGATCCAAACTGGGCCGTCTGCTTTGAGGACTATAGTCTGAACATACAGTTTGTTTCAGAATCCAAAATTCTCTTTTGTGTCTATTTCTTCAACGAGATGTTTCAAGAGTGTTCTGCAATCACTGCTTAATCTAAAAAAATGGTCTTGAGCAGAACAAAATGCATTTCAAAAGTGAACAAATAAGTATTTAATGTAAGGTGGTTGTATATGTGTAACTTGCTTGTCCAATTCTTTTTCTTTTTCCATAGTCACATAGGCTAAAATGAAACAGTACCTGCCTGGGATAGAAAAAAAATTTATTCATTAAATTGTAAATTAATCAGCTGTAAATTAGCTTAATCATACTGTACATATACTGTGCTGTTTAAATTGTGTCTACTTGTGGTTGTTTGTATCCTTGTTTTCTTGTTTTGAGTTATTTCAATGCTTGTTGTGAATGTTGTTGTTGTTTATGATAATCCTCCTAATGGAGCTATGAACACTGACAAGTGAGTTCTGACTGTCTGGAAGCAGATAATGCATCTGGGATTTAATGGAGGAAAGATCTTTCTGTTTAAGATGACTCATTTAGACTTCTAGAGGTCTATACATTTTTCATGACCACAATTTTTCTATCCCCTCCCCACTGCTCCCTACTGCGAAATACTAGTTCACATTAGTGCTAGTGCATCTATTTGCTCGGAGTGATTCATTTGGCTTTTGTTAACCTGGTAAGTGAGTGTTTGGGTGACTGAAGAGTCCTGTTGTTTACAACAGAGGGCTTAATACCCCACTGGAGCAGAGGCAGACTTTGAAGTCTTTGCAGAGGGGACTGGTGCAGTAAAAGAAAAAAACACAACTGCCTTTTACTATCTAATACATTTTCATTCTCTATCAACACACGTACATAGCAAGTCTAACAGCTACTAGATGTAGGCTAAGAAATACTTCTGCAGAATGCAAAACAACCAAAGCAAAATTTCAGCTGAAGAACAGTCTTGACATTAATTTACAAGGAATGTTCTGCTAGCTTATTTTCTATATCTGCGCATAATATTTGTCTATTACAAAGAGCTAACGGCTACAGAGGAACGTTCCATGACATCATGAGGTCTGAAAAGAAAGAGCTCCAGTGTAGTACTCTCTTTAACCTCAACATGCCTTTTAAGCATTTATGTTTGTGTCCAGATTAAACTAATTATTGGTATGAAAAATAATAAGCTTGTAGGCACATCTTCATATGTTTCCTCTATAGATTCCCATCCTTATGCTGAGCTATTAACTTCATGCACTAGATCTTATTTAACTTCTAAGAATTTTTTTTTTGCATGTTTCAGCCTTTGATAATCAGCTGTGACACAAAACACATGCATTTCATAGTATGGCTTCATGGCAAAGTGTGATGGAAAACTTCTGTGCCACCGATTCACAAAACAACAACAGGAGGTCTGCACTCACACACAAACACACACAATCATACACACAAGCACAGAGTGCTCACTCTTTCCCTTGAGTATATTGATTCTGAACGGCTGCTGAACCCTGCACCACATACTGTAGCTGAAACATGAGATATTAAGACTGCAGTTTCACTACCTGCCACATTCTAAGCCTGTGCTTTCAAATGATATTCAACAGATTTTGGTTTATGATGAACATGGCGAGTTAAAGACTTCAGCAACTTTATGAGGTTTTCACCAGCTGTAGGACAGTGGGATGTAACAGACCTACAGCTTTCATAAATCAACAGTCTTTGCAAACAATATATCTTTAAACATATTTCTGGGGACTTTAATAGTGCTAAAGATGCGCTAGATTAAATATTGGTAATGGCTAAGTTGATAGCCTTTAAATTATGTTGGGCCTTTAAAAACATGTAGCATAATGAACATTATACTGGGCTGGGACAATAATAAATTGACTCCTGGATATGATTTAAATGTCAAGTCATCTTACGGCCTATTTTACTGCATAGGAAAGGTCAGAGCCATAAAAGTACACAACACACAGTCTCCTTCTCTCCCCTCTTTGTTTTCCACAAAACCAAATCATGCAGAGCCGAATTAAATTTCAAGCAGACACTGCCAGCAGACCAGACCACACCCAAATACGTTGAGTTATGACACTGAGACAAGGCTGGGTTTGGGTGGGGCGAAGTGAGAAAAGAGGGATGCAATGAAGATGGGATGTATAACCTTGATGTAGTCACTTGATACACCCAGAGAGAATGACGACCGGAGGGAGAAAGTCAGAGACCACACCCTGTTTGTTATGAAGCAGCAATACACACAAATGGAAACATCCGATTTGGTCTAATTTACTAGAAACATGCTTCGCTCAATTCGCCCCTCAGTGTCACTAACATATTAAGTAACCCTCCTCATTTCTCCAGCTGCCCTACAGGGACACAGCAATACTGCATTAACTGATTGCCTGCAGCTTTTGCTACATTAAACCATAGCTTTCAACATCCTTTTTATTCTGATGCAAACTATGAGGAATGTAGAAGAATCTAGACTGCAAGAAGTGCAGAGCAAGCAATTTCTTATACCCGTAAATTCACTGTTCACTTCCTGCAGCTGACACTAGGTTTATGAAGTGCTGCATCTAAAAGCTATCACTGTAACTCTATGCCTGCAACCATTACAAACATCCACTCCTCCTCTGTGATACAGGAGGGATGGTTTGATACCAACTGCATTGGAAATAGCTGTCATACAAATTTACAGCCTTTCCCTTTTTTTTTTTATCTTTCAGGTGCCGCCCCTCGGGAATGGGAGTATGTGACGTAAGTTTGCCATTTCTGTTAAAGAGATGGGGCCAAGTGCATGTTAGGAAATATGCTACTGTATCCCAGTCATCTGTCTGCAGTTGCTATTAATGCTAAATAATGTCAAAATGAACTATTAGGATTGCAGAGGTGTGTAAAGAAGTCCATGGAATCAGTACTGAGATCCCTATTTAGATATTACTCGGCTGAATCTGCAATGCCACAGTCAAACTGGAAATGTCAGGACCCAAATTAGAAGTTCAGAAGAACAAGTGAGTACTTTAAATATAATAAACATCAGCAGATTCTCTAAATTGTTTTGTAATGGCTTATCTTGGAATCTCTCTTTCCAAAGAGAACATATAGAGAGCCACAAGCCTTGAATGATACATCCATTTGCAATCCACAGAGAAACACTTTTTGTTTTACCACTCTGGCCCACACAGTTCAGATAGCTAGCATTGCTACAGCGCTGCCAGAGTGTATTTTTGTTCAATGGCGAAGCTCATCCAGCATCAGATGACAAAGGGAATTGAGGCAGAAACTGATTTCACCTCCAAGTTGAATGTATTATGAATAATGAAGCATGTGACCTAAAATTCACAGCAAGCACAGAGTCATGGCAGGAATGCTGAGTGAAGTGAAGCTGTCAGACAGAGACAAAGACAGAGAGAAATAAGCAACCAGATAATTCACCAGACAGACAGAAATAATATGCCACTGTGACAGAGATAGATGTGAAAATTATTCAGGCAAAGTACAGAACAGATGCGAATGAAAGAATATAAACCAAATTTCAGTCCCACTTACGATTGGGACACACTTTCAGGCTCAACTTGCAAGAGTTAGAAATTACGTCAGAGAATTTGAGCAGCTGGTTGTTTTGCTGGCTTGGATGTATGTTTATGCGTACTGTTATGATGAGCTGTGCTAATCTCAACAACCCAGCCAAAAGCTTTGATGTGTTTTCCTGTGAGAAAACCCTCACTTACTCAACTCAAACACACTAAGAGGAAATGGAGAGAGACAGAGAGACAGAGAGAGAGAGAGAGAGAGAGAGAGAGAGAGAGAGAGAGAGAGAGAGAGAGAGAGAGAGAGAGAGAGAGAGAGAGAGAGCACATTTACATGAAGGTGTTTGAGTTTCTGAGAAGTCTATTGATCCCTGACCACGCCCTTCTCTCTCTCTTTATTCCTGATAGGAAACACAGCGAAGAGGCCATAATGAATAATTGACGTGTAAATGCTCAGTCCAAAAACAACTGACCTCGACAGAGCATGACCGGCAAGGGATGCATTTGAGGACAAACTACTTGGAGAAGCTTCCTCGTTTCTATAGTCTTTTTTTTATTCATCAGCTGTGATCAGTTAATGCAGTCATTTATGTACATTATGTATTCACACTGTCTCTCCCTCTAACTCCGCCTTCAACCAAAGTGTTCCTTGAACTACCCAGCGATGATATATCATTGATATGATGAAAGTGATGACAAACTATGACTCAACTGATGCTACCCCTGCCCTTCAAACATCAATAAAATCAATAAAAATAGGTGAATAGGAGAGAGAGACAACCAGGTCACCCAAACCTGTATGAGCCACCATGATCACCATGAAGAGCAGTCCAGGATACTGTATCAGGATGCCGTTTATACCAAGTATAGACATGTGTCATATGGATTTTGGATCCAAGACAGGAATACCAGTGCTTTGAGAACCAAGCATATCACCATTACACTGTATGAAAACCTATACTGTTGCTCGTGTATTGCATCAGAGCTGGATGACAAAGTACTTTCTAGGTATTTGAAGGCCTGGGTATCATGCCAAAAATGGATACTCTTAGGTACATGTACCCAAGTGGGACATGTTAATTTCCTTTTCACTTCCTGTAGTACATATAAACTAGATATATAATTAAATTTGTAATATATATTATATAATTTATTTATAGAGAAGCAATTTTTTTAAATGACAGTGTTATCTAAAAGTTAAGCACAAATGCAAAAAATGTGATAGATGTAGTTCCATAAATGTGAGGATATCATGCTCGTCTTTGTCCTGCCTCTTTGTAAAACGACTATCATTGTGTTTGAGTTATTAGGCTTTACCAAGCATTCAGTTGCTCTAGCTTGTGAAGATCTGTTTACTTGAAAACTGTCTTGAAACCGTAAACAATCTCTGGGTTTTTGTATGCTGACCAACATTATTGTTAGCCAATATGACATGTTCTCAAAGTGGTTAAATGTTGATTGGTTTGTTTTCTGTTAACCAACTCATCCATAACATTACTAACTGTATCAGCTCTATAAATGTTTTCTCTGACTTGGCAAACTTTCCACCATAGGCTGAAGAAAACAGGAGCAAAGTCACCACATTGGAAATGCTGACTCAACCTAATGTTGCATCAATCTGGAAACCAGCAACAGCCTTAAGCCTCCTGTCAGCTACAACACACCCACCTGTCAGTCGATTGAGCCAACCCTTTTTTAATGTATGCATAACTCTTAGCTCTGTTATCATCAAACAGGTGAGTTGTAAAAAATACCCACCTCATCCAAAACATAAGTTAGAAATGAATAATTGATGAAATGAATCATTGATTACAGGCCTATAACTTCTAACATCAGTGTACCACAATATCAATCAAGGATCTGGTTAAGAGGGTCGTTTTATATCAAACTCTAAGCCTGCGTCCTCACAACAAATGTCACTCAGCGAGGTTAACTGCATCAAAACTAGCTTTGATGACAACACGACATCCACAGAAAATCTAATTTATCTGATTAGAATGATGTTATTGTGGCCAACTGTTGAATCAGACACTCTTTCCTTGCTGAATCATGCCCACAGTATGTGCACAATAATGCACTGCCAAGCAGGTACTTCAGAGGAAACAGTTATTAAATCTTAATGGCTTTTGGTAACCATCAGCTAAGATACTGGATCAATGACGCGTGGCCATTCACAGGTCTCTGCGTAAGCACTATTTATTTACCGGACAGGTACTCTCACAGCTTTGGTAAATACAGTCATGTTTGGGTGTTTATAGGTACATGCACCTCGTAAAATTGTGCCGAATAGACCCTATTTGGCCAAAGTTTGACATTATGCATTAAGGGCCAGCTGAGGCTACATGTGGGTGTGTGTTCATGTTTGTGCGTGTGTGTGTGTGTGTGTGTGTGTGTGTGTGTGTGTGTGTGTGTGTGTGTGTGTGTGCGTGTGTGCGTGTGTGTGTGTGTGTGTGTGTGTGTCTCTCTCTAACTCTAGCTGTTCAGAGGTAATGCAATGAAGGCCATGGCTCCATTAGGACTCCCTTCCTGCAGAATCCCATCATACCACTCCCAGTGGAGAGAGAGAGAGAGACAGACAGACAGATAGGCAAGCAGATACAGTGAGGCAGAAGAGAGACAGACAGAGAGGCGGGGAAGAGACAGAGGAAAATTTCAAAAGGCTGCAGTGAAATCTGACCTCCTGGCAAATGAGGATCTGAGTCTTAAGACCTGGGGTGTAGAGTGAGGTGGGGCAGACAGGGAAAAAGGAGGGAATGGGGTATTTGTGAGGGAAGTGCTGGATCAATTTGAATGACCGCCAAGAAGACAAGGAAAAAATGGAGTTAAGAGCCTCCTTTCATTTGTATTTTTTCCTGCTGGATCCAAACTGAAAACTTAAGATGGCCAGTAAGTCTCAACTGAACCCTTGAGGTGCTAAGATTTCAATTACAGTACCTGAATGCAGTGGACATAAAAATCCAGTCCTGGATTGATCTCTGCAAACTACACTCTCAAGGATCCACTATTAGACCACAGCAAAGTAAACTACCATAGGCAGAGAGCTGACAGAGTATGAGGCAGAGAAGAATAGACAAGAAAGACTGCGGTAAGCACTCGAACAGGCCAGCACTGCGAGTAAATGCTCAGTGACACAGGTTGAGTGAGCATAGAGATATGGACACAGCCACTTGGTGAGGAAGAAGCTATTTTTCTCCAGGACAATCACGCGAGAGACCAGAAGTATTTTTAGATCCGCAACTAAGAGCCTCACGTCTCACTGTGTCCCTTTGTCACTTTCTCTTTTGTCTCACATGCATTGATCTGTTATTTCTGTCTTTCTCAGCATTTCCCAGCCACGTTTCATTTGAAGCTTCCTTTACCTAGAAGTGATGATTTCCATTACTCACACATCTTTATCACACATCCTCCACCAGCCTGAAGGTGTCTTTTTACTGTAAAACTGTAAACATACATTTCCACATAACTATGGTTGAAATCTAGCCTTTTAGAGTTACCAGCAGAGATGGAGATGACTAGAGTTTTGTGGGCTCTTTTAAAATCACTGCAAATATGAATCAAGAAACTCAGCATTGTGTCTCTACAGAGTCAATATCCTGTTAACTCAGGGTAAATTAGAGACATAGTAATGGGTTTGTTTGTGAAAAGGAGGCAGACAACACCTTAAAAATATCCCAAGCCATGGTGTGAGGATTACCCCTTTAAGTCACGTTACTGTATCTGGTAAGACCCATTTTGTGGAATCGGACAAATAAATCTGTAATCAATAAAAATGACTGAAAGGGAAAGATGCAACAAAACACTAAAAATAAGACAGAATTATTTTAAGGACACCTTTCAAGTAAAACAGCTACCACCTGAATTATGTTACTATGGCAAGATAAACAATTCAAATATAACACCATAGTTCTGTTGATACATTTTTGGCAATGCGACAGAAGTAAATGACCCAATGTGGAAACACACAGACTCACTACAAGAAGCTTGTCACCCTACTCTTCAGCTCTCTGAAACTTTCTTCGCTTCTTAGCTTATTATTTTGGTTTTACTGCACGCAAATCCCTTCGGTCTCACTGCCCCCCCCCAAAAAAATGCCAAAAGCTAAACGGAATATTTTCAGCAATAAAAAAGGGGGGGGGTCAAAAACACTCACTTTAAGCTAACTTACATGCTCACACTGCTGACAGACAAAGAAGCAGCTAGTTGGTGACCAAAGTCAACATCTAGCAAGCTATAAAAACGTATATCCACAGGAACCACAAGACCAAACCCAAAGCTAAAAGGCAAGTCATTACAGACCTGGGAAGGGGTGTAATGATTCATCTCCTACATCGATGTATCGATTTATATTCCTATGATCCAACTACATCGACCTGTGCTCGGCAAGTTGGCCTATATCGATCGACATATATCGATCTAACGTCGTTTTAAAAGGTGATAAAACGATTGTATCTATACTAGGAAATAACGCATTGGATTTAAGTATGGCAGACTTTACATGGATGTGATTTTTTGCACTTTTAATGATAAAGATGTTAAACGTAACTCAATTCAGGCTGCCTGTCTGCGGCGTCATCACCACGCGCCAGCAGACGACAAAACATAGCATGGCGGATGGCAGAGGAGAAGCCGGTGAGCGAGAAATTATCAAGCCACCATTGCAGTCTAGCGTGTTGAAACACTTTGGCTTTCGCAAAGACAGAGATGTTCTAAATAAGTCGCAGGCTGTTTGAAGGATATGTAAATGCACTG
Organism: Notolabrus celidotus; assembly: GCF_009762535.1. Lineage (NCBI taxonomy): Eukaryota > Metazoa > Chordata > Actinopteri > Labriformes > Labridae > Notolabrus > Notolabrus celidotus. The sequence goes on from NC_048278.1 coordinate 19,389,007, forward strand.
TATTCAAATAAAATGTGAATGCATTTTCCATTAATTGTTGTTTATTTGTTTGTTTATATCCATAATTGATTTATACCCGATTCCCGTACAAGAAACAACAGGAATCTAGGACTGTCCTGTATCAAGGTACTTATTTCAGTCACACTGGTTGAATTTTAGGCTAAAATGTTACTGAATCGATTTCAAGTCACTGAATCGTTTCATATTGTATCGTTCTAAATGAACAAATATCGTCCTTTAATCGTATCGGCAACCACCAATCATGATACGACCTGGGTTTATCAGATGGTGAGGCACATCTCCCCAAATGATTACTAATGTTGCTCTGCATCTGCTGGATTTGTTAAATGGCTAACTTTTGCTTAAATGCTAGCTGGACAATCTTTGTAAGCTAGTATGGGGCTAACTCAGGGCAGTGTTTGTAGTTTTTTGTGGAATTCTGCTTCCTCTTAAAAAACTAAATAATTTACAAATAAGGAGGAAAATTCATAAGTGAAGTTAATTAATTTAGCAAGAGTAGACATCACAAAGTGCTTCATAATTAAAGTTAACTTTTATTGGACAATTGGACACCCAGACCCATGTTTTCACCAAGAGGCAACCTCTGGTCTCAAAATATGAGTCCAATGCTGAAGTGTTAAAAACTGCAGTTCATCGAGGATCCGCTTGAGGCTGGCTCCGGAAGTACCGGAAACCACATACACACCAATTCAAAAAAGACGATCTTCACAGCAGAAATAAACATGTTTACAGCCTGGTACAAAAGACAAGTGTAGTCTGGATAGCTCATTTCTCGATCGGCACACACTGTACGGGCGGTGAATTTTTTTCTAACGTGGCAATTTCGAAGAATTTGAGATGACCAGTTTTCCAATGAGAGGCACAGCTGACTTCATCGGAAGGCGGGAACACTGTAGCTGTTGGCTAGGAGGCTCAAAGCCTGCCTCTTTACGCCACAATTGCTCGACAGCAGCAATATGGCCGCCGATTGGCCTCAAAACAGCGCTTCAGAAACAGATGGGTGACGTCACGGATACTACATCCATATTTTATACAGTCTATGGTTTTCACTCATTTTGCCTGTTGGGAACTGTTGTGAGAACTGTTGTGAGAACTTTGAGGGCACTTACAGACTATGTTTGAGTAGTAGTCTTCTTCTATTGCACCATCCTACACAACAATTTACCATCATCAGTTGGTATCTGTGGTGTTTAAGGACCATTCTGAATTCATGGCATAGCCTCTCCCAGCTTTACTCTTGTGGGTGTGCAGTTCCTTTTTACAATGCTAAAGCAGATAAACAATGCCAAAACTTGGAAACCTGTGTTCCACTGTCTAACTCTACCTGAAGTTTATCCCTTCAACTCTAGATTAAGGAAAATAACAATCTGTACACACCCATGTCATCCTGCCAGTAGGTCTAAGCAGAAAGAATAAGTGAGGGCAGACCAACCTGTAAGAAGAGAGTAACTTATGTCACAACAAGAACATGATCATTAATCACAACTGCCTCTTGAAATCGATAAGTGGGGCTAAGTTGGAGGCACTGCATGACATAGATCTGCAATATTAAATGACTGTTCCCCGGCACCACCCAGACGCCTTAGATAGTTAGAGATGTTTGCCTTTTAAAAGATGAAAAAAAAAAGATTCTTGGTCGCCTTATGTGGTGATTGTTGAATTTACAGAAAACAACCTCTTGGGAGAGTAGGAGTTCTGGGAAAGTCTTGTGTTTTAACTTGATGTGGGTGAGGTTATCATTTAACTGTTTCCAGCACACATGCTGTTTTAGCTGCCAAAAGTAGGACAAAAAATAGAATAAAAAAATATAACAGCTTGAATTTCAGAGGTAATCGGGACAACTTCACAGTAAAAGTAAAACTCTGCTTCCATCTAAAAGGTTAGATATTTTAAGATGATGTAAACAGTACAATATTGCAAAATCTTTAGTTTTGCATTTACAAAAACTACTGATTACATCCAAAGTAAGTGAGCACAATGGCCCCACCCCAAAGGAAGAGACTTAAGTGTGTGTATTTGTGTGTGTGTGTGTGTGTGTGTGTGTGTGTGTGTGTGTGTAGCACTACAGTCCATTACTGAAATCACATTAGCCTGAGAGAGTGCAGTGAGACAGGAAACGGCCATCTACCATGCCCTGACTCACTTTGAATACATAAACACACTACATCACCAAATCTAGATATTTATACTAAACATTTATATTTCTTGTTAAAGATTCGCATTTTACAAAACAGACTCAAGGATAAAGCCAAATAAAGTGATTTCATTAATATATTTTCTATAAATGAGGTACAACAGTGAATCAATTTATTAAAATGCAGCACAGTCTTAGCAATAAATTTATGTGGTGAAGTTGTAATGTACAGGATGGGGAAGGAGGAAGAAGCAATGTTAGAATTTCCTCTACACAAGGACAGAAAGACTTAATGGCAAATTAGCCAAGCCCTGAGAGAGCACATATGGGTATAAACAGTGTACACACACAAATACAGTCTTTACCATGGAATGTGCTAAATCAGAACAAGTAAACAAGCCTTTGAAGATGCCTCTCAGGCAGAATGTTGAAACAGACCTACTGCTAAAATAAGCACTAGTAGAGTAAGCAGAGCTTGATTAACTACTTCTGCCATGTCGTTTTTGGGGTTCAAAGCAAATAAGACAATCACTTTCTCTTACCATTCAGGCATTTATAGTCCCAGTTAATTTAGAGCTACTGTATATCTGAAGACGTAAACATCCCACACTGAAGCTTGTCCAGTGATAGTAACTAGTGGAGTCAGTGCAAGTCTGGTGGTGTTTATTTTGACGGCCATAACAACTGGAACAATTGGCCTATTTTGGTATTATCACAGTATCACCCTGAAGCGCATCACTTTAAGTCTCTTATCAAAACAGATGGTATTTTGCCTGCAGATAAGCTTGTTCCCATTTGAAGCTAATTTAAAGTCATTCAATGCAACATCTGAGAAAATGTTTCAGATCGCCTGCCTGAGCACGGCAACGCCTTTGACTGCTCTGCCTCAGCATCAGCAGCGGTGCGGGCTGCTCTTTACACGGCTGACTGGGCTAGTCAATGCAGAGAGCAGGCTGCGGACGGACACCCACCTGCCGTATTCGGTTCTGGTGCAGCGGTGGTGGAGGTCCACCCTCCGGGGATGTGTTGCTTGAAGAGGCCAGCTTCAGGTCACAGTTGGAGCCGCCGCCCCTTGAACGACTTTCTTCCGGGCTACTTGACATTCTGTCTCGGGCTGGCTGCCGCTGCTGCTGCTGTAGGCGTAGCGGTCACTGAGGGTCCTTCTGCCGGGTGCAAGGTGGATTTCTGTGCGGGCCTCACAGTCCAGAAGGATGGGCAGGGCCCGGGATCATTCTGCGGCGGCAGACAGTCTGTTATTAAACGTGGAAAATTGTAACACAGGGATTCTTCTAGATTGTGAAACCAAAACGAGCGCTCCCTCCGTTCAGGGATGCTCGCGGTGTGTTGCTGTATACTTGCGCGCGTGTGAGTAGAGAAATGTGAACGCGCGTCAAGATGCGCTTCCCCGAAACTCCGCAGGATCCGTGGTGCTTTTACGTGAAGTCGGAAACTTGGCAGATGGTCCTTCATTAGCATAATCAATCTAAGAAACGGTAATTTCTACACACTTCAGCTCGCTACAGCAATGGGATCTATGCGGAAGTGGAGCAATGGTGAAAGAGACATATTATATGTTGCAGGTGTTTTATGATCTAAATTTGCTAATTTAAGTAGTAGCATTATCACTCTTTAAAAACATACTGTAGAGACGTGTTTAACTGCTTACCTCGACACGTAGAACAGCAACATAATGTGGCTATGTTTACTCATATTTTGTAGCGCCAGGAATAACAGCGCCACCGGCAAATATAAATCCTGTAACAACTAACACACTTATGACCAAAATGCTATGATGACCAACACAACCAGGGTCAGTGAACGCAACGACAAGCAGTAGTGCGCTCCTGTTTTGCTTTTTGTAGCCCCCCTCCCTTTGGTGCTCCTTCTGCAGCGTTAGTCGCATCAGACGGAAAAGTTAACTGTGTTGTCCTTGATTCAATGAAAACTGTACGGTTGTTTACACGACAATGAAATCATCACAGCCCAGGCACGTTGTGTTGATCTTACATAATCCAATATCTCTCTTTCCTTACGCCCGCACTAAGGCCTGTGTGTCTTCACTGAGCTGCAAATTTAATGGAGGTTGACAGGGCAAAATCAATAATGTCCTGGAGACATATAAAAACCAGGCAGGAGTCCTGTGGAGGAGGTGAGGCGGAGAAAGAGGTGTACGAATTCATGTTAATTCTAAAAAAAAACTTGTTCAGACAGCGTTGACAGTGTAGCCAAAATATTCCATGGCAGATGTTTGAATTTATCCACTCTCAGAATGCCCTCGGTGTTTGCTTTTAGCAAACGGAAACATGGATAGGGAGAAGGACATACTACAACATAAACACACAGCCATGAAATAGGTCCAGTGTTTGATTGACTGCTAAATATGTGAGCCTCAAAAAAGAAATAGGCCTAGGCCTACAAAGAGCCTATAGGTCACTTATTGTGCGGCAGTGGTGGACAGTAACAAAGTAAACTTCCTTGAGTACTGTACTTAAGTACATTTTTTGAATATCTGTACTTTTATCTGAGTAATATTTTTTGGTGAAACGTATTACTTTTACTCCACTACATTTAGAAAACAATTATTAAGCTTTGTACTCCACTAAATTTCTATCAATGCTCTAGTTACTCACTACTTTTGCTTTGAAGTCAGCTCATGAATTTCCTTTTGTTTTCTGAAATCTGATCCTTAAGACAGTAAAATGTGTTTGTGTAGTTCTGTTTGGTTGTTTAGCCATTCCTGTATATTGTACGTCTCCACGGTTGAATGTGGAGCAAACACAGAGCAAATTTCACTCAGATCAGGCAGTTCATTTAGAGGTGGTAATGATTAATTATAATTCTCCACTTGAGCATCCATGGCCATATCTTCAGCCCGTGTTAGAGGTTTTTGAAATTAAGGATGATACATGTCGTTTGAAATGTTCTTCCTGTTTCCCACTCTGCACAAAAATTCACTGTCCAACCTGAGAAAGCGTGTTGAGCTACGTAACATTTGTTTCATTCATTCTAGATCAACATTTCAAACTAAGTTTTCTGTGCCTTTAGTAACTTAGTTGCGGTTTTTATTCCATGGGATATTTTTTTAGAGATTTCAAGTAATGGTTTCTAAATAAACATAATGTAACTGAATGTACTTTATGTATTCTTGACTGCATTTATGTATTGTGAAAATACGTTTTGAGATTTTTTAAGAAAGACTTTGAATACTTAAGTATTCCCATACAAATGTAGAATAAAAATGTTATAATTTCATATTGTACAAACATTAATAAAGTTGTGTTATCATTTAAATGATGAGCTGTATGCCGTACACCTCCAAATAACCAGAAGTCACAAGGGCCAATAGCAAAGGTTTGCCTTGGGGTCAGTATGCAGGTTAATCTGGCCGTACTTCCTGTGGGTTCTATTATATTTTCATGTATGCTGGAACCCATTGTTGATTATGTCATGGCAATTTTAATGATAACTACAGACCATTCTCTGAAAAGCTTTTACCCAATCAGTGTGAATGATTGCACACTGACTGCTGAGTCAGCTAAGGCACCTGATGACTCAGCCAGTTTGGTAGCGATAGGTCTTTCACATAGAGTGTGATCAATGCTGACCCTTTTTCTATAAGCAACACTGCCCTCTGTTTTCAGTGAGTAGTATGACACTGCTTGTTGTTCTACAAGCCTTTTCATGTGATTTGATGGCAGTGGCTGAAGCCATGGTAAAATAGATCATGCTTTGAGGATTTATTTCTAAAGATCAAACTAAGGGGCAGAACAGACTGACTGTATCACGACCTGGGGTTGAACCCATTACTAAGGATTCAATGAGATACGCTCAAATATTAGACTAGTAAATATAAAAAAAATACTTTATTAGACATCTACCTATATTTTACAATCAAGATATCATCAAAATGGTTCAAATAAAAGAAAGCAGCACCAGAACCACCAACACATTAACAATGACAAACAGAGGACGGTAACATATGGTGGAGAAAATCTTATAAAAGCTAGAACTGAAGAGTCTGTGAGACTGTTTTTCTTATTGTGCAGAGAGTTGGTCCAGGTCATCATGGCTACGGCTGGAGAGGTGGGCCTCAAGAATTTCTCCAAACAAGTTTCTTTTCAGCAAGTTGTAGGCCATGGGCAGAAGTTGCCTTATAACCTTGTGGAAATACTGTGGAGAGAAATGAAATCAAAGATGATGTTGCTGGATTCGTGAGGAGCACCTGCAAACACAGGAGCATGGTGCATATACAACAATGTTGAAGAGGACCCCAGGGAAGCCACAGAAGTTAAAATGTGAAATTCAGTATTCATGGAAACAGAAGAGCAACCATATTTCATTGTGTGAAGAATTTCATGCATCACTTTGTGAGACTCACATGAGATCCAAAACAGAAGAGATCTACTCCTAGCTCGTAGCCCATGCCGTAGTCACACTCATCGTTGGCAAACTGAACAAACGTGATCATCTCCTGGAGAGGTCCAAAGGCTTTGACGCGCTCTTCATCATTCCGGGCTTCAGCAATAGCTTTACAGATCTTTTTAAGACCAGCTGTGCATGAAGGAAAAAATATCAATTGATAAGATAGAAAAGTGGCAAATATTCCTTTATTAATTTTGAGTTGAATTATAAGAATTACGGTTCAGTGCAGTAGCTTACCATCTGTTTCAGGTAGTTCTCTGTATCCTACATCGTTCTTGTCTACAGGCACAACGATGCCAGCAGTGTGAAATGTCTTGGTGACCACCTGTGCGGTTACAAAAGGTTTCTAATTAACTCCTGTATGGTCAGTTTGGAGCATAGACTGAATAAATAATGGACGTAGTATCCGTGACGTCACCCATCTGTTTCTGAAGCCCTGTTTTGAAGCCGATCTTTGGCAGGAGCCATATTGGAAATGCTGGACTTAACCAAACTGCTTTCAAGCTAGTGTTAGGTAAAGAGGCGGGCTTTGAGCATCCTAGCCAACAGCTACAGTGGTCCTGCCTGTCAATCAAGTCAACTGTGCCTCTCATAATGGAATACTTGTAATCTTAATATCTTCGAAATTGCTACGTTATGAAAAAAATACCTGTACAGTGTGTGCTGATCGAGAAATGAGCTATCCAGACTACACTCGTTGTTTGTACAACATGTTTAGATCAGCTTTTTTGAATTTGTGTGTATGTGGTTTCCGGTACTTCCGGAGTCAGCCTCAAGCGCGCACTTGAGAAACTGCAGTTTTTAACACTTCCGCATTGGCTTCAAACCTTGCGGCTGGAGGTTGCTGCTTCGTTTTGAGCAAAGCACTTTTATCAAACACATCCTTTGGTTTTGAAAATATGACCACAACAAATAGAATATATGTTCTTGCATTCTATCAAATGACAGTCATGTGATGGGAGGTGATTGGTAATCCGTCCAAAGCAATGACTGCGATTATACTATTGAAGGATTAGATCAAGAGTTAAACACAACCTTACACGATACAGGATTGATAAATGGCTGTGGAATACTTCTGCCTGCCAGGCACATACCATGACAAAGTACTTGGAACTTGTTTAAAAAATAGCAAATGTCAATTTGACCATTACACAGCTGTAAGCAGAGTATCTAATAATTGCATAGGATAATAAAAAATTATCTTAATGCTGAATTACAGGTGGTACGTTGATAAGTCACGCAGTAAAAAAGGTATGGGTGTAACCTCTATAAACATCTGTAAAACAGGTGTGGCTTTATGAAGTCAGCAGACCAGTAAGTCTAATCTTCACAAGACTTTAAACCTTGTTGAAAATATAAACAGTAGGCTTTGTGAACCTTTTGGTAACCTGAAAAGAAGCTCCTGAGACTGGATGTTCTTGTTACTTGTGGTTGACTTTGTTACCTTCTTGTCCCTCAGTTTCATGCCTTTGGTCTTCTGTTCTAGAGACAAGCCCAGCTTCTCTGCCCTGTCCTTCAGCTGTGTCTCTAAGCTTTCCAAATCATCTCCACCTTTTTTCACGCTGCCCCGCTCTTTCCTCCTCTTCAGCAGATACAGACTGATGGAGGACAGAAAAAGGGGATACACATTAGGTAATATAACATGCAGGGCATTTGACATCACTGTTAAGAGCAAGTGGTAAGTGCCGTATTAGTATTGAATTTATTGATCATGTCCTGGAAAATTTGACACAGCTTAATTAACACATGGTATACTCACAGGACAGCAGCAAACACATTGTCCCCCATCTGTGTGATAGTGTAGCCTTTTTTTGCATCATTTTCCCCGACAAAAGAAGGCAGGGAGTCCGGTGTATCTCTGAGTTTTGAGGAACATTGCGATTTAGTAAATCAAAGCCACTCCTGCTAATGTAGACATATGTGTATTTCTAATTTCCACACTAGCACAATCAATAGCTCAGTCAAGTAAAGCACTTTCTGGTTCAAGCTCTAACCCTTTGAAACAAAGATGTACAGTATGTTAAGTACCTGTAATAGCCAATGTGGTGCTGACTGTCCTCAACCCCCCGGAGGATGGTCTGGAACTCAGGCGGGTCATAAAAATACCTCCAATGAAGGTGGAAGTTGGGCTGAGGATTTTTGGAGTCTTTGTGAGCTTCAGCCAGGATGTCAAAGGGACCAACCAGCTGCAACCCAAGTGTGTCTTTCAGTGCACCTATTAAACAATATATATTATAATATAAGCTCATGGAGAAACATGTCCAGGTTATTTTGCAACTGGTTGGTAACATGACTGGGTTACAGATGGCATTCCAGAGAGGCTGAGTCTCTCGGAAATTAAGATGGGAAGAGGATTACCACTCTGTGAGAGATTTTGATAGGAAATAGTTCAAAAAGTTTTGGAATAATGTTCCTCAGTGTAAAAAAGACAGACATTACACTGTTGGAAACAACTGCATGGGCTTAACATTCCTCCCTAAATCCATTGTCTGTGAACGCAATTTGTCACTGCATACCCAGTTCAGGTTAGAGGAACTGGTCCATACAAGGAGGAAACCATATTTAAACATGATGTGGAAACGCTGGCAACCTCTCCGGGCCCAGGCCCATTTAAGATGGACTGCGGCTAAGTAGAAAAATGTCCTCTGCTTCTGACAAATCCAAATTTGAAATTATTTTAGGAAATCATGGATGCCAAGTCCTCTGCTTTAACCCTCCTGTTATGTTCGTTTCTCAGGAACAGCAATAATATTCCTGGGTCAACTTGACCCGGGGCAAATTGAATTATCCAAAAGTGTCAGGACCCAAAAAATCCCTATATAATTTCATCTATCTCATTATTAACTCCATTACTAACCATTTAAATCAATATTTAGTGCAATGGTGTTTTTTAGTTCACACAGATGATGGTTCAATGAGGATAAGTCACTCGTTTTTCATGTTCGTTTTTGTGATTGGGGTGAACTATGTCAGACAGTTGCAAATAAACAATTAGTATTTGACACTTCTGACCCCCTTTAGCCTCCACTTTGACTGCTGTGTCAAATTGACCCACGAACAGTATCTATGTAATATAAATATGCAGGGGGGGTTTGTAAATATGTTAAATGAACCATTTTAATTTTATATGTTGATTACGCTGATTAAGCCAAGCAGAGAAAGTTTCATACCGAAAAAATACTTTCAACAATTTTCTATTTTTTGGTTAATGTTGAAATGGGTCAATCTGACCCAGAACATAACAGGAGGGTTAAAGAGAAGAGGGACCCCCAAGCTTATCAGTGAAGACTTCAAAAGCCAGTATCTGGAATGGTAGGGGGGTGAATAATTGGCAATTGCGTGTGCAGCTTCTAAATTTAAGACGGCAGCATTAATACTGAACGCGTGCAAATTTTGGAGCAACATATGCAGCATTATTCAGGGAAGACCTTATATATTTCAGCAGAACAATGCCACACCACATTCTGTACGTATTAAACTTATGATGACCAACTTGTCATCCAGTGAAAACATTTGGCACATCATGAAACAAAAATATATAACAAAGAAAACACTGAACTATTGGTTCCTCGACATATAAAGTGTTGTCAGAAGAAAAGGGGATGCAACAAAATGCTAAACATGCCCCTGTCCCAATGCTTTGCAAATATTTTTCAATACACAATAAAAGCCTAAAAATGCATGCCCAAGTCCAGTGAGGTTTAGGATTTCTGTCAGATCAATGTTAGGATTTAAGTTAAGGGATAGTTCACAATGTCCCCACCTTGTCCTGATATTTCACCATGTCCTGTATAAATCCGACAGCACCGTTCCATCTAAGGACTAAAGTTTAAGTCAGAAAATGTACAAATGCCTGTACTAATAATTAAATTGTAAAGTAATAAAATGTTCTTCTTCGTGCAGCGAAAATTAGATCTTGTCTTTTTGTTGTTACAGTTTTAAGTTAGTCAGTGGGTTTCTTAAATGCTGGGTTGGTACTGTGTACGTTTTACAGATGGTCTTGTAGGGCACTTGCCCATCTAGCCCTCTCCCCCGGGCATCTATTGGCTACATAAAGTCTCATCCTGTTCTCTATCTATACAGACAGAAAATGGATTAAATGCCAGGTGAACCCTCTGTCCTTTAGTGCTAATGTGACACAACACACTGTTAGTAGAGTCAGCTTACCACAAGGGCTGTCAGGACATAGCTCCTTGCAAAAGTCCCAGAAGTGGTACAGATCCTCTGGCATTGGGAGCTTGTACAGTTGCATTATGTCATCGCGTTGCTCTGAATTCACCTCCGATAATGGCACTTCTTTGGATTCATCTGTGCGGGTTTTCTTTACTTCCCCATTGCCTGTGCCTGACTCCTGAGAAGTGTGTTGCAGGACAAAGAACTGTTAAAGTAGCAAGGTTTTTGTGCATTATGAATTTTGCAAACCCCACGGGATAACCAAATACCCTGGACACTTGGAGACTTGATGATGTTAGGACAAAAGTATATAAACACGTTCTTTTATTAGAGAAAGATTCACCATCGTCTTTTCAAAACAATAACAGGTTTTCCCCATCCTAAATGACAGCATATCAAGTCTAAAACTGTTACTGGCAAGGGTTTAATATACATCGTTAGAATAATGGAGTTAAATGTTGTTTCTGACATTAATATTAGTCATGTTCTAATGTGCATGGAATGTTGGAATTAAACTATACATGACTTTGTGTTTAAGCCAAATATTGACCTTGTATTCATTTTCTATCTTCATAATTACAGATGACTACAGAAGTCCACTGAGCCAAACATTTTTCGGTCTACATCTATTCAGCAAAATGTTCATTCAAGTTCAGGAATGTTGTTTATTATTATGAATAAAGTGTTGTATTTAATTAAATGCAGTGTTTATTAAATCCGCATCATGTATCGGCCAACCTGATTTTTAATTATTGGTATCGGCACTGTTGAAAGTGATATAGATCAACACAATTATTCCTGATCTAAGCCCAATGTAAAGAGGTTGAGACAAATGGATACGTAACACCTTAGAGCAGGCATGTCAAAAGTACGGCCCGGGGGCCAATCGCAGCCCAAGGTCCATTTATTTATGGCCCCAAGCTAGCATCTTACAACGTGCTAATTATAGCACAGAAATTAATCACATTCTGAATCATCTGTACATTTGCAGTTTCAAACAAAACTAAAGTCAACCAGAAACGTCTCAAAAAGCTTCATATGGACTTCTTGTCCAAAGCCAAAGCTCTGGGAATTCTGCAAGACGACAATAAAGAAGAAACACAAGAACTCTTAAAGTTGACAGGTTTTCAAAATAATGTTTTTATCATGATGTGAAAATGTTCTTTATGAACACTAAAAGTTCAGAAGACACAGAAGAGGATACAAGACAAGATCAAAATTATGAAATTGTGCAGAAAAGGCCAAATTTGGTGCAGAAAAAATCTTCAGAATGTAGGAAAATAGTTATTTTGTTCTAAAAATGTTGTCTGGTCAGAACAGTCTTAAAAACAACATGAAAAGAGGAAAATAATGAGACACTATTTTTCCCACATTGCCCGACCCTTTTAAAAAACATTTTCCTCCAGAAGAAGATAAAGTGTTCTAATGTTTACGTGGCTTGTGGAGAACTCGGGACAACCTAGTTACTGATTTATTGAGAACAAATTTAAAATAATTGTTATTTAATAGATATTTCATATGTAACTTTTAGGATTACTAAGTCTCAGTAGGAGCCACTGGCCCTGAGGTATTCTGACAACATCAAATGTGCCCCTCTTTGAAAAAAGTTTGGACACCACTGCATTAGAGGTCTAGTACTTGGCAAGTAGAGAAGACAAATGATAAAGTTTGTGTGTCTGATTCAGAATCAGAGTCAATAACAAAGGGAAAAAGATCAAACTCAGTGAATCGACATAACTCCACATACAGCAGAGAGTCGGTAGTTCACGGGAACAAAAACAGCCGGTTAAACAAGTAAAGGTGAAATACATTTTCAACAAACTGCGTGAAACTTTGCTAACCAATGTCAGACCTGAGGACACTTTGATATATTGCCTTTGTGGGAACCACGAATCAACTCAAGACAACCCACCCGTTTCTCTGCAGACCAGCATCTGTACCATATATCTGTTCTGGTATCTGATATCTGTTCCGCTGCAGGATTTAGTAAAGCAACAAACATTGTAATGTTAACAAGGTCTCCACATTAGCTAGCTGTGAACATGTCTGCAATCTGCTTTGTGGTTGGAGTCAGCACAGCAGTGCTGCTGCCATGTTGTCGTCTGACCACTGCTGCTTAGACAGCGTGCCAAACACTTCTGCCCACAGCGTGGCACGAAGGCTATTTTGTCGGTGCTCTAAACATGTATAACATAGTTCTGAGCCTAGTAATACCGACTTTGATGGATATTTCAGCAGCCAAAAGGAGAGAGTCCTAACTCCATGTATTACCTGACTGGATTTGGGTTTTCTTTTCGCGCGCCCTGTCATTTTCTTCCTCTTGTCTCTAGGACGCCTCTTCTTCTGCGGAGTTCATCAGACTGCAGCTACAAAGTCTTACAACCAATCACTGCCCCCCAGAGGCTGAGGCTGCTCACTGCAGCGATAATAAACCTTGTACAGGCTTCATCTCTAGTGTATTCATATTTATTTCATGCTACCAGTGGTGGACAAAGTACACGGCTTCATTACTTAAGTCAAAGTATAGATACTCCAGGTCAAATATTACTCCAATACAAGTGAAAGTTGCTCTGTCAAATTATTACTTGAGTTAAAGTAGGGGAGAACGGGGTTGGTTGGCACACTCGTTATATCTCGCCACCAGAGGGCACTATCTCTCAAATTGGGGTATGGACATTTCCAGAATTAGGATCAGAGTTCACCTACATAGTCTTCTCTGGAGTAAGACAGCTGAACTTGAGGTGAGAGGACTTTTTGTGTTTTTCATGTCAAATTGTAAATATTCAGCTCCTCAGTATTTTTCTTCTAGGCTTTTAAATGATGGGTTTATAACAAAACAAGTGTTACCCTTACAAAGTGTGAGGGGAAAGCTATAGTTTAGATTTGTATTAGCTAGCTCAGTAGTTGTTAGATGGTTGTTAGCCTTGATGCTAGCAAAAAAATCCAGTTGGGGTTGGCCGTCACTTTCTCTTTGTGGTTGGTTGTCACATGTAACAACCAACCCCTATATTGGCAAAATCATGCATGGTGAAATTAGTTGGAGTGCGCAGACCCTACATTTGCCATCACTGTAACTCAGACAGTGACTGCATGTAGCCTAGTTGAGTAAGCCATTATTGTTCGGCCTATTTGTTTGGTTCTTCATGTTGTTATATAGGCTGGCCTAAAGATGTGTTTCCTGTTCATGGTCCTTGCTCATTTTATGTTATAATGCATTAAGTTATGTAGGCCTATCACTTGTCAGTGCAATTAAACTTTCAAATTTATTTCTGCCTTCTTGCCTTTTTTAAAAGATTTTTCCCATTGAAATACCATTGTGACAACCAACCCCATAGTGTGTGACAACCAACCCCATAGTGTGTGACAACCATCCCCGTGATGGGGTTGGTTGTCACAATGTGTCAGAGTGTCTTTGATAATTAATTGCCTCTTTGTTACAATGAGTTGGAAAATGAGAGGGATACACATTTTAAGCCAACACCTTAAGCTTCAATTTAATGTAGTGATGAATATTGAAAGATGTTTTGATGATGAGCAATCATCAAAACAGTAAAAAGTGTGACAACCAACCCTGTTCTCCCCTACTTGAGTAGGCCTACTTGCTTTTAAAAATACTGAAGTATTCAAAGTACTCAAAAAGTAGTATTTTCACAATACATAAATACAGTCAAGACCATTACTTAAAATCTCTAAAACTATACCATGGTATAAAAGCAGCAACTAAGTTACTCCAAGCACAGACACCTTAGTTTGAAATGTTCATCTGGAATGAAACAAATGTTACATAGCTCAACACGCTTTCTCCGGTTGGACAGTGAATTTTTGTACATTTGGGCAAAGTGGGAAACAGGGAGATCATTTCAAATGATACGTATCATTCTTCATTTCAAAAACCTCAAACAAGGGCTGAAGATATGGCCATGTGTGCTCAAGAGGATAATTATAGCCATCATTACCACCTCTAAATGAACTGCCTGAACTGAGTGAAGTTTGCTCTGTGTTAGCTCCACGTTCAACCGAGGGATCAGTTTTCAGAAAAGAGAAGGGAACTCATGAACTGACTTCAAAGCAAAAGAAGTGAGTAACTAGAGCATTGATAGAAATGTAGTGGAGTAAAAAGTACAATAATTATCTTCTGAATGTAGTGGAGTAAAAGTAATAAGTACCCCCAAAAACATAATACTCAGGTAAAGTATAGATACTCAAAACATGTACTTAAGTACAGTACTCAAGTAAATTTACTCTGTTACTGTCCACCACTGCTTATGATCAATGAAAACTATATACAGAATTGAAAAGTAAATAATTGTTATGGTTACTATCGCTGACTGTTTTCTATATTATATTTTTTATTTGTTTATACTAAAACAATTATTTTAATTATTCTTTGAAACACAAAGTGTATGACATCAGTGTATATACAGCAGTTCACTCACTCACAGTGAGTGCCCCTTTATTCTTAGATTTTATCGAGGGAAAATGTAGGAGTCAACAATAAAATGATATATGACACATTATCTAAGTTGTATTTTTTTCTCTCCATTTTATTCATGCACACTTGCACATTTAAGTGAACACCGTTATAGAAAAATGCTAAGCATGTCACATTTAACACAACTAATTTGATTACAAATCAATTTTTTATGACTTTGTGGCTCCATAAATATTTGATAGGAAAATAATGGCATTTTTTTTCAGTAGCATGTAAACTGACACTCATTGACTTCAAATCAATATAGAAATATGTTTGGACTAGCAGCACTTCATGCAACACTTCATATTGTAGTGCTACAGATTTTTCAACATCAAGCATTTTCCTCTTTCTCTATTAACCAACATAGTGATCCACATGAGACCAAAGTAATGCAATTTATTACATATAACTTTTGATTGCATGAATGAGTCAGGATAAAATAAATGATAAAAACATACTTTACTGCTTAATTAAAACAGATATCTGGTGAAAGTCACTAAATCAATGCACAGAAGTTGAACACCGGAGTGGAGACTTAAGCTAACCCCCCTCAACGCAACTACAAACAGAATCTGAATGTGGACATGATAGCGACATGAATATCATATACAGTGTTGAAATACTCTACAGGTTTGTAAAACTTAAAACTGAAGATCAATGCTTGCCTGTGAATATGCGTTATAGTTGACTGAACGGCCTCTTTTTATGTCAATAAAAATGATTTTAATAACAGAGACACAAATTAGTGCACCTCAGTGTAATTGTTATTTATGATGAGAAACTTTATTACTTTGTCTAAAATTGTTACATAACAGAAAACAGCCACTCACAAAAAGTAACCCTCTGGTTTGATGCATATATGCAACATGATATATCATATACACATTCAACCCATTATGCATTTGAACATCTGGGTATGCATTCATTACACAGTATGGAGATAATCGGTCATACCTGCAGCATTACTTAAACAATAGTGTACTAGAGTAAATTCCACTGACATCATTTGTAGTTAAAGTTCATGTGTCAGGAACAGGGCAACATTCAGTGAAAAGTTGTCCGAGAGAAGATGAGGAACAAGTATGGGTGGGTAAACTCTTTAGGGGTCCAAAAGCTATGTCATCTTAATCTTCTGCTATCTCCTCTATTCCTCTGTCTGTAACTTTTCCTCATCGTCCTCATGAGCTTCCAGGGTAACACTGCAAAAACTATTTTCACTGTCTTCCTCGGCTTCCCTAGCAAGCTGCTTCCAGTTTTCTCGGTTCTTTTTGCATCCAATCAGCAGCGGGGAACACGCATCAAACTGTGACGAAACAGCCTAAGGGAAACATGGAGAGTGTGACGATCAGAGTGATGGGAGGGTTCACATTTGAGAAGGTGAGTAAACATGCTATCTGCATGTTTTACATTGCATCATCAACATGCATGGAAAAAAACACAGATATACCACACCTTGTAGAGTGGATAGCAGATGTCGTCTATGTATTCAACTTGCAGGTATGGCAGACGAGTACTGTTCGCTCTGTTCATTATGCCCTGGCAAAGACAGAGTGTAAACTAGATGTTAGAAAAGTACCCTTTCATAGAAGGTAAGGTCAATTGCAGTTAATCTAATTAAACATAAGCTGTATTTTGGGGATTTTCAAAAGGAGCATTAGAGGCAGGAAAGGCTTCTGAAAAGACTTGTGCAACTGGAGTAAATGGTCTTTGGGATCCTATATTGCATAAGATGTGACCTTTGACTTATCCAATCACTAAGGAAGGCCTCTCCCTCAAAGAATCACAAGTCAAGAAATAAATAAAATGAAAATTGAATAAACAGCCGTTGGCCCATCTGCATTTAATCTCTACTGTAACCATTTGTTAAAAAGTGATTATTTTTTTCCACACAGGAAAGTGTGAACATTTTTTCAGTTCATCCTGGATCCAAAAAAGGTTTCCCAGTCTGACTTCAATCCAACAAAAGCATTAAATGTAACCAGACAAAATTCTTCTAGCAAGACTTACAACAGGATTGATTTTGAACTCCTCTTTCTCTCTGTCCCCTTGCGCAAAGAACTCAGTGGCAACCAAGTTGGCAATCTGTTTTGAGAGAGAGAGGTTATGAATTCAGTATAACAGAGGGGTTGTTGTGAAGTGTTCAGTTAAAAAAAAAAAATGCGAGACCTACCCTTTTTTGTTCTTGCCAAGGCTTTGTGATAGCAGAGAGGTCACTGGCTGTCATCAACATTGACCTGTGGGGTGAAGAAATCACTTAAAGGGACAGCTCTTTTAACCACTCCATCGTATACAATTATGATATTATTCTCACCTCAATAAATCTCTTTGTTTCTCACTCTTCCAACTCACTTTACTTTTCTTAGTAAGACTGAAGAACTCTTTTCTCCTCCTAAAAAGTCAAGCACAAAAACAAGGGTATTAGGGATTAATCAAGATACAAAATACTGGACCCAGAGCTACTTTGACACATATTCTAACATACTCCATAAAGACAGTCAGGTCAGTGGCGAGGATGGCCCTTTTGATCATCTGTAGTACAGATCTGTGATCCTCTGGAGAGAGACCGCTGAGAATCTGACTCCCCTGGGAGAGAAAGAGAGAATGTAAAGAGTCTGACTTTTAGGAATATGATGCCAAGCACAATCCCAAGCTGTCTGTCCGGAGAACAATTGCAGTGTCTACATTAAAACTAAAATGGAATTTTCGAAAAATCTCTCCTGGTGAATATCATATGACATCCAAGTTGTGCATAGTAGATGCTAATAATGCAAAAATGCAATGTTCCCACTATTAATTTGGTCTAACAAGAAAACAAAATCTCAAGTATTTTACATTCAAATAAAAAATACTTGGGAAAAATGATTGCATATTACAATATGTGTGTTAAGTGCTACATCTTATTAAATAAATTAGTGAAAACAAAGGGAAATATAGATGCAGTCTAATGAACTGTGATGATTGGAGCGCAGCAGGCTGTGCTATAACTCAAGATTAGTTGGTCTGACTGGATATAGGAGGTAGAAAGGATTACATGTAAACAAACTGAGGATTTCAAGCTTACACAGGGGACCCAAACATTGACACAAGAGTTGAAATGAATACATTAATGAAGATATAAATGGATGAGGTCTCACAGTGTTGTTCAGGATGAAGAGGCACAGGTTGTAGTGATGATTTTCAAGAGTAGAGTGTCCATACAGCTGAGCTAAAGGCTGCTGACTCCTGAGAAACAGAGAAAAAATTAAAAGGCTCTTTGTAAGAAAGAAGCAGGTTAAAAGAGATTGGATGAGTGCAGAATAAGAAAAAGTTGGATGAAAACACACCCATAACTGATTAGAGATTAAATATGTTTACCTTTCTATGTAAGAGTTGCTGACTCCTCTGTGGTCAATATCATGACACAAAGTGGATATCATCAATGCAAAAATCTCCAGACGGGAAAAGATTGTCTGTAATGCAAAATCAAAAAGAGATGTAAGAATTAAGACAAAGAAGGAATAGAAATGTAGAAGTAACTCAAGTGTTTCTCTTCATGAAAACTTTAAATGTTAAATGTGTTTTTATTCATCTTTTATTTTTTTTACGCTGACTCATTGAAATGGTAACTAGTTCTACAGTGAGAGAGAGAGAGAGAGAGAGAGAGAGAGAGAGAGAGAGAGAGAGAGAGAGAGAGAGAGAGAGAATTTTGTGAATTTATTTAAATTGAATTTATTGTGAATATATATAATGTATGAATTTATGTGCTTTGGCAATAATATCTCGTTGTTCATGCCAATAAAGCAATTTGAACTGAAATTGAGAGAGAGAGGGAGAGAGAGAGAGAGAGAGAGAGAGAGAGAGAGAGAGAGAGAGAGAGAGAGAGAGAGAGAGAGAGAGAGACTACAGTAAGAGAACAGCAAAGGTCACTTAGGTTGATCTCCAGACGGGTGTGTTCGATCCCCTTTATAAAGCAGATAAGAGGGCTTATGCAGGTCTAAAATTATTCTTGTCCAAATAATTAAGGAGGCTGTGCACCCGAGAATCCTGCAGTCCTCAGGTGACCCGTCCACAAACATCAGAGAAGCTAACTTAAAACGGATGAAGCTGAGTAAACGTATCAAAAAGAAACACCAGTAAAGTTATGACAGCTCCACATGGTTTATTGTAGTGTTGGGTGAAGTCCACCAAATTGGCACGTCAGTTTTTGTAGTGAAACCCAACCATAGACAGTCTTGTTGTTCGGGTAAGGCCTGCATTTTTTTTTTCTTTGGCTGGGTTTGGGAATATAATATTATCTAGTACTCCCATACTTTATTTTTCTTTTTTTTTGTCAGCATGCATTGGTTTAGGATGTGGAGAACCAGAGCACAGCACAATATGACCTAAAAGTTCTAAAGCATTCTAATTTGGCACACTCAAAAATAGTTGTGGTGTTGAAACAGGTTTCATACATGCACATGAGAAACCGACTAACCTGGAGTTGGTCTGTGGCCGTGAGAATGGCAAACATGCTCTGAGCAGTGCTCAGTGCATGGCTCCAGTTGTGATAAGGCACACTGTTCCTGTAACCACGTCTCACAGTCAGGACCCACTGGCAGAGACTCTGGGTAAAACAGACACAGTTTGTAAATAGCTAAAAAGTGATCAATTTATCTCTCTTTATACAAACTTTATTTTCAACAATGAAACTCCAAGAGTTAATAACAATAGTGTTATTAATGTCTACCAGAGAGTTATTTGTTGCCATGAAGCCTGTATATTAGCCAGTCAGTTACCTTGTAATCGATGTTAAAATCCTGCACCAAGTTGAGGTCAAGGAACATACGAACGGTGGCCTGAGAGGTTACATCTTCTGGCAGACCAAAACCAGAGAAATGGAAGTCCAGAATATGCAGGGATTTGGCAGAGGGAATCGAAGCCTCCTGAAAAAGAACCAAACGAAAAAAAGGTCAGTCACAAAAACAAAATAAAAGCCAAAAAACTTCTTTATATTTTTTAGCCATTACCTTTGCCACTAAAAGGCTATGAAAGCCACTCACATGTAGTGACAACTGCCAATCAGGCGCTTTAAGTTGATGGAGTATTAGTTGTGCATTTGTACAAAAGCTAATTAATCCGACATGCAGAAATAAACTCAAGGGTTATTTGAAGACTGCTGACAGACTGACAATACAACCAAGGAGGGGTAAATCACCTGCAATGCTTGGACTTCCTGCTCTGCTGCTGTGATGTGATATGCAAGAACCTGTCGGAATAAGATGAAACATGACATTTTGAGTTTCAAACATTTGAAACTGGGAAACTGGACTGCAAAGAAATAGAATAAGGGGGTCACCCACCTCCTGTGTGACCTCAATACTGGCTCTCCGCTCCTCAGTGATCTGCACGGCCTGAGCATATTGCAGGGCCAGGCCACAGTATACTGCCAGGTCTTCTAGTAGGCGCTGATCATATCTGTTAAAGGCCTCCAACTCGTCTGAGTCTCTGCACCTTTTGCTCATAAGCTGGCACACCGCTATTTGACAGAAGAGAAATTAACAGAGAATGATACATCATAAAGACATTGGCCATTTCAGGTCCGCAACTTAATAGACTGGAGGGATATCAGGCCATATTTATGTAAAATTAACTCATTAGCTTGTGTTCAGCTTTAGCCCCTGTTAGCACTTATGCACTACCAAGACATTGTTGTTTGAAAATGTTAAATAACATGATAGAAGAGGCATGAATTTATAGCTAACGGTGATGTTAGCCAGCTCGCAGTGATGTGATAGCTTAGAGTAGGAAGAAATGTAAGATAATATATGTTACTGTGACTTAGCTTAAACAATAAATGAGTCTTACCAATAACATCTTCAGACATCTCATTTCTGACAGGGCAGCATATCAGACTCTTCATTGATTCTTCGCAACTTTCCGACATATTGAGCGTTTCCATAGCAGACAGAGTGCGACGGGCGTATGTCTGGTCAATATCGCTGATGTCATGCTCCCTAAAAAATTATGCAGGAACTTTAAGAACATATATAACGCCAGATGTAAAATATATGATTGGTTCTTTTACTTTGGTAGGATTTAGTGAAATTCTTTGTATTGATTAATCAACAACATGCGAGTAGTACCTCCTGTAGATCTGGCAGGTAGATCCAAGCTCTTCACACTCTAAGTGGATCACTCTGGAGAATGAATCCTACAATAAAAAAAATCAAAGGGACAGAAAATACCCTACATTAGAAAATATAAGATATGGAATAACTGTGGGGGAAAAATCTAACAGAATAAAGCACCTTGTCTTGATCGTTGGGGATGAAGATGGTGCAGTACTGAGCACGTGTGAAGGGCATGATGGTGGCAGCCATCTTACTTAGTAAAACTTCGAATGATTGGTGCTCCTTTGACAGTACCTCTGCCATCTCTATCAGGGCCTGACACACAAACAAGTAATGATTATACATATATGGATTACATTAACATACAAACACAAATGCATACACATGGAAATAAGCAGACTTAATATCAATCCCTTGTGTTGTTACCTGACTCCGTTTGGCTTCCTGTCTAGAGCTCTCATACAACTGAACATTATCCAGGACCATCCCCAACACATCCATGTGATTAGAGAGTACCTGGACGAAAAAAAGATCTCAAACTCAACCCACATTTACACATTTTACCTGGCAGAGAAATTAATTAATTAATGTATACATGGTTAACATTAGAATGAGAGATACAAACAATACACTACATAATTAATCAACATCAAATGAGGGGGAGTGCTGTTGTACTAAATATGTGCAAAGCTGTGATTCATCTAGGGGGCACAGGACAAGAGCTGAAGCTAATCTTAACTTTAATGATAATCAGTAAAACAGTATGATCTCAAGTGTGAGGGTTTTGATACAAAAGTACAGAAGCATTTATACTGGTTAATAATAATTTATAAGGTACAAAGGATGATTGTTTTGGTTCATTTATTCATTCATTTTGCCATGCCAGCCCAATTAGTTCTGCAATGTGTCTACAACTGGGCTGTTGTTGAGGAATACATCAACATATCCTGCACACTTACTACAATTTGTACGCCTACATGTAACTAAGTAATAGCTACTCCGTATTCAGTAGATTGACTTGTATTTCCATGTAATGTGCAAAAAGTGAAACAAAAATCTTTTAAGATTTCCTTGACTAGCCAGTTTTAATAATAATGTAACATTTATGTACTTTTATTATACCACATAAAAAGGATGATTTACAGTCCCAGAGCTGTTATATTGTATGTCAGCAATCATTTAAAGCCAGTTTTCATGTTAAATACTTTTGGGGGATTTTTAAGTGTTGTGTAAGGGGTAGTATACAATAGATGAGAACTCTTACGTTTGGTAGCAAAGGGTTCAAACCATCTCTGACTCACCTTTTCATCCATGTTGGTGAAAACAGAAACTGATCCATCAGCACCACTTATCTTGTTGATCATAACCACTACACCAACCACCTGTGCACAGAAAGGAGATATTTAAATTGTTATAATCTGTGGTACAACTATCCCATTCAATTTCAAAAGGAACGTTTTGGTTATTACATCTTCTCTGATAAGGCAAGAAGCATAAGAGACGAAGATGATCATTTAGAACTGAATGCAAAAAAGCAACAAATGTTACCTCTCCTCTGTGGTTTTTGATGGGAATGCACAAAATGCTCCGGATCTTTGATGACTGATCATCATCTATTTCAAATCTGGGATCCTGAGAAAGTAAAACAAATAATAATGAGACTCCAAAAAAACATGTTACATTTTTTTTTTACCCTTGTGTGTAAAACATATAAACTGCACTGTTTTGGGCATCAAGATCTTTATGTAATATCACAGCAATATACTTCAACACCTACCCACTGTACCAATCAGTTTTAGACACACCCAACCAGGAATACCCACGTAACTAAGTAAACCCTGTGTCCCACAAATTAATAAGAATTAGGACTTCCCTAGGCCTTATGAATCCACACCCACACTGATTGAGGATTACCTGGTGAGTAGCTATGCCAGGTGTTGGCACTGACTCCTAATCCCATTGGTGTTGAAGCCAAGTCAGGATGGAGCAGGTACCGTTAGTCCTTTCTCTTTGCATGGGTGTGTGTATGTGTGGGTTTATGTGAGGAAAAGGACAGGCTGGGGAGTAGTAGATAACATCACTAACTCCTAAATCACATGCTAAATCTGTGGGAGACAACTCTTAAAGGATTAGCAGCAAGTGCGTCATCTGGGATTCCCTCACACACCCCCACCTTCCATGAAAATGCCATGTTGTGATCTTAAAAAGCTTGTCAGGAAATACCTGACATGTTGAGGTTAGAGATCCAAATTACCGCTGTAGTTTTACAACACATTTTATGAGTACATGTTTGTCTAAAGGTTTACCTCTGATACATCTTTCAAGTTCATCAGTGACCCAGTAGCCAGTACACAACCCATGATGCCCTTGACCAGCTCCATGTGCGCATGGCTGCAGAGGTTCCTTTCACTAAAACACCCCAACTCCATCAAGGCAACAGCCTCCTCCAATGTGCTCCTTCCACCACAGTCTTTTTTCACTAGAGAAAGGCAGCAACCCTCTGCTTCCATCAACTCCCCAGAGTGCAGGACAGCCCCGTGGCAGAGCTCTGCCACAGAACCCACCCAGCTGAGACCTCCTCGCAGGAGCTCCATTATCCACGGGCACCACTCGCCATTTCCACAGGCTGTAGTCGATGTGGCAGTGGGACGCTGCTGTTGAGGAGGGGAGTGGGATAATTCAGGAGAACTGGGGCATATGGGAGAAAGAGGAAGGCAAGGAGAGAAGGTGAAGCGAGAGGAGCGAGGGGAGAGAGGGGAGTGACAGCCCACATCAGGACTGAAACAATCGATCCACTCTGAGGCACCGCGGTTGGAAGTGAGGGGTTTGAGCCTGTCTGATGTAGAGGAAATGTTCAAATGTGGGCCGCTGAATTGGGAGGAACCTCTGCGATGAGGGGGAGCCTTCATGAGCAAGCCAGAGTGGTCTGAGCTGCTCTTAGGAAGCCTGGGCAGTTGAGGGGACGTCTCTGTCTGTGAACTGACCCTGCAATATCAGGAGAGAGAACATCACTGACAGGAAAAGCACAAATCCAAACATAAAGTTTACTGTACAATGTCTTGGCTGTGGTCAGTACATCAACAGACTGTTGAAACACTTTTCTGTAATTGTTGGTCACAGGGGACTTTTGTTCACCCTTTAAACAAACAGGTTAATTAAATAAAACATGACATTAAAAACTATATCTTAAAACATGGAGAGTTAAGCAGATTGTTTTAGTTTTTTTTTATTTAGACTATCATTTCCCCTTTCAATTTCTCAAATTAATGAGCTATTGTTACAATTGAGTTTCCGCCTGAAGGATATCAATCAAGATTTTCTTAACATAAACTGGATAAAGTTTGGCGCTCTCTCTTAGTTTCATTGCACCCATAGGGCATTTTTACACGAGTCCATAAGGTCACATTCATGGCTAGGCTATCGTTTATTACTTACACAGAAGCTCTGCGTAAAAAGTAGGCTCTCGTGAAATCAGAGTGGTCGTCTAGCCATGCCTCTACATGGTCTCGCTTCATACCGTCCTCAAACCTCTTTTTACGCGTCTTGGACCGCGGGCTCCACAGCGGGGAGAAGAACCAGCCCATGCCCCTCATCATCAGCGGCTTCGTCTCTTTCTCTCTGCGGGGGAACTCCTGTGTCATCACAGCAGCTTCAAATGATGCCCTGGCAGGAGTCGCACTGTCAGACTCCATGAACTCTAACAACTCAGATTGCAGGCAGGGCATCCCCTCGCTCAGGTAAAGCGAGAAAAGATCCACCAAACTCAGTTTGAGGTTATCGGAGTCAGTTCGGAGAAACACGTGCCATGTGGAGGAGCCCAGACAGACTACAGCAGTGCGCCAGGGAGGAGAGTGTTGTATACCCGACGAGCCCGTGGAAAAAAGCTTGCGTCAAGGTAATCCCTGACCTTTTCTTAGTCCATCTGGCGGCACAGGTAGGCTGCTATTCGTTATATGAGACCGATTTAAACTTCGTTATACAATGAATGGACTGGGTCCAAAATGTGAATTTGCACCTTCGAGAATGTGCTCATAGATCAGCCAGCCCCTTTCCATTTTCTCCAGTGCATTTGACCTCCTGAAGAAAGTTCCAGATTTATTTTGTTATACCGAAATTGTTGATTTTGTTACGATGAAACACATCCTGTGAAAGACTGAGTACAAAAGTGTCATTTTTTTTTTTTTAAAGTGGGCAGATGTTCAGATTTTCAGTGCAGGAGTGAGACATTTTTGACTGGAGTAGCCAAACTAGGCACTGACCCGACTTTTAAAGGGGTGGCAGCAGGCATGGTTAACATTAGGGGTTTACCCCAAACATAGTTGGATTGTCTCCACTAATCACATTTACTTTAACTCACAATATGAAATAATTGTCCACATTGAAATGTAAAGTAGCCTGTTGAAACTCAACCCAAATAGTTGATTTCAATATTAAGTGCCACTGCCACCTCTGACAAGGCTATAGCTAATCATGGTTTCGGTAGCAAATCAAATTTCATCCCTGTCTTTTTGGTAAGACAGTGGTAGACACCTCACTTATGATTTTTATTTTAACTTCTGACTTTCAAACCCTGTTAAGGACATTTGTCACACATACAGATGAAAAGAGGCACAATAAGCATTTAAAGCTGATATACTATCAATATGGATATATATAGCTTTGCTTACATCTGACTTTTATGAAGTACATTTTTATTATGCATAATTTATCCTAAAATAAACCAGAGGCCTCCCTTGTATATTTTTCAACATGTTTGTGATTGCAGGACATAAAATAAAAAAAAAGGTCTGTATTGTGTGATGATGAAGCTCTTATGTTCATTGGTGACCTTTCTTTCTCTCTTTCTCAAAAAATACAAAACAGAATAAAAACTAGTCATGTAAACACATTTAAAAACAACTAGATTAAAAAAACACAATAGAAGAGATACATCTTCCTGTATTTACACTCTTAAGAAGAAGTGGTAGTATTTGTCTTAACAGTGAAGATTTGCTCCATTGTTTGATTTAAGTCTTTCCTTTACTGAGCACCCACATTTTACCTGCAAAATGTTCTGTGTTTAACAAACACACAAATTAGTGTGTTACAGCACCCTTGGAGGAAAGGGGAAACGTCTTCAAGAATTTCTACCAAGTGCAGTTGCCTCTTCAGATCAAGCTTTGAATTACCATGACCTGGATGAGAACCTTCACAAACATACAGCACCCTCTGCTGGCCTCTCATTTCCTCATCATCTGCAGTGGGTGGGCTCATCGATGACAGCTGTGCTGTGATTGGCTCTTCCAGGAGGAGGCTGCCATGACACAGTGGATGCTGCACAGAATCAGTTCCACAGCATCAGCAGCCAGCGCACCTCCATCCTCTTCGTTCTCCCTCTCTCCTTCTCTTTTTTCTCCTCCTTCTCACCACCAACACCACCACCACCACCCTCGCTCTCTCTTCTCTTTCTCCCTCCTCCTCCTCCTCTCCCTAGCGAAACACGGGGAGGAATAGCAGCAGGAGCAGCACGAGCAGCAGGCTGACTGGTAGGTGTGCTGAGGCCTGTCTCACTCTTGTAGCACAGGCAAGACATCGCGTTCTCCTCTGATCTCCGTCAAGGACTATCTATTTGAGAAGTGTGCGTGTGTGCGTGATGAGAGCGGGGATCTGGAAAGTAGGCAGTGAGGACTACCACACCTTTGGAGCTCTTACTAGCACTGCCTGATCAACACAGGGTGGATGTTGCAATATATATTTTCTCCTCCTTTGCATGCAAATGATTTATATTCTGTTTTTATGCTGGAGCTGTCTGTTGATTTCCTGGTGTCTGCTTCAGTGTTGATGAGGCCTAGTGTGTTTGCACACGTGTGTCTTTGCTAATGAGTGTATTGAATGTCTAACAAAGGTCACATCTTTGGGCATGCTGTGTGGATGTATTGTCGGCTTGCTTAGTGACTGCCTTCCCCTTTTTTTTCCTCCCAAATTACCTTCATCACCAGCCGTTCCATCAACTCCTCCCTGCCTCACATCTTCTACCTCATCACCTTCATCTTTGCTGCATTTTTCTGTCCCCTCTCCCTACTTCCTTGTTTTCCTCTTTGTGTCCATTCTCATCTGCATTTCTTCTCTACACCTTTCCACCTTCCTTCTTTCCATCCTTCCGGCTGGCTGGTTTTCCCAGGATGCCTTGTACCAGGCCGCTCCGCTAGGCCCGAGCAGCATGGGCGGAGCCTGGGTGGGGAGAGAGAGCACGGATTGGACCCTTCCCCTCAGGACGGGCGCGCTGGCGGGTCACCCTACCTCGGCTTCAGATGGGCGAGGACGCTGAGAGCCCCAAAATCAACCACACCTTCCTGCGAGACTACGTCACTGAAGGTAAGACAGACAGTGTGTCATCCTGGTGTCCGTGGTGTCTGATATCATGCTGGTATGATTGAATGGAGTCATTTTAGCTTCATGGGTGCATTAGCCCTCCAGTAATGGATATAGGAATGAACATTGACACCAATCACCCCATGGCTTGCTAAGCACTCACCCAGTGTTCCTATATTGTTTAAATTTTAGATTCAGTTTCGCTGTGACACATTTTTGTTATGTACTTAGATTATATAGCTTTGGAATGGTGCTTATTTTTTATCGCATGCAGAGAAGGAAGGAGTTACTCTGATTTAATTGAAAAGGATACTTTGTATTGATCCAGCTATATTCCTTCATTCTTGTCTCTTGATTCCCTGCACCACATGTTCTCTTTGCCCTCTTAATTTTCTTTTTAATTTTCTTCTTAATCAATCATGTCCCTGTCTTTCTCTCCACCATCCTTACTACTATTATCTTAATTGCCTTTTTTCCCCTTGTGGTCCTCCCAGCTGATGTCATCTCTACAGTGGAGTTCAACCAGACAGGGGACCTGCTGGCCACAGGGGATAAAGGTGGCCGAGTGGTCATCTTTCAGAGAGAGACTGAGGTCAGTTTAATATGTAAAATTACAGATTCATGCCACACACAGCATGAGTTCATAGTTGCACCCTATTTGCAGCATTTTTCTCTTTAGTAGATGTTCTCACTGTGATGTCCATACCTATTCATGCTGATTGCAATCTCTGTCTTTTTCACTGTTTACCTTGAACAGTCTAAGGGGGACCCAGAGGAGGTGGTGGAGGCAGGTGACTCTGGGGAATATAATGTCTACAGCACATTCCAGAGCCATGAGCCGGACTTTGACTACCTGAAAAGTCTAGAAATCGAAGAAAAAATCAACAAGATCAGATGGCTGTCTCAGCAGAATGCAGCACACTTCCTCCTCTCCACCAATGGTGAGACACCAGTGATACGTAGAAGATCCACCAGATTCATAATCACTATTCGGATGAGGAAAAATGAGTAAATCTGTATCCACCGCAAATTTGTTTTTGATTGATCTCTATTGATATTGGTATTTGATTGAGGTGACATGACTGACTTTGGTGTGGATTACAAACTCCAGTACAACCTACCTCCAATTCCCAGCATTATGCCAGCCTGGCTTCATCTTCTGTTACCAAGAGGGGATGATATAACACCACGTCAGTCATTAGAGTCACTTTTGTGGTTACAGTAGAGGCATCAACCTGCCAGTGTGAAAACCACATAATCTAATCTGTGCTTTAATTGCACTCCTTTTATAGGAATAAATTGCTCTTAAATTAGTGAGACAGGGATCATTTTTTATAGCGATGTAGCTCACTTTACAAAAGACAATTGCTCATCTAGGTATCCTTTCAAAAAGACCATTTAGAGTACAAACTGTTAAATGACTGAAACTGTTAAAGTTATCAGTGGCCTTCATTGGCAGCTTTTTCAGAACCTAATCAACTTTCAGTGATGTGCAAATCTCTCTGCCTGTCACAGATAAGACCATTAAACTGTGGAAGGTGTGTGAGAGAGACAAGAGGCCAGAGGGATACAACCTGAAAGATGAGGAGGGACGGCTCAAGGACATCTCTACCATCACCTCTCTGCAGGTGCACACACGCACACAAACATGAAGTACCCCACATGCACACGTTTATCTTCGTAGGTCAAATACAACATGTATTCTTCTAGTAATTTTCCACTATCATCCTCAAATTCTCTTCTTCTTTTGCCCTTTTCTTTTGACTCAACTGCCATAAAGCATTTTGTAAAGACTTGTTTTGAAATGTGCTTTAAAATATAATATTTTTCTTCACCCCTTTTTTCTGTCCCTCCTTTATTGTTATATTTTGTCTGTATCTAAGGTGCCAGTGCTGAAACCCACAGATCTGATGGTAGAGGTTCGACCCAGACGAGTTTTCTCCAATGGCCACACGTACCATGTCAACTCCATCTCTGTCAACAGTGATGGGGAGACCTACCTGTCTGCTGACGACCTTCGTGTCAATATGTGGCACCTCGACATCACAGACCGCAGCTTCAGTATCCTTTTTAACCTTGATTTGCTGTGTTCATAAAATACCTTTTTTTTTTGTTCAATTACACTTTGCCCATAAACAGCCTTATCTGATTGATATCTAGTGCTGGACACTGATTTGACCTGTAATCTAATCACAGGATGCTGAATTCCCTAACATCACATGAAGAAAAGAGAAATTATTAAATAATTTTCTCTGTTGAGAAAATTTTAGTGTGTCATCACAAATACATTTGCAATGGCAATGACAGTAGGATTCATCAATAACTGGTGCCGGAAAAGCAAATAATTGAAGAAATGGGGGAGCATGTGTGCCTCAGTTCTCCTGAATTGCGTGTATATCACTTCGCTATTTCCTAGTGATAAAAATAATCCTTTTTTTAAAAACTTTTTTTCTCCTGTATTTGATAGCACAACTGAATGGAGACAGGAAATGTGGGGCGAGAGTGGTAGAAAACATGCATCAAAGTGTTGTGGCCTCGAGATGAACCAGTGACCGCTGCATTGAGGCCTGTAGCCTCTATAGATGGGGTGCACTCTTGAACTGCTAGGCCAACCAGCATACATTTAAAATATCAGTCAACCTTATATATCTTCAGAATCTAAATACATTATTCTAAAATTGCTTATAAGATTACAAAACTTTGATTTAATGTCGTCTAAATCTTAAATGATAAACTGTCAAAATTAGGACATCATTAGTTGTTACATGTACATGTACATGTGAAAGACTCCATCTCATGAGAGACTTGTGAGAGTCACATGCAAGTGTTCCACTATTTGTTCCCTCTGAAGAAAATACTCAGACTGTATTATACAGGCATGTAATATCAAACAACGTTATAAATACCTACAATTGAAATCTATTTTGCATGTTTGTTTTTTTATATTTCATCCATTATGTGCCATCTATTATCAATAATGTGAAAAACAAAGCCATATGTCTAAACATAAGACACAATGTCATGTCTCAAATACACATGCAGTCAGAATATACCTTACATTCTTGCTCATCTAAATTCAATCTGGATATATATTTAATGTAAACATCTCATGACTGTGTTAGGATATATGTTTGAGTGCAGTGTACCTCCAGGGGAATGTGTATTCTGCACAAGGCTGTAGCGTGATAGATGGGGTGCATTTGGTGATTTCCCATTCAAATGGAAGCTGACCTAGAAAATCAGAGAGGCATCTATGGAAGAAGAGTTTAAATAATTCAGTCAGCAGTACACTTTCTACTGAACCACACAGGACTGCCACAAATAGAACAGAGAGGAGCTGAGTGTGCGGGCATACTGGGGCTTTGTTGAGGAGCAAATTTTGTGGGGTTTTGATTATGAAATGAGTTTTGAGCATGAAGAAAAAATCAAGAGGAGAAATCCTCTCTCTGTCTATAATGCTGTGTGCCTTGGATGTTTGCCCACTACTAGGAACACGGTGCAATCTTTGTGGTGTTAAATCCCTAACAGACCTTTTTCTCAGATATCGTGGACATCAAACCAGCCAACATGGAGGATCTGACGGAGGTGATAACAGCAGCAGAGTTTCACCCCCACCACTGTCACTTATTTGTGTACAGCAGCAGCAAGGGCACCCTGCGTCTCTGTGACATGAGAGCATCCGCACTCTGTGACAAACATGCTAAACGTAAGAATGTTGTGGAGATTAGAAAGCATATATGATACATTTTTGCTGTGTAGATTTGAGCAATAAGTATATTGGTGCCCCATAACTATACTGTTTTTTAGATTGATAAATCTTCTCTAAAATACACCTTACCTCACTGTCATTTTTCAGTGTTTGAGGAACCTGAAGATCCAGGGAGTCGTTCCTTCTTCTCAGAGATCATTTCCTCTGTGTCGGACGTAAAGTTCAGCCATAGCGGACGCTACTTGCTGACCCGAGACTACCTCACCGCAAAGGTGTGGGACCTGAACATGGACAAGGGCCCTGTGGAGACATACCAGGTAAGGTAGCACAGCTGTCTCCTTCTCTGTGTCTGTCCAATAGACTTTCTACAGGAAGTGAATGTAGCCCCTTGGCTTCAAAGTTAATCAGGATTGGACCAGGGACCTTCTTGCTGTGAGAAGACAGCACAAATTACTGCACCACTGTGCAGCCTGGAT
Source organism: Notolabrus celidotus (assembly GCF_009762535.1). Classification (NCBI taxonomy): domain Eukaryota; kingdom Metazoa; phylum Chordata; class Actinopteri; order Labriformes; family Labridae; genus Notolabrus; species Notolabrus celidotus. The sequence goes on from NC_048278.1 coordinate 19,420,856, forward strand.
TTGGAGTCCATCAATGTAAAGTGCCTTAATCTTGACTTCATCTTAATGGCCAACAGGGGGCACTGGTATGTCTGCAAAAACAATGATTCTATGAAACCAGATGAGAGAGCATGACACTACTTCTTAGTTGATATGACCTCAGTAAACCTAGTTCTAGTTGTTGTTCAAGTCTTGCTCCATACAGCATTTTTATTTTTTAAAATCCTGGTCCTATTTGCTATAAAATAGATGATAACAGGATATGCCCTAGAGTGTACCTTCTTGTCAACTAGAACAGAGACTTGGCAAATGTGTGTCCATCCCCTCTTCTAAAAATGGTCACTTCTTGCTTCAAAAATCAAATGCCTCAAGAGAGAAGTTCAACACCAACTGGTGATGTCTGTCTATGTCTTTCATTTAGTCTTCACTTTTTTGAATTGGTTCTGATCTGCATATCATGTGCCAAGTATGTCCAGTATGTCCACCAAAAGTTGAATTGCAGGAAGCTCATTTAACAAACTATCAAATATTGAACTATGGACTACTGAATAATGGTTGATTATTTATTTATTTATTTAATTAATCAGTATTAACAGCAAAGACATTTTGTTTGTACATTGCCACAGATGGACTGCATGAAATACATAAATATGACATTCTATAAGACTTTGAATGACTACAGTTTTTTCCAGATGTAGATTTTCTATAAACCACTTGACCACTGTGTGTAATTGTAATCTAAAGTTGACTGTTTGTATCATTATTAGGTCCATGAATACCTGAGGAGCAAGCTGTGTTCCCTCTATGAAAACGACTGCATCTTTGACAAGTTTGAGTGTGTTTGGAACAGCTCTGACAGGTAAGTTACAGAGGTAACAAGTGGAAATTGATTGATAGAGAACAGTATATCTGAGTGCTTTTGAAAAACAGGGACAGGGAGTGTCTTAGTTGTGTTTGTGCTTACAGTCATTCCCTAAATGCTGTGCCTCTGCTGTTATCTGACATTTCAATCAATTGCAGTTACAAGCTTCGCAGAGATCCAATCAATCCCTGTACCCTTAATTTTGTTTCCCTCTTTTCCTCTTCCTCTTGTTTCCCTGAGTCCTGCTGCATTGCACTCAATTGCCCTTTTCAATACAACATCTCATTATGTACTCCTCTCCTCTCTTTAGCGTGATCATGACAGGAGCCTACAATAGCTTCTTCCGGATGTTTGATAGGGAGACGGGGCGAGGCGTCACACTGGAGGCTTGGCGAGAAAGCAGCAAGCCCCGGGCCGTGCTTCGGACCCGGCGTGTGTACACCGGTGGTAAGCGTCGCCGCGGAGATGTGGGTGTTGACAGTCTGGACTTCACCAAGAAGATCCTGCACATGGCTTGGCATCCAGCTGAGAATATCATCGCCATAGCCGCCACAAACAACCTGTACATCTTTCAGGACCGCGTCAACCCTGAAGGGCAGTGACAGTGATGGAAAAGTGAATGTGCACAATGGCGGAGACAGTGCAGAGACAGCAACCCAAATAAATGGGGATGTTTAAGGGATGGAATGGGGATTGGACAGCCTTGGCAACATGTTTTTTGTTGGTATTAGATTGGATTGATGATAAAAACAAGAATGTTAATCTTTTTGATCCCCAAGGATGGTGTTATATAAGTTTTGTTCAACTCTGTGGTGAACTGACCTCTACAGCACCTACCAGGACATTTTTTCTTCCCACTTCTCCCACTTTTTGAAGATGTTTGTGTAACTGCCCCACTGTAGAGGCAGGACGTAGAGGTGCGGGGACACCTCTCCATCTGCTATGACTCAATGCTAATGACCACACAATGTTGCACTCCTCCTCACTGATCTGGCACCTTTTCACACAAAATGGAATTAAAGTGTTGGGTAGCAACAGAGAAAGTCCTTGACATGACTAGATGACATATTTCCGATGACTTTGCCAGACAGTTCATCTAAATCCAAGCATTTTTTCACTGTTGTGGAACATTAGGAGTGATGTTATTGTACAGCTTTTCACAACAACATCATCAACCTTTGACTTTTTTTCCATCCATCAGCTGCCAACAGCAGCTGATTCTCTCCTTTAGAGCAGTGCTCTTGGAGAATTGCACGCATAAATGACCCCTGACCTTTGCCCCTATTCACTTTGCAATAACAGCACTAAGAAAACACAGTGCAGCCATTTCCCTGCTTTGAAACATTAGCTCTTCTTCTACTACAGGTATACATACACTCTTTTTACTGCTAGCTGTAAATATTATGTGTTCTTTTTTTATTGAGGTACCAATTCCCAGAGAGCTGAAACGTGATGGATTTCTAGCTGGTACACTGCAAGTGAACACGAGATCTCACAAAATAATGCTGTTAAATCACACTAGTCTCAATTCAAATTCATCTGAGGGTTTATTTCTTGTTACAGTACATAGATAGGTACTGCTCGCTGTGGAAGAGGAGGAGTTAGTCATCCACAAACCAACATGTACTGATTTGTTGTGTATGTATTTGGATTTGAATCATTTGTACACACTCCTTTTTCTCTAAAGTCTGCATACATATATTGTGAATTACTGAATAGGACAACAGTGTGTTCATGTTGACCTCTTAGAAATGTCCAAATTGTGGCTGTTTGTGGATATAATCAAATATAGACAATTAAATTTACCTTAAGTGATATGCTAATTCAACAAGAGCTGTGATCATTTTATAATGACACAAAGCACATTGTATGGAAGTATACTACAATCAGGAAAAGTTGGAATTGAAGCACATTGTTCATAAATGAGGCCCCTGGTTCAGCCAAGTTTTGATGAGTGAGCTTGTGTGCAGTGTATTTGACAGTCAGAGGTTATAATCAGTGCAATAGCTCATTATGTACATTGCTGAAATGTCTTTAACAGAAAACACTAATGCCATATGACTTTAATATATCACAGGTTCTACATGCCATTACGCCGTATACCTCACAGCGCCACATGCTACTCTGGGGTGTGACTGAAAGGTAAGATTGTATAGCAATGAGGTGAAGTCTGTGTTGGACAAAATTTTGTGACCTGGGCAAGATTTGATTGTTTACAGTGAAGTGCTTTGTTTTTAAGTGACCTTTGCCCTGATGGCATAATTGATGTGGGTTTTGGATGTGTAGTGAAGCAGGTGGAGTAACAAAATACATGCAAAGAGGCTGAAATAATCACCCTTTGCATTTTTTTTTGCAAAATCTGTTCAGCACTCCTGGTTTATCCACAAACGCTACACTGTTTCAACTTAGAAGTCCAAAAAGAGAATAACATTGTTTATTTATGCTGTATGTTCCCCTTTCTGCTCTATCTTCACTTTCACTACCTTTGGTTTCAAAATTCACTTCACAGAGACATTTCTGTTACAGCCTCTGGGCTTGTGGGTCCTCTCGTAGTATCAGCTGCTGTGTTTTGGTCTTCAATGTCTACCTTTGCTGTTTAATGTGGACATAATGTTGCACTGATTGGTTTAACAAAGTGTTCAAACAAGCAAATTTCACATGAGAAAACCTTAAAGAAAGGGTTTAGGTAGTAAAAGTTTAATTTTCTGATCTCAGTCCTTCAAACAGTAAGCTGTAGTTTAAAGCAGGTCAGCTGAGATCACATAATTACCACCACCACATACAAGCAGTGAGAGGAGTTGTGTTCAGGAGCACAGCAGCAGAAGCATGTCGCCATTACTCAAAGCTAATAGCGTGTATATCTATCATACTTTTAAAAAAGACAATTCTAACAATACAAAAAACATAACTATAATGAGGTGAATGAAAGGAATGTGCATTAATAAAATTATGTGAAATCCGTCCAAAAATGTGTTGGATCTGTGTGTCTGTATTTATTGTAATTCTTTATTTGGCTCCTCTGTTTTTTTTCTGGAACAACCAAAAAAAAAAATCAAAATTTCTTTCATAAGACTAGCACTTTAATATTCATTGCTCACTCTCATACACTCCATCTATTTAAAAACAAGGCATTTAATTCACAGTTTACAGGCTCAACATTAATAAACATTGAAAGGTTTGTGTAAGATCATATATTTAAATATTTACCTGTATGGCTTTTCTCCATTAAAAGAGTTCTTGCGCTGATCACTGATTCAGTACTTCTAATACAGTTTAACTTGATGATGCTGTCCCATAAAAACAGCCCAGCTGTCAGCTTGTGACAGCTTTTGTCAGGTTATTGGAATTAAATACAAGTGAAAGTGTTTGATTGATTAAAAAGAAGAAACTAAAAAACACATAGTTTTCCTCCACCCCAAAAAAGAGACAAGGTATAACCTGTGACATATTTTTTCAGAATAAATGTCTCAAAATTATCACAAAACCAGGACAATGTTAAGTCATTGGTAGTACAGACTAAATCAATCAAATCAAATATTCTCACCCGCTAGAAATGTTATTAAAATGTTTATGGAATAAAAACATGATGTATCCAGGAACATCGATCGGCTCATATAAATATAGAAAAGAAAAAAAACTACGTAATGACGTTGAGTGACACGATGCTGATGACTGTCGAGACTTGAATTTGATTGGTGGATTTATTTATGCAGTCTATGGTGGATCCGTATTGTCACAAACGTTATTGCAGGTTTTGAAACTCATACATACAAGGACAGTGTTTCATTCTGTTCCGTTCTTATTGCACAGAATGGACGGTTAAAGCACTTGCTTACAGGTGTTTTTGAAACCGCCTACTAACCACGGTATAGTGGCAGTGAGGAAGGGCAGAGCAGAGAATAACAAGGAGCAAGACTTCAGCTGCTCTTCAGCTCTTTCATTTATCTTGATGCTGATCAACCACTACCTCTCTCTTTCTCATTCTCTCTCTCTTTCTCTTTTATTGCTCATGGCAGCTTCAGGTAAAAATTCAGTGTGGATCAGCTTCGCTTGTAAAAGGCGTTACTGCTTTTTGATACTGTCAAACGTAAAAATAACAAATATTGTATTATTTTAAAGCATGTAGTGTTGAAAAGTATCTAAGTACAAAAGTAGCAGCAAAATTGCTTTATCAAAGATCAGTTCATTCTAATAATATAAGTTTTTTTTAACAAAGTACAGTATCTGTTGGCTTTCATGGTTTGACAAACAAGACCCTGGGTACAAAGAGATAAGTTTATAACTTTGTAGTTTCAGAAGTGTAGCATTCAAAAAATGACAGATTGTAACAGTGAGTTAGTTACTTACTGACCTTTCTTGAACTACTTTGGAGGTACATGAACTGCACGAACAAGTTCCATGTTTGATCAAAATGTAAACAATAATGTTAGGTTGTATCGGTAGTAACAAAATCAAATCACAAGAATACGGCAAAAGAACCTCCAGAAGACATTTGAGTGAGTCATTGTGGCTTAAGATTCACCGTCATTCTTCTCAGGCAGAGATTTTTGCTGACATGAAAGGGGAAAAGAAAAAATCGAAGGCAAACTTCAGGGCTCTCATTGTGGTACGTCTCCAGTCTCTCTCAATCTTTACCTGCCTGCCTCCGGTCAGCAGTGTAGAATCACAGTCCAGGCAGTGGATAGCCTTCAACTCAAAGGCTGGAGCTCTGGCTCCTAGTCGGCCCTCCAGCTTAGTGCTGAACTCAACCATGTTACCAGGACTTAGGTTTAGGAGAACTTGTCTGAACTCATGGCTGGCCATTAATGATATATCTCTGGCTGGGTCGTCCATGCCCCCATCTCGGATCATTCCTACTGCTACCTCAAAGCGATGGCTGTCAAAGCGCTTTATGTGGCAGGTGTGTTTTGCCAGAGCTTTGAGCTGGCACAGCTCTTCTTCTTCTTGCATTCGAAGCAGTAAGGGCAGTGAAACTGAAGCTGAGGCAGAACTGGCTGCCAAATTGGCAGCAGTTAGGTTTGCCACTGTAGAATTCTTTGGCTCACATTTTGGATACTTCTCTCCATACAGGCAGCGCAGCCAGTCTCCCATGAACACTGGTAACATGTTGATGACAGACTGTGCCCCATTCTCCGTCTCAGCCACACGGACATGCCTGAAACGGCCAGTCCAGGTGACTCTATGTCCTTGCAAGTGGCTACAGAAGAGCTGTGTTTGGGCCACGCCTTTAGTTTCCCAGGCAGGGGGCCCACATGCCTGGCTGTACTGACCCCAAGTAAGCGTGGAATTGTACACCTTCTGCCCCTCAGCATGGTACACATAGATTGCAAAGAACAGGATCACCATGGAGATGCAGAGTAAGATGAGTTTGACAGGGCCACGGTGGGTCATTGAACGGAAGACATCCAGAATAGACATGCTGAAACGTGTCCAAAGTCGAAGGGTGACAGGGATTGCACAAATCACCAAGGTAACAATCACCTTTGTGAGCTCAAGCTCGAGGAACCACTTGCAAATCTGGACAAGGAGCATGGCTGCAAGTCCAAATGCCAGAACAGGCAAGGCGAATAAGAAGAGAAAGTAGGCCACACAGGTACGTATTAGACCCACAGCTGAGGAATTCTGGAGGAGCACCACCGAGAACTCACACCACATGAAGCACACCAGATAGGGGACTAGGAAGCAGTAAGTCCCTCTGAAACCACGCATCCTGGCCATGCTGTAAGAGAAAAATGGACAGAAAGGAAAGAAAGAAAGATTTCAGCCAATCAATAAACAAAGCAGCTGGGATGGATTTTTAATCCAGTTTACATAATCCATTGTTTAAGTGGCAATTAACCATTCTCAGGACACATGGCAATTGGCTAATGACAGTGGAGCCTCTGGGGGCGATGGCTACATTTTTCAGGGTTTTGCTCTAAGATAAGCACTTAAGAATAAGCCAAGGTGTCTTTTCTTAGGGTAGGTTATTGTTGATGAACTGATGACAACTTGAGTTGTCAACAGAGTTGAAATGAGGGATTAGCGATTTCCAAGTCGTTTAAATTGGTTAACCAAGTGTGGCTAAAGTTAGCTTCACTAGTACTACCAGCCTTCAGTCCTCCTTGCAGGTTAATACTGCCACCTTCACTGTGATGATTCTGTCACCTGTGTCATAGAGCAATATACTGTAGTATATAGAGCATTATAACATTATGGCAGTAGCCTTTAACCAGAGTCACAGCCCTGGCAGGTAGCTGCTTTTCAGTTCAGACACACCATATGACCAGCAATTCAGGCCTACAATAGTATAGATATCAAATTGTTTAACTGACTAGTAATTCTATGATGACTAGCAGGGGTGACAATTTTTAATACTTTAGTCAACAAACATGCACATCCCTAGTCAGAATGGAGAGACAAATGGCATCTAATGTTAAATGGTATAATTTTTAAGAGATTAATGATAGTAAAATCGTGGCTGAAGATGGCCAGTGTTTCTTATATTACATTATGGATGCAGCCAGCCACTTTTTCTGTCCAGATTAACATTTCATCTGTATACAACCAAAGCTGAAATACAATTGTACAAAACCTTTTGGACTAAAGAAGACCAGAATGCATAAAATTAATCTTGACAGTTGTTCAGTTTTTTTTTTTTTTTTACAGATTACCTCTTAAAAATTAACTCACCTGAAGAACAGGTAGAATAGGTAGACATACAGCAGGCAAGGGAGACTGAGCTTCAGCACCACTGACTCCCCTAGTGGCAGTGTGGCAAAGGTATAGCCCAGGAGGCGAAGCATTGTCTTGTCCTCTGGCAGGAACTGAGTCAGGCAACACAATGAAGAAGCTACCTGGATTTGAAAAAAGTAGCTGCATTAACTTATTTAATTCTATTTTTAAAAATCTGATTACATATTAACACATCCACAGTTTCCAATAAGCGTCAATCACTACACAAACTTGATGTAGGCTATAAAATCTGTGATTAATATCATTTTATGACATGATGAGCAAGTGCTGTGTTCTACCTGACCTCTATGACCATTGCTTTGCGTGCATAAGTGGCAGCAGTGGGACTGAGGCTATGGTAGCTGACAGCTGTGAAGAAGATGGCCACAGTGGAGAGCTCAGAACAGGGGATCCAGCCTTTGTCAGCCACAGGGAAGGAGAAAATGATGAAGAAAACAGAAAGGATGAAATAAAGGTATGGCTCAAGGTTGTTCCAGCCAAAGTTGGTTTCGGCCTGCTCCACATCCAGGCCAGTTTCGAAACGTGTCAGCAGTGATGTTAGGGCACTAAAGTTCTCCCAAGTCTGCAAAAATACAGGGAATTAAATATTTTAAGTCAAATGAAAAGAGAGGAAATCACTTCTAAAAGTTTTAAAAGATTGATTTTAAATGTGCAAGCACAATGCACACTTTACATCAATAAATCATGACTACTTTAAACCAAACCTCAATCAAATGCAAACACATAGGAACATTAACAGAAAAGACAAATCACGAAGTTGTTCGGATTCAAAATAAAACTGAGGACACTTACTTTGCTGCTCTGGAAAACCCTCAGTGTGCAGATGATCATTGAAACGAAAGAAAGGTAGAAGACAAGCAAAGGGATGACAAAGGCAAACAGGTCGATGGTCAGGTTACTGATTATGAAGAAGAAGATTAGTGCGTTGACGTGCTGCGTGGGGATGGCTGTACTCAGCCACTGGACGCCAGCCCGCGACGCCCAGTCCACCAGGTGCTCTTTCATCTCAACTATGGAATGCAGTGGGTACTGCAGTATCTGAAGGGAAGAGGGACAGATATGAAGAGAGACTGGAGACATGAACATGCAAATCCACAAAAGGGAATCATGAATTTATTGATTTTCCATCAGTTATTTAAGAAATTAAAAATGTAATGTATTAGACTTAAATACTCTTAAATATCTGAATATGTAATTACTTGTTCAATTAAATTACTATGCAAATAGTAAATAGCATTCTTCTCTCAGCCTAGTTCAGGCCACACAACTATTACTGCGGGGAGGACTGCTGACTTGACAGTTGTCTAGGTGATCATTGACACACTCCACAGGGAGTGTACACCACAGAAGGTCATTGCTGAAAAGGCTGGCTGTTTGTAGAGCATTATATAGAGTTGACTGAAAGGGAAAAGTGTGGTAGGAAAAGATTCACGAGCAACAAGGATGACCACAGCTTTGAGTTAAATTGGCAAGAAGAATTAATTCAAAAACTTGGAAGACTTTGAAACGGAATGAACTGAGACTGGTGTGAGTACATCGAGAGACATCCTCAGGAAAGGAGCTACTGTCATATCTACCCATGGTTGGAGAATCTGGTGAAGTTCGAGACATCTCGAGTTATTAATAACATTCTGGCTACTGAGATCGTTGAAGTCTGACAATAAGGAGGAGGAGAAAGCTCAAATCCTTATTGTGGAGGGATTTCAGCATTACACCTACTAACCTTTGATTGATTTGCTGAACCAGCATTACTTTATTTCCATCCCGTGTGAAGAATGCAAAAAGAGGAGGTGCTCTAGGAACTACATGGTGCCAGACCCCCATCCTTTTCCATGGTTGTATAATTAAAACACAATAAAAATAGTCTCTCACAGAATATTATACGCTACAACACTTGCATTATAACAACAAATAAAACCTACTTTGAAATATTGAGACAGCTTCATGGCCCTACATGTGTGGAAACACTGGTAAATGATTATATAAACAGGAGTCTCTTTCCCCCTTTGGTACAGCAGTTTGGTTTGTGTGTTTTATTTTTGGTGAATGTAGGTTATAAGGTATATACTGTATAGCTATTCTGAGCTCATGCCTGATAGTTGTCCTACATGGCTGGAATTCTGGAATTCTACCAGACCAAACTGGCAGACAAATCTGGTTTCTGCAGTTTGAGATGATTTGGAGTACCATGTCATTGGTCCACTGTGTTTTCTGAGCTGTTTTTCAGGAGATTTTAGAGCACTTCAAGCAGCCCCAATAACAACTCAGCAGCCATCTGATCACTTCAATGCTGCATTGATGCAGTAGTTTTGACATTACTGTAGTGTAAATCCTTTTTGAATTGATCTTAAGAAATAATCTAAAAATCTGAGAATCTTGAATTTCGGATTTTCATAAGCATTAACAAAAACATAAATTAAGGCTTTAGATATTTCACTGTGTAATGAATGTAAAACTTTCTTTTTAAATTACAAAAAACTGTTTCAGAATATTCTCATTTGTTGGGAGGCACCTTTAAATCCAAGAAATACTAAAAAGAAAGGAATTAAATGTGTTGCTAGATATGAGGTACCATTAGGCGTGATTTCATGTCCATGGCTTTTTTTATGGCCCCGTTCTGCTTAGAGTGTAGCATTATCCCACTACGGCCAAAACTCCAAGAACTCCTGTGGGTCTTCTTGTGTCCTAATGGGACCAGCTCAGCTTTCTGCTTTGAAACACGATAAACTGAATACTTAAAAACAGAAAAACAGACATCTTTGTACTTGTATTTACAGATAGTATTTTAATAGACAGGTATTTTACCTCTTCACCTCTGTCCCGAGGTGGAGGGATTTCCCTCTTGGTTGTAACCTGGCTGCCAGTTGGGGATGCAGAGGGGACTATACCTTCTGCATACTTTTTAGTCATCTCAACAAAGTCATCCAGGTCCACCATCTGTGAAGCTGAGAAGAAAGAAAGTAGAAAGATGCACTATATTACTATTTTCTTTATTTCTATTTTCTCCCTCACTTTTTCACCATGTGGATACTCACACTCATTGCTGACCAGGCTCTCCAATACTTTCTGTGTCTGGCCTGAGGTTGGGGGAGGAATCCTGCTTGCAGTACCACCTATTGGTAAGAAATGATAACAACAGTGAGTTACAAACACTGCCTTGGGAGGCCTCGGCATGTAATGTGATATTCTTCACTGAGACAGCTGCGAATACTGAAATCGCAAAGGGAAATATATGATGTTATGCCAACAAATAATAAAATGTTGCAGGTTTGTGGACAGTGTGTTCTAAACTAGGCAGGATTATTGTCACTATTCAAGAAGTACTTCATGTGGTGGTGTTGTGTGTGTATCCTACCTTGCACTGCATTGACCTGGCTGACATTCTCTAGCATCTCAGCCACAGCCACTTTCTTCTTCCTATCTGGGTTAAGTTTCCAGTACATCATCATGGCTGCTTTACGTACTGCCAGCTCAAACTTACTCTCTGTTGCCAACTTCCGCACATCTGCCTCATTCTCTGGAGTAATTCCTTATAGAAGTTGACAGCCAGGAGTCAGTGAATGAAGTATAGGCATAGATACACAAGCACTCACATGCAGGGACTGAATAAACACATATATATAATGTATATATGAATATATACATTAACCTTTCCTCTGTATCCAACAGCATTGCAGTGCCCTTGCTGCACCTTTCCTCCCCTGTTTAGCTGCTTTAATCAGCCAATTAACAGCAAGCTGATTATTTTGCTCTTTGTCCTTCTCTTCTGCAAGAAGCAAATAGTGCTGACCCAGCTGAAACACAAAAGAGAGGTAGGAGAAAGGAATGAATTAAGCTTGTGTGGCCGGAGGTAACAACTTCTTCAAGTTAGACATAGATGTTTTAATAGATTCTGCATCAAAGACTATTTGAATGATGTTTCATTGGTGATGCTAAGCATTGAAAATTAAAATTTAACTGTAACTTTAAAGCAGTGCACAGTTTTAAAGTTTTAGTCTGGACAATCCTGAATGTTTATTTTTTTGGTAGAAAGTTTCAATCCAAATGGTTTCACAGTAAAGTTTATAGACCCCATGGATGACAGGAATTCAGAGTCCATAATTTCTTGTCCCATTAGCCATCTGGCAATTTACCAGTAGCAGGAACCTCAGCAAAATATCAAGTGACTGTTTGCTAATCTTAACTGTAATTTCATAACTTCTCCCACAGTTAAAAAGAAATGTGTCTATTTTTAAGGAGATGAGACGTGTCTTCATCTGATGTGGCATTAATTTCTTTCATATTGTGTTTCTTTTAGATACATAAGCATTAGATCTCATAAACCTGATTAAAAGAACAACACTTACGCAGAAACCATTAATGTTGATCCCTGTGTATCAACTATTTTTAAGCATTAGCATGTTAAGCTCATATATTTTGACATGTGAGACATTAAGTTCTTCTGCATATATATTCAACCACTGTACTGATGTGGTCACATGTATTGACATGTTCACGTTTACACACACCCTGTGGTTATAACGGGTGCTTCACATGTGCATTACATGCCATATAGAACTGGAGAGTTTAAGACATGTAACCAGCTACTTAGGAATTTACCCTTTAGGAACTGGGGCATCTTAAATGCAAAGTCTGGGCTCATCTTCCACCCCTACCCCCCTTTTCTTCTCCCAGAACCGCTTTTTATGTTTGCGATTACTAGTTGAGAAATAAGGGGTAAAGAGAAAATTAACATTTATAATTTTCACAAGTTCAGTAGAGTGTTGCAACATAGTCTGCATAATGATTTATAAGCGATACAATATCATCTTGGTGTATCACATTGAAAGCCTCGGATCTTTTTTCAAGTGGCCAAAAATAGATGCGTGCTTATGACCAGACTGAGTCAACCAGCAGCACTGAAAACAATGCCAAGAGCCAGTCTGTGAGCATGTGCTTTTATACTCACACGGGTCTGAGCTCTGGCATCACCAGTTTTGGCCTTCTCTTCCATCTGCTCCACAGTCAACTCTTCCTCTGGCTCTTCATCTAGATAGAAGAGAGGATAAGAGGAAACACCCTAAGTCCACATATCCATCTCAATCGATTAAAACTACTGCCTGAATTAACGGATTAGAGGACTGCCAGACCCTTACTATGTTGCTTGTGTAGTGATACAACTTCATTAAGGGAGCAATGTTACTCATGGCTGATTTTCATGTGTTCACAGCCAGGGATGAACAAATCCCAACTGACATATATCTTGTAACTTGAGAATAGCAAAAAGTCATAGGTGGAGTAGTTGTGAGTGTGTGCGTTTCGAGCACGTCTATGCATCTGTTTGTCTATGCAGATATCTTGTGACAAGTCCACAGAGCTCCATCAACACAGTGCCCAGGTCCCATATCAAATCATTCACTCGTCACTTGCCCAAAGTGTTACCCCTACCCCAAGTGTCCTTCAATCAAAAAAGTTCAGCTTCTTCCCCTGTATCCTGTTTCAGCTGTCACAGTCTCTCATGCACAGCGAAATCTTCCCTTGTGTAATGACTTTGTAAAACAATAGTGACATTCCACAATCCCTAAATGATTAAGTTATTACATGGGTTTTCTAAGGGACTTGTGGAACATAAACCGATGATGATGCTAATAATTAAATGTTAATATGTGAAATGGTTCATATATTGCTAACAGAAGGTGGCCATGTATCCACGAAGCTTAAGCTTGTTCTAATTTCACAAGACAGTATTTCTAGCTGTGCTAGTTACCTTACTGGACTACTGAGGCAGTTTTTGTCAAAATAGCTTATTTAAACATTGATGACAACTTCATTATTAACATTTAACACTATTACCATCCTGGCTGCTTTGATTGACAATTAAAAGCCACCAGCTGTCTGTTAGGCAATAATTCAGCTAACTGGAGTCCATGTACTCAATTTCTCCCGGGTACACACCTTGTCCAAATATGGTGAGGTCTAGCTTCAGAAAACCAAGATTTATAACAGTACCCCACAAACCAGGGGCTGTCAATGTTGCTTAGTCTTCTTCCTATATCGTATTATCTCATGTTACTAATACACAAAAAACACTTTTACCTTATGCATTGTGATTATGCAAAAAAGCTACCTAAAGTTTGAACTATTGTCCTTGCAATGGGCATTTGTGCACCATATTCAATGGCAGGGTATTTCCTTAAACAGAAATGACAACCTGTTGCAGGAGGCAGAGAAATAGCGAGAGAATCATCAAACTTAGAATTATCATCTTCCAGGGGAACATATTTGCAAAGCTTTGTGTATATTCAGCTGTTGAAGAACTTCATTTTGAGCCAAAGTGGAGCCGTCCAACCATCAGGCTGACAGTTCTATCCCTTGAACTTTGCTTTTTGCAAGACTAAAAATGTTCACATGGTATATGTTACATGCATGGCAGATGTGAGGGAAAGTCACCATGTGCATGTTGACAACCCTTAACCTGGCAGTAAACGCGACATGGTAGTGTGTGGTTTTCTCCATAGATTTTTTATTACCCCCATCAGTGGTCTAATAACATGGATTTCAATGTTAAATTATTGAATAAATTCAAGTTTTTTGTATGGAGAGATGCTGAACTTCACATGATTAAAAAAGTTAACTAGTCATTTTCATTGCAGCCATTCCAGGGCAGTTTAAACACAGATATTCAGCTACAGAGGAAAACTGTTCCCGAACCAAATTTTCCAAATGCAGAGGTGACTTGTTTTCTGCAACCATTTAACAATGCATGATTTAATTCCTGACTCATAAAAAGGCATGCCTACCTTCCTCTTCATCATTGGCTTCCTCCTCAGCTTTCCTGAGTCTTTCCTGTACTATCACCCGCTTTGCCATTGAAGCAAAGGTGCGTTTCATTGGGGCTGGAGAAGTAGAAGAGGGATCTGTTGGAGGTTTGGCTGAGCTATTAGGTGTAGAAGATGTAAGCTTGGAAAAGGATGGAACTTTTGGGATTTGAGGGGAAGAGTTACGCAGGATAACTGGGGGTGTTTTGCTTGTCACAGAAGAAGCAGATTTTGTGGAAACAGTTTTAGAGGGAGGTTTAGCAGACGCAGCAGGAGCTGAAGGCTTTGATGCCTCTAAAGAAGGAGGAGAATCCATCGGTTTAGGGTTGGCATGAGGGGATGGCTGAGAAGTAAAGGATAATTCTTGGGGTTCTGTCGTTTTTTCTGTTAAGGTTGGAGATTTTTGAAGGCGGGATGGGCCAGCCGGGAGGTTACTGGAGATCTGGGAAGGAGGAATCTGTTTTGAGGAGGAGGGAGAGGGCCCATCTAGGACAGGGCATGACCCCTTGCTGTTGACAGCAGTTGGTGTTGATGGGAACTCCTTCTCCATATTGCCTGTAATCAAAAAAAGCGCCATTAATTTATCAAGTAAGTAAGGACAGCCATGCACTGCTGTAATTATAAACAGAAATGTATAAGTGAGTCACCAATAAAGACAGGGAGTTGTACAAAGATATGGCACCTTGCTTTTGAAATTGGCAGGAAATAAACTGTGAGACCTAGTTTTACAGAATTTGAGTCATCACATTAGAGAAGAAATGGAACTTGTTAGGTAATTCATGACAGCAAAGCTAAGTGATTAGTTATTGCAAAGCTAAACAAAAATGTCATGACAGAAAAGTATTTTAGCCTGACAAGATTAATAGAATTTAACACACAAGTTCTTCACTTTGGCACTGTTTTTTTTCCTGTGCAACTTATTTTTTTCTGCCACTTCACAACATTTCATAGAAAAATACAGTACTTTTACTTCACTTAATGTGTCTGCCAGCTGTAGTTCCCTCCAGGTCAAACATTTGAAAACATGATCAGTGTTAACAATATCATCCTTGTTATACCTAACTGTCTTACGGTTCATAAGCTCTAACTGAAAATATCAAAATGCTGCTCAAATAAATGCATTACGAATACGTATTTGTATGAAATGTGCCTAACACAACTCTGGGATATTTTGTTTAAGAAAAACGTCATGCTTTCTATAAACTTGATGTTATGAATCCAGAAATGTCCATCTTAAAGTTATTTCCTACTTTTTATGTGATATTCACATTTTTGAAAAAACTAAATTTACACAAGAAAGAGGTCAAATTACGTCTTTACCCACCACCTAATATCTAAAAGTTAAAAGGAATCTTATTAGTGATTTCAGTAATTATTCTGCGTCTGAAGTGCCTGATCAGTCTGCTGTGTCCTCCACAGGGTAACACTCAATGTGCGAGTCTGACTCTGACTCTGAACATCATGTCACGTCAATTCTCACCCCACTCAGAGCAAGACCTGAGTAAGCAAAATTAAGTTAACTTACTTTGTTGCACAAAAGAACGATCCCTTTAGAATTAAAAACAAAACTTTCCTCCTGATCTCAAAAAGCTTTGTCTGTAAATTATTCCATGCTGTTCTCCAAGCACTCCTTACAGCTCTACGAAACCAGAGACACAAACCGACTGTGGTCAAACTCTCAAGTATCTGGTCTGGCAGATCAACACCACAATATTGCGTCCTGCGGGCTGGAAATAGACGCGCCTCAGATAGGCTGAAATAACTGCCAGTCAAATGGGCAACTCATCGGATGGATAGAGCGGTCTTGCTTTGCTAACCTGCGAGGGCCAGTATACAGAAATGTGAGTTATTCTGGAGCGATTTCTAAATTCAGTCACCCGCCTCTGTTTTTACACGTAACAATACAAAAACCTCATGCACAACTAAAATAAAAAAAACCAAAGTTAACTAGTTAACAAAGTTGATGACTCAGGCTATGTCTAGTAAGGTTTCATATACACTTACTTTAATCGAACGCTTTAAGGAGAAATATTTAGGCAGATTATTAGGTTCCATGGGCCCTCTCTTGATCGAGTCTGCCTCTCTCCCATAGGACAGTAACGCGTACAATAACACAACACCTCAAAACAATGAATTGATGATCAATTAAGCATTAATAAATCAAATAAGCTCATAGCTCTGTTATTAAGAATTAATGATGTTCTGCATTATTTCAGGACACTGCAAAGACCGGTTGTTTCTATTTTTTAAGCTCGAACGCTGCATAATAACAATAATCATACAATCATATCAAGCTTATTATGTTGTAGATATGTGGTATGTTGATAAAAATAGCTTTTAGACTGGCAAGGCTATACACGGCAAGAAAATAGCTTGCAGTGTAAAGCTTCCCTTGGCTAAATGGGTTCTGTTGTACTTTGTTTCATACAGTATTTGGTGCATTGTTCCCGTGGGAGCTGTCCACCTGCGCGGGTGCTGAAAGGACAGCTCCAAACACTGCTCTGTCTGTACCTCTCTCTCTTTCGACCTTTCCCTGTGTTCCCATGGGCCATTACAGTCTGACTTCTGCTCCCCACTTTCGACTCACATCAGCAAACATCCCATGAGGACACAGGTCACTGACTTAAGCACAGTGGAGATGAAAGCACCATGCACCTGCTGCAGCCTGGAGCCTTGCAAGCTGCACTCGCTCTATATGGTGTCTTGCAAAATATCTGCCTCCATGTATGACAACAGCATAGCACAGAGCATGTAACATTCTGTCTAGCCCTCCAGATGTGGGTTAAAAGATGATACATGCTGGTTTAATCCGCTGATGGTGTGACCGGATCACGCACAACCCCCAGCCCCCCACTTTGAAGACCTGCTCCCCCTTTGTGCGTATGTGCGTTTTGGTCACAAACAAGGTTTTTAACGTTCAGCTAGTTCACACTAACACATTACATATAAGAAGTAGAGCACTGCATCATTTCATCAGTTTGTGTGTAAGGAGGCAGCATTCTTAGATATTCCGAAGAGAGCTGCGTTGCACAGTTCACAGCATCAGAGAGCGCTCGAGGGGCGGGGCCGTCAAGTGACCCGGTTAGACTTAGAACAAGCCAGGCTCCTGTTCCATCCTTTCAGATTTGGGAAGTCTCTGTCTGAGAGAGAAAGGTACAATGTCTGACTGCAGAAGACAGTGGAACCGGGAGGATGAGCTGCCGGTCTACCTGGCGGGGCCGATCAACACCGGGCCCAACAAGAGAAAGAGCTTCGGCATGTTCAGTTCTGTGGAAGGAGCGTTTGATAGCAAGACTATAGACTTCGATAACTACGCGGTGGGGAGGAAAGGGAGCCGCACCCCGAGAAGTGGGAGTCGGGAGAGGCTCTTAGATGCCGGGGACCCCATCGGGAAGACGCACAGCGAGACCCGGGAAGGGTCACAGAGCAACTCGCCCGGGGAGAAAGACGAGGGATGCCCTGGTGTAGAAGTCAGATTTTCATCTGGGAGTGAAAGCCCAAATGGGAAGGTGGGATTGAAGAGTACACCCCGGTTTTTTTTTCTCTCTGGTTGACATTTTGATGGCTGTGTCAGGCTACCCGATGAATATAGCCACATTTTTACATCTAATACAACAGACAAGCCCACAGGCAATAGTTTATGCTAATGAGATCATCGTTTCTAACTGAGAAATATGTTGTGTTTGCCTTTGCTTTTGTAGTAGGCCTACGTTATTTTCCGGCGCTCGATGACTTTTTTTTATTTTGAGACAGTCTGCATAAATAATTAACTTTTGTGGTGCATTGCAGATTGGCTATTTAAATCTCGAAACTCGAAATGATCCAAACGAATGTAACAGGCCACATTTTTACGCCGATACGTGACTGTAAGGGTCTGTGGTGCTGAACAGTGACAGCTTCCTTCACTGTATTGTTTGTTGTTTATGTGCGCTCATGGTGGGGGGTGTGAGCTGCAGCTTTCACTGTGCCGAGAACGCAATCGGATAAAGTAAACGCTCGCTTTCTGCACGCGCGCACGCACAGGGTCGTCACCTGTCATTAAGAGCGCGCGCTACACGCATACCGACGTAGCGGCTGATTCATTGCTTTCCCTATTGCACACGCGGAAACGGTAACGAATTTGAAAAGGGGAGAGAAAGGGGCGTAGAGCAGGACGCCAGGGTCGTCGCAAGCTGTTTCTGAGTGGACTGCTCGGGGACAAGGTGACGGACAGAGCATGTCTGGTACCGGTTACCAGGCGAGGAATAGCATCCCCCACCTAACGGTAAGAGACCTGGCCTGGTCAGCATGGGATTGGCCGGAGGAGTTCTCCGGTTGTATGCAAATCCCTGTTGACGATGCAGGCGGTCAGGAGATCAAATTATCTTTGAGGTGGCAAAGGGCAGAGGGCTTGGCTACTGTATCACCCGTGTGAAACTGCAAACTCAAGAAAGAGGTGACAGTTTGTAATATTTGTGTGTCAAACTAAGCGCGTGTTCTGGCTAAGTGTTTCACTCTGTTGTGTAATCTCGCCGCCTGTCATGGGGATTAACTCGGTTGACTTGACATTCGAACCAGGAGTCATTTAGGGCACAAAGGCTGGCATGAAACACCACAAAGGTTTGAGACTGGCTCTATGCAAATATTAATCCTGTATTAATGCATGGAAGTTATATTCATATTTGATATTCAAGCATTTTTACAATCAGGTAACACTAAAATCTCATGCTGACAGACAATCAAACACCACATTGTGGTAAAATGTATTTATTAGCTATAGATGCAGATAATTTAACAGAGCTGTCAGTTGTCTTCATCTGCACCATGGATGATCTCTGGTTACCATGGAGACAAAATCTTCCTAATACCTAATAATATTAGCTTTTCTGAGTCCCTATCCATGTACAGCACTTAGGATTTGCATTTCCCTCCTGCCTCATCCTCTGCACTGTGTCATAATATCACTGTAAAGTTATGGATTGCATAACCGAGTGTGCAATATATCCAAATGATTGAATTTACCCCCTCTACCTGTCGCTCCCTCCCTCCCCTCCTTTCTCTCTGTACCTCTTCCCCCGCAGAGTGAAAGGCTGTTGATCAAAGGAGGGCGGGTGGTCAACGACGACCAGTCTGTCTATGCAGATGTCTACATTGAAGATGGGCTCATTAAGTGCGTAAACACCTATCTAATATTGTCAAAAAACTGCAGTGGCACAAAAAAAAATACATTTGATTCATGTAAATATTTTATATTTCTATGATGATTTTATATCCTCTCTTCCTTTTCCACTCTGCTTCCCTGTCATCTGCCCTTCCTTGTCTACATATTCCTTATCCTTGGCAGGCAGGTGGGGGAGAATCTGGTTGTGCCAGGGGGTGTCAAGGTGATCGAGGCTAATGGCCTAATGGTGATACCAGGGGGGATAGATGTCAACACCTGTCTGATGAAGCCTTACTTGGGCACACAACCGGTAGATGATTTCCTCCAGGGCACCAAGGCTGCACTTGCTGGCGGCACCACCATGATCAGTGAGTGTATCACCGACATGATAAGATACAATACAACACGATGCAGTACAATACGATAAAATATGCAAAAATATACAAAAATCATAAATAAACATTTAATCTTACTTGAAATGTTACTTCTTAGACTGCCACACAATACACATATTGCACATGTTCCAGATAATACACATCAAGTGGTATGTGATAAGGAAAGTATGCTTATACACAGCCACAAAGAAGATGTGACCCCACACTAGTTCAAGAGTATAAAAATATTGGTTTCACTCTTTCCATCTTAACCTTTGACCTCTTCTACTTCCCAGTTGACCACGTTACCCCCCTGCCTGGGGACAGTCTACTGGAGACATTTGAGTACTGGCAGGAAGCTGCAGATAAGAAGGCATGCTGTGATTACTCCCTACATGTGGACATCCCCCAGTGGAACGAGACCGTAAAAGACGAGCTGGAGCTGCTGGTGCATGACAAAGGTAGAGCAGTCTGAAGTCATTCAAGAGCTGCGGCCACTGCTGTAATCCTTTCTTTGGTTCCCAATTTTGGCCCTCTTTCCCAGAAACAATAGGGACAGATTTAGAAACCATTTGGACCCAGCGTTGAATCCTCTTAGAGAGAATCTATTGTTGTCATGACAAAGCTGCCATGGTGGCTGTGTACAAATTTTGCTTGTAATCTGTTTTAAGTAAAAAATCACTTTTCATTTGGGAAAGCCACAACATCATGCAGCAAGTAAGCCAAGACAGCTGCTTGTGTGGCCGATTTCTTCTATGAACAAAGTTTAGAGTTGTAATTCTTGGCTGAGAAGCCAGACATACAAATAAGCTCTGTATGCTTTGCACATCAGCCGAGGTTGTAGATCAGTTTCTGTTTTCAGCAACAGAAGTTTGCCCTTCTTTTTGACTTCATTGCCTTACATTATTTTGGCCCCGCTCCAACAACCCATCCTTGGAAATTTGTTCCCATTCGATACCCTGTCACGTATACTTGGATGTTTTGATGTTGTCAGGTATCAACTCCTTCCAAGTGTACATGGCTTACAAGGATACATACCAGATGTCAGACTCTCAGGTATTTCTGTAAATATCTTCATTTACCAACCTCTGAAACTGCTCCAATACATGTCTTCCTTTATATGTGAGCCTTTTTTTTTCCTTCTACGTATAAACCTTTTTATCCCTTTGACTCATCCCTCCTTTAGCTATATGAAGCTTTCTCCTTCCTGAAGGAGCTGGGTGCTGTGGTCTTAGTTCACGCTGAGAATGGAGACCTGATTGCTCAGGTAAGTGCTACATAACCTCTCATTTTTGTCTCCTAGTGCCTCTATTAACACCATCAAAACCTGCCTTTACTCAGCCTCCAGTCACAGCAATTTACTGTGGCCAAATAACTACAGCACATAATGGCTGAACTAAATCAATATTTTACTTTTATAGTCCCCTGCAACCTGCACTGCAGTTGAGAAATATTCTTGTTACATAACATCGAAGCTCTCATAGAGAGAGGGAGAGGATTATTAATACTGCTGCTGCTCATACTGCTGCTGGGTATGACAGGTTTAATGCAGGCTTTTGACCATAATTACTAATGAGAATGTTGTAATAGTGATTAAGATGGTGAGGGTGAAGGTGCTGATAATGCCGACAGCTGTGATCAAAAGTGGTAGTTGGAGTCATGGTGACGATTTTCTCAATTATGGGGACAATCATGGCGAAAATCATGATGTATGGGTAGATAAATTAGGGTAATGGATGCTAATGGGAATGCTAATAATTGATTTTGAAATACTTATGCACTTACTTTAATGGAGATAGGGAGATGGGTAAAGAGATACGACAGAGGCACTGAATCCTATGAGAAAAAAAGAGATGAAATTTGAACAGTGCTAAAAAAGAAAACCAGTAAGCAGGTCTGTTTTTTAACCAAATGTCAGACATTTCTGTAGCCATGTCTCCACAATGCATTGCTATATTTAGGATTACAATGCACACTTAATTTTCTTTTATAGCTCAACCGCAAAGAGATTCTTGCAAAAGTCACTATGACAGTAGGCTTGAGGGCAAAGTTTGATCCAACAAGTACTGTGTAATGTTGAAAATCATTGTAGTAGAAGTCAAGAAAATAGTTTTTATTTGTGTTGCAGGAACAGAGAAAAATCCTGGAAATGGGAATCACCGGACCCGAAGGCCATCCTCTGAGTCGTCCTGAAGAGGTGATACAGTTTTTGTTTTTTCCTTCATCCAACTTTTTCTTATGGCACATGTTGGTTTTAAACTTTCCTTAACCTCCTTTAATACAGCTGGAGGCTGAGGCTGTATTCCGCGCCATCACTCTTGGCAATCGTGTGAACTGCCCTGTCTACATCACAAAAGTGATGAGTAAGAGTGCAGCCGACACTATCACCCAAGCCCGTAGGAAAGGTCAGCCAATCTATCTTCACACTATTATTCTTTAACTTCACCCGTTCCCGATCGCCTCATGTTTCTGCTTCACTTTGAAAGAAGCTACCTGCTAGTTTAAACATTTTTTTTTTTTTTCAAACTCTGATCTTTCGAAACAGGTTCTGTAGTCTTTGGAGAGCCAATCACAGCCTGTCTGGCCACTGACGGTTCTCACTACTGGAGCAAGAACTGGGCAAAAGCGGCTGCTTATGTCACCTCTCCACCTTTGAGTCCTGACCCCACAACCCCAGACCACCTCCACACACTGCTGGCCTGGTAAGTTATTGCACTCTCTGGTATACTCAAAGCCATGACTGATTTGCAGTATGTGATGATGTTGCTCTGAGAAGCCTTCTAATAGATGTAGCCTCCAGTATAATCCATGAACACTGCGATATGTAAAAGCCTTCAAATTAATGCAGAGTGAGGGCAGACAGCAAGCTAAATTTAGCTATAACCTCTGCAGAAAGTGAAATGCAAATCAGGCACATGACACCAAAGGAGAAACCTTCTGTGATTTAATTAATACTTTTATTTCTAAGATATTAGTTTGGTTTTCACATCAAAAATACCTTCCTGTGTAATGCACAATTTCAGACCAGCTTCAGTGAAAGAGAGAACCAGATGGAGAAAAGGTGAAGGTGTATGTTTGAGCAGAGAAGGTGCAGAAAGAAGGAGGTGCAGAAGTTTAAGTTATGGATATCAATTGAAAGCCACTAACCATGAGTACCATAGACAGGGATGAAGTGGCCCTAACCAAACCAACCTGAGCTCTCACATTCAACCTACACACATGCACAGAAAATCCTGCTGTACAATTTGACTGGCCCCGATTCCATAAATAGAACAGGAACTAGAAACCTTCATCATCTGTTGCCTTGGCTACCAACTGCCTCCCCCCCTTGTCTGCAACTCCAGCTACTGTCTCGGGGTGGGTCCATGCTGTCACACCGGTGGTGTGATACTGCGGTTATATTTGAGCTTTTGCTGATGCGACAGGGTGTATTTTTAGGATCTTTTTAGAGGTGTGAACAAAAGTAAACACCTTCCTCTCACATTTCAGTGAGGTCATTACTTCATAATAACCACTCTGATGGCATTTGGGCCATGATCCCACAGCTCACCATCACAAAGTCATGACTGTAATTAACTGGTAGGTAAAAAGCCTAAATAATCATAATGCTTTATCAGTCAGATTCAGCCTCTTTCTTCAACCTCTTTATTCAGTGGTAAAGTGACGACCTACACATCTATTAATGCCTTTCAGAAAATGCAGAGCAGCTTGTGACATCATTCAGTTATGGCCTTAGGAACTGGTATTGCAGATGCGTTGCACCAATCTGACTGTTTCATTTAGCTCTTTTATTTTTTATTTTTTTGCCTTGGGCCACTAAACATGACTCGTGCTTTTAGCAACATACTCAAAGAGGACACCTGGTGGCTAATAGCTGAAATGTCTGCATGTGTTCAACTTGATTGCATGATTGACTGTTTAACTTGAGCTGATTTTTGCTGCCAAATGTTCTTAAAATGATAAACTGCCTACAGAGGTTGAGACATGCACTCTCATGGCAACATGGTGCACATTCCAGTACAAAACATACTGTTCCTTTTATATACCAAATATACATTTGTACATCGTTTATGTTATAGTCTAAGTTTGAGTTTACATTGTTCTTTTTTCTTTTCATGTTTTTTCTTCTGCAGGAGTACTGTTGTATACTTTCTTTTCCCATTTAATTAAATATTAATAAAATACTCTCTGCTTATATGTGTAAACTTACTTAGTTATATACCCTCATTCTGTTTCTAATAGCTTCTTAATATTTTGTTGCATTAATTCAGTGGGGACCTCCAGGTGGTGGGCAGTGCTCACTGCACATACAGCACCTCCCAGAAAGCAGTCGGTAAAGATGACTTCACCCTTATCCCTGAGGGGACCAACGGAGTGGAGGAGAGAATGGGTTTTGTCTGGGACAAGGCCGTGGTGAGCAATGAGAACGTGTGTGTGTGAGTGTGTGTGTGTGTGAGTGTGTGTCTTTTGTGTGATAGTTAGTATATGTCCAGTTCTCTATACACCCACTTCTCTGTCTCTTAGGCCATGGGGAAGATGGATGAAAACCAGTTTGTGGCAGTCACATCTACCAATGCTGCGAAAATCTTTAATCTGTACCCGCGCAAAGGCCGGATAGCGGTGGGCTCTGATGCTGACATCGTCATCTGGGACCCTGACAGCGTGAAAACCATCAGCGCAAAACTTCAACAGTCGGTGAGAGCCACAAAAAATAAGAAAGGGAAAGACAGAATTGTTCAATATGATATAAGAACTAAATGGGTTATTAAACTGATATTGTAATCTTCAAATACTGTATCAGAAGAAATGCACATAACAAACAGGGGGCAGGAGAGAGGCAGCATGGGAGATGGTGGAGTGTGAAATAGGATTAAAACCAAGAGGGAGATCACAGCAGGTGTATGGACTTTTAAATTTGAATATAAAATTAGGTAAAGCCTGGCATTGCTGTGATTGGCTATTATAGGTTTAGCAGTGATGGAATAGCATAATACAAGCATTACTTAACGTACTTACTTCTTAACATACTTACTTGCCAAACCTTCAGAGAAAAAAATGTGTTTGTGGTGTTGACTCAGACCTGTAATGTTTTTCAATTGAAAGTAGTCAAAGACTGTACATTATTTGGACAATAATTTAATCCTTTTGTTGCCATGATCAAAAATCTGTCCCCCCTTCTTTATACTGTAGTTTCAACAAAATTCTGAGTGACTGATATTTCATTCCAAGGCAAAAGAACAACAGCAAGCTGTTTGCATGGTTAGATGCCCTAAGACACAAGTGAGAAAAATATGTCAGTTCTTTTTTTTTTTTCACAAATTAGGTAACTCCCTCTGGATTTCAAGACAAAACGATGCATTTCAACTCAGCAGGAAGGATTTAGAGGTAGACATGGGCTTGGAGCAGTGTGACATCATACACTGAAGATATTAGACAGAGTTTAATGTATTCAGTCGGCTCTTTCACTCTTATACACCCTAATCCAGACTGCTGCTGGCTTTAGGTTATAATCCCCTTTCACCCCTCACCCATTCTTTGCTGCCATCTTCATACCCATCCCCCTGTATTCACACACTCACTCCTCCTATGTGCCTCAAGCCTCCTCTCATTTATTCATACCCCATCTTCTCAACTGCTGCATTCTGCATTTATTAAGCTTTGATACAATGCTTGCTGAAACAGCACAGTGGTGGGATACGGAGCACAGTCCTAAATGGTGGGGGGTAAATTAAAGCACTTTCCCTTGTTCATGTGCCTGATTTCATCCCCCTATTCTTTGTCTTCTATGACCTTTGCACTCAGGCTTCGGAATATAACATCTTTGAAGGTATGGAGTGTCGTGGGGGTCCAGCGTTGGTGTTGAGTCAAGGTCGAGTTGTTTATGAGGAAGGCAAGCTGCAGGTTCAGCAGGGCACTGGACGGTTTATTCCCCGAAAGCACTTCCCAGACCTTCCTTATCAGCGTGTTAAGTTCAGGAACCAGGTACAGTGCACCATCGATCACAGGTACAATTGTCAGAACAAATGTGAGCATCCAGTGACAATTTCCTTTCACTCTAGCTATTTCTTCCTTACAGTGTCTCAAAAATACTGTAAAAATATGTAAGAAACACTTATTGACATTTCCACTTCATTTAGATTCAATGGATTTAGTTGCAACACGCTAATATTAGACTAAAGGAAACAACATATCAGATTTATATCTCTTTTTTGTCCATGTTTTTTATCTAGGTGAGGAACCAACAGGGTGTTACCGTGGGATGTATGATGGCCCTGTGTATGATGTTGTTCCAACCCCTAAATATATCACTCCTGCTCCATCAGCCAAAACTTCACCCACCTCTCACCAACCACAACCAGTACGCAATCTTCATCACTCCAACTTCAGCCTGTCAGGTGAGTAACTTTGCATCAGTCTTTAAAATCTGTGACGCTGTCAAAGGTTTTTAAAGAACAAAAATATCCAGATACTTTAAAAGATGTAGGTATTCTGAAAAGGCCTTTCAATGGAGTAGATGTCTAAGATTTGAGTAAGTAAACCTAACATGTTTATGTTACCATCATTCTCTCAGGGGCACAGATTGATGACAGCATCCCTCGTCGGTCTGGTCACCGTATTGTAGCACCCCCTGGTGGCCGCTCCAACATCACCAGCCTTGGTTAAAGCACTTGATTGTGCACAAAGTGTGTGTGTTTGTTGTGGGGTTTCACCTCTTGAGTGTGTGTGAGTGTATGAGTAGGACTGAGGGTGTGAGCACACTAACATGAATTACATTTTTTTTTAATTTGTATTGGTACAATGATGAAATGCTCTTTTTAGACCATTATGATTTTCATCAGTTTGCCTTGAGTCAGAAGCACATTGACACTTCCTAACAAAGAAGAGTGTGAAATACAATCAACTGAGTCATTCAGAATTATAACAAACTCACAATCGGGGCACTCACACACACACACACACACACACACACACACACACACACACACACACACACACACACACACACACACACACACACACACACACACACACACACAGAGTTTTGGTGTTGGACCCCCTTCAAGCACCCAAAAGTGATCCCAGTGTTATGTCCTAATGTTAACTACTTTTCTGAGAGCATGACTTCCTCCTTACTCCTCCCCCTCTCCTCCTATGTCTTACTGGGTTGGTCTACTCAGACTTGGTGCTCCTTCTTCCCAGCTGAGGAAAACTATTTTTGAACATCTTGGCAATATTTGTTTCAGTGTGGCTCAAGTTAAACATACTGCATGGACAAATCTTTCAATGTTGCACTACTTGTGGATTATTGTTACAATAGAGGATCACTTTAAATTGTATTCATGGCACATTTGTATTCAGCTGCACAAACATACCATAAACTGGTAAGAATATGCTTTAAGCACACAACGATTCTCACTGTGGATAGAACCAGCTGTTACTATGTTCAAAACAAATTTATACATTTTAACTGTGAACTCCAATAAAAGCAATGCAACTTCCGCTCCACCACCAGAAATTTTATGCAAATATGTCTGTACTCTCCTATAAAGTGTGAAAGTAGATGAGCAGTTGAAACAAACACAAACACAGCTGTGGAGGGCAGATTACATTTCTAGATCGTTGTACCTACATGATAGAGTGTCGCAGTAAGACTCAACAATGTGTGTGATACTTTTTTTGCCAATCACCCAAACAAGAAATATATCTTTATTGTAAAGATGTATGCAACTCACTGCTGTAAAAGGGCTTCAGCTCCCTCCCCTGCTCTTTGAACCTTTTTATTTTCGTTTTATTGACTCTGGATGTTTACTTGGTACATTTAATGTTTCCATGCAGCGCTGTTTTGTTGCTGTTGTCTGGTGACTCCAATGAAACCACTAATGATCAATAAAGACTTGACTGTTGTCAAAAATTATGGTTTTTCTATCATTTCTGAGAGTTTCATACCGCCTAAAATGCTGAATGTTTTGTTTATGACTTTTATCTGCGATACTTCAGGTCTTTTACAAGCAATTTCTTCCTCTTTGTAAGCTTAATTTCTTTGTCACAACAAATGTGGGCTAACACAACACACTCAAAGCAGCCATTTTCCTTTGACGTCAGGCTCAGGGTGAAAATCTTAAATGCTGTAACAATGTGCTGATGTGTTTTAGGCTATAAATTGTATAAATGTTGCTCATCTAATTATAGTTATCATTTCACCTTTTCATAATTAATCTTAAGCAGAAGACACTGTGGATGGTTAAAATCTGTCAGGACATCAAGACAGATAGAAAGAAAAACAGCATCTCCTTCACTGACTTCTAACAGAAGCATTACACCTAGTCCTATCTCATCAACATTTTTTTTGCATGAAACACTGCCAAATGATGGTATTAGCTTTCGTACTCTATACCCTAACTACAGCAAGGTGTTCAAATATGTTGTTTTATCTTAAATATGGCCAGATGTCTCTCTAAATGTATTTTCTTTGATGTCTTTACAGTTGCAGATCAATCAAGAAGCAATAACATGATACTGACTTGCTAGATAAAATGTTTGCAGTTAATATTTGAGCTTCCAACGCAAAGTGTGACATCTAAGGTTGGAGAAGGCCACTTTATGAATATGGTCAACAATCTTTATGGTTACAATCATTCCCCTCATATTCCCCCTATGAGAGTGTGGGAGAATCTTGTATGCTAAAGGTGGGCTTTAGAAACCGTTTTTTGTTTTTGCTCAGACACACTTAATGAGTTTGTTGGAAGCTTTGAACCTAAGATGAGAATGGCAGATAACCAAGTAATTTGAACATTTGGATTTACTTTCCTGGTGCACCCTGGCCCACAGAGAAGCTTCCCCTCTGCTTACATTGTATCAAACAACAGAAATGAACACTAGATTCTACTTTTTTCTGATGGTCCCTTACTATAATGCAACCTCTACCATCAGTGAGTGATTGTGGTGTGAATGGGTTAATGAAACAAGTAGTGTAAAAGCGCTTTGAGAGGTCAGAACACTAGAAAAACGCTATATAAGTACAAGTCCATTTATCATTTACCATTTCTAGTGCAGACACTTAAAACTCACTATTCGCTTCAGCCAGAGGGAGTTTTCTTTAAGTGATGATGAATTAAGGTCAAGGGTTCACGGGCAGGGTTGAAAAGAAAAGTCTTCTTACTCTATCAAGAGAAACATCATATATTTGCCATACTTTATTCATATGTGGCACCCTGGGCAACTTTGATAGAGATGAGAGGGGTATCTACATCAAGTTCTGTAGAAACAGGAAGGTACAGCATGTACGACTCAGTGACTGAATGGGTTTTCTTCTAGATATAGAGAGCTCATTCTGAGGCAATGGAAACACAAGGATTCTTATCATCAGGTTACTATAAGCTACTGGAACATTTGTATGAATTCCCCTCTGCCATTAGATCCCTGATCTCACACACTCAACCTTTAAACGGAACTAATTCCACTCTTTTTACAGTCACAGACAAGCACTTGATGAAATGAAAGGGAATGTGATTTGCATGCTTGTATAGTACATTAATCCTTGAACCATTAGCTTTCCATCTTTTCACAGTGAGCTAACAAAGACACTTTTTTTCTTTTTATCATTTATCATGGATCAAGTGATTTTGGAAGTGTCTGTTATCACAGGGATTGGCATTTATTCTGTAGTATGAAGAAATGTTGAGAGCATGGCAGGTATAAAATAGAGAAGTGAATTAATTCTTATAAGAAAAGCTGAAAAAGCATTTAAACATTTGTGATGAAAATAAAAAAAATTGGGAGAACTATAATTTTTTATTAAATAGCATTAGAAAAACAGGGAATATTGTATTTTGTATGTTATTTCTTATGGAACAGGAATAAACTAAAGCCATTTGACAATATGATTGCCTTGTGGTAATGAATTTAGTCCTGCATCTGTTCATAGCCTCATTATAGAAACTCATGAAGACTATTCAGACAAATTAAATTGAAAATATTTCAATTATTGTTTTTGGATCTGCTTTTGGGAAAATAACGAGCAGAGCAAGGACAGGAGAGGAAATGACTGCCACTTCTTCCTCCAAGCAGTATTATTAATCTGGATTTGTATAATGGTTTAAAATTGTTCAATCAGCTGGAGAACCAGGGTAAAAATTACTGCCATAACAAGGCACTCATGTTAGATTCAAGTTATATTGAATATGACTCTTCTACTATAATTACCTTCTTTTCAGATGTGGCATATTAAACTGTACACGAGCAATAGGATCCTTCAAAAAGATTACACACATTTGATGTTTTACTTTGCAGTAATGTAACTGCAATAGCTTACATATATCATAGAACTTAAGGCGTGATATCTCCTGAAGTTTTCCGCTAGCTATAAGCTTGAAAAGGCTGTCACTGAACACTGTATATAAGTAATTATGCAACAACTGTAGTATATCTCCACCCATCTGTTCTCCTAGATGAATGTTTCCTTTTATTGTAGTTCTTGACAATAACAGCCAATTCACTTTGCTTAATTTTCTCGTTTCATCTGGAAGATATTTGCTCCACTTTGTTTCAAGTGTTTTCTCAAAGGGACAGTCTTTGGAAACTGTGTTTACTCAAAATTGGTCCCAGTCCTAATGTGCCAGTTGCAAATATTAATAAAGATATTCCATTAAAATCTAAGTTATCAATAATGGTTATTATTCAAAGAGCGTGAACAACCTGAGAGTCTAATTGTTTCACTTTGCTGCTTTGATTTGCAACATTAATAATACTATATCATTTGCGGGATCTTTGACAAGCCTTTTAATTATGTTTATAGAAATGACACACTGTTTGTGGTGATAAATGCGTAGTTCATTAAGATGTGTTATGTATAAATACATATAAAGTACTATTTTTCCCAAGTTTATAGCACTATCCAGGGGTGGAGTGGGTTCATGCCTTACAAACAGTGCAGCAACATTTCTATTCTGCGTGAGTAGAATGTAACTGAGTAGGCTGCACTGATTTTCAGGGTGCAGTGTCTGCAATTTAAGATACTTTTC
Source organism: Notolabrus celidotus (assembly GCF_009762535.1). NCBI lineage: Eukaryota > Metazoa > Chordata > Actinopteri > Labriformes > Labridae > Notolabrus > Notolabrus celidotus. Next base: position 19,451,764 of record NC_048278.1, read on the forward strand.
AATCATGGCATGTAGTTGGTATTCCCTAAACGTGGAAAATGTAAAAAAGAAATTCTAATGCACTGCAGCAAAGAAACAGCATGCAGTGTTATATTTTTGCAGTTCTGTTAAATTCACCGTGATACCTCCTTGAGTATACTTGGATATCATTTATTTATAACAAACACACTGTATATTTGAAAAGAAAATTTTCTGGCTTCCCATTACCGATGAACTGATTCCAGACAACATCACCTTCACAGAGTCCTACAGAGACCTACATGCTGCTGCTGCCATCTGCTCTGGGAGGAAACCAAAGGGATGTAACATTGAGCTTGTAAGAGTGAAATTATGCGCATTCTCTGTTTTTCTGGAGCAGGTCATGAAATCACAGAGATGAAGAGAGTTGGAAAAACAGTGGCTGTATGTGCTTGGGGTATACAAAAGGCTGAACAGGTGCAATGACAATGCAGAGACTTCCTGTCCCTTGATAGGAACAGGCTGCGGTTTGGCAATAACAGAGAAGATGACTGCATACAGGCAAATTACTGAGCCAGCTGGGCTTTTCTGCCAGTCAGGTCCCTATACCATTCTTATATGGGCTGCATTCAGCTACTATGCACAGTCATGCTATATTTCATAACCTATTTAGCTACATTATGTGACTTCAAATCAAAAAAACAAAAAAAAGTAATGTGCTAACGTGCTCTTAGTCGGCCCAAACGAGATATTATTACAAGCTGCAGTTATTACATTGTAAAGCCCTGTCTCAGCAGCATCCTGGTGCTATGAGTATGGCTCTAATCACAGACTTCAGCTGTGATTAGAGCTGTTTAACTTGAAGTCAGTCTGTTTACACTGAGGAAAGAGGAAGAGAGATGGAAACATTACAGAGAAATCTACAATATTAAAACGGCATATGCAAACACTTAAGAGAACATGGCGGTGTTTAAGGATTGATGATTGGTAAAGGGAATGTCACAGATTCTGACGGTAACTCAATTAGGGCACTGATTTATATGGTTGTGTTCAACATGTGTTACTCTGTCATTAGCAAGAATTCCCGCTTAATGCAAGTAATGACTGCTGCTGCTTCAGCTCATTTTAGGAAAGGCTCAGTTTCAAGGCACTGTGGGGAGTTCTTATGTTATGTTGATTCTGGGAACCACTCTGGACGAGATCTGTGGTGTTTTCTTGAGATGAAGACTGCATTTCCCATGAGCAACATCAACCCACTGTCTTCAAAAAGTGACTCTTGCCAACACATGCATTGGTTGTGGAAGCAAATGAATGGAATATAGATCTACTACTTTTGTTTGAGACAACTTGTGATGAGGTAATGTTTATTGATTTGTAGCTATAATTAAAATATATGCTGTTATAACAAAACTTTGTCAACTCTGCTTTAGTTAGCTTACAAAAGGTGATCAGACCTACAGGTTTAACGTTGACAGTGTGCTCTACTGTCCCAATGAATGTCTGAATAACATAAATGTGCACACAGTTTAGCTGAGTTTAGCTGAATCCTGTTCCAGGTCATTTTGCTCTTTTACCCAGCAAGTCCTTGCAGTAGAGTTGCTGTTTCCAATGCAATACTCCAATAGAAAAACGTCTGACTATTTGCTTATCTTGCTCCAGTATCAGACATGATTACAATGCATTTAATAAAAAGAAAATTATAGAAAGAAAAATAACTCATCCTGCTTGCTAGCTTAATATCTCACTGCCAAACTTTACAAGTGAAGTTCTAAACATAGACACTTTTGATTAAGTGCTGAAAATCTACTCAGCTTTCCTCACAGAAAATCAGACCTTGAAACGCTTTTACACACTTCTCATCGCATTCACCCATTCATACACATTCACTCACTGGTGGTAGAGGCTGCTAATGTAAGGGACCATCAGTATTAGCTGATCTCATTCGCACACATTCACACATTGTTCAGCGGGAGCACCAGAGGTTCAGTGTCTTGCTCAAGGACACTTCAACATGTGACTGCCCGAGCTGGGATAGGACCGTCAACCTTCCGATTGATAGACGACCGACTCTACCCACTGAGCCACAGCCGCCCAAGCATGGAGCCAAACAGCCGGTTTGGCTCCATGCTCCCTGCCCCTCAACAAACAATGGAGCAGCACTGCCAGACTGGAGCCACGAGACCAAGGAATTCCTGCGGTAATTACTAGTTCAATGGTTTTCCACCTCCATGATGAAAAAAATAAATAAAATGGTTTTCCACCTCCATGATGAGATTTCCTAAGTTGTCTTTATTGGCCTCTGGAAACCACTAAACCTGTTGACTCCAGGCCCAACTCAGCCCACAGCTTTCCAAGAAGATATCGAAGATCCCTCAGGTGAGTACAGTCCACAGCTGAACAGATTCTTGTGTTGACTTAAAGAAGACAGCTATGGCTTTGGAGAGTTCAATGATTCTTGTGTTAGTGTTTGTTATGTTTTGTCTCGTCGTTCTTCCACTACTGATCCTTTACAGTACACTGCAGGGGCCTGCGTATGTCAACAGTGCTGTCCGTCAATTTTCTTTTTAACATCAAATAACTAATTTAGAATATAATTATCAGAAAATTTTACATTCAGACATAAATTGGCATGATAAGAACTAACTTTAATGGCAAAAACCTTGTTAGAGAAAAACAAATTTGACATGTATTTTAATTGTTTAGTTGGGGTTTATGACCTGTAGCAGGGGGAGCTCTAAATCTTCTGGCTTCACAGTAAGTGAACACTCATGGCTACCATTTTAATATACAGTCTATGGTTGTGACTTGATAAGTACAGTAGCTATGGGGCACTGGTTTAGCTCAGTTGGTCGAGCAGGCATCCATACTCAGAGGCTGCAGTCCTTGTTCTGCTCCTGCCATGAATTGGTGCATGCCTCTCCCTTTCTCTCTCTACCCACATTTCATATCTCTCTCAAACTGTCCTGTCAAATAAGACAAACATAATAATCAAAATAAAAAACAGTTATAATGTATTAAAGGCAGAATTAATGCGAAGTTTTAGGAATGAACTCCACACCTCTTCCTGTCTCAAAAAACTGCTATTCAGTTTTTAGACGTCACCATTTATTTATATACAAGTTATTACAAGCTTTGCAATTACAGCCTCAGGCTGCCTAATACCTACCCACAAATCACAACTGTCACAACATCAGCTGTCACTTGTCAGCACAAAGGCAAGAAACTTTCTCAATTAGAAACAAAATCACTGAAAGACGGAGGATCCATGTACTCAGGGACAAACATCATGAGAATGGATCCTCAGACATGTCTCCGATTTTTGTCTTACGCTATCAGCCAATCACTGATGAGACACACCTCTGCAATCACTCGAAACTGCAGCAAATAACACACCAGCACCTGCAGGTTATCATCCCCAAACTCCAGACACACACACACACACACACACACACACACACACACACACACACACACACACACACGCACGCACGCACGCACGCACGCACCCACACACAGCCCTGCGTGTCTATATAACCTTCTCAGGACTATACCCTCACAAGTTATCTGTGAAAACAGAAAAGACAAAGAGGACATACACCAATGCTGAACTTTATATTTAGCTTAAAGTTAGAGTGCTTAACCATACTGGTACAGACTGGACAGATTTTTTTGTTTACACCACAACTTGACAATGCTAAACGAAATAAACAAATACATGATACAGGTTTTAATTAAAAAAGGATATGAAAAAATCCTTAGACAGCTTTGAATTCCAATTTCTTAATTTCATGAAGTATAAATTTCCATTTAATCCTGATCATTTGTGAGACGCCAGTTTGCCTAGGCGCCACATACTGATGCTGCAGACCTCTTTGCAGTTGTTGCTGGTTTGTCTCCCAGGCTTGTAGGCTATAATAAACTTGATGAATACTGTAATGATATTTTGAGCATCAAAGTTTGGATGTACAAAGATCCCAATTCTAATGACCAACCACATCAGTTCTGATGTTACAGCACATAAATTCAAATTTTAAGAACATGGGTCTGAATTAAAGCTAATGAAAAACTAATCCCATTCAATCACTCAACTTGTGTCTCTTTATCTTTAAACAACTATTAAAAACAGTCTAAAACTGTGTTTTCTTAAATTCAAAGTTAAAACCAAAGCAAGAGTTTTTTTTAAAATCTTTATTAAGAACCAATATCTCTCTATAGAACAAAACCTGTCTTTCTGCATAACAAGTACTTGACTGCATATTTTATCACTTACCCAATTTCCAACTGTGATAAGTTTGACAACTGACAAACATAACATTTCAAGTTACTTGTTCTAATATTTGATTCATCATTTCTTGCATGTTTTTTTTTTCGTCCAATGTTGTTTTTATTTGACACAATTTTATCTAGAACAATCTGAAAACTGTATGTTTCCATCGCTTTTATCTAAATCATGATGGCTCTGAAATATCCATGGTAAGTACAGAGACAGCTCATCACTGCTGATTGTTTTGATTAGTCTGACTCACGCATTAAACTAAAAAGAAAAATTAGAAACTGCTTTCATTTTTTGAAACTGTGTGAATTGTCCTAATTTAGGCTAAGAAAGTATTCTGCAATATAGAAAAAGCAAAATCAGTATTAAGTATCCTGTTGACCTTGAAAAAACATGCATTTCATTTATTTTTTGAAATTATAGCTCCTTTGAAGAAGTTGGTTTATGTCAATAATGGCGCCAATCTTAAACTAATCTCATCCTACATGTATCCCTCAAAGTGAATCTTTGCTAGTGAAAAAGCCAAACAAAGGCTGTTTCTTCAGAGATCTGTGAACCTTCTCACCTGACACCTACCGGCATTAAAAGTTACGATGTCAAATTTTTAAATGCTGGTTGATGATTTGTTTTGTTTTGCAGGTCATAAAAAAGGCATACATATTAATTTCACTCTGTTTTATTACCAGTCAAAAATTCCTCACAGGATCTTTAATGATGCAAATAAAAAAAGGGCCATTTCTCTGCACTCACACCATAAAGATACAGGACCATGTGGTTAATCCAGTTTAAATTGGAAACTTTCTATCTTTGTGTTGTTGTAGGCTCACATATTATACACATTGTATCTTTTCCCTCTGAAGGAAATGCTTTCATGTCAAATCACATCCCATACGTGTTATTTTGTGCTTTTCTACCTAGACTGCTGATGGCACAGCTTTGATGAGTTCAGGCTGATGTGACCATGAAAAGATGAAGAGACATAAATGACAGCCTACGGTGGAACACAGGGAGGATCAAATCTCACATCAACAACCGCCTGGCGTATCAGCAAGAGAGAATGTTTACAGCTCTGCTGCGAGGCTTTCCCTTAACAGAGGAACACAGCGCTGGCTGGATTTATCTCTCCTGTGATGCTTTATGCTCGGCTGTACAGATGCAGAGAGTCCCTTTAGTGTTGGAAGGTTGCAGCTCTCTGGTGGAGATGTTAACTGACTGGACATTCAAAACAGAAAAAAAGAAAGGGAAATTTCAACATATTAGATAACTTTCTTTTCTTACAAAAATGAGAACAGTGTTTCTCCATCTGTGTTTGCTTCTTTTCATTCAGAACAGTTGTCTGCTTAAGCTCCTGACAGCGTTTGACAACTCCAAAAACTATTTGATGAACTGGACGGTGCGAGAGGAGGTTAACATTCTGTGGTTTATTTCACCAGGCGCCTCCTCTGCAACATTTCCCTCTATCTTTATAAAATCAATTCAGTGCATATCCACTGGGTCTATCCCTGGAATTTAATTAAGAGTTCAAAGAAACTGGCATCTTGTTTTAGCGCGGCAGACAACTCCCTGTCCATTTATCTGCTCAATCTGTGATTTATTAACAACACCTTTTTACGGTCACCACTTAAATACGGGATGACTTACAACTAGAGGTTGATTGATATGATACCTGATGCTTTTGATGTTCCAGAGAAGGTTGCTAATACCCTTTATTGTGTGGTTTAATGATTTTTCTTTTATGTGTGTTTTTATGACTTTATAGCAGGCTGCTGAACAATTGCTCCTTCAGGGTTTGTAATGTCTGGTCTGTGTCTTTCCTGAGGACCCAAAGCTGTGGTCAGTAATTCATAATTTGCAGTTGATAACAGACTTTTATTGGAAGAGACACATGCTGGAGCTTTAATACAAGTGATTACACTAATTGGAGATAATGAGAGAACAGATTACATAGTCCTAGAATCCATGAATGGATGTTTCGGTTAAAGCTTAATCAAACATGGGATTGTTTTAAGCCATCAGCTAAAAACACAATCAGACTTTGTCAATCCTGTCCTCGGATAGCATAAATCATACAGTCTGTGATGTGAATATTAAGTTATGTGTTTGAAAATCAATTAAGTAGTCTGCAGTGGATCCTCACAAAGTGATGGGTCTGTCTGACTAGTACAGAGCACAGACCAACTTCCAGGCAGGTTGAAATGAGAAACAGAGCAGATCTAGCTTTTTGGTTTCTTGGATGTTGAAGATAAAAGAAAGTTGAACATAAAAATATGTTTTTGGTTTGTTTGTACATACATGAAAACGCAGGGCCTCATAGTGAATTTATTTGACCCAAAATGTATACGTCATAGGACTTATGTTTAGAAGTATGAGGAGCCTTGTACCAATCAAACATTTTCAAGATGGTGCTACATTTAACCTCTTTACATTCAGCAGAATAAGGATGTGAAGCCACATCCAATTAACTAAACTGACAGGTGTGTCTTTAAGGTGTACAAATCAAAAGAAATTAGCCTTAGGAGACCATGCAAATAAATCTATTTCTAGCTCCTCAATATTGGTTATAGTTTTGCAGTACATTCAAAGAAAAGGTTTTCTTTGTCTCACTCTGTCATTCACTTTTGCCATAATTAATCTGTAACCAAGGAGAACAGCTCATACCAAGCTGCAGAATAATTATTAACCCTGCAGGAGAGGAGAAGTCATACTGACTCCTGACCACATGGTGGCAGTGTTGCACACTGGACAAGACCAAACCCACACTGTGAGACTTGTCTGACATTTAGAGTCCTTCACACTAATCTCTCCTGCAGTTAACACCTCTGAAGCATTTTCAGATAAGTCCAAATTGCTCTCTACAATTTTAAAAGTTTTCTTGCAGCAGGATACAGGTGAGAAAATTCACCTTTTAAAGATAAGGTTGATAGCTTGTGCCAATTTTGATGATATTTTAGAAATGTATTCCAGTCAGCATGCGTGTGAGCCAGCTTTAAATTGACATTAACCATTAAAATAAGATTATCAAGGTGTCTTTGTGCTAAATGGAAGGATTTGGTCTCTGCGGGCTGGGCATGAAGGCTGCTTTTAAAATTGAGCCTGATGGTTTTTTGTGACCTTGGAAGCAGATGTCAATACAAGCTCCTCCTCAAGGCCAAGTTTCTCGCTTGGTCCTGCATGGGCTTTCAACCGGCATTTAACAACAAATATAGTTTGTGTTTTTCTTGTTGAAGCGTGATATTAAACAACACAACCAATCTACAATCACATCATGAAGCTAGCAGACCTTAATAGAGATGCTTTGTCACCTATTATTGATGCCGGTTATTAAAAGGAACCCTTATTGTTAACAAGTATTGAACAGGGTCAGAATCATTAGTCTATGTATCCATCTATTAAGTCTTTGTTAAGACTTGTTTGTCTGATCAGTGTTTGTTAAGATGGCATTATTGGAACAAACTAGCCTTGATCTGATGGTATCAGAATATAGCTTTTGGGAGCAACAGAGAGTTTTTTAAAGCTTCCTGCTGGGAAGCTTTGGGAGTTGAGATCAAGACTTCTGTTTCTTGTGCTTCTACAGACCAACTGTCAACTTAAGAAATTAGAATGGAGCTAGAGTTGAAGGACAATGTCTAGAGCTGTATTTGTATCAGTATGTCTGCTAAAACTGGTTAGAAAAATGATAAATGGGCAGAAGATCATAGCTAATGGGTTCAAGAATTGCACTGCAGGCACTTTTTTTCTTTTTACCTCTTTTATTGCCAACATGCACTGTTTTCCTGTTCAAACCTGTTAGCAGAAACACCAATGGACTGCATTACTAAGCCTAAGAAACTAAAGCGGTACCACCCAAAAAAAAGTTTCTCTCCCCTACAGAATCTGCATTTATATTTTAATATCATGTTAATAGAGTTTACCAATACTTTAAATAATGGATATTGGTTCAGTTGTCTATTTTCAATACAACTCATTATGCTTGTTTTTTTCAAGAATTTCAAAGTTCGCAAACGATCAGCAAATTTCATGCTAGCCCAGCAACCTAAAAGTTAATTATTTTGCTGGCACCACAAATGGAGTGATGCTTACAAGCTAGTTCAGGCAGGCACCTCACACTGCAATGATTTCCCACTTGATATGCGTCATGCTCACTTAACCTGTCAAACACTTCCTCCTTCTTTGGTGGTCCATTTAAGCTGCAAGATTTCTGGTCCACCCCTACTGCTGCCCTGGACCAGTACTGAGCTCAACCCCCCCCCAGCATCCAGCTGAAGGCTCCAACCTGGGGGTTCAGATATTTCAACACTGCTCATATTTCTGTATGTAAATTCAAACCACAAGGTGGGATGAGGTTAGATCATACAACCAACACAAACAACGATCAGATGCTGATATAAACATTTCAAACCATCAAAAATGGAGTTGTCTGAACTGTTCAAATGCTGGGGACATTTTGGGAGTAAATATTATGCATTTTTGGTCCCCTAACTATTGTTCACCTTATAGTTACTAGAGGAAATAAAAATTAAGAAATAAAAAAAAACGGACAAACACAAGTGTTTGAAGTTTTTAATGTCAAAGTCAAACTTTCACATGATTCAGCTTTGTACCAAACCTTTCATCCACAGCTCCTCTTCCTCATCATCATAGCAAATGCAATTAGTTCATTAAGTAATTACAGGAAAGGGGCAGCGGAAAAAAACAAAAAACAGAGCCAGCCCCATAAGAAAAGAAAACAAAGAAGAGGCAAATAAAAATAACAGTTTTTTTTCTCATTTTCTTCTCAAGTGCAGATTCAAAGACCTTAAGCATGCCATAGTCTGTTATGGTTTCCAGTTGTCTGTTTCTACAGTGTAGTTTTATCTGTACATGGCTATAAGAGAAACAGCACGAGGGGGATGACAGGTTCATGGTGTGCGCTGAAGTGTCTGTTTTCTAAAAAGTCTCGATTTTAGTGGGTGATGCATCTCAGACGTCGCACTCTTCTCTGTCTGTCTCCCCTCTGTGTTTTGCAGTAGACTGAAACATATTCATGTTTAAACGTGCAGTATAAAAAAGATACACACCCACACAGGTTCATTTACAAGTTCCCTTAAATCCAGATGGAAGGGTTTGAAAGGTGCCATAATGGAACTGCCTTAAAACAGCAGTTTGAAGAAAATATCTGCCACGTTGAAGAAGCAGGGCTGTGTCAAGAGTCTCTTCCAAAAACAGACAAAGTGGACGTTACTTCTTCAAGACCTTTTTGTGGGATTAAACCCAGTTATCTGGACTCTTTCTCCCAGAGAAAAGAGAGTGTGTCCTTCTGTCTCTCAGCGTCTGTACCCTGCAGGATGTTTGTGATTGTTTTCACCAATCCCTTTTCAATGTGAACACTCCACGGACAGATTAACTCCACATGTTGAGGCCTTGGGTTTTCTTTCATCCTTAGCACAGTCTCTCAATAACAGAGCTCAGTAAACAGCCATGCTGGGGATTTGAGGGCAATGACGGCTTAGGGAGTAAGTACATCAGTGGCCTAAAACGAGCTAAAAGGGGTCAGTGTCGGAGTGGTGAAGTTGAAGTCATGTACAGGTATACAAAGTTATCATGCACTCAGCACTCATCTACTTGGCTAGAGTACACCCTATTACTGTTGCAAAACTGGACACTAGTACTTCACTCCTCCCACAAATGAATCTTTCAGCTTCAGGATAGTCAAGCAGCAACAGTGAGAGGGTTTGTATGTGGCTTAATACCAGAAGTAGTTAAACATTGTCACAAATCGTACCTGAGTGTTGCTCTCTTTTACTGATAAACACTGTGCAAGCTTCAGTTAAAAGATCTTTAATCTAGAATGTAGCACATTTTTAACAAGCATGTCTCATTCCCCTTATCTGATCCCAAAGAAGCAGAAAAAGAAGGGACACACTTTCTGGCATTTTCCAGCATGTGTTACATTCGCCAATCCAGACATTAATGAGATCAGTGCAGATCAAGAGAGGAGAAAGGAAACTCATTAAGACCACAGGGACGACCTAACCCTATTATCCCTATCACACCACTGAACCACACACTGATGATGGGAATTAAGATGTGCTGGCCTCGATCCACACCCACTCTTCAGCCCAGTGCAGCAGAGTGGATGTGGAGTTGAGCAGTAGCTGCTGGGAAGGACGAACGTGAAGGAGCCTGTTATCTGTGTCGTTCAGCATAGCAGTTTTTGGGCGTGTTCAGGGGTGTGAAAAGGAGTGCAGCAGAACTCAACCTTCGCACTACATTGTGTTCTTATTTGTAGCAGCCTGCGGCACGCTTTGAGCCAACCCCTGACCTGGGAAAGTGAGATTGGAGGCCCAAGGTTAACCCCGACACTCACTGAACAATAGAAGGAACTGTTTGATCCACTGTAGCTTACTCCCTTGCCACCATCATTATCTTCTTTTCCCCATTAGCGCACACATATAGCACAGATGTATCCAAATAGGCGTGGTATACAAAAAGGCGTGTGGTTTTAAAAAGAGAGGAAAATAAGTTAGCATTATCTGTCTTTCATGCAGAGTCCTTGTTTCTTTTATCCTTTTTTTCTTACACAAATTTGGTTTTTCTATGAGTCCTACTTACAGTTTGTGGAATATCTCATATTCCCACATTGTCTTATCATTACATACAGTAGATGTCATGTTTGAAATTCCCTTTAATGTCGCCCCACACATCAGTCAGAGAGATGAATAGTTATTTAAATACATTTCATGTTTAAATACTGGCTTGAGGGGAGCAGGCAAAATGCTACAGCTAGATCAATGAGAGGCAATATGTTAAAAAATTATGATAAGAGCACATACACACATAGTGCATATGATTTTTCGCATATCTAAATATGGATTTATCGTTCTACTTATGTTTTAATATGTTGTACATGTGTGTGAGTGTGTATTTATGTATGAAAGTGAATGCAAGTTATCATATAAATTATGTTACAAAGCCACGGAATCATGTCATAAAGTGTGGCCTTATGCATATTCACATTCTGTAAATGCACTGTATGAGTTTGAGTCTACATGCTTACGTCTGTGTGTGTAAGTGTGTGCATGCTTGTATGTGTATGTGTGTGTGTTTGTGTGTTTGAAAGAACGTATACGATACATGAACAATGTCAGGATACAGTAGGTGTGCAGTGATTCAGCACCTCAGTCTACTCTGAAATGTTAGACAGCAGCAGAAAGATAACACTGCCTTTTTTATCAAATACACACATACATTATATACATACAGACTGGGTGTGAAGGCAAAACAATAAACACATATTTCACACTGTGGCACTACTGACACGCTTTGAGAACCTTGTTTTCTGAATGGTTACATTTGATTACTGTAAAAAAAAGTCTCTTTTCTCACATTGTTACAGTTTGAGTTCAAGAACAATACCTGATTTTTGATCAGCACTTTATTTCTACAGTGTATCTGTACAGTAATTGCACCTTTGTCGGTGTTTTCATACCTTGTTTATGACTTGTAAGATTCTCAGTAGTTTGATTGGTTAATATCCCCATCTTGTGTTATGATAGAGTTGATTAGGCGTTAAAAAGTTTGATTGGCTTGAATTACATCCAAATAGCTCAATCAAAGACCTGTTAACTTCTCCTCATCTATTCTGAGTGGATAAGACCTCAGTGGTTTTCCAGCAGATGGTTCACCAGTTGAGTCCAAATCTTGCCTGCTGGAGCCTCGGTGATAGTTTTTTTTGTAAGAACCGAGTCATTTATAGCATCAGGATTTACTCAGTCTCAATCTCCTCTTCTTCACACGGACCACTCTGTGGCAGAGGGTCAGGCATGCATTGGATTCAGGTAGAAAGAAGAGGAGATGAAGTTATCCTCCTCCACACTCACACATGGACATAATAGGATCATTGCCTGCGGGCAACTTTCAGCAGTAGTTAAAAAAGGTTTCTTTTTTAGAAAGTCAGAGCTCACCGAAGAGTTGATTCATCACTCGCTTAAGTTTAAGTGCCTATAAATATTAGTCAGAATCCAAAAGTTCCAATTTGATATATAGCTTATCTTTTCTGACATTTTCTCATCTTCACATGTTTAAAAGGCCGTCCAATCTGATGACCTGCCAGTAAGGTTTTAACCCTCCCTCTTTTTCAGAGAGAGATGTCGTAGTGATGATTGCTCCTTTGCAGGGCTGTCACAGGTAGACCTCGCGGCGTGACAATGTGAGGCAGGACGTGGTCTTGTAGTCCCCTCCTGTCCGCGTCAGTGGTATAACCTCTGCTTGGTTCTGGCCCTCTCCTCCTTCCTCATCTGGCTGGCGCCTCCCAAAGCCTGCGCTACTGAATGTGTCATAGGATGCGGAAGTCATCTTGCGGTTCAGAAGGTTACGGTTGTGATCACCCATGTTCCTGTTGCGGTCTCCCCTCCCCAGGGTGCCGAGAGGATCCCCATTGGCTAAGGGTAACCTCTGAGCCTCGCCGCTGACCACCCCAGGTTCTGAGCTCCCCGCGCTGCCGGCGCTCTCACTGTCACTCTCGTGGTCATTACCTCGGAGATTGTTGTTGTCGTCTCCGGGGGCGAAGGTGGACAGCCGTGGGGGGTCACTGCCATGGCGCTGGCGCCGAGGCGAACGACGAACGGGCATCCAACAAGTGTCCGAGTGGCCAAACTCATCACACTCCCTGGTGCACTTTCCTGTCAGAGCTACGTCTGGCAGCTGTCTGGCATCTGAATAAGCAAAAATAAAATGAAACATTTTATTTCTATCATTCTGCACCCTGTAAAAGTTTGAAATAAAGATACACACACAATTCAGCCATTCTCCATTCATTCACTGAACAAGGAAAAATGTAGTTAAATGACTGAGCCCTGGAAACTAGGATATAAGGAAGAAAAGAGCATTTAGTGGGAGTCAAACAGAAAAAGAAATGAGGTGATGGTTGACTAAAGAGGACGGGACATGGATTTAAAGAAATGAGGGACAAAAGGTTATAAAGGAGGGTATAGAAAATGAAAGCAGCAGAGATAGCAAGAAAATAGCTGTGAAAGCAAAATAAAAAGTGCTGACTGCTTAAGAACGTGTAAAACAAATTCCCCATGTACTACATGTCCTCAGCATTTCATGAAAGGTGAGAAATGAGGTCAAAACACTTATCAGGCATGGCCAAAAAGATGATAACTGTCATGACTTGGATTGAACATTGCCGCTTTGTTACATGCAAAGAAAATATTAAGTCACATATCAGCCCTTTAATGCCACATGAGTCTTAGGTTGAAAGGTTAGTGAGGACACCTGGGACTGAAAGCTGATGTTGTACATGGGCAGGGGTCAAAGGGCATGGTTATTACCCATGTAAAGCACTCATATTTGAATCAATACTGACATCATAATAAATGGAGACAGATCTTATAATGAAGATAGATGAGGTTAGTGTGATGCTTCTGCAAATTACAGAAAGTGTGCCATATTCCAGATAGTTAAGGGTAATAAAAGTTCATAAAATACAGAGGAATACGACTGAAAACAATAAATTCATTACATTTTTTAAAATTCCTCCTGTCTTAAAATGAAAAACAAGACATGTAATATTTATGTTTAATTCCAAACTAATTCCAATTTTGTTGCCTGCATACAGCCTCAGAATGGAAACCAAACAAGCAGATAATTAAACAGCATAATTATAACCAAGACAAAGAATCCTCTGTTCAAATCCCTCTTTCCATCTGACCATGACAGAAAACTGATTTAACTCCACACAATCCTCAAGATTTAATGCGTTGCTGAAAAGGTGGCATTTAACCCAAGAGAAGTACAGTCAGCGAGGTTACAGTGACCTTGCTTCTGTTGTTTTGCAGCTCTAGCATGTCCACATTCAAAAGAGAGAAAGAATAAATGAAAACCCTTTTTTTTGCTTCACGGAGTCCTTGACAAAGATCTGGTAGAATAGGGTAAAAACGTAATTTTGTGGGTGAAAGGAAAGATTTGGGCGGCTGACGTACCACAAGGCCACCGAGGAGCCCTTGTGCAACATGCTACACACATGCACACACACACACACACACACACACACACACACACACACACACACACACACACACACACACGCACACACACGCACACACACACACACACACACACACACACACACACGCACACACACACACGGGACAATTGATGAATTCTATTAAACATTCTTGTTGCTTGGCTGGAATAAAGGTGAGACCTTGACAGAGAGTCACATTTTTTTTAAATCTTTGTCTCTAGTGTGTGTCTGTGTGAATGAGAGTGTGTGTAATAAAAATATGCCTTTCACAGTTCAGTGCAGTATAGTATTAAAGGGGCAGGATGTGTCAGTTATCTTGTAGATGAATCTGAGAACCTCTTAACTGCAAGACTGAATGAGCTCAATAACTTTTGTTGCCTGTTTAGGATGTGTGTGTGTGTGTGTGTGTGTGTGAGTTTGCTCTGACCATTCTCCACATGCTCTTCTTCCCCCACACTGCCCTCCGGTGTGGTTCTCTCGTAGCCCTCCTCAGGCAGCGGCAGGGCTCCCAGCCGCGGCCCTGATGAGCTCTTGCTGCTCGGCGTCTCCGAGTCCTCCAGACCACTGTCATAGCAACCGCCGTCCTGGGGCTGGCTGACTACTGAGAAGGTTACCCGGCGAAGGGTCCCCTGCAGGGAACAAGCACACACACAATGCAGGATTAATCATCCAGGATTCCTAATCTGAGATTCTAAATCTGGGGGATTAGGCTGGTGGCGGGCAGGGTTTGTCCAAAGACATATTGAGATTATCTGATCGTGTTCGTCTTGATTATGAGCTTAGCTGCTACAATGGTAGGGTAATAGTCCTCAACCAATCACGGCAGTGTTTCAAAGTTTTCAGTTGGCTTTTAATCCCAGTTCAGATTAAAGCAGCTGGACAGGGGTGATGTTTACAAACCTCTGGCCTGCCTGAACACATTTATTTTTCATCTGGACTGGGTCCCAGTAGTAGCATCTGGGTGATATTAAGTCCACTCTCTGAAACACTTAGCTTATTGAAATACAAGTAGAGAGATAGTTAAAGGAAACATAGGGTGATATTTCTGTACTTCTCTGATTGTTAGCTAATCCTGTTGAAAAAACAAAAACAGCAATTTCATTAGCTAAATGTTCTAGGTTTGGACTTCCTGACTTCCATTGTTTTTCAATGAATTCCTATTTTTTTCTATGTTCTGTTTACTGTTCATTTTGCATTTCATTATGCATTGGCTGACAGGAAGAGTGTCCACAAGAGAAGTTCTGACACCATTTTCCCTCTATTACACTTGGTCAAAAGGCTACACCTTAATATTGGCCAATAGCGAGTACCACTCCCATACTAGTGCAGTAAAGATGATAATGGAGAAAAAACACTGAGTGCTACACTCTCTGGCAGCACCAAACATTACATTCTATTTTATACACCTTATCTTTTATGTAAAATAAGAAGATGTTGAGGAAATCCAGGTTGTTTTGATACCAGATTTTTGCATTGACTGTCATAGTCATTTATACCCTTAATTGTTTTTTTGGGAAATACTGAAGGCTGACACCAATCAGTAACAGAATAACTCTCAGAGTTAAGATTATTGGGATCTGATTAGATAGAAACATTTAGAAAATGGAATTGTAAAAGCTTGAAATTTAACTACAAGGCTCTGAAAGGAAGCTGCTCTAAACACTGTGAACTCAAACAAACAGGCACTCCCCCAAGAGTGACGAATTTCCAAACCCTGTAGTGGAAGCATCGTTGATTCGGCTACATCGCCCATTATTCACTCAAACTGAGCATCACACCTGCTGCTATACCAACACACACAAATCACCCCAGTACATTTAGCAGAACAGTTTTCACTTTGGAGAGGACAAGAAGGCTTATAAAAGTCCATGCTGAGAGAATATCAGAGAGAGTTAAATGACTCCGTCTGGCCGGGAGGGATCACTCTGCGACAGGGAGCCCATTTCTATACAACTACCCCCCTATCTCCTGGCATACACATTTATCTGCTCGGAAAAATTACGACCCTTTCAATTTAGATCTGCTTTGAAACGTGCAGCGAACAGAGAGGAAGTGAGGGAACAGAGGGAAGACGCAGATTAGGGCGGAAAAACTTCAGCTCTGAACGTTGCCTCGGGATAATCTGCAGGGAAACTGATGGACGGCTGGCATGAAAGCCAAACCCTGAACCAATTCTTCTTTTTCTCCCGGAGAAAAAGGAAACGTTTAAACATTTCACCTCCTGAACGTGCAAGACAAGACAAGACAGGAACAACAGTGAAATTAATTAAGCAGAAGTGGGAAATGAACGAAATACTTGTTTCTTCCGCCATTTCTGAACAAGGTTTAGAGGAGAGGAGGATGAGAGAGAGTTAATCAGACAGCAGGGAGCACAAGCAAGACTAAGGAAGAGGAGGAAGACTTATTAGAGTCTAATGGGAAAGCTGCAGTTCTTGGAAACTCAGTGTCTTCATCTTAACTCTCTACAGAGAGAGCGATGTATTTTTAGTGAAGATGAAGCAGTCCAACCTCTTTTCCACCCGTTTAGACTAGGGGGAAATGGCACAGAGAGGGAAAAGTGGGTGAGAAAGTATAAGTGGGTGAGAACACAGAGCAGAAGGGAACATGGGAAGGATCCTTTTTGTGTTTTTGCAATGAGAAAAATAAGTCATTTGTTCCCTCCCCATGATAAGTTTGTGTTTTCAGGTCAGTGATGCCTACATCATAACTAATTCCTTTATTTCTCCAATTAACAGGCTGTCAAAACTTTTATTTGTAGTGTTTCAGCATTCAGGCTAAAGGCCTTTTCATGATCACAGAATTATTATTTCATGGTAATAATCATCATGGTTATTTCAGATCACAAGTCAACAAGAGAATCATTTCTCCACAGACTTTTTCTCTGCAGCCTTCTGTTCGAATAAACAGTTAAAACAGATAAACATGAAATAAGGGACTTGTTTGGATTATTGTTAGTCCTAGCTTGTCCCTCTCATGTATTGCCAATATAGTTGAGTCACTGTCACTCTTTGAAACAGCCAGGAGGTCTTTTTAAAACACTAACTGTGTTCTAATCTATTTACAGAACCCCCAAGCATTTTAACCCATCTTACAATGTGACCAGACACTTCTCTATCTTCAATCATTTTCAAGTAACATCGGTATGAAATGATGTTTATTTCCTATTTCTTATATTTGATCCAAATGTAACCCTTTGTTTTTCTTATGTCTTAGAGAGCAGCAGATACATGTGCCTTGTATTATGTTTTGTGCACATAAGTTGTTATTAAATGGTTAATAATGGCATTTTATGAGAAATTATAGCAATTCACGCCAAGTAGAATCATTACCATTTGTGGGCATATAATTAACTTGTGTGTACAAGATACAAATAGACACCTTATGGGACTTCAGGGCCTTTGTGGAATAAACATTTGTGTGCAACAGACACAATCTTTTCACCAAATACATTCATAACAACAGCATTGTTAATGTCTACAGTTGTCTGAGACTGTTCTATACTAAGCATGCTAACATGCTTACAGAGACAAACTAACAGGGGAATTCCCCCCTCGTTACACATTTGCCATGTTTACTGTGTTACCATATTAACAAGTGCCTATTTTGATGAGATTATCATAAGCTACAGCTGATGCAAATGGTATGTCGTTAGCATTGTCCCGTTAAAATCCAGAATATAAATTGCGGTGGTAAGATGCAGCCTTGGTAAAAAAGGTTTGAACAGTCTAAACTGAAGACCTTCAATTCAGTGAAGTCCGAATTAGCAGTACTTGTTCTAGTACCATCAGTTATTAGCATCCTGCCAGCTAGCAGTTTGGTAGTTGCTCTGATAGTTGTGATTCGCAGAGACTCACATCAACCCCCTCATTGCACTGCAAAGCACTCTCTAGCTTCTGCATGCGCCATCTTCTGGGTAAAATACCATAACACCATAAAACACCTCTCTCTGCATTTTTTACTTGCAGATTGATCACATGCGTGTTTAGGACACAGCTCACTTTTTAGGTGACAAAAAAAGGTATCAAAGAGTGTCTTACACAATCAGTGTGCTGTGATAGGCCAAAGTGCTAAAGTAAAATCTTGATCCTTTGGAGGGAATAATACAATCTATTACAAAAATGTTTGAGGGAACCAAGAATATCTTGACCCAATTTCATTACACTGAATTAATCACTCGTCCAGAAATTTTACTTAAAGTAAAAAATATCTGAAACTAAACTAAGTCAGTTGTTCCTCCAGGTCTATGGGATTCATTCTCTGGGAGCCATAAATAAGTGAAAACATTTCATGGACTACCAGTTGTTTAGATTTTTTGGCCTAGATGGAAATAGTTGTGTACCTAGATAACCTTAATCCCTGCTTCTAGCATGTCAAAACAACATCTGAAATTATTCAAAAGTCAACCCAGCATTCATTTCTCTGAACAATTAGAGCATAACTTTGTAACTTCCATTGTATAACACAAGGAGCACAGACTGAGGATGCGTTTGCTTTCTGAATGTAGAGATCCAGCCTCGGCTTCAGGGCAGGGTTGATTGACAGACAAAGAGAGAGTTACTTCAATTGGAGGCCAGGTGCTGGTTGTGTGTGTATGTGTGTGTATATGCCTGTTTGTTCAGTAACAGAATTCTGTTCAGCTATGATTCCATCTAATTCAATTTCCCTCTAACCCTCTTTCTTGCCCGAGCTGCCCCCTTTCATTCCTTCGTCCTGATAATTTTATTTGCTATTTCTCTCCTTCATCCTTCCTTCTTTCTGCTGATCTTGCTGTCTCTGCTGTTCTGAGCAATAACTCTCCCCCTTTCATTCTTTGGCTCTTCCCCCTCCTCCCCTCCCCTCTCTTCTTCTATGCCAGTCAGCTTTATGATGTGGCGATCGATGATGTGTCCTTGACCTCGTTATGAGTCCCTCTCCTCGTCCCCACAGCGGGCTTTATTGACCCATAACTCCTCTTCACTCTTTAACCCTTTTCTCTATTTTTCTCTCATTCTCTGTGGTCTCTGTCGGGAAGAGTTTAGCTCATTAACTAATCTCTCTTCTTTCAAATGGAGCCAAATCCCACATTTTGGCTCTTTTAAGTAATTTTACTAAATGCACACATTCTACACATTCTGCCTATCCCTCTGGATTCATACATACTTGGATCAAAATATTTGGATCCAAATATTTTATTCATGTACACCTTTTATGCTTTTACCTGAAGTGTATCGCTTGTTTTTATTTACACTTGGTTTTACAGCTACTTAGAAAAACAGAAAAGCTGTATCCCCAAGCACCTTGATTTTCCCCACAAGCACTCTCAGAGAACAAAGCATGTCTGTGTGTTCATACGCGCATGCTTTCAATTATTTATCTGAGCCAACGCATTTAAAGACCGATATCCAAAAAGTGTATTGCAGGTCGACATACATTCACACATGAGGACGCACACACAGATGAATTAGCTAAGGTCCAGTGTGGTCTATGAAATGGTGGCTGATGGAATATTAATTGAGTTTGACGGGGGACATAAAAAACCTTCCCCTTAATCTGACACGGGCCATTACAGTTCAATACTGACATGGGAGCTTTACTCATCTGCGCAGCACGGTGTGAGAGTGTTACAGTGGGTGTGTGTTGATTTGTATGTGTGTCACTGTACTGTAAGAGCACATGAGTTTCCTGATACAGTACAGTATTATTGAGAAGTTATTTTGGGCACAGCTGTGTGAATCAAACAGAGGCATGATGGGTTTGAACTCAGAATAAACTTAACCATCTGAATCCTGTGTCTCTGAAGATCCTGTGTGAAGAAAAAAAAATCCTAATATAGCTTTCATTTCAGGGCCAGAGCATGCTGCGGCGCATGTGTGTGTGTGTGTGCTCATATGCTTATGCGTGCAAGTGAGACTTCACACCTTAATGTTTGTGTTTTATTGCTGCGTTTGAGTGTGACACTTTCAAAGTCTGCAAGATGTGTTATGTCAGCCGGTGAGAATACACGCGTGTGTGTTTGCGGTGTGAAGATGTGCGTGTGCGTGTGTGCATGCCCGTGCAGGTTGGCTCAGTCATCAAGGTAATTAGTGTGTAAACCTCCTTGCTGTCGGTTCAAAGAGAATTAACGAGCTCTGGTTAATTAACAGTCTCCCTCTCTTCTTGTTACATGTGTCCGCATATTCAACACATGTGTATGTGTTTGTGTGAGCGGGTGTGTGCATAGGTGCAACATCTGCACATCTGACTCTGCCTGTGTGAGCACATTTGGATGTGAGTGTGTGTTTGTCTTTACCCTGCTACACTCTGGTCCGCATAATGAATTGACAGGATGCGGCTTATGCATAAACCAGAACTACAAATATGGTTGTAGGACGAGAGCCACATTTCCCTTTGGCTCTGTGTTCACTCTCATTAAGTTTGACACCATCTGGATACACTGTATAATAGCTGATTTTATAATTTATTAGTTTGTTTTATATATTATACTGCTTACTTCCTGTATTTTATTCCTAGCAATGCACATATTTGTTCATCCATTCACTGAACTCAGAGTCCCATTGCGTGCAAGCAGGGAGAGGATGTCATGAATTATACATCACTGAACCTAGTGCACACAGGAAAACATTTACTGTATATCTTACATATACCACAAACTACTTTACAGCAGGCCAAGTACAGACATTATAACTCATTCTCTACAAATACAAGTGTATTTTAATTAACATTGCTGATGCTGAGTTTTTGTACCATTGGTTTCCACTGACACTATATGAATGCTTTTCTGCTCCTGAGTTGATGTTTGATCGAGTGAATGTAGCCAAATGAAATGATTGTGTTCAATAATTACATGTAAACAGCTTTAAATCTTTAATTACAGAAATTATGAGTGTTTTTTCTTGCCTGCTTGCATCTGTTTATTAAAAATGTAATAGACTGTGGAAGAAAGAATTAATTTAATGACTCAGACTGAGGGATAATACTTCTCATACTAGCATTTCATGAATGTTCGTCAGTTAAGACGCTGCTTGTTAGCTTGTCTGATAGCATGCTGGACAGCTTTACAAGTGATGGATCATGTTTTGCGTCTTTCTAAACCCAGCATCCAACTCTCATCGTCCTTCATGCTGCTGCGTGTTTGTATTAGTAACCAAGCTTGCAAAAATAAGCAACTGGAGGTAGAATGGATATCTTCTCTTCCTTGATGGCTGTGTTTTTTGTGCTGAAACAGGCAGGAGTTGGACAGGTTTATGAGCCAAGTGTCAATCAAGCCGACACCTGACATCCCATTAGCAATCACTCCCTGCAGACACCTGAAATTTTCCCAACGTTGACTGGGGAGTGTAGCTCTGCGTGTTAATATCCCTGCCTGTTGTCCTTCACTGGTGATTTCAGCCTGTGGACACGTGATATTTGATGCCAAGCATCAATTTTTTTTAACAGTGGCTATTTTCATGCCAGAAATAGGATTGTGGGCCCCTCCAGGGATACTGACAGTCTGAATTAAAGGGCAGACTTATAGAATTCTTTAAGTGGCTTAACGTTAAGCTCCAGTGGGACACAAAGTGTAGTTCAATAAAATAATTAGTCTACAAAAAAACAGAATCTGATAAGTGCGTAAAGAATATTTTGACACAGCTTTCAGGGAAGTGGATAGTCAGATATCTGATATTCAACCCAAGATCAATGAGACAGTCTATTTTTATCATCAAAAATATGTCACCTAATCCTGTTTCATCATAATGTGATAGCTTATTTACACCATGAAAATAATAAAGCTGATAAAATGTCAGTCTTCTGCATACCACAGCTATAACTGTGCAGAGTGTGTAAGGTGATATTGCGCTATGCTACCACGGTGCACAATGAAAACTAATATGCTTTTGTTGACACCACGCCGATATAGTCCAGACTTCATAACTGGAATGCTGATCAGTCAGGATGACCTTTGCCTCTGCTGGCTTGTTTTGACTTGGGCTGTTGCGAGTGCAGCCAGAAAACATGGATGTGCTGTTGAATAAATTAAGGCACTCATGACAATTCAGATATAATTGAAAAATCATGAGTAGGTATTGATCTATTCTTTATCTATTCATATCATTGAGCAGGTTTGCCGTCACTTTGCATGTAAAAAAGCTTTGTGCGAAGACCACACAGGATCGATTCAGGCCATTGTCTGATTCATATCTTCAATGACTGTGTGAAAGATCTTTGTGTCTCAACCAATTAGACTATCATCACATACTTTTCTGTGTCCCTATGCCACTCATTACTATTTTTTCAAACCATTTTTATTGTGCTACCGTCTTGTTTCTCATACCCACTCCAGATGTCTCATTTTATCATTTCAGCGGGATCTTTTTGCACCTCATGTGTGATCTTGAGGGGTGACAAATCACAAGTGTAGTGTATTGTTGGTGTTTTTAATCTCATTTACACAAACAGCTTAATTCATCTGTGCTTTTTAGAATCTTGCTTCAACACTTCTGTGTTGTGTTTCCTTGCAGTGCCAATAAGGCCAAGCAATAAAACAAAAGCAAACTTTGATGAAGCGGTTTAGTCAACCGGTCGAATTTCTTTGTTCTTTAGCTACATTTGTTCAGTAATCTTTTGAAACCTTTTGCTTTCATCTGTTAAGTTATGCATCAAAGGCAACACGGCGGGGAAAAAGTGAAGTCTACTGACAGGAAACATCTCGTAGGAGCTGTGTGAAAAGGACAGATGTGTTAACAATTCATTCGTAGCTGATATATTTACACTGGTTATTCAAATGCAGGACTGATGTGACTGTATGTGTGACCTAACAACCTTACAAGAGTGACGTGTGCAGTGCTGGAATGCAGTTCCCGGAGGCTACGCTGAAAAGAGCAGATGTCCTGTTTACAGACTGCAGCCATTAAGTCCAGCAGACAGGTAAAGACAAGAGTCGAGAGACTGCGTAGGAGAGAGAGAGAGAGAGAGAGAGAGAGAGAGAGAGAGAGAGAGAGAGAGAGAGAGAGAGAGACAGAGACAGAGACAGAGAGAGAGAGAGAGAGAGAGAGAGAGAGAGAGGACTGCAGATGATGAATAAAACAACTGATAAATGGATGAATGAGCTATAAAAGAAAAGGCTGTTCATCAGCATGGGTGGCAGGGTAAACTATAAAAGGGACGGACTTGTGGAAGTCTACATGACCGCAGCCTGTCTGAGGTGGAAATGAAGAGACAAAGAATGTCGTTTAGGGGAGAGAGACGGGGGGACTGTTGTGGTATTCGCAGAATGCAGAAAACGCTTTGGAGCAGGTTGAAACTCAGCTCAGGGAGGGATGAAGGAATATGAGCAGCGTTTCTTCAGCTGTCTGACTCGCAGATGTTCATGAGCCAAGGCGCCTTGTAACCACAACACACGCACACTCTCACAGCTTTCCACACTGATATCTAAAATCCACACATTAGGCACACCTGCATGCTCAACACATGCACACACACATTTATAACTATGCAGTGTGGATGTTGCAGTGGGACCACCTCTGCAGTAAGAGCAATCCACCCTTCTCCATGCTTCTGATTTTTTTCCTTTCCATATTTCTCTGCACCTTCTCACCCTTCTTTCTTCCCCCTTCATCTTTTTCCCTTCATCCCTCTTTTTCTGCAGACCCCCCCACCCCATTCCCTTATCCCCTATCCCTGTCTCAGTCTCTCTCCCTCTCCCTCTGAATTGCTCCCTCTAGAAGCAGGTGATGTAGAAGGGTGCTCAGCAGTATCTGACTATCAGGGCCTGACTCTGTGAGAGGAATGATAATCACTGTGCTGCACTGCAGAGAGAGAAAGAAGAGAGAGAGCGACGGAGAGACAGGGAGAGAGAGGAGAGGGGGCATGAGGTAGAGGGAAAAAAGGGGGGCAAATGCGGCAGTTGAAACGAGGGGGCAAAATAATGTTGAGGGGAGGAGGAGGGAGTGCGACAGCGAGAAGGGAGGGAGACAAAGAGGGGAGAGAAAGAAAGTGAGGAAGAAAGATCAGGAATTGAGTGCTGCTTTTGTAGCATATGCCCCCCTCTCCTCCTCTACTCCCCCTATCTGTCCCCACACCTCCAACAACACCACCCCTGCCACAACAATAGCTTGTAGTACAGCAGCCCCGTGGTACGAGTGGGGAGCCTTAGCCTTGTGTTTGAGCACCAGAGAACATTAACTGCAGCAGCGAGGTCATCTGATCAGCACTATGCGGTGCCTCTCTTTCTCTCTCTTTACTCCTCTTCACACTGCTGCAGTCTGGCTGCTGGCCCCCCTGTGGTTGCCAGTGGAAGAACTGGCCAGGCTGTGCACCCACACGCCTGTCCCGATAAACACTTTTTAGCAATCTATGTATGTAATTTGCTGGAGCTCTCACGACCATAAATCACTCTCTCTTACTGGGAGCAATTAAAGCCGAAACCCTGCGGTCACTGCTTATTATCAATGCCCCATCTAGTTACTGTAAGTGTGTGCGTGTGTGTGTATAGTTTGTTTGTGGGGATGTTGTGTATTTTTGTACCAAGAGAAAGAACGGAAAAGAGAGGCTGCTTCACCACATGCGGGTTCTACTGCATCGCCATCCACCACAGCTTTGTTAGCATCAAGCTGTCCACTCTGGCATTGAGCTTTCTCCCTTCTCCCTGCCTCCATCTGGGCTCTCCACCCTGCAGATACACATTGAAAATCACTGACTCTATTCACAGCATTAGGCCTTTGAAATGTTTATCCCTTTTGTGTAGGCCGTGCCTGTCCATAGGGGGAAAAACAAAACGGCAACAAAAAGCTCATAGAGGGAGACGTAAAGCGAGGCTTACCGGACAAATGCCCATGATTCAGATTAGCCCCTTTGTTGTTGTGGTTTTTGTGTGTGCGTGTGTCTACACGTGATGATCATCGCTTTCCACCGCTAGTCACTAAAACAGTCATTGCTTATAATATCCATGACAGGAGTCATTGTGAGGAAAGATGCAAACAGGATGGTGGTTTACAACTGGCCTTCTGTGTGGGAGCGTGAGTAAGAAACACCATACATATGCATGCCTGCTATTTAGATGGCATTTACTGCCCAATCTGTGAGTGTGTGTGTGTGTGTGTGTGTGTGTGTGTGTGTGTGTGCCGGGACCATTAGTCTAATAGTATGCGTGTTAGGAACAGGCTTTTCCCACCCACTGCTACTGTCCATTAAGGGTGACCAGAGGAGAGTGAACAATAGCTTCACTGTGGGGGCCAGTGTATGAAAGAGTAAAAGTGAGGATGAGGCTTAAGATACGTAGTCTAACACACAGGGGCTGGTAGACACACGCTTACCAACACACACACACATACACACAGAAACAACCTCCCTGTTGAGAGTGATTAGGAGTGCTGCTGTGAACAATAGACAGAGTCAATAAAGGACCTCAGAGACATCCGGATACAAGAGCAAGGTCTCTATCCTCGCCTCCTTCCCCCCTCCCTCCTCCACCTCCGTTTTCTCTTCTCCATGTTTCCTCTTTCTCTGCATCCTGTACACCTTCTCCTCTTTCTGTATCCCTTTCTTTTTCACTCCACTAAAACCGCAACTCTCCCCCTCTCTCCTCAACTCTTTGAATCATAGTTATTCTGATACAGATAGCAGTTTCAAAATGCTTAAATGCAGAATAAGGTTTCGGCGAGCACATCTTCCTGTGCACTGATCTGATTCTGTAATATATATCTCTGAATAAAATCAACTTGTTTAGCTGGGAATGGAGGTATCATGACCATTATCAGTCCCTCCTGTTTTAGAGCAGTAGAAGAGCTCTGATTTCAGGCCATTTATTACCCATAAGGCTCTCACATATTGCCAGTTCAAGGCAAGGTTTTTACAATGTGCAATGCACGAAGGCTTAATGGTGAGGTGAAGTCCTCCACCTCTGATCTGCCGTAGGCAGTAGTTACAGAGGTGTAATGGGTGGTGGATGGTGGCAATGTGTAGCGTCAGAGCTGGAAGGGTAGTGTGTATGTGGAGCTCCTGCTGTGTGTTTACACATCATGCCTCTTGCTTTGCAATATTGCAATGTGAAACTACAGGATACTAATATTTCACTGTTGTTGGGTTCAATGTGTAAGTTCTTAAGGCTCAATGACGGCAGAACTTTGTTACAGCACTGTTGCGAAATTGCTATGTTTTAACGGCTCTAGATAGCAAACAATAACAGCATAGCATCAAGTAGTGAGTCAGAGCTTGCCGTGCTAAAGCAGTGTCAAGTTAAGAATCAGTGCTTCTCTAATGCTATGCTGGACAAGGCTTGTGCAGCTTCTACCATTACCTTAGCTTGTTTATAGGTGATCTGCTCATGCTTAGTGTAAAGAATACTTTACTGTTAGAATATTTTAAGTTGAGCCAAGTAATCCTCATAAGACTCCTCCTAGCCAACATTAGCTGATATGGTTATTTAAACAAGTGAAAACACTGAATAAAACCACACCATGCCCAAATCAACGCTTCTATAACGCTCTTCAGCAATCATACAGATCTGTCCGACAAATTGTCTCGGAAAGGAATTACATATATTCCTAGATTCATTTATTTATGTTCCCTTCAAATGAGTGACTTTCAAACTAAATAATTGAAGAGAGCTCTCAGTCAATCATACTGAGAGCCAAGCAACACAAAAACGATGCTTTTCAACTCACATCCAAACAGGATTAGTAGTACACAATTGTTATTTCTTCAGTCTTGCGCAAGTATTGTATCAGTACTCTGTATTTGATATGTAAATACAAGTTGGTAACAAACAGATGGAGTAAGAAAATCTCTACTTTTATATGTCACATCCAACCAAGTCTGCCTTACTGCCTTACTCTCATTTTTTTATGTCATCTCCATCATTCTTTCTATGTCTCTCCCTCTAGCATCCACTCTGACTCCTTTGTGGCGCTCCTGTCTTTTGTAAAATGGGCGGACGGGGTTGAGCTGACAGAGGCTGACACGCTGCAATGCCACGGCAAACTGAAATCCATCCTGACAGTTTAGAATCAGTGTCACTCACTTTGCAAGGTTAAAGATAGCTTCGCCTAATGTGCTGTCAGACACAGGCAAGCATGTACACCACATGGGCCTTACCACGTAAACACCATCACAAACACACCTGTGAGCTTAAGAGTGTGCTCGAGGTGCAAATACACACACAATCATGCATGCTTTTGAACCCCACCTATGACCTAAAACCGTAATCCGGCATATCTGCGTATGACTATTGGATTATTCTGATGTGTGCATGAGTTGAACCCCGTCTAGGCCCTATCACCCCCGTGACAGACACAGTGCCACAGAAATGCCTCGGGGCGCCTCGCCCAATGTCTTGACAATAGTCTCAGTGTGTGTGAGTGACTCTGGGACACAGAGGGGGCGTTATACTTCGTAGACGATACGCACGCATGCACCCACACACACACAAACATAAAAGAGGGAGGACAGTGCACTCTTTCTCCCCCTCTGTGCTATTGCACACTCCCTCTCTCCCTGACGCAGAGACTCAATCATTCTCACACTCTATCTCCTTTGACGCAGAGGAAAAACATAAAACAACTGCTACCTCCCTCTCACTTTTTTGGTGGTGTATGTGCGTATGTGTGTGTGTGTGTGTGTGTGTGTGTGTGTGTGTGTGTGTGTGTGTGCATGTGCGGACACAAGACTGTATAATTAATATTGCTTTCATTTCTTTGAGCTAAGAAGTATGCTTTTGGTATGCAAACAGACTTCTCGCACATGAGTGTGCTTATGTGTGGCGATTGTGTGTATGTGTGTGCGTGTGCTGTTCGATACACCAGAGACCGAGTGCAGAGCCGGGCCATTGAGCGGAAGGAGGAGAGTTAATGAGAAAGCAGGGGAGAATTCAGTCCGTTCCCATCGATAACCTCACACCACACTTCAAGCGTATACGTACACTGGCTCCAGTTTTGAAATCCCCTTTGAAAATTATGGTTCAGCATTAGGGCTAAAAAATGACTCCACTGAAGTCACATCCAGCAGAGTTTCACAGAGCTGAGCCTTTTGCTGAGGAGTCGGCCTGATTATTATGCGACTCCTGGCATTAAAAAAATGTTTAAAAATGCAAATTATTCCACTGCAGTAAAAGAGTTAAGCAGCAGCTGAAAACATAATGTTTTTGCATACTAAACTACAGGTATATACTGCACTAATTAGTTATAATGAGTCAATGTATTTCCTCCCACCAGTATATTAAAGTATTTCTATTTCAGCTGGTTGCACAGCTTCATAATGTGTCACTTGGGGGTATAAGGATTTAAGGAATGTATAATATATAGAAACGATGTTCAAAATCTGTTTCACCTCATTTGCTTCTTATGTGAGATCATTTTGAGACTTCAGGAGGAGAGTTTATTGTGTTCAGGAGCCATACATGTTTAAAAGTCCTGTCAAAAAAGAACTATTTCAGTCAGTGTTGACCCTGTCACAGATTTTTAAACTGACTGAATAAGGACTTAGTCAATCACAGTTTTTGTATAAGCTGAATTGCTTGTTTGATTCAACTAACAGTCCAAAACCAATTCTGATATCAAAGAAAATGATGAAAACTGAATATATTTACACTTAAAAAGCCATAGCTTTTCATTTTTTGCACTTTATTTGGAAATGACTGTTAACAAGTAAGTGCAAATGTGTTGAAATTAAGTTTATTAAAAGCAGATTATTGATTTAATACTAAAAGCTGGTCTTTGCTACTGCTCTTGCTTGTGTTGCTCCACTGTGAAAACTGTAATCTCCACAGTGTTGATTTTTCATTAACCATAGCACAAACAGTCCTCATCTATGCTTTAAGTGAATAAATCTTTGTGGTAATATTTTTGGTTTTTGAAGGATTATGATTAAAAAAAGGGGAATATTTGGGCTGAAAAATCACAAAGATTGATTGAACAGCAAAAAAAACACCTACTACTGCATTATATTTACATGATGCATGGAAAAGCTTTGACTTTGAACCAACACTATGTAGACGGGCTCAGGCGAATGTCTACACAAGCTAGGTCATGCTGTGTGTAAATTGGTTTCCTAACAATCCCAATTCTCTGATTCAAATTCTACATAAAGCGCCATAAGGGAGAAGAGATGAATTATTGACTCATTTATAATGATCATGCCATGTGAGAGTAACGCTACTTTGTAAAAGTCACTGGAGCTTCGACACGCACATAAAAATAACACCAGTTTCTTTGATATTCAATTAGCAGTTTAGTCAATAATTTGAAATTCATCGTTTGATCACTCTGGAAACCACAGTGCTACTGCTACTGCTTTGTGGTACAGATCTACTTAAAACGTGGCCAAGCTGCAACGCTTGACTTCTGCCTTTTAGAACATTCAGGAAAAAAGGAGGAGAAAAAAAAAACCACGGAGAGCATGTTGAGGTGAAATTGTCAATTCGACATATTTTTGATGGAAGGCTCCCTGCGACGGCTCTGCTGGATTTAAAAGGGCCGTCGTCAGCAGAGGCCGGCATTAAGAAACACTCACACACATCTAAGTCTAATCAAAGCCTGCTCTTTTTAACAGCCGTGAAAGCTTTCATGTTAACACGACACCGCGACCAAAGCTTTATTCATGCTTCTAAAAAAGGGACTGACCGGTCAATGAGTATGCGTGTGTGCCTGCACCTGACAATGCAGCATATCTGTGTCAACACACTCTATCCTTTCCTCTCATCTTACCTCCGATACTGTGTGTGACTCCCCCGACCATGCATACATTTTCAGTGATCCCCACTTACGTTGTGTGCACTATCTGTTTGTAAAAACAGGGATGTCTATATTTTCTGAGCAACCTCAGATTGTTGGCTTTCCTTTATCCATCCAATTAGAGGTTGCCGTTTCATCCCCATGGAAACCTTTTTGGGACTCTAATTGGAAGGTAGATTTGCATGGCTTTGATTAAGAATGTTGTGTGGGCTCTTTTTAAGTTTGTGAGGTTGTGTCTGTCAATGCAAGTGACATTTCATTTGTGTTGGTTTTATCTCCTATAAACAGCTGTTGGTCAACATCCTCATAATATCTCTGTATTTGTGCAACAGGAGAAGAGAGCCTTTTAAATAATGCATGTCTGACTTGTACCTGTGCAGTGTTGGCCCATTAAGAAGCAGGTTTACTGTAATGCTGTGCCATTACTGTACTTTATCAGGAGCAAGCCATTGATTTAAAGTGCAGTTTGATTTATCAGAGTTCTATTTGTTTTGTCTGCATCTAGACGGGTAAAAATAAACAACATATCTTAGATTTTATGGGTGAAGGCAGCAGTTGAAGTTATTCATTTGTAGTGTTTCCTCAGGAGACAGTCAAAGGAAGTGTGATGTGAATGTGTGATTATATAGTCCGTGTAAGAATGTGTGTCTGGGGTTACACAGGTCAATCTATTTCATGCCTGTGTTTGAAGGCACCTAGGGGGTTTCTCTCCAAAGGCTCAAATGGTTGTATTTCAGCTCTCCCTTTGCGTGTTAGTGTGTGCATGTATAGGTAGGTGAGTGTCTCTTATCAGGTCTATTTCTGATATGAACAGGCCAGTGGGGATGAACATGGATCAAAACATGCACACACACACACAGTGCACACGCACAAACATGCATGCAGACATACATTGAGAGAGGTTTTAGTCTACCTTATAATATGGAGCACTGCTGCAGGGGGAAGCCTGCCCACTCACATTTATGTAACTTTTTCAACAGGGCAGGTAGACAGCTCTCATTCTATCTGTCTCGCTTTCACGCCACACACAAACACATACACACTCGCACCAAAATAGCCTGAAGAGTTTAAGCTGGCTCTACCCACAGAACGCACCCTCCCTCCCACCTATTCTCTCCTGTCTCCATCTAACCCCAGACCCAAATACCTAATTTCTATCTTTTTCACCCCATCTCCTTCTTCCCTGCACCGCCTCCATCAGCCCTCCACCCCAAGGCGATACCAGGAACACACAGTCTGATTTTGTAACTTCACATCTCCCTGTATCCTGCCTCTTCACTTGGTCGCTTCATTCCTCTTCATATCCCAGCCCAACACTCATAAGCCACTCAACCAACTCCCCATCCACCACCCCTTATCCCCCTTTTTCTAAGCCATGGGTGCTGACCAGGAATTCCTTTGCTCCTCTTCCACTCATTTTCTGTCTCTTCCTCTCCACCCCTTTCTCTCCCTCTATCTCCATCTTGATCTTCTGATTTATCTATCTTCCACCAACAATTCGAAAACAGATGGCTACACTTAGCCCGGGGCAAAAACATTGGCTTTGGACTACAGCGCTACCAGGGCCAGTCTTTTCACACTCACACAAGATCTAATAAGCTGATATCCGCCTAGAAATGTGCTCGATTTGCCAACAGCAAAAATGCATAAACCATATTGCAGAAATTCACACCTTAGGCTTATTCCTTGGTAGCATGCTTAATTTTATCCAATCAGGAAAAATTCAAAAGCAAAGAATAAAGCTGACTTTAACTGAAGAGACAAAAAAAGGAGGGAGAGGAAAATGAAGAGGGTTGTTAAGAGCCATTTGTAAAACTTAAAGAAACTATTAAGTGTTATTAAAAAAAAGTTTGGAACCATTAAAACACGTATCGAGAAGATGGATCCAGATGGAGAGTGATGAAAAGAGATGAAACCACTTAGGGAGAACAGAGAGATCAATCAGAGAGAAGACAGACGGAGGGTGTGTGTGCTTGTGTGTATGTGTGTGTGTGTGTGGTGGGGTAGCAGACAGACATTGGGGATGGAGGGTTGGAAAGAGACACTTTTTTTTATTGGATGAGATACATCGCACTGAAGCAGACAGTGCCAGCGACTAGACTATGGAATATTCAATCATTATTAATGGTGCTTGAAAGTGGGATTTTGTTTTTTTCATCTGAGTTTTATAAGCCTGTATATTTCAGTTTGAACCTGTTTTAAGAATTTGTATATTCAGGCCTGAGCTTGCGGGCATATTTTTAAAGTCTGACCATAAAATCTCTCTCTGTACTCTTCTGCAAATTTGTGCATGAAGTTTCATGGCTTCAAGCTTAATTGAACAACTTGTGTGCAGGTGTCTGTCCAAATGTTTACAGACTTCACTGAGTTTAATAGCAAAGGAAATTTAACAGTTTGCTTGGAGTTGCTAAACCAGCAACGCAATTATTTAAACAGCTGTTGTTAAAGATACTGTGAGGAACTTTCATGTTGTGTAGTGTTTTGTCAACCGCTTTGGATGTGTGATGAAATGATGAAATGGGTAGTGTTTTTCTGGGATGCAGACTGCATTTCCCATGAGCAACATCACTCTCTAAAGATGTCGCTCTTGCCAAAACATGCATTTGTTGTGGAAGCAAATTAATGGAATACAGATCTTCTTTTTAATGCTACTTTTCTTTGTTCAAGGAAAAATGAAAAAAAAAAACTCCTCCTGATGGTATCTTATTTCTCACTGCCAAATTTTATCAGCTGAATTGTAAAAATAGCCAATCCCAGCTGAGTCTTAATGTTGACTCAGCGTTTTTTGTGGAAAATCCAACCTGAGCACATGCACAAAACATCAGTATGAAGAAATAACCAGTCTTATCTCTGATAACCTCATTTCAGTATGTAGGTCATGAAGAGGCATCAGTATAAGAGGGGCAGTATTTCAAACAAGAACTCATCACAGTTCCTTAACTATTTAAAAATATCTACAAATGTCATTGAACTAAAACTTGTCCTTTTATTAAAGAAACCATTAATGTGTCATTCGTACAGCTGTGAACCTTAAACATAGGCAAATCGCCCTCAGTATGTCTGATGTAAAATGTAAGCAAACTGTTCACATTAATTTGCCATGTAGGCAAAAGTGATGTAGCAAAACAGAGTTTAAGGTTTCAAATTAATATCTTACCACTTCTCCTATATCTTTCTTTCCTCCTTCCCTCCCCTAACATTCCTATATCTGTCCCTTTTTGATTTGTATTCTTTAGTGCAACATCATAGATGCCTTCAAGGAGTCACTGCCCAAAAATGTGGACACTTATCTCCTTTTCATGATTCATCACAGAGATTTGGTAAGAATTCCTGGAGAGGAACCATGGAGAAAACGTGATGCAGTCGGGTATAAATAATTCGGCCTTTAGACATGGTCATACAAATTGCTGTCATGATCCAGTCTGCTTCAAGCATGCAGAGCCCTTTAGAGATGCTCAGAACACTTAGCTGGTATGTGAGATTAAAGGGATTGTCCGTGTTTTTTTGAAGTGCAGTTGTATGAGGTAGTAAACAACAGTGTATGTTACACATTTCAGTTTGAGTGTGCTCTATATATTTTGGAATATTCTCTTGTCTCTTGTCTTGAACGACACTCTATATGATGATGTAATTTCTTTAACATGTCGTTTCTTCTGATCGCTGATCTGGACTATACTGTGTGCTGCATGTGAATGAGATTACATGGCCATTGTACAAATAGACATATAGTGACAAAGGAACTGGATGTCAGACGTCAAGATTAAGCAAATGATGACAGTCTCTGACTAACTGTCTCAATACAGACTTGACTAACTCATTTTTGTTTCCCTTTTGATTGGAGAGGCCTGATTTAGATCACCTGGGCTTGGCACTTTGTGGTCATTAATGCCCAACCCCAGTGATGCTCTCTCTCTCTCTCTCTCTCTCTCTCTCTCTCTCTCTCTCTCTCTCTCTCTCTCTCTCTCTCTCTCTCTCTCTCTCTCTCTCTCTCTCTCTCATTCCATTAGGACTCATCCCAGCCATCACCTACACATTTGTTTCTTTGTTTGTTTTGCCTGATAACACTCAGCACTTCATCAGGTAACACATCCACATTTACATCACTGACTTTGCTGACTAACACACTCCACATTTGCAGTGAATTCGCCATTTGTTCTTTTCTGTACGATAAATAATTACAATTTGCATTTAACTCTAGTGTCCTTCCCATATTTGTCATGGCCTCTGATCCAGGTTATGACAAGTGACAATGACTTTGAAACTAAAAAACGAACTATGCCTTTAATCTTGCAGCAATAGAGCTAAATAAATAAAAAATCTCAAGTTAATGGACAGCAACTAAATGCTTAGACTTAAAACATTGATCTTCTTAAGTACAGACCTTAATATTTAAACTTTACAGCTACATATCTAAAGCTTACAAAATGAAGATGACAACTTTGGGAAAAAATCTTTAAGAAAATCTAGCAAACAAAATTTTCTTAACAAACTTGAAATAATAACAAAATCCCTTGCACACACAGCTCACTGTGTTGATACCTGCAGCATCCACTTGCAAGGTAAACACATTTAAATCACTTCACTTCACCTCACTTCAGTTTGATTCTGCTTGAGTTGACTCAATCCAGCTCGACTCCCTACAATTTGAATTATGCAACTGAGCCGAGTTGGGCTGTGTCCAATTCAATTCAATTCAAAATCCATTCAAGTCAATTTAATTCAACCCAACTCAATACCACTTAATGCACTGAAGATTCTTTTGTGTAGGTGGATAAAACCAGTCAAAGGGCTACTAAGCTGTCTAGAATCCCTGTCTAGTGTGAGGAGGAGCGCTTTTGTTTAGCAATATTGGGTAAAATTGCTCAACCCACAGACAGCCATTAAGGTAATGCTGTAAGGCAGACGAGCTGAATGCAGTGCTGCTCAATACTGAGTCGAGTCTTCAAGAAGAAAATAAAAGGCAGCATCTCAGCAAGGGGCTTGCAATGTAGGTCTTTGTGTGTGTTCGACTGTGTGTGTGCGAGGGAGTTAAGAGAGAGTGAGTTTGTAAGCCTCTATGGATGTGTGTGATTCTAGGAGACAGAGTGTGCCCGGGCTTGTGCTTGTGATTCGATCCAGAGGGAAAAGGATAAAGAAACTGATGTAAGAGCCGGAAAACTTTCCTCTCCGCTCCATGTGTCATCATATTGTTATCAGAGTTCGTCTGCTTGCGGTGAAAAGCGTATATGCACAAGGATCTGTGAGGGTGTGTAATTATGTGCTATTATGTACACATAGGAGCGTGTCTGTGTGTGTTAAAATCACACGTCCAACGGTGTCTGCGGTGTGTGCCCCTGCCTCAGCTTGCCTGTGCTTGAGTGTGATTGTGTGTGGGGGGGTAAATGACATTCCACATTCCTGCCATTTTGCAAGGAAGCTTGAAACAAAAGCTGAAGGGAGGAGTTGTTAACACAGCAACATTATCAGCTCAACAGCCTGTCTGTGTTATCGTGTGTGTGGTAAACAACCTGGACAGACAGACAGACTGACAGACAGACAGTCTAACCGACAGGGAACTTCCAATCACATTGTAGCTCTGGGTGACCTTGGTGTGTGAGGAAACAGACAATTTCGCTCCTGCTTCTCACGATTTCATTCTCTCTCTCTCTCTCTCTCTCTCTCTCTCTCTCTCTCTCTCTCTCTCATTCTCTCTCTCACCATGTCTTTTTGTCTTTCTCCTGAAGTCCTTGGCTCACACACAGAAACACACATGCTGAGCTTTGAGTTAATAATTTTGGAGGATGTTTCACTGTCTCTTTGACTCTCCTGGATCTCCTGGATCATACCACAACTACTATCTTCATTCATTACCCCGAACGTTACCTTAATGTGCAATAACATATCATATCAGGTTAAGTATTTTTCAATATCAGGATATATTACGTTCTTTATCATGTACAATACTTGCTTTTATAGCATGGGCAATATACCCCTTAAGTCATTGTCATATGCAAAATGGCTTGTCAAAATTGTTCATTATGTGCAATCTTCCCTTTACAAAATATGCAATATCTCATTTTAGATAAAGTGCAACATTACTTTGAAATTTGGGACTTCATCATGTTTTATCGTCATGTGACTGGACTAGTCAACATTGGAGATCTTGCATATTTAAGAAAGAAAATGCAAAACCACATTCTGCTTGAATTACAACAGGATAGCTCTGTAGTAGAAGAGTCCTGATGCTGAACTTGCCTTCCTTCATTAAAGCTTGTCACACACTGAAAACATTTGGCATATCATGAAACAAACAAAACAACAAAGGAGACCCCAAACTGTTGAACAGATGAAGTCTTTTTCAGGCAAGAATGGAACATCATTTCACTTTCAGAACTCTTCGTCTTTTAAATGTCTACATAGTGTTGTTAAAAGCAGGGACGATACAATGGTAAACATATCCATGTCCCAACTTTATTGAAAAAGTTGGGGTTGTAATATTTTCATTTCATTTCATGTCTATTTGATGCTCTTTGTGTTTCTATTATTTTGCATCATAATGTGGAGACTATCCAGCTCCAGAATTTCCTTTGGGATTAATAAAGTGCTTTCTTCTCATATATAAACATCTCCTTTGAGGCCTTTTCTGAATCCAGTGAATTATATTTGGACTTACAACTTTTCAACATATGGCTGCAGAGTAAAAAACCTCATATCAGCACAGCAGCATGAGCTGCAGTCCTCCATCGCTTTCTGCACTGGTTGCACTCAGCTATAGCGCTGCTGTGCACATAGGAACATTTTATGACAGCATTCAGTGCCAAATTTACAATCAGAGTAAAACTGTTGCATCAAGATCTGTCTAAAATGTGTCTGTGGTAGGGGTGTTGAATTTTCATATTCAAATCATATTTGATTCGTTTCTAAATGAAAGTGATGAAGTGAATTGCTCACAGTTTCTACTTTTTTCATACAGCTATGTTATCACGACTAATGTCTGATACTTAACTGATACAAACACTGCTATTCTTCAGCATCTCCATGACAACGGAGAAAAGTGAACCCCCTAAGCAGGACAGTGAGATGTGATAGAAAAAACCTAAAAGAAGCTCAAAATCTGGACCTTGTGCTTTCTTTTTCATTCGTCTGATTCTTGCAAGAATTTCATTTGGTGTTGTGAAAACTGTCATCCAAACTTCACTATGGACCAAATGCATGTGCAGCTTTTTATTTATTTTATTTTTTTTAGGCTTTTTGCACCTTTATTAGAGTGGAGAGGACAGTGGATAGTGCTGGAAATAAGGAGAGAGTGGGGGACTGACATGCAGGAAAGGGGCCGCAGGCTGGAATCGAACCTGGGCCAACCGCTTCATGGGCGCGCAATTTAGCCATCAGTACAAATCCGTGCCCTTGCATGTGCAGCTTTAAGTGAACTTGAAAATACATATTTGTACGTGATTTCAACTTGGTGTTTTTCAAAGTTTGTTCAGTCTTAAGCAAAACTTAATGATTCATGATTTCTAGTACAAACTGTGAGGCCTATTCTCAGAGTTAACTTTTAACAAACAGCTATTACTTTAAAGATCTTCTCAAAGAGAGACCACCACTGAGGACAACTGCAGTGAAATTCAGCATGACGTGGTGATTTAAAGGGATAAATGTTTTGTTTTTCTCCACAAAGCGCTGCAGGATGACAAGTTAACTAAACCATTAAATGAAAGATAGTCAGGGATTAATGCCTGCAATTAATGCCTTAAATTAATAATAAAATATTATGTCTTTAAATGTCACGTTTCTGATTGAACAACATGAACTGGAACAGAAAATCATATAGGTTACCTTTTTCCTTTTTGGCACAATGGAACTGAACTGCAGGTGTGTAAGCACCAACAAACACAACTTTTTATAAAGTCATCGTACATGGTCCTGTTCAAGTGGAAACTCAATGTCAACAGAGTGAGTATGTGTTTAGCCTCCACAGACACGCAAACATGATGGTATTCTGTTTTCCAGTCAGAGCCTTTTTACCTCTCCACTCATCTCTTTAGTCTTGGCTCAGGTTCCCTACTCTGATGCTCGCTGACTCTCACCTCCTCTCTTCTCCACTCCCCCTCACTCTTTGTCTCCAGGTCAGTAGATCAGTTTTCAGGCTGGCTCGTCGGGTGATCCCTGCTTTGGTTACCGCATCCTTCTCACCTCTCAGTTACCCCCCCATCTCTTCACCTCGCCTCCTACTTACCCCTTGAGCATATGGTCAGCTGCGCAGACTGAACTCAGCTTTAATAAACACATCAGAGAGTTGGTATCATCATGGCCGGGGTCACGGGTCGGTTACAGTGTGTGCGTGTGTAACAGAGAGAAAGAGGGAGTGGTAGAGCGTGTATGGGTGTGAGTGTTTCTGGTTGACAGCGCCTTCACCCTTGTGACCCTTCTGCACACTGCATGTCATTGCAGGAGGTGTATGTGTGTGTGTGGATGTGTTCATGAAGGGGGGGGGGATTGTGAGAGGATGACAGACGCTCATCATATTTAATCCTGGAAGGATTTCGTTGAAATGAAAAGCTGCTTTTCAATTTTATAATCCAGTGGACCTAATCGCTCCGCTAGCGTCCTTCCATACAGTCCAATTAGATGGACAAGACTAGCTGGATGAGTCCTATTCACCACAAGCTCACAAGCTCATTTCCATTTCCTGTCCTTGCTGTGTCCAAACACCCTGGCGCCCCTTGCTGTGGCAGCCCTGCACTGACCTTCACCAAGCATTGTGAAACTGTGCAATGTACAAAAAAAAAAAACTCTGCACCATTAACCCACCTGTTTGTACCGCAGTCTTGGCCTTGTAAACGGCACATTGATTAGACTCTGGATGTGTGTGTGTGGGGCTGCGGGTGTGTGTATCATCTTCGATTCAGCCTCCATGGCACCGCACCAACACTCGCCCCTGCACACACGCAGGGTCCATGGAGAGAGAGAAAGTGCTCACTCTGGTAAAAGAGGAGGAAGAAGTGGCACTAGTGAAAATGCTGAGTCGAGTCATCTCTGAGGTCAGGGCGGCACAGGGAAGACACAGAAGGAGCAGTAGCTGGATGTTCAGATTTACGGCAAAGAAAGCGGCAGAACAACATAAGAGAACAAAAAGTGAGAGCACAAAGGAGGGGTAAAATAAAAGTGAATGGTGCAAGGTGCCTATTTAGTTAAGTTACAAAGTGCAAATGAAAAGAAAAGTCAAACAAGAGAAAAACAAATGTTGAGATCAAACAACATCTGTGACCTTTGATGTGGTTGACTGAGGTCAGCAGGCATAAAAAAAACTGGTGATTGAGGTTGACTGTGTGATTTGTCAGTGAGGTAGGTGTCTAGTCTCTGTGTGATTGTGTGTGTGTGTGTGTGTGTGTGTGTGTGTGTGTGTGTGTGTGTGTGGTATTGGTTAGAGGGTAGAACGAGGCCACTTTGCCCATATTGACTGCAGTGCCATGTGACCGCTGTGATCATTAACGTGTTCCGATGCCAATGGGTATCCTGATGACCCACATCTCAGCAGTCCACTCTCACTCTCTGGCCGCTGCCCAAACCAGACCTCTCCCTCTCCATATCTCTCTCTCTCTTGGTAGAGGCTCCTTTTCCACCATCTCCATCTGCATTAGTGCTACCCATCTGTAATACTTGACTGAAATGAGTCAGTGTGTCTACAGAAGTAAGTGCCAGATTTTTGCCTGAGATGTCTTTGCCAAATTGTCAATCTTTTTTTGATTCAGGCATGCTCTGATACTGTTTTTTCCTTCCTGACATTGATTCAAGTACCGATGCGAGAGTATCATCTATTGAGACACATTATTTCTGAAACAACACTGATTGTTGACACCTAGTTCACTTTTCCTTAATTAAAAGTGGCCTTGTCTACTCTCTGCCAGCACCACAGCTATAGTTTGTAACCACTGCACACAAATTTGATATGAAACCTGTTAATTTTTGATGGTGTGGGGCTCATAAATAAGGTAATGTATCTCTACATCATCTGGCCTACTTGCCAATACCTCAGTTTTGGTAGCAGAGACCTATACCAATTCTGATATCAATATCCAAACAGCTCTCCTTTAACTGAATAATTTGTTTTACTTAATAGTTTTGCTTTCTCCTGCCAAAAATGTATTAATTCATATTTTCGTCTGTGTCCACCTTTAACATTTGAAGACTGTTTTATTTATCACTAACTGAAGCAATCTTTCTGCAGGGGGGAGAAAACAATAAAAGCTTCATTTAGATTTCTCTATACAAACTCAGGAAGCCGATCACATCGTTAAATCTGCACTATTAGCCAAGGAAGTCTAGATGATTCCCACCCCTAATAAAAATACATAACACACACAAGCACACACACATGCACTTACACTCCTTTAACTTCCACCTTCCTAATTTAATCTTCCCTCTCTTAATTGGCTCACTCTTCCTTTTTCATATTTTTGCAATCTCTCTTTTGCACATATCTTTTCCCCTTCAGCTAACCTCTATCTTTCAACCCGGCTCTCTTGAGTATACGTCTCCCTTACTCACTCTTTTCCCCTTTTTTCTCTTCATTTTTGTATTCATTCATGCTCATTGATATGGATATCCTTCCTCTCCTCTCTCGTCTTTCTCCCCTCTGTGAACAAGTGAGATTTTAAAAAAGATCCAACACCATCGGACTGTGCTGTTTTATCATCTTATTGCAGCTCTGATGCAATCTTGCTCTCCATCCATGACGCCCAGTTTCCTTTTTTACATTTATTTTTATTTCCTATTTGGAGCACACTAGTTGGTCTTATGATGTGCTGAGTTCAGATAAACACTTTTTAGAGTTTTCACTGACCCAGTAAAGTAGCTTTGAAATTCAAAGCCCCCCCCCATCTCGTTTACTCCGTCTTCCTTGCCTCCTAACCTCCTATAATTCTCTCCCACTCTTGATCTAATGCTTTTCCAAATTCTGTCAGCGTCCCAGTTCCTACATTTGGCACATACTCGCCACCTATTACTCCCTGAGTCTATCTCTCACTCGCACTCACATATAAAATGCATATGCCTTCATGGAATAAGCAGCCCCTGGAGCACAGTGACAGACACCCACCAACACAAACCTGCTCATGTCGCCAAACTGTTAGCATTAACAAATTCTGACACCAACGTGAATGCAGTCACGCACGAGCACCCAAAGTCTTAGAAACACACACACACACACACACACACACACACACACACACACACACACACACACACACACACACACACACACACACACACACACACACACACACACACACATTAACAGTGGTGTATGAAACCACTTGCTCCTGGATATTTTAGGTGTGGGCTGGGTTATGGATGGGGCACACTTGACTGCAGCAGGGGAGTTAATTACCCCAAGCAATCAATAATTCATTACGCTGTCAGTTTGTGTGTTTGCGCGTCTGCGTATGCATGCTGGCATGTTTTGAGAACACGTAAGCATGAAGACCAAACTCTCCCAGTAAGCATTTTCTTTCCCTGGGAATGGCAGATTAAGAGGATTGACTCCGTAATGGATTAACCTCTGGAGTGTGTGTGCCTATGAGGATGCGTACCAGATTCTGTGTGTATGTGAAAGTGTGTGTGTGTGAATGAGTGTTGAGTAGGATCAGAGAGTCCATGTATGAATTGATTAGCCTAAGAAGCTCCTCTACTTCCTTTTAATGACCACATCAGCACTTTTTCACCACAGGGAGGATAAATGTAGAGCTGTCCGTCAATGAAATGAGACGCCACCCCTTTAAGAAGGGTTAGCTGCCACTCAAACATCACTCTAGGGAGCACTCCCTGTGGACTGGGAGACCCTGCTGTGTCAGTATGTCGACCATGATAGATTGTCTGTGAGTGGGTGTGTAGCGAGAGTAGAGGGGTGAGTGACCGTCTCTATGCAATATTTATTTGTCAGCAGGACTTCAGCTTTTAAGTAGCGCATCCTGAGCAAACACCAAAGCCAGCACATCCATTATCTTTGCAACTGAGTGTGTTTATGGAATAAACATATATGCTAAATGGGTGAAAGCAGCTTGAGCAGAGAAACACAAACAGAAAATGACCAATTACCCAGTTGGAAGCAAGTTTTCACCCACTCCCTCCTCAGCCTGACTGCAACTGAACTTCTTAGGGGTTGATACACATGGTCTCACACACACATGCACGCAGTCATGCATGTTGACACGAATGCATGTTCACATATTGTTTGGCTACAGTAGGGGGCTGACTCATGTCCCCTGCATTAGATCTTGCTCAACAGAGGTCTGATGTTTGACACAGTGCGCACACACATTCTGACAGCAGGGTACTGTCACACTGCTCACAGGCTTAGCATGCTGACTCGGGCTCACAGGCCTGTGCGCACACACTGACAGCTATTTTGTGGAGATAAAAAGGTGTTTAGACGTTAGCAATGGGGTGTGCCGTACAGTATGTCAGCAGATGTGTGAATGAAAAAGAGATGAAGCCAGGGCGAAGGAGGTGGAAGACAGATATCAAGAGCCAGAGCGTGGACAGAAAGTCAGAAAGAGCTGACTGAGAAAGGTTCACATAAAGTGAGGAAAAAGCAAACACAAAAAGTGAGGGCCTATGGAGA
Organism: Notolabrus celidotus; assembly: GCF_009762535.1. Lineage (NCBI taxonomy): Eukaryota > Metazoa > Chordata > Actinopteri > Labriformes > Labridae > Notolabrus > Notolabrus celidotus. The sequence goes on from NC_048278.1 coordinate 19,494,291, forward strand.
CTAACTGTGTTTCCACTGCAGGAACTTTCCCCAGGGACTATGAACCTTAGGAGGTACTCAGTGAGTTCCCAACCCAGGGACCAAAATCTAGATTAATTTACAGGGATTTTTCTTTAACCCCTAAAAGCTCCCTGCTAAGGGGTTAGTACTCTGTAAAAGAACAGGGACCATGGGTTGGTACGTGCACAGAAAAACAATTCTGATTGCAGAGTACCCGCAGCATTAAGAAGATTCTTCTACATGTCAGCAGACTTACTTGCTTTGTTTTTCATGCATCTTCAATCTTTGGTGCACAACAATGGGCAAGAGCAACTTTTGAATCCCTTGGAAAGTAGCAACCTGGACTAAAAGTTCTTTGTTATTTTGGTGGAAAGAGCTCCTACCTGTTTGCTGTACTTGTTCCCAGTCTGGCAGCCATACTCTGAGCACTGGTCAGATCCAAGGGACATGGCATCGGCATTTCCACTGCCCCCACTACTGCTGCTGCTGGAGCCGGCACTCCCCACACAACCACCACTGCCCACAAAGGTGTTGGAAGGAGGCAGGTCCTGGACCGCTTGGTGCTTCTTTCCCTCTGCTGGTGGTGAGTGAGGCTGTAGATTCACGGCAGGGAGAGGTGAACTGGATTTGTAGTGCCTGGCCAGATCTGGGCTTGACTGATGTCTCCTTCCACCGCTCATCCGTGGGCTGCCGGGGTCACCATCCACAACACAGTAGCGGGCAGCCAGGCGCTCACTCGCACTGCTCAAATCCTCCTCGTCATCATCATTGGCATGGCGTCGTAGCCCATTGACAGTGACAATACCGCTGTAGAGCGATCTGTCTGACTTCCCTCCTCCTACAATAGTACCTCCGCCGCTTCCGTTGCGTTTGTCTCTGCGAGGTTTGCGTCCGCGGTCTGATCCCCTGCCACGGCTGACCTGTGGTTGAGCCCCGGGAGGACTAAAGAAGTCTTCCTCTGGCTCCTTCTTTCCAGCCTCATAGCCATTCTTACCCTGGGCACCACACTGCCGAGCTGTGACTACGAGGAGGATGACCAGGATGACCGCTGCGGCTCCCGCCAGGACACCAATAGCTACACTGAGGCGTTGTTTCCCTAATGCTCGCTCGCTGTCTGGGTCCCCTGCAATGTCCAGTGAGAGTGGAGCCATCAGACTTCTGGCCACCTGGAGTGAGAGTAGAGAAGATGCAGGGGAAAGAGAGAAAAGCAACAAAACAGTGAGAAAAAAGAACAAAGCAGCAGCAGTAAAAGATGACAGTGGGTGTAAGGCACAGAGAAACATCAAACAGCATCTTCAACTTAATTAAACTCATCACTGTGCTTTAGTGGGGGAACTTCTCCATGATTCCCAGACACACAGAGTGTCACTAAATATATAATTGCTTTCTCTTCCCAATAGCAGCATTTCATGTTGCGCCTTTGGTTCTCTACCTGTGCAGTGAAGCAGGAAATTCCTCGGATTTCCTATTTAAAACTGATTAAAGAATAAGAGAAAACTTGTGAGGGATAGTTCATAGAGGGACCGAAGGAGAAACACTCAATAAATGTGCAGAGAAAAGGCAAGAAACATGCTATGACTACACCCCCAGAACTCAAGCACATCTACTGTCTCATCAATGAACAATGTCTCTATTGTAAATGATAGCGTAGGCGTGGATTTGCAAAGGATTTTCTATCACATTTTTTTTGCACGGACAATAGGATGGACAGACAGACAGCAGGCTACTGTAAATATGTGTTCTTTATTGAATAATTTAAGAGACATTTTCTTTCTGCCTGTATGGGGTCTTTAGTTTGATATTCTTTTAGGGATGAAAATTTGATGCAATGCAAATCCCCATAATCAGTTTTGATCCAAGCATGCATTTAACTTCATAATGTTCTGTATTTGGGTTTGAGATAGAAGATATACTAATGACAATGATTTTCCATTATGAACACATGCGCAGGCCTGGGGCTACCCTCTCTCCCTCTCTCTCTCTCTCGCACACACAAACAAACAAACAAACACACACACACGTATTTGCTCTGAGCTTGTACGCTAATAAAAGGATCATTACAAGAAAGTGGGTTATGCTAAAACACAAACACAGTCATTACTTGTTATGGAGCCTTGCTTGATGGGAGACAATGAGGCTGTGGAGTTCTGATCTGCAGAACCTTGCTGGTAATATGGGTCAGGCATATGAATCTGTATCCCTCTAATCAATATGTGTCAAGTATGTCGGGAACATCAGTATGCAAGGTAAAGAGAAAACACCAGAACACACGTACAGACACACACTCTGATGTATGCATGCCGACACAGAGTCTAAGATGTCCATTAAGCAGAGAACTCATTTTGCAGCACTGACACCTCGTCTCAGGGCTCAAACGACAATTCCTTTGGCCTGTCAGTGCTGGAAATTATATACTCATGTAATCCCTGCTGCCTAAAGAAGGGTAGGTAATAAGGCTCGCAAGACTGAACGGGAGATGGGCAGAAAGTGAAGGTGAGAGAGAGAGGAGTTAAATCTGAGCCTCCATGGTTTGTAATAACCAAATAAAATAACTGCAGTAGAACCAAGAGTATTGGCAATACTGCAGAGAGTGTTGCACAGACAACTGCACTGTGTCACTTGCTTATTACATTATCCCAGGAATATTAGGATTACTCATATAGAGCCACATTATTCACTCTCACTTCACGTTGCCCCAAAGCTAAAAAGGGTACCGTGTTATTTTTCATTGTTTCATCACCATCTATCTCTGGGTTAAGTTTCATTGTTTTTGAGAGAGTTGTGTTGGTTCTATTCCATTATTCTGCTTCCACTGCAGTGGGGCCTCTCCGCCAGGCTCCGCTCTCCCCTCAGCCCCCATTGTTCTGCTTTTGCCTGCAGTATTCCCTTCCATTCTCATTCTGCTGGGAATCTCTCTGGCTTAGCGTATCCCCTGCACTGTCTGCTGTATTGTATGTGAAACAGGCACAGAAAGTAGCGATGTGGTGCCATACGTGCATATACTTTGTGACAGTGCAACAGCGAAGTTTGTGCTTTGGCATGTGCGTGCAGGCATACTGTATGTGACAGCAAGGAGCATTGGAAAGTGCAGTTTCAAATGCGTGCACATTAGAAGGAGAGAAATCTCACTGAATGCAAGCTATGTATAGTTGTCAAAGTGCAGGTGTGTATACTGTATACGTGTATAGGTACACACAGAGCAGTAAAGTGTTCAGCAAGGGGAAGTGTTGAAGCCACCTCTAGCGCTGTTTGAGTGCATCCCTCTAACGTTTCCTTAACTCCCAAAGGAATCTTCTATTCTGCTGCATGAGCTTTGTTCCAGCTGAGCTTAACACCGCCATCTATCTGCCCCACTCTCCAAGGATTCTGTTATCTGCATGGCGCTGCAGATGCAGATGCTGGGACCAAGCAAAGGGGGTTCTCACTTGACCACACTATTGACCCAAGCCTAGAAAGTGCCTGGTCTTTGTTTTAGATCAATGCATCCACAGCTAAGCATAGGAACCCAGGGCTGCACTAAACTATTATCTATATTAACAGCAAACTGACTGTAGATATTTTTTTAAAACCTACCACATTTAAAGGAAATAATTTCTGGATCTGGGATGAAACACATCATAAAAAACTTCACTCTGATTCAAAGGGTATTTCAGACTGACAAAACCCCTTGCATCTTCCCAATGACAACTATGTCAATTATTACTACTTCTAGTTCCTCCTTCCTCAAGTTTAAACTCTGCAGCATCATATTCTAGCTAATTACCCAACATGTAGTTCACCCGGTGCTGCTGGATAGAAAGGACTGGAGTCATTTTCTGCCGCGGTGCTGCAGCAGTAGCAGCCGTTTTCCTTCCCTAATTACATCTGGCATCCATCCACCACTCAGTTTGACTTCATTATGAGATGGAGGTATTCTCTCTTCAATGACTTCTACTCAATTACTCCGCCAAGATCCTGCCTACTATCAAACTAAACTATGCATACTGTAATCAAAGATGGCTTTTATAACGGCTGGACATATTACACCCTATTGTTACATTCAATGGCCTTGCTCATTTAGGCACAAAACAGTTAATGTTACCTGTCAACAGCATTGTTCCGCCTCTTACTAAGGCTTTTGTTCAAATCCTCACTCCCTTGACTGTTCAATTTGTACTTTTTATTTTATTCTTAGGTGACAGAGTTACATTCATGACTAATTTATTTTTGTTAAAAATGTGCCATAAAACATAGATTTTCTTGGACTGCAGGTTAGTCAAATTACTCAAGCTGCCATTAAAGGATTTGTATATCTCCAGTTCAAACAGGGCTAGAGCAAGGATACAGATAACTATGGGGGGAAACAAAGCACTCTGTTTATGTAGTTTCTATGCCACTCTCTGGCTATACAGTAACATTGTTTTAAAAAATGAAGACTCAGCTGCAGTTTTTTTAATCTCATGGAAATCTCATACCTTTCCCCCAGGTGGTTTGAACACTTGAAACAGCCAGGAAAGCACAACAAAATGACAACGTACCCAGTTTAGAGAAGTAGAGCAGCACTTGCGGCACGCATCTGCATTGTAAGCTGTCCCTCAAAGATCACAATCAGTTTTTCAGGGTACCAACAAAATGACTGCTTTGTCATATTTTGGCGATTTGTGTGTCTTATCTGCCTGACTGTTCCTTCCTTCTGAAACGCCTTAGAGCTTATTTTGGGGTGAACACCATGTTACATGCAGAGAACTGACAGTTTACAACTTTTTTTCCTCTTAGAAAATATGATGATACATTCTAACTAGAGTTTCGAGTGGGGGTTAAAACCACAAGCTGTGTCAGAGCAAACACTGTAACCACAAGGCAACTGAGCCCATTTAATTATTAGTCAATACAAATTATGATCCCCACACCAGAGACAACGTTTTAGTAATTATTACCTACCAGCGTTTATAGCTTAGTTGAACATTTTTTAAAGCATAATGGGAAGCTTGTTTGATTAATATAACCAGGGCGGAGGAGAGAGAGATTTCCACCAGCAATGGCACAATCTAAATTTGAACTCATGCTGTTGTAGTGATTTCAGTGTCTCGGTAATGTTGGCTTAGTTGCCTCTTCACCTCAGTATGGATCTTTAATGCAATCTAATCTCACTGTGAGGTCCTCAGGTCAAGACGACCACATAGACATATTCATTAAAAGTGGGATGTATTCCTTATTCCCTTTATTCTTCATAAACATTACTCATTTTAACTCGTAGTGGATTCTCATTTAATCTACTGAGTCGGACTACTTTAGCACTGCTCAGGGTGCTCTGCATGTCACAGTCAAAACTTCTAAGCCTTATTAATATTCAGGCCTACAGTGAGGAGACACTGCTAAAGTACAACTTCTACTCAAATGAACATACTTCAACCTAGTCCGAACTGCAAGGCCAAAACTGGGACAGGCCCCCCCTCTCTCTAAAACACTCATCCCTAATGCTCTTTCACTCTCTCTCGCTCTCTCTGTCACTCTCTCTCACATACACACACATGCGCACACACCTAATGCTCTAAGCTCTGAGCTCAATGTACCATAAATGAAGAAGCTCTGCAGTAATAACAGTTATTTTAACCACAGTCATTATAAGAATGTATGCTGGACAAAGAACATCCAAACTACAAAGACTCTGGCATTGCCAGTAGCCTTCAAAAGGGAAATGGGGTTCTCTATCTGGGGCAAATATAGACCTATATGTTTCCTTGGAAATGGGGAGCAAATTGCAACTTTATGCAGACGATAAAAACTGCCAATTTTTTCCTCATTTGATAAAAAAAACAATCTTCTGACCAGTTTAGTTTTAACATCTACTTTCAGTTTGTTTGTAATGTGTTATCAGAATGTCCATTATTTGAATTGATCAAAGGACAGTACCACCATTGCAATTTTGGTGATCATTTCCAACTCCAACCTGTGTAGGGTTGAATGGTCATACAAGCACACCAAAGTAGGACAACATGTATCTTCAAAACCTATAACACAATTACCTGTGCGTCCACCAGAGTGGCATTGGCCAAGCTCTCATTGATGAAGACATGAACCAGAGCAGTGGCACAGAGCGACGGGACCCCACTGTCATTGACCCGGACCACCAGGCGATGCAGACCCCTGTGACGTCGCTCCAAAGGTTCAGCCAGGGTGATCACTCCGTTGGTGTGGCCAATCTCAAACAGTCTGAAGGGGTTTCCCCCAATCAGGGCGTAGTTAAGGTCAGCATTAGGGCCAGTGTCAGAGTCTAAAGCCGTTACTGTCCTGACAATGGTGCGAGCACTGCTGGCAGGTGGAAGAAGGGTGTAGGATTCATTGGCTGGAGATGTGATTGAAGGGGCATTATCGTTTTCATCCGTCACAAACAGCGAGACGGTTGCTGTGGCAGTTTTTCGGGGCTCTCCTCCATCCACAGCTCGGACACGGAAGGTGTAGGTGGAAAGTTTTTCACGGTCAAACGATGCAGAAGAGAAGATAGTTCCTGTGTTGTTTTCAATGGAAAACACCTCCTCTCGCTCTTTCTGTCCGTCTTCCCCTTCCAACTTCTCTTCTGTTTTCTTGTCATCTGCTCCATCCATCTCCACAAATAAACTGAGCTCTGCATTTTCGCCTTCGTCAGCATCAGTCACTGTGACCATGCCAACTGGGCTGTTGGCAAGCAAGTTCTCCTTCACATAGAAAGTAAAGATTTCCTGAACAAACTTTGGTGCGTTGTCGTTGCGGTCAGTCACCTGAACCACAACAGTTGCAGAACCTTGCAGAGAGGGTGTACCCTTGTCCTTGGCAATAACCCGGAGTTCATACCTCTCTCGCTGCTCGCGATCCAGAACCCCAGTGGCACGAATATCTCCATTATCCGCGTCTATGTAAAACGGTCCATTAGGAGCTGAGTCCAGGGAGTATGCTATCTCTGCATTCTTGCCACTGTCAGCATCTGTGGCGACCACAGTGACGACCCGTTCACCTGGTGAGTTGTTCTCAGCAAAGTGGACCTCCACGACACTCTGGGCGAAGGTTGGAGCATGGTCATTGATGTCTACTACTCGCACCATCAGTGAACTGTTGCTGGATAGACTGGGGCTGCCAGAATCTACAGCCACAATGGTGACACTGTACTCTTTGGTGACCTCATAGTCGAGCAAGGCAGAGGTATGCAAGAAGTATTTTTTCTTGTTCCTGTGAAAATAAGGAAAAAATACATTTCATGAAGGTATCTGCTCATCCACACAAAAATAATACAGGTCCTTTCTCAGAAGTAGTATAGCTGCTCTTTTGTTGTAAACATCCTGACTTATCAGCTTTTGCCTGTAGTCATTGTGTTGAGAACTTGAATGTTTATTTTCAGCAACAAAAGGCAGAAAGTAGAGAAACATTCCCTTCATAAATTCACACCTTGTGTTTTCTTGCCAACATACAACCCAATGGCATACAGTGATTTGGAGGAAAATCCTGATTACACCTGCACTTATGTGTCTTTTTTGTGATTTGATCACAACTGGCCAGATCAAAGAAGCATTGTGAATGCAACCAACACAAGTTAAGGTCACACTTTGATGTGTTCTAGAGCGAAAATTCTGAGGTGGTCTAGGCTGCATTTGTCTAGTTTATTTATTCATTTATTTTTTGGCCTGTGTGTTTTTGTCCTTGGCAAATTGAGGGACTGCCTACTCAACTGACGTCATCTGCAAGAGCAGAGGTTGGTAGTCAATCAAGCACCAACTGTGTCATACTGAAGTATAAAACAATAACAACTTTAACAACTGACATTACAGATTATTGTGAAAGGACACCCAAGATGCACGTTAGTGTCTGGAGTATCAGGGCCAAAGAAAATCAGCAAAATGCTTACAGTGACAAGCTGGCACCAGAGAATGATCACAGTTTTTGCTTGAAAAATTACTAATACCCTTGTGAAAATGGCTGAAAAATAATTGTATGTCAATTAACTATGGTTAAAACAGTTAATTATTCCAGCTCTAACGTGCTTTGCCCTGTGGTGCACACAAGACTTTAACAAAGTCCCCTGCAGAACTGCAGTAAACTGCACAGAGACAACAACACTGGAGAAATTGACTGATTTTTTTAATTAAATGAACTAATCGTTTCGCTGAAGACCTGATGATCATTACTTTGACTAAGAATTTTCTTTAGTCAAGCACAGCCTAACAGTCAATATAATAAACAACCCCATTGTACAGGCTTCATATAGTAGGAGCACAGTGGCCTTCTCTATTCCTCTCTCTTTCCCTTCAGTCAATAGCTTCAAGAAATATCTTTACTCTCTCCTGAGAGCATTGACATTTGGAGCCTTTGCTGCCGGACTAATATTACTGAAAAGTCTAAAGTCCTTGAATGTTATCAACATTACGTTTAGAGTTTATAGATTATTTGATATTCTAACTACTGTGTAGCCTTTGTGAATGACTGACAGTAAAAAAACCAAGCCTAAATGAAATCTGTCTTCAACGAAACTCCTTTACTCTCTCTGGGGAATATGAATTGAAGAGAAACACCTCCTGAAGCTGTAGTGTGGGTGAACCTCATAGAAACTGCGCGCTGTAGTTGAGCTCTGAAAGCTTTTTTGATAAATACAGTATCTGGCCTTAATGATAAAACGTCTTTGTCTTAAAGTGTTGTTTAGTTTATAATCTGGAAACACTAAGTATAGTATGAAGATATTTTCTGAATAACTTCAGAAAATAGAGGACTGTATAGTAGATCATTAGAAAAGCAGATTACTAAATGACATGTTAATTAACATGTGTCTTATAATTATGGTAATTTTCTAAATGAATTACAACCAGTTATAAATGAATTGTTCCATGTAATTTTAAAACAGGTGCTTCATTATACATGTTCTAATTCTATCTGCCTATTATGCACATAAATTGAACATGACCCCCCCTTAGGTAAAGTGGTGCATACACTGAGCTATCATTGAAATGCATCATTACTTTATGGCTACCTTGCCAATACTGTGTCTCTTCAAGAAAAGTTGTGCATCATCCCACTCATGGGATGATGTTAGAAATTGGTTGGTAGAGGAAACAATGTTTCGACCTCTACGCAACTTACAATGTGTCATAAAGGGCTTTATTTATAGTTATCCAGGAACCCTTTCATCTACACTTCTCAGTTCCTTTCTTGGTAATGACTGATGTTTCCTTTGACTCAAGGTGAGGGGTATGCATGTGGTTTGGCTTACCTGTCAAAGGCTTCATCTGCTGGTAGTGGCGGGAGAGCTGTTTCACCAGCTGGCTTCAATGTGAATGGGACGTCTCCTACAACTGTACACGTCACAGCCCCGTTCTCTCCCTGGTCTCGGTCTGACACCTGCACCAGAGCTACAGGCGTGTCCACCAGAACATTCTCAGGTACCAGTGCTGCTCCATCTCGGACAGGGATCCGTCCAATCTTTCTAATCTCTACCACTGGGACATTGTCATTTTCATCCCGGACGGCCAAAATTACAGTGGTGCGGTCAGTGCGGGGAGGCTGACCTCGGTCTCTGGCTGTTACTGTGAACCTCAACTGTGCCACTTCTTCCCTGTCTATCCTGTGAAGAACACTCAGCCAACCAGTTGCCTCATCTAGCCGCAAAAGTCGCCTGACTGATTCAGTTGCAGCTCCAAAGACGTACTCCACCTGCCCATTGACTCCAATATCACGGTCTGAAGCTCGAACCTGAAGGACAGGTGTACCTGGGGGTGCATTTTCTGCCATTTCTGCCTCATACGTTGACCTCTCGAACTGTGGGCTGTTATCATTAACATCAGTGATTGAAACACGGAGCAGGGCTTGGGAGGAACGTGGTGGGTTTCCTCCATCTCGAACCCTGAGGACAAGCTCATACGAGTCCTTTTGCTCTCGATCCAATGTGCCCTTGACAATGAGCTGTGGTTGCTTTTCACCATCTGGTATATCTGCCACTTGTAGTTCAAACACAGTGCTTCTAGCTCCTCCTCCACTATCTCCACTTCTACCCCTCCGGTCCCCAAGGCCATCCACTCTGGTAATGGGGTTTCCTCCTGCTGAGCGTCTTGTTGAACTTGACCCAGCTGCACCATCTTGGATCAACTCATAGCGGTCTATGCCATTTCGCCCAAAATCCCTGTCTGTAGCTGTGGGCAGCAGGTAGAGGGTTCCTATTGGGCGATTCTCCTCAACTGACAGCTGGAGCACAGGTGAGGGGAAGGAAGGTGTGTTGTCATTGATGTCTGTTATGACTACACGGCCTTCAAACAGGTCTACCCAGCTCTGCAGCGGTCCTATCACTGACACCTCAAAGTCCAAGAAGCACTCATTTTCATCAAATATCATCTGACACTGTGGGAGCTTCTCTCGGTCGATGCGCCGTGGCCCTGTTGTCAGCTCACCAGTCACATTGTCAATCTTGAAGAACTCTGAGCCGCTCTCCAGGGCGAAGGTGACATCCCCACTTCCTGTACCCGCTGTGAGGCCCAGGTCGGCTGCAACATTTCCGATCTTGACGTCAGGTGGGCCCTCCTCCGCCACCCGGTACCGAAGAGCTGAGTCGGCACCCGGTAGCTGAGTCAGCAGCTGCAGCACTAAGACCACGAGGCTGAGAGCCTGCGCCGCGGAGGAGTGCACTGCACCAAGCCTCTGCATGGCTTCCTTCTTCCTCACGCCTCTCTCCTCCAAGCTGTATCTGCCTCCGAGCTGCGGCTCGTCTTTTCTTTTTATTGCTGTTTTGTGGTCTGTTGTACCTCGCAGCGTGGGTGTTTGATTTATCCTTCCTTGCCTTCTTCCCCCTATCGCTCTCTGCGGGCTGCCGCCAGAGGTCCGGAGAAAAGCTTCCGCACTCTTTCTGTACTTCGCTTCAGCGGTGTAGGCTCCTTTCTTTTATTCTCCTCCTTTAGTCAATAGTGCTTGTTCAGTTCAACTTCTATAATAACAATGTCGCTTTCTGTGGGCTGTTGAGGCCACCTAGGTATAAAAAAATCCATCATGCAGCTAAAAAAAAAAGAAACTAATTAATCAGGCTTTGATTAATCCACTTCACTCTTCCTCACTCCTTTCTTTCCCGAGCTATCCCGTATAGTCACACGAGGACGCTTATCAGTTCATAATGCCATTTGTAAGTTCTTTTTATTCCAGTCACATTTGGGACACCGGCTTTTCTGGCGTTTTCACAGTTAGAAACTGCAATGCAGCACAGCACAAAAGAGAGAGGGAGAAGGGAAAAAACACAACACGGCTCTCCGGACGGCGAGAAAAAATAACTCACATCCCCAAAAGAGGATTTAAAAAATCAGTTTGTTAAAAGTCTTTGGGGTGCTGTGACTGGATCTCTTCTTACCTTCTGATCCAGATGCCTTTTCCTCTTATTTTCCCCGCAGTGGAAGAAACGTGCCAAGCCGTCGGATTCCTTCACGTAAGTTATGAGGAGACAAGAGTGCTTTTGAGAGCGAGTTTCTCTGGTTTCTCCTCTCACACTACAGAAAATATGAGCCTCTCTTGATGGGCTAAAAGGGAGATCCCAACTGCATCATCAGTTTAGCGTAATCCTGTGCAGCCTGTGTCCGGGATGGATGGACTGAGTGTAGATGCGTCTTTTTTCCAAGAGTCCCGCATTCTCTCTCACTCTCTCCTCCACATGCGCCTCCTCCTCCTCTGGCTTTTTTTCCCTCTCACCTGCACTGCTTGGGACTGCTGCTGCTGCCGGTCTCGAGCGATGCTGCAGTCTCTCTCTCTCTCTCTCTCTCTCTCTCTCTCTCTCTCTCTCTCTCTCTCTCTCTCTCTCTCTCGCTACTGCAACATTTTCCCCGGCCGCGTAACTCGATCGCTGAGCTGTAACGGGAGAGGCAGCAGAGGCGGTGTTAGGTCGCTGTACTCTGCGTGCGCGCTTGAGTGTGTGTGTCTGTGTGCGTGTGTCGGTTGCCAGAGACAGACCTCACCTCCTCCTGTCATATAGGAAGATTAAATGGCTTGGTGTCCCGTTTGCTGACAGCTCATGGGGGGGGGGGGGGGATATCTTTATTCACACATTCATATCATACAAAGGACAAAGAAAGAGAGAGTGATCCGGCTTTCATGCAAGTCAGCCCCTGTGCTCTGTCACATTTCTGCTAGTGCAGCTTTTTTTGGCGGGGCAAGTGTGGAAGGCTTCATTCATTCTTTTCTGAACGAGGCAGAAATTGTCACATACTCTCTCATAGCCTAATAGGAAATTGCTGTGATAGTCATTCATAGTAATTCATACTGTAGACAAGAACTGCCTAATGTTCCATCCTAATGGCTCCTTTGTACTTCACTGCACTGCCACCAACATTTTGAGGAGCTTATGATTAAATAATAGAAAAAGTAATTAGGCCTTTAAATGCACCAAAGTCAGGTATTTATTATTCTATATTTATGTATTTTACAGCCCAAAGAGCCATGCTTTCTGTTGTTTCTTTGTCAGCAGTATATCCTCCTCAAACACACACGAACACACGCGCAGTGCTGAAAGGATGTTGTCTCTCGGCGGACCGACCTGCTCTGAGAGAAGCGCATTGCAGCAGCGGTCTGCTGCTGCTATTGAACACTACCGGCGCTTCCAGGCTGCCGCTCTGCTCAAACCCCCGCTGCATTTCTAATTTCAAAGCCAGTCCGACCGTTTGTCGGACCAACTGTGCTCTCCCCTCAGCCTGGCAAGAAAGGAGGGAGTTCCCCCAACATAATGTTATTGAGCGAGGGAGAGTTCTGTGCAGCAGCTATTAGTGAACACTTTATAGCTGGCAGAGAGTAAACAAAGACTGGCAAACTGCAGAGAGGGATCATATTTCTCATTTCCTCTCACTCTCTTTTATTTCCATCATGACTTTTCCTCTCCCACTCCTCTCCTATCTCTCACTCTCTTTGCTGCACCAGCAAACTTGCTTGTGCGCGTGAGCTTGTGGGCCTATGTGCTTAGCATTCCGAAGGTATCATCACGCGCCCGCTACGAGCGCACCCACGCCCTCTGTCGTTCGACCTACGCGAGCTTTTTCCCCTCTATAAAAATCAGTCGCGGGATTCGCCCTGTGGCTTGTTCATGCGCGCAGTGACATGCATGTGAGATGAAGAAAAGAGAAGAAAAAGTGAGAAGAGAAGAAAGCCTAAGTTTTAAGAGAAAAATAAGATGTATTTGGATGACTGTGTGTGTGTGTGTGTGTGTGTGTGTGTGTGTGTCTGTGTGTGTGTGCGCACGCGCGTGCGTGCGTCCGTGTGTGTTGTCTGGGTCAGGTCAGTTCAGTTTTAGTTCAGTTGTTCAGTTGAAATTTAAGTCATATTTGACCTAATGAAAAAACATCTTATAAAATCTGTTGGCCAGAGCATGCGGATATATCCAACCCATTAAGATATAATTGAGTATGAATCCTCTTTCATCAGCAAATGAACAGCAGTTTCAATTTGCATATTGAATGAAATTGGGAGTGTGTGTGTGTGTTTGTGTGTTTGTGTGTGTGTGTGTGTGTGTGTCTGTGTATGTGTGTGTGCTTCTTTGCACATATTATGTGTGTTGTTGCTGAAAGCAGGCTTTCCTTTGGAAAAACAAAACCTGGGTTGACATCCATTCTAGCCTCAAGGCCTAATCTACTGTTTGTAGATTTGCCATCACCAAAGAGGATCACAGTGTCACCATATTGTCTGCATGGATAATTGTAAAGCAAATGAAGACAATCTTAACAAAAGTATTTTCTATTCAATGTAAATCCAATGGATTGAGGTTTGCCAGATTTCTATATGAGTTGGGGCTCTTTCCACAGGCTCTTTAAATAACCAGGTCTGTAGATATGTTTATTCAGCCATCCCCTGACTTTGTACCCTTTTTGTTGGAATGTTCTACAGCAAACATAAAAGTAAGGTTAGCTTTGACAAGCCCTTTGTGTAGTAGCTTCTGCCAATTTGAGTAGCCTACTCTAAAGCTGATAACTGAAAGAAAACAGCTCCTCTATTTTTCAGCCATTTATCCAATATTGATTATGTTGCCATAAGTTCATTGGATGAATCCAAACATGTAATATTTTAAGTTTGACTTTAAGGACAAGACATGTTTCGATATGTTGACATTGTCAATCAGTTCATGCCCAACATTGCCATTGCCTCTCTCTCTTATTGACTTGCCCTGTCTGTGGCACTCTGCTGCAAGCCTTGTGTTTCTTACTGTACGTGTAAATCCTTGAAAACAAATCACAAGTTCTATAGTTTCATGTGGAAAAAACATAGGCAGGATAATTTCCTCTTTAATAAATACTTCCTAAATAAATAATCCAAATTTTCCACAAGTAAGGGGGGGGTGCTTGTGAGCAGTGGGTCTGTCAATCAATGCTACCATAGGCTGAGCTCTAGCTGGCAGGCTGGCAATAACAGATGGTACTAGAAAGAGCTACACATTTACAAAGGAGGGTAACCACATTTCCATATGAATAATTAAAAGCACATGGTTAACATTACTAAAGGGTCAGAGTTTGTTTAGGGTTAAACATGAAACTACTGAGTCAGGATTAAAAATATTGTTTGACTAAATTACTTCCACCACTCAAGATGCAAAGGTAGAATTACAGATTTAGTTCAGTTAATATATGAAGTCCCTATCTTTCATGTGAAGTTGTATTATTCATATATCATTTGCTGAGCCAGTGTGCATTTATCAGGGGTTAAAGAATGATTGACATAAACTTGGAATTCATCTGAGTATTTACATCAGCGTGACTTTAGGACCTACTCAAAATAGATTACAGCATCAGTGTTTGTCATCCTTATTAGACACACAACACAGTGCAATAGTGTGGCTCCCTGATCTGTTTTTAATAGGTCTGGAACAACAGTAGGGATCCATGCCTCATATAGTATATAATAAACAGTGGATTGATAGAGACATAGTATGGTGGGGGTTGAGTGAAAGCCTGCTTTTTTAAAATACTTCATTTTGATTACACCCTGTGTTATTTTTTGATTGATTCCACCCATAATTCAATACCCCGCCCAAGGTCAGAAGAAACTCAGCCAGCTCTTACTAAGTTCACTCACCTAAAGATATTACAACATATGTTGCAATGCTTCTTTAACAACCTCTTCAGAATTTGGCCTTCCATCACTGTCACATTTTCCAACCAAATTGCTGCATAAATAGGCTCCTGTTGCTAATTCCTCATGGATTGATGTCCGTGTCTGTTTTGAAGTAGCCTCACACATCAGTTTGGCTCTTAGATTTGAGCAACAATCTGCTGAGCACTAATTGTCGTGTACTTGTGGCACATTTGGTTGTTATAGTGGTAACAGTAATGATAAAACCTCTCATTAGATGCAACTGCATTAGTCCTATCCACGGACAACTCTGCATCAAAGGCGTTAATGACTACAAGCTTGTCACCGTGACCTCAGTGGTTATAACACCCTTCCACATTCTTGTGTGAATCACATAACAGACCACCTCTTGGACCCTCTGTATTTCACCTCCTACGCAGACCAGCAGATACAAGCCCAGGGATATGTGGAAGGATCCTGCCTGGTGCTGGACTTTAGCTCAGTGTTCACTGCTTTGATCCATGAACCGCCTCACACTAAGCTCTCCTGACTCACCAGGCCTCCCTCCACCTGTCATGGGATCAGCAGCTTACAGAAAAGGTAGGAGAAAGCAAATGAGGCTGGCAAAAGCCAAATCCAATATCCTGATGTTCAGTGCTGCTGGACACCGCACGCGCTCTTCCACTGCTTGTCACACAAATGACTGTGTGCCCCTTCAAGGAATGCTTTGCTAACCTTCTTAAGTTTGTAAGTAAAGCTTAATAGCCTCATCTGAGCTACTGTGGGAAGTCTGCAGTCCAAGGGTAAGTTAAATTGTTTCGACAACCCCACACTAAGAGCAACATATGCTCACAAGAGTGGAGCTGAGGGTCGACTAAAGAATGAGTGCCTCCTTAAAAGCAGAGCAGACTTTTCGACAGGGGTGGCCAAACTGGGGCACAGACTTTTGCAGGGGTGGCATGAAGTATGTCTGCACACATTCATTTAAAGCATTTATTTCCCCCTTTCCCCTACAAACCAGCAGAAGTTATATTCAAAACATTAATTAATTGGGAGCAGAGATGCCAGCCTTTTACTGTTATTTTACAGGACCTTTACTGTAATCCATTTTAACAGTATAATACTGTAAATTAAATTATGGTAAATTGCTAGAAATTCACAGTGGGTTTTTGTCATTAACAGTATGAACTGTTTATATTTACAGTTATTTAGAAAGTCAACTTCTTTCCATCAATCCTAATACAGAAACAAGGAGAGAATAAATATTTCATTAGTTATAACAAGAACCAAGAGATGTAATGAGGTGCAGTCTTTAGTTCAGATATTTTCTACTTAACTGATTGTAACTTGACATTCTATTTTATTACCAAAACATTTATTAAAAGAAAAGAAAAGAAAGAAAACAGGTTATCTGCAAGCAAACAAGGGTATCTGTCTGAGACAGGACTATGCAAGTCCAAATACAGCTGTACAGTAAAATAATTCACATCTCAGAAATTTGACTTTTAAACTGTAAACTAAAATACATACCATGCAAAATGACCTGGAGACAAACTGGTGCAGTGAACATTGCCAATGTTCCTTTCACTTTTCAGTTAAATTGTCAGCTCTGAAACATCTCAACTAAATTTGATTTAAAGAAATGCTCATAACTTCATGTCCTGATGTTAAATTATCTGGCTTTTTGGGGGATTCTTTACATTTTCATTTTCAGTTTCTATACATTTCTTCACTGTGATACGGCGAATAACCAAACTTGTTGTTAGCTAGCTAACATGATCCAAGCTCATTAGGCTCTGCTTGGTTAGCTACACAGTATGCTAGCAGCCCAACCTTATGAAATATTATCTTAAATGTAAGAGGTTCAATATGTTGACAACAAAATCAATGCTGAACAGTCATATGGTAAGGGAGATAAAAGCACTTAACCTTGTTGGTTAATTTCTGCACAAACTATTCACATGAGGTAGACTACAGACGCTCTTCTTTCCAAAGTCACACGTGAGAACCAGTCTGTCTTTTCTTTTTTCTTTTTTCTATATACTGTATATGCTTTGAGTGCATGAACACAGTAAATACTAACATATTGTTTATTGTGGAATAGCTTTACTGCACATGCATCTGTTCAAAGTGGCAACCTCCGGTCTAAAATATGAGTCCAATGTGGAAGTGCTAAAAGCTGCAGTTCATTGAGGATCCGCTTGAGGCTGGCTCCGGAAGTACCGGAAACCACATACACACACATTTTAAAAAAGACAATCTTTACAGCAGAAATAAACATGTTTACAGCCTGGTACAAAAGACGAGTGTAGTCTGGATAGTTCATGTCTAGATTGGCACACACTGTACCAGCAACAGCAGCAATATGGCTGCCGCCGCTGATTGGCCTCAAAACAGCGCTTCAGAAACAGATGGGTGACGTCACAGATATTACGTCCATATTTTATACAGTCTATGATCTGTACAGACCATTTGATGGCACCACTTTATAATCCTCCACAATATGCTGTATGAATACACACAAAGAGAAGCACTGAATAGACAGGAGGCTCATGGCCTTTACTATGACAGTACTTTCAAACTGGTCCCCCAGTTGCTAGTGTGCTCTTTTTTATGGTGAACAATAGAGGCAACATCAAGGTTGGTGAAGCTAAATGACTCAATAAGCTGGTCAAGGACATCAGTGCTGTTGAAGGCCTGAGTCCAGATTGTTTGGAGGTTTACCCTCATGGTAGGAATAGCTCCAAGAATAAAACAAGCCTTCATGACCCCTGTTATGTCTATCATGGTCATAGAAGCAACAAAGCACTCCGTGAACTCAGTTTCCTCTCTATGCTAAAACGTTTAGCTAATAATAATTCCTCCATTGAACTAATTCTTTAGCACATAATTTTACCGAAGTCCACATGTGTGAATACCTGAAATTCCAAATTGTAGCATACATTTGAATGTTTGTGAGTTAGAAATCTCTGCATAGTTGTCAAAATAAGGTAAACACATAATTTAACTAGATTGTGGCAGGACTTAATCACACCAGCAGACACTGCTGCAGAGGTGGGCTGTGTAGGGTGGTATGCCAATTAGCAGCTTTTGTCGGCTAGATGAGGCCTGCTAATCAGCAGTTTGATGCCTTTTGAAAGAGACATGAAACGTCTACTGTAACAGAGCTCAAAAGGGGGCCAAATCATTTGAGCTCTAACTGCAGCAGTATCAGTCAAACAATGTTAAAATATTTAACAGGTCCAGGGGAAGAGTCTCCAAAACAGGGCAGGATATGCCAACACAGACAAACTGCAGTGACAAAGAGGAACAGCAGTCAGAGTCTGAAACAAACCAACAGGGATATGACACAAATAAAGAATGTGATTCTTGGAAGATTTTCCAATGAGCTAAAAGAGGATCACAATAAATCAAATTGAGGGTTGACAAATATGGCTAATTGTCCTGCAGTCTAATATTCCCAGCAGTGACAGTACTTCATAACCTTGTTAAAATCTATGTCTCTATGATGTTGTCTATATTTGTATACACTGCGTATGTTAAACATTGCTTGAGTGTAACTGATTCATTGAGACATTGCATTATACACTAAATACTACAACAATATAAGGGAAAGAAGGGCACTTCAATGTACACCCAACAAAATGCCTCTAACATGCTAAAAATACAACATTTAAGCACGTCAAAGGATTATTTAATGGGTGCTGTCGATGTGGGCGCCCCATGTGCATGGGCTGTAGTCCTAATCACATAGGTTGCAGGTTCGACTCCCTGCCTCGACCATTTGCTGCGTGACTTTTACTGTTCTCTGCTCCCCACATTTTTTGTCTCTCTTCAGCACTCCTATCAAATATAGGCAAAAATGCCCCAAAAATATAACTTTGAAGGATTATTTAACACCGCAACATCTAATGTAGAAGGAAAGGAGAGCCTATTGGGCAGTCTTTTCAAGTTAAATACTCTGGTATTTACAGCTTCTTGATAAAATCACAAGCAAAGAGCATCATTTGACCTAACAGAGATAAAAAAAAACAAAAACAAAAAAAAAAAAAAACAGGCCTTGCATACTGTAGCTTAGCAGCAACTTCTGAAGTTTGACTTTCAGGATCCCAAAGTTTTCAAATTCATCTAAGTTACAATTTTTGCTCCACTTTTCACTTCTTCAAGGTTCAGTTCTTGGGTGTGTATGCTTAAAAAAAAAGGAAATACTGAGTTCATCCCACCAAGTAGCAGCAGCTTATACGCATTTTTCTGTTGTTTGTAAGCACATAAAATTGACAAGAAGGCAAGTTAACCCAATACAAAGTGAATGAAGAGCTGTGAATTGTTTTTGCCTCCGGTGTGGATGAGAATTAATTGAGCTCTGTCCAGCTATCTTAACTCTTTTCTCTTGTTCAGCTTCAACATTAACTTTACCCCAAGGGATCAGCCTTGGCTTTATATGGTATCATATCCTGCTATTTTTTCAAATGTATTATGTTCTGTTTTTCTACCCTCTTCTATCAATTAAGACTGAACTACATCTTGTACTCTTGAGTCCACTTTGTATTTGTTGTTGTGTACTAAACGCTGACAAGCTCTTATGCAAATGTCCCAACATGCCCCTTGATATTATAGGCTTGTTATGTTTATATAACATCATACTGGCCTCACATTGCACTCTGGTGTTTACATTCGGTGCTATTTCTGATTGGCAAGCATGAGGCAGCATCAAGTTCCTAGGTTACTGATATGGTTGGGGAGAAAGAACAGAAAAAGAGAGAGATGCTGGGGCGTGTGTTTGGTACTCCCTGTCTTGCCTCCACTGTCAAAACTCTGGTGCTGCATATTATATATATATATTATATATATTATATATATAGTACAGCTTTAAGAGTTGTGACTACGATGATATGTTGTTGCTGTTATCTCAAGTGTGAATGTGTCTTCGGCCTAAATTTTTGTGTTGGGTCACAGCTAAGATAATGGTCCAGTGCATGGGGATGTTTAGGCTGAACAACTTTCAAAGCTTTCAAAGTCCCCCCCCCCCCTTTTTTTTTTTCCACATCTGCAGGGGATCACAGACCATTACCATATTTATTTTTCAAAATGTTCTTCTTGTGTTTTCTTTCCTCAAATGCATACATACAGGTATTAATATAACTGAATTTCAATTTGTTTGTGTATGCTTCCTATGTAGGTAATATGTCATTCATGTTGTTTGTGGTTTCTTTTGGTTTTTGTTTCTCTGTTCACACGTGAGATTAGCCCTGAGATGTTGAAACCTCTGGACATAGTCAGGTTTTTTGCTGACAAGCCTCTCCAATGTCACATGAAGGTCTGGAATACTGCCTGTGGAGTGGCAGACTGGGGTGGTGGTTCCCATTTTTTGAAAAAGGGGACTGTAGAGTGTGCTCCAACTACCGCTACCTGGGATAAGCTTATTCTAGGGTGCTACAAAGGAGGCTATGACCAATCGTCAAACCTCAGATACACAAGAAACAACAGTTTGGGGGCCTCAGAGTTCCATCTCTGCTTTTTGCAGATGCTGTGGTTCTATTGGCTTCTTCAGGCTTGGACCTCTTGCAGGCTTTGGGACGGTTTGCAGCTTAGTGTGGCAGGGTTGAGAGTCAGTACCTTTAAGTCAAGGCCATGGTTCTCTGCCAGAAAGTGATGGATTACTCTTGGGAGTAGGGCTGTTGCAGTAACCGATAATGGTGATAACCATCTTTTAAAAAAAATGAAATGTTGATATGGTGCTGAAAAAGACCACACAGTAACACTGTGTAACTAATCATAGGTTTATAGTAGGAAGCAGCAGGGGTTCTTTGAGTTGCAGCTATGTCGCTGTAACCTACATGAAATATAGGGCTGGAAGTGTGGTTGTATATTTTTCCCAGGCAGAGGCACATAACGTATCCTGTAGGAATTAAGGTAGATGATACTCCATGTGTCTAATGCATCACTTCCTTTCCTCAACTCCAGTGAGTTGAAACACTTATGTTTTTTAGCTGGCCTGTTTTAACTGCTATCTGAAGAGAGGATGATGGATACCACTTGTTTAAGTATTGCAGTATTGTTTAGGTATTTTCTTTAACTTTTGTGTTTGTTTTATGATAGTAAAAAGATTGCTGATGCTAACGGAGAATTACTAGCTATAGCTATTGTGTTGTGTGTGCTAACTGCTAATTTACACTAATCGCTAAGCTAAATCCTAGCTCTGCTTAGTAAATTTGTGTTAAAATAGTGAAATTTGAATGACGGATTGTGCTGCATGTATCATTACTAAAGCCATTCTAGTTAAGTGTAGCTAACAAACAAATAATTTTAGTACAACTGCACAGTCATGAAACAGATTTTGGTTGTTAAAATGTGTAGTATTTTTTTATAAGTCGGTTCTTGATTTAAAGGTGCAATATGTTAAAACATTTTTAAAACATTAAGTAAAGAGGTTGATATTTAATTGTTCAAGTTGAAATACCAACTGTGTATTTGCGAAACAAGAAAGAAGTGAATGAGATCATGTAAGAACTAGAATGAACACATTGACTTATCCTGCACTATTTGCATATGTTGTTTTGGTGTGGTTCTATTGAAAGTCGATAGAATCTGAAGGATTCGGTGAGGGTGAGCCTAACCCAGACTATGGATGGTTGGGGTAGCAGTGTGGCCAGTCGTAGGACCTGCCATGCTGGACATCACTTATCATTTTGAACACAAAGCCACCACTAAACTAAAACTAAACTGTTGGGTCACAACTTGGATTAAATAGTTTCAAGTGAGGATTTCATCATTATTGGACTTATTTGTGGAGTTTTGTCGTGTTTTATCATATTGTATCGTATTGTGTCGTATCCTCTTGTGTCATATGGTAATGTTGTGAACACAGTAAAAGAGTTTCAGTATATGTGGAAAAGTCTGAACTATTGGCTATTGGAAATATGTGAGTAATTCAAAAATGGAAGTATTTGAGTTTTGAAAATTCAAAAATAACAATATCAATAAAAACAAAAATAGTAATAATGCTTAAGACTAGCAAGGCAAGCAACAGTACACAACAGATTAAGTGTATGCAAGTCTAAATAAATGGGGTTAAAGATGCTTTTGAAAAGAGTCAAGTGTGTCCACTTATCCTAAACCCAATGGCAGATTGTTCCAGAGTGTTGGACCGACTACTGCAAATGCACATTCTCCTCTGGTCTTAAGCCTGGCGTGTGTAGATACAGTGACGTAATCTTAATTAGATATGTACAGTATTTTATATATTTCATGTGGGAAAAAAGCGTCTTGATTTGTGTTGCACATATTTGATAAACAAAAAATGAAAACCCATGTAACATATCAAAAACAATATGAGAGAGCAAAGCCAGAGATGAAATCTAAAGTGTCTCTGACCCAAGTGAATGTTTATGCGGAGCTTTCCTTTAGGATTTATTGGCAGGAACGAGTACCTGCACACTCTCCAATAATCCCCTGAGGGATTCTGCAGGTCAGTTGGGAAATGCAGTGCCTCTTGTTTGGTCTGGTGTATCTGCCAAAGTTCTCATCACTGCCAACTCCACCTTGTATCTTGTAAGGTAACAGATAAATGTTGAGTGGCATGACACCAAAACCTGTTTCAAAGATAGAGTCATGTTTGTACCTCAACTTAAGTTGGGAATTGAAGTGCCCTTTAGGCGAAGAATTTTGTGAGACCCTGTCAAATGAATTTTTAAAACCCTATGAGGGAGGTTTTTTTTGGCTGTTAATATTACACTGCAAACATCTACAAACAAGATTGGTGTCTCCTGCAGAGTCTGTCAAAGAAGTTCATCTGACAAAGAGAGATTACTAAATGTCTTTAAAAACCTAGCTATCACATCACCATTATCAACTGAGATAACAGCAAAACAAAGATGAAAACAAACAAAATAAATGACACTTTCTGTGAGTGGATTAATGTATGAATTATATTGGCAAAAACTGTTTACTTCATGGCACTTTAATTACTAAATGCAGAATAATACTTTCCCTGAAGCCTGAATTGATTCTGATTGGAGAACGGGTCCAACTCTTGCCTGCAACACCAACTCTCAGTGGTCACGGGACAGCTAATGAGATTAATGGGAGGATTAACCTAAATATTTCTCTAGTTTTTAAAACCTGCAATTACTGATTTTTTTGGCCACTTCTGTGCTTTGGGAACAAGCTCTGAACACAGCCGTCACACATTATTTCCCTTTTCAATGATACAATTACAAACTAGTTCATAAACAGAAGCTATTTTATGCAGAGATTAAACTGTAAACTGTTGAAACCATGTTAGGTTCCCCAGCTTTGTTTTTTAACTAAAATACACTGGCAATTTGCTGCCCAAGTGGGTTCTGTTGCTGCTTCAGCTGCCTACTAAATGACCCCCAACCCCCAAGCTGTCTTTGTGAACCATTTATGCAACACAGCGAGGTCCAACAACAGCTCTTAGCAGGCTGTGTAAAAGGGGCTACTTAAAGCCTTTTTTACTCCTACATCATTGAAGAAACTATAGTTCTGATTCCTATGGTCCACCTGAGGCCAACAAGGAAACCTCATTAAAGCCTATTTCAAAGTGCCCTTTTTGAAAGGGGGGTGGGGGGAGTTAGTCACAAATTATAAGTCATATATTAATGCTAAGAATTATGCATGATTTGGGCGCAGCTGATTTTAATGACTTGTGGATATATTGTAGCTGTTTGCCAGGCTATTGCCTCTTTTTGGTACGTAACCAGTGTTGGTTCATCTGTTAATATACAATGATGCATCTATAGTGGCCAACACAAAGAAGTTTATTTCTTTACAGATGGATAGAAACTAGATAGAAACTACCTGTACTCATGGCTTGGGGCTAACTTTGACTGTTTTTCACCCTCCAGGATGATAAAGATGATAACAGTATTTCATGTTGGACTGATAAAATCAATCTGACTGTATGTAATGTATAGCCATATTTTACAAGAATAACATTACTCAGAATCAGTCAATGTTCATACTGGATAAACTGGTTCTCATCAATTGTACAAAGTCATGAGACAATCAGAACAGGGTACTGAATTGGAGGGAACCACTTGTTTGCTAGTGAGCAGCTTGTTAGCTAACCTAGCACACTGTCGTGATCTCTCTGAAATCCATCGCAAAAGTTAAAATATTTTAACATACCCAAGGCAAATTCTGCACAAATATTTTATGAAGGGGAGGGGTTTTACACGCACATTGAATATCACAAAGATGCATAACATGAAATGGGCTTCCGGTTGAGCCACCTCTGTACATAAGTGGAGGCATGTGGCCTCAGCAATATCTCCCTGATGGTTTCTAGATAAGCTGGAATTTAGTTGGTGTCAACATTTCAAATAAGGCGACTGCCATCATCCTGCTTAATATCCTGCTTCAGAAACCAAAGGGTAAAGTTACTGAGACAGTGTATGTGTGTTACAGAGTCTATGGTGTTCACCACCTTTGCAGTTTTGTCTTGCTCTAAAAAAAGCAATGTACTACAAGGTGTTCAGCATGTAGTCACTAGCTGTGTGAGTTTGCCTGACAGGTAGTGTACGGTGGGTTGTAGAGCTTTGTTGTTTGTGTAAAATGGCTGTCTTCTGGAGCTGAAAACACTGAGATGAGAGTGGTGAATGAACAGAAAAGTTTCAGCCCCTTAACAATAAGCAGAACGCCTCAAAACTGAGGAGAACAGAGAGTCTTTGAATAATTCTCTTTAGTTTTATCGCTATAGCAACTCCCTACATGAAGTGACTGATAATAAATATGGTGACCAGAGATCCCAGTTTGTCTAGAATCTAAAGCTGTGTCTCAAATATTCTGGGTTTTTTTTAAAACTCACATCTACATAGTCTCACTTTTCACCAACATACAAAGTTTTGCATGTTCTATCAGACACACTATTACCTAACAAAGAGTTAGAAATGTGAATTGTTGAAGTGGGTGTCATTCAATCAATGTGATGTCTGTAACAACTATACTGGTATGTTTTTTTTTGGACGGAACCTGTCAGTATATAAATGACAAGCTGCCACAGTGGGAGAATATGGGTTTTTTAGAGCTCCAAGAGGCTTACCTCTCTCATAAATTACCCAACAACAGATATGTTGAGATACTTCTTATTACCTATACCCATATCTAAAAGAAGTCTATACATTAGTGGACCTTGAGCTTGAGACTCAGCTGGGAATGGGGCTGGCTGCTGCTTCCACCAACACTTGAACGAAAGGGGGGCTGAAGTTTTATTCAGCTATGTAATCTTACTTCAGCTCCTAGAAGCTGCTACTGTTATTCTGAAGCTCCTCAAAGACTCCATGTGTAAGGTCTGTATGTAGCAGCGTTAATTTCGTTAGAGAATCATGATGATACATTTTCTGTGACAGGCTTAGTTAGTAGAGGACTGCAGTTTTTACTTGGTCACCTACCTGCAACACGTGTGCAGTGTGCAGCAGCTCTCCCGCCTTCATGCTTCTTTCTCATTTTCATCGATGTTTTTTAATAAGCCTGACACTTGGTGTTCAATTATATGCGCAAGCTGACGAGGAGACAAGCCCTGGTTATACTTCTTAAGAATCATATCTGAGAAAAAAAAATCCTGAGAGGAGGAGAAGTGGATTAATTATATTAGATGCTCCACTGTCCCTGGTGAGGGAACAAAACAACAACGATCAGAGTCCAAACGTCTTTGAGCAATCATTTCATTAATGGTATAATGAAGTATTTTAATTAATGTATGGTTAATCAAAGTAGTACTCGCTCTGACATGGTCAGCGTGCCTGGACCGATGTAAACAGCGGTAACTTGTCGACATCACTAGCAAACCAGCTAACGGTTGCTTAGTAATAACATTGCTCTTTTCACAACCAGACACTTTTATCCTGACATTCTGGTTATAAAGTGGTCTGAGGTACTGTAGGTTGAGGAGAAGGTAAGTGTCAAGGCTTGACAGGGAATTTTTGGGAGGAGAGGCGGTTTTGCAAATCTGCATGAATGATATCAGTCACCTTTTTGCTCTGATGACAAAGAACTCTCACCCTACACCCCTCAAACTGCAGTGTTACTGACCTGACTGGATTGAAATACATTTAGCTGTCTCTACTTTTATAGGCTTTCATGCTGACGGCGGTGTAAAGGGAAGTATTCTTGTTTCGGTAAATGAAACATCACCAACGTCAAAGCAAACCGCCATGCAAATTATTTTATTCCTTCTGCCATAAGGCTGCTAAATGCACAAAAGGTAGAATTAATCGAGAACTACCAAGCTTCCCGCTCTGCTGTTTGGTCACTGGTTGTGGTAGTTGCTGATGTCACGACGTGTTATTTATTTCCTTTACTGTATATTTTGTACTATGGACAGGTTGACTGTAAAACTGAATTTCCCTTCTGGGACTATTAAAGTATTCTGAATCTGAATCTGAATCTGAATCTGAATCTGAATCCGAATCCGAATCTGAATCGGTTCTGGCAAGGACTTGTAATGTGATGTAAATAAGCCTTATTCTGAAGAGATGGACAGTTATCTCTTCGGAGTTAAAAAAAAGTTGATTTCAAAACAAAAGGAAAACTAGTGTAAGCTGCTACATCAATATACCCCAAAAGATGCGGGGGTGAAATAAAGCTCATGGACCGGAGGATGAGTTTGTAATATAGTCAAAGAAGGTAGAGAACAAGCAAAGGCCAGACAACTAATACAATAATTTCCTTCCTGTTCTTGGATTTTCCATTAATAGTGGAGGTGATCTGCAATGGTATTTTTGCATTCTAGGCTTGCATCTGATTCTCACAAGACAGGGAAGAAACATTCACTGAGCCAAAGGTCCTTGACCCTGCTGAACAGTGTTCTGCAGAGGAATGTAGTTTAATGCTCCTTCAGTATAGCCACAAGCTGCATCTTTGAATGGGGCTTCCATTTGTGATCTCAGAAGTCACTGTTCAGATTGTTCCTCAGTTTTGAAACATGGATCTGATTATTATAACTTTTCCCCTCCTCAGCTAGCCAGCTAGGGAGCATTTGAACAGCAAGACAAATCACAATATATCTCAATAACGTATCACATCCTAATAGAGGTCTGTTATATAATAAGCTGCATCAGTGCAATTACAGTGTTGTTACCCTCCAACTAAACACATGAATATTTCATATACAAAACAAAAATCCTTATGTTGTGACTAACAAGTTTACTGCAACATACAATGTCAAATTCTTCTCATATGAGCTTTGACAATGTTGAACACAACATATGTGCACTGCTCATTTTGTATGGTAAGATGTGTGAATCTTTTCACTTGATGTTTTTGCAGCACATCTGTTGTGTGAAGTAGGTAAAACACCGAACAGTGAATGTTGTTTTTGTGATCGTAAGTTTTTTTCAGACCTTGCACAGGGATGTTTAATGGGGTTGACTATAGTAGGCTGTGGGACAGCAGAGGAACAAATGAAAAGCTCCTGATGGTTGTAACAGAAGCAGACAGGGGTGAGTGTGAGAGAGGAAAGGACAAATCATCATTTAATACTAAGTTGCCAAACACATTGAAACACCTATGCTGTGTGAAACACTGTGCAGACCTCAGGGAGAAATATTCAAAAAGACCAGTCTTTAACCTTGGGCAGCGCATACACTTGAAAAAACACCAATTACCAAGGTTTAGCATCAGGGAGAAGTTAGTCTTTGGTGGAACATGAGTGAACATCCAACCTTATCCTGACTTCAATGTCCAATGTTGCAGCAGCAATTGTTTGAAAGTTTTTGTTTTATTTTCTCCCAAAACTCATTGTGTTCATACCTTTAATTATTACACTTCAGGGGAAAAACACAAAACACTGTGCATAGGAGATTTTGTGGCAGTAAATATATCTTACATTATGATGTAAGACATATCCATGGTTCACACATGCCAAACAGCAGGGTGGGATAACAGATGAACTGTTGTCCATTGCCCCACAAAGTTTTGCTGTTAGATGGAACAACTCCAATGAAGATCTGATTTCAGGTGTTCTTTTTAAATTGTAGATATTATCTGTTAGTTCTCCATGTGTTTACCGGCACATATGCCCCTGTGGAGCTACTCTTTTACACAATAAAAAATCCCCTGGACCTACAAAGGAACATATGGGACTATCGGCATAAAGCACTTCTTGTTTCACAAATCAACTTTGATGATAACAACACAGAGTTTTAAGGAAAGCCCTGGGGAAGATGCAATCTCCCAGAGAAGATCCCTTCCTCAAACAAAGGTGTTTCTTTAAAGGCTTCTGTTCAGGCTTCTGTTTGTTATTAATAAGGTACAACTGTGATTTAAGGCTGATGGCTGCAGAATCTTGTTTAGTAATAGCTTGTTTTAACACTAAAATCAGGATCAAGTCTTGATATAATAATAAGATATTACAAAATAACTTTGTAATTATCTTAATAGTTGTAAAAATTAAGCATGAGAATAAAAGACCCGAACACTTAATGTTAAATTAAAGCACCACTAGATTTTTTTACATGGACTTATATTAAAGCTTTCTCATTTAATTATTCTAAGGGATGATTATCTTTCTGATATTTCCATAAAGCTATGTTGGTACTCCAGAGGATCTTTGTTTCTGTAAGCTGTGCAAAAATACCTCATGATAGGTTCTCAAATCAAGACTTTAACCCACATTAGAGGTACTTCACTTGTGTTTTTGGGAAGTGTGCCAGAATTTACATGAACAGTAAGAACAAACTCAATGCAATGTGTTCTGAGATTCTGGTTCATTGCAGCATGAATGTATCAGGGCTGTGATGCTGTTTAATGCACCTGAGAAAGTGACTGTCACACTGCAGAGGACAAATCTCAGAAGTGAGTCTGAACTGAGAGAGGGAGAGAGAGAGAGAGAGAGAGAGAGAGAGAGAGAGAGAGAGAGAGAGAGAGAGAGAGAGAGAGAGAGAGAGAGAGAGAGAGAGAGAGAGAGAGAGAGAGGCAGAGTTTTTTATACTTTCCTCTTCCTCTCAGTCAGCCATTCTCACCCCTACACACACATCCATCCACCCACCCACCCGAACCAAACACACACACACTCACAGGCACACACACTAAATCACAGTGCAGGAAGTGGGAAATGGGTTTTCTGACACGCATACAAAACAAACTTTGTTTCAAATATGTATACACAACATACATAATTGCACATATGCTATTCTTGTTTCCTTTCACTGTCTTTTCCTGTCCCTTTTAACTGAAGCCAAACATGTGAACAAGCACACACTCTGACACACTCGCACTCGCACCCGCACCCACACACACACACACACACACACACACACACACACACACCACACACACACACACACACACACACACACAAACATACTCTCTGTCTCCTGTTATAACTTTTTACTTTCCAGCTGTCAGGTCTGAGAGAAAGGTATAAGATTGGATAGGTCTTGAAAGAGAAGAGTACACAAAGCATGTGCATGCACACATACACACAGACTGAGACACACATGCACATACCAAAGTCAGTTACCGCTTTATTTCCTCGTGATCCTTCATCTCTGTGAATCCCTCTGCAAGGCTTCCCTCCCAGCCGTCTCGTAAGCTGTCTATAAAGATGTCTCTCTCTTTTTTCATCCTTTCACTGTCAAGACATTGAGAAAGGTTTCACATACCTCTCCCCTTACTCTCAAGCTTACATGTACAGTATATTATGGCACTTCAGTCTCTTCAGACAAAAAAAATGACTTAAAGAAAGCCATTTGCGCTCTTAGAGAATGGCAATTCAGAGGGCTTTGCTGCAGTGGGAAGCAAGAAAAAAAAGGCATTCAAACTGCGGAGGAAACCTGTCAGCATTGTTGTGAAAATCCAGTCTATCACTATGTTTACACGTACCTGCAATTCTACATCACTTAAGTGTTGATGACTGTAGTCTAAACCACCTCTCCCTATCAATTATTTAGTTAGCTCTTTATGTAACCAACAATCTAAATGCAGAAAAGAGCCAGGATCTTAAGGGTAGTGTGTTTTTAAATCAAAGAAAAACCTTCACTTCATTCAGTTTATGTTAAGACCTGTTAAGATCATGCACAACTCTTAAGAACTCAAGAAGTCACTGATAATCACAGTCTAGTAAAGCACCTTCTTCTACCGCTCAGAAAACCATAAAATAATTAAAAACAATAGGCAGTGAAAAAAAATGACCCTCAGGTTTTGCACAGCTATCCCTTTAGAAAGCAAAAGAAACAAGATAATCACAGTTTCTTATTTTTGAAACAGAAAATTACCATTAAAAATAATCCTAACTTACAGATATCATATTAACATTTGTACTATGACTTGCATAAAAACATTCATACACACAATATAAGCTATCTCTTGCAAAAAGCAGTGGCTGCCTTAGTCTTAAACTCTCAATTCCCAAGTTGAATTGCTCTCCCAGCAGCACACCCTGAACGTCATCAGCTTTGGAAATGCTGACAGACTGAAAAACCAGCTGAGTCATTCTTAATGAAGATCAGGAAGCTTTCCCTCTTCCTCCTTTCCCTCCATCATCAGAATAACAAGCATGCTGGCACAGACAGCATAGGCTTACCCCACTGAAAATGTACTGCTACAGCACTAGCTGTCAAAAAGTTACTGACCGTTTGCAAATATTAGGCAGGACCAGAACTGATTTTCACTTTTCACACCTTGTCTTTATTTGTCAGAACAGGTTTCTCCTCTCTGTAGATATTAGTACTCAGCTTCTCGAAATAATGTTTTTGAGTTTAGCCGCAGAATGACCACTAAAGTAATAGAGAAAAAAACGAAAAGCCTCTATGTACCATGACAGATTCGGACAGCTCTGACTGTTTTTTTATCAGCTGTCATATTTTTTTTTTTGTTTAGTATAGTCACAATCCTTTTAGGTAGGAGGAAACTGTGTACACTTGGCTGGAAGTGTTATATGCTGACATCTGCCCAAAGTTGAACCCAGTCATAAAACCACCTTAGAGATAAACTCTGAATTTCTGACATTGTGTAGAAACAACTAAATGTCATGGGAGCAACCAAGCATGGCACAGAAACTGAAGAAAGTGTGGTTGTCAGGCTGCAAACACAAATCCTGGACAATGTTTTGAGAAAAGAATCTGACATCCTTAGATCATGGTGATGGAAATACAATTCTGAATCCTTTATTGCTATGAATGCCAGGTAAAAGGTACATCCAGTGTCGGAATGGTACTACTCAAAAATAAGCCAATAAAATAAAAAAAACAAACAATAATACATACCAAATATATGTAAATATAGCAGGGATTAATAAACCCAGCCTCAAGAAGGTTGAAGATGCTTTTAAATCCATTTCAATTTGACAGATCCTTATGAAAAAAGTCACTTCCCACTTGTCAGTCAGTGAGTTCATGTTCAGTTCAGCTGGTGAAAGTGAAGGCTTTGGTGTCAGATCTTATAACTCAGTGTTTACTTTATAAATATGTTGTTATTATGGGTGCCTGGCCATGTGTTAAATGAGGAAGAAAAATCACTGTACCAGCAGGGCCACCAACAGGAAAAAAGCTCTTTTTTATAACACCTTTCTGCATAATGAAAACAAGTTACCTCTTGGGATAAGTCTATAAATAGTCACCTGCACTGGTCTGTATTAGATGGATTGTGTGTTGTTAGATGTTAATAGTCACATAGGACTTAAGATGGCCCACACTTTGATTCTGACAGTTCTATGAAGGTCTAATCTTCTCTAACTAGCATTAGGTTGTGGTATTAGCAAAATAAGATAAAGCTAACTTACAAATTAGCTTGGCATTTTGGTGACAGAACAATCCTACTTTCAGATGATTTAAAATTTGGTCCTAGTGGGCTCCTTCAACAAATGCGAGCCTACTTTCGGTCTATGGTCACAGACAAGTCAACATGGCATGTTTCTTAGTTTGTTAACAGTCAGACACCTTTGATGAATGGACAAGCTAAAGTGTATAAAATAAGATAAGATGAGATGAGATGAGATGAGATGAGATGAGATGAGATGAGATGAGATGAGACGAGACGAGACGAGACGAGAGGAGATGAGATGAGATAAGATACTACTTTGTTGATCCCCAGGGGGGAATTCGGTTGTAGCAGCAACCCAGACATAAGTAGAATGATGAATAAGTTTCAATAAGTAAAATAAAATAAGTAAAAATGAAATAGATAAAGATAGAATTCAATTAATGGTTCAGTAGTGACAGGTTGACATGGTGTGATTATGGTTCGGTTATGACAGATGAAGCAATATAATAAATATATATGGGTATATAATATGATATGACTGTCAGTTGTAGTAATTAAACAAAAATAATGTAATTTAACATGATGTAATATAACAAAGATAATTATAAAATATAATGTAATATGCATGATAATGTCATAAGCAGCCCGCGAGTCAGTACAGAATGAGATGATGGAGTGCGACAGAGGGGGTTTCAGCGTGATGCAGTCTGTGGCCGCCGTTACTGTTAAACAGTCTGATGGCGGTGGGCACAAAGGAGCGCCAGAAGCGTTCAGTCTTGCACTGTGGTGGGATGATACGTTGACTGAACAAGCTCCCCATCATCATGGAGAGGATGAGAGGGGTTGTCTAGGATGGCTTGCAGTTTGTCCATCATTGTCCTCTCAGCCACTGACTCCAGACTGTCTAGTTCTAGACCAACCACAGACCGCCCCTATACCAGCTTGTTCAGCTTGCTGGCCTCACCTATCTTGATGCCTCCCCCCAGCACGCCACAGCAAAGAACAGAGCACTGGCCACCACTGACTGGTAGAAGGTCTTCATAAGCCTGCTGCAGACACTGAAGGACCTGAGTCTCCTCAGGGAGAACAGTCTGCTCTGTTTTTTCATGTAGATGACATCAGTGTTGGTGGACCAGTCCAGATTATTGTTGATTTGGACCCCAAGGTACTTGTATGAGTCCACCCTCTCCACTTCCTCCCCCCTGGATGATGACTGAGGATGGGGGCCTCCTGTTTCTCCGGCAGTTCACCACCAGCTCCTTAGTCTTGCTGATGTTGAGCTTCAGGTGATTGCTGTCACACCACGTGATGAAGCTCTCTATCAGTCCTCTGTACTCCTCCTTGTCATCTTCACTGATGCATCCAACAATGGAGGAGTCATCGGAAAACTTCTGGAGGTGGCAGGAACCGGAGTCGAAGCGTAAGTCGGAGGTGTAGAGGGTGAAGAGGAATGGCAAACAATTGAGGACACACCTAACATTTGTTGGATTAAACCATCTCTAAAAGTGGGCAATAGAAGTACAGCTTTTCAACTGTTTTTCATCAGTTGCTAGTATAAGAGAAATGATCAGTGCTACAGGGTAGATATTTAAATACCCTGGAAACCTAAATCAACAATAGCCTACTCACCATGTTATTTACAGGCTCATGGGGGGAAAAGTAGGCATCTACAGGAATAAAAAATTGGTTCCAGTCCAAATTCAAAACAATGCCATTACGAGCTCTGTAAAGTTTTCTGATGGTGGGTATATATTTGGCATGCTAGCTTGGATAAAAACGCAACATAGAAGCTATTAGGCTGTTTACACCTAACGTTAGTACAAGTGCATTCGAAGTAATAATAACTGCAGGTCTACCACCGTTTTCTCTGTTTCATTAAGACTTTAGTGTGACTTAATATATATTTTTGGCAGAGGAATGCCCAGCTTTTGCAAATGGAATTTAGCTCTGTTGTAATATAGGACTAGCTAAGGCTTCCTCGCTTTAAGAACAAAGGGTTATATCAACTTACATGAAATGAGTATCCTTACTACTAGATATGCTATATACAGCAGTTCTCATTTTGTTACTTATGTAAAATAAAGACATTTTAGATGGCAGAAGGGATGAATCCACAGGTACATACCAGACAAGGTTGGCTCAACATGGGAACCGCCAGCATAACATAGTGGCAACATTTAAACCTTTTTAGCTGACATTTTTGAGGACTTATCTCCAATGTCATGATTATGAATGCAAAGAAAATTCTGTAAAAGCTTTTGGCAGCCTGTTGCAACCAAGCGGAAACCTCTGTTCTAAAAGTATGAGTCCAATGTGGAAGTGCTAAAAACTGCAGTTCATTGAGGATCCGCTTGAGGCTGGCTCTGGAAGTACCGGAAACCACATACCCACCAATTTAAAAGGGCCATCTTTACAGCAGAAATAAACAAGTTTACAGCCTGATACAAAAGACGAGTGTAGTCTGGATAGCTCATTTCTCGATTGGCACACACTGTACGGGGGGTGATTTTTTTTCTAACGCAACAATTTTGAAGATATTTAGATCACGAGTCTTCCAATGAGAGGCACAGCTGACTTTATTGACAGGCGGGAACACTGTAGCTGTTGGTTAGGAGGCTCAAAGCCCGCCTCTTTACGTCACGATTGCTCGACAGCAGCAATATGGCTGCTGCCGACGATTGGCCTCAAAACAGCGCTTCAGAAACAGATGGGGGATGTCACAGATACTATGTCCATACTTTACACAGTCTATGGCAGCAATAGAGCCTAAATTGTAGATTTTAAGTCCCCCCTCTGACATTGGCCAATCAGTTAAGAATTTTTGGATGGCCCCTGTAGTAGTCGTAGTTTAGGATTTTGGGGGCCAATCCTTTGGGGTACCCTTATATAATATGTTTTCTGCCTGTTTAGGGTTACACTACCTGGCTGGCAAATACATCATTACTGTGCATAGACCCAGGAAGACGTCAATCACAATGTGTTCTGCTATGCCCCAACAGCCTTGAGAAATTGTGTGCACTGCAGAATGAGCTGTAATTGAGCCAGGTTTTCTAATGAATGTTTCTTTTCACGCATATGTTTGTGTTTGTCTGCTGAGATTTTTCATTTGATATCATAGATGCATTTTTATTATTTCAAGCCACAACTTCCAAAGGCTTTTGATATAATCACCTGATACCAAGGACAGTATGGTAATGCTTTTATTTAAAAAAAAGATAAGAAACATAACTTTAACCTCGCTAAT
This sequence comes from Notolabrus celidotus, assembly GCF_009762535.1. Classification (NCBI taxonomy): domain Eukaryota; kingdom Metazoa; phylum Chordata; class Actinopteri; order Labriformes; family Labridae; genus Notolabrus; species Notolabrus celidotus. The sequence goes on from NC_048278.1 coordinate 19,529,275, forward strand.
GGAATAATGAAATTTTGTTTACTCCACTTGCTACATTACTCAGGCGCCTATGATTGTGTTTATTGGAGGACTTTACCACAAAGGAAGAATATGCTTTACCATGTGGCTCTGCAGTCAAGGACACAGCAACAAACATCAGTCTTTCAGTGCATAAAAATAAATAAAGAAGCAAAGATACAGTTAAAAGTTCCCTGCTAAAAAGTGATGATGCTCTCTTCTTTTAAGAGAGAAGAGAAACGAGTGAGTTGTTGAAGGGAACAGATTAAGAGCTGTAATGAATGTGCTGTAATCTTGGCAGTGTTGATCTCATTATTTGTTTATTTCTCCTCACACCTGCCTAGACATGCCGTTCCACAATGTTTCCCCTCTTCATTAGTAAGGAGCCACTGCTGTGCACTAATGCATGTACTCGGCTGATGTTCATGTCCTGAGCGTTTGTCTGGTCTGTTTGTGTGTGCAGCTTGGTGCTGTGTGTGCGTGCGTGCGTGTGTGTGTGTGCATGCTGGCATAATTTCTCCTTCTGATTAAACTCCTGTGGTGAAGCGATACCTCCTGTGTCTTAGCGAACTCCTCCTGCTTTTGACCTTTCTGTCGAACATGTGCACGCATACACGCCACGTGCACGCATGTCTACACGAGCCTGTGATGGATGGTGTTATTACCTGAAGCTTTTAAGGGGCAGAAAGGTGCTTAAGAGAACAAACACACCCGGCTGTTTGTGCTTTATCATCAGGAATTAGCACCTAGATACACACATATCAACAGGAATACACACACAAACAAATACACACTCATCCAACATATGCAACTTTCTTTGAAAACATTAGGATTTAGCAAGAGAAGACAGTGTGTTCTCACCCAATTTTTGTTTTCAGCATTTTCTTCGCACACACGCTCTCACCTGTGAAAATTATTCATTAATGATTTATTGAGACTCACAAGCCGCCCATGCTTGAGAAGCTGAATTAAGCTTTGCATTTCTAACACGGCATTAACTACAGATAAACACACACACATACACACATATAAATTTCTCCTGTATTCATTGTTGCAGTTTGGATCTGCATTAGGACATTTTAGCACTCAGGATGACCTTGCTTTGTTGCTTGACAGAATGAATACACAACCACAGAAGAAGAAAATATGTTTCTGTGGGTTTATCATGCTCCTGGAAGAGGTGTATTCAAAATGCATATTATTTTACTGATAGTCCACATGTCACTCCAGGACAGGTATTGTAGACATATTACTTTCACCCATCTCTGTTTCTTACTTTCCCCCCTTTCTGTCTCCCCATCTCCATTTTTGCTGATTGCTTGCACCATTAATATTTCATGCGTAATGTGGCTCTTTTGGATAGTGTGAGCATGTGTGTGTGCGCCCCCATGAGCCTGTATTTGCACCGTGCATGCACATACACACAAACATCGTCTGCATATGTGCTCACACGCACGCCTGTATCTGTGTGCCTGTGCCGCAGTATCAAATTCTGCTCTCACAGCTGTCGGCTGGTCTCAGCTTGGTTGTGATCTGTCTGTCTACCTCTCAACCTTCAACCTCTCCTTCTGTTTCACTCACTGTCTTCCTTTCTTCCTCTAGTTTTTCAACTGTATACCTCTGTTCTGTATGCCTCTGTTGCTCTCGCTTTATCTTTTCTTCTTCACTGCTTCCCTGGTCCTTTTTCTTCCGCACCATATTCCTGCCTTACTCTCTCAGTGTCCTCTCCATCCATTCTTCTGAGCCATCCCATCCCATCAGCTTCTTTTTCTCTTTTGCATTACTTTCAATCTCTTGCTTCACTCTGGCTTTTTTTGGCCTCTCAACAATGCTCCAATGCCCCCTTGATTTTATTTTGTTCAGATTTTTGCCAAAACCAGACCAAAGTGTAGTTTCCAGACAGCATTATCTTGTTCTTATATAGATCATTGTAAGAATAGGTTATGAAAAGTACTGAATAAACACAAGAGGGTTATTGACAACTTTTCTTTCTTAACAATTTGAGCCCGTACCCACTTTCTTATAATCCAGTCGTGCCTCATTCAAACAGGTTCCTCTGGTGTTGAAAGATTAAGCAAATGCAGATGTGGAAAAATCTGTAGTTCCTCAAGTGTCCACTTGAGACTGGCTACAAAACCTGAGAAATTCCCATTAGGTCTCCTGTTAAAATATACAACAGAAGATCAGGGCCCCATTAAGGGAAAAAAAAGAGATTTGTGTTTGTTGTACAACTACAAGAATGAAGTCACAATTTTACAAGGATAAGGTCATATGAAGCAGAAGTTATAAATTCACAAGAATTATGTCATAATTTTAAGAGAATAAATCATGAATTTAAAATTTGAGAAGAGTAAAGTCAAGCGAGAGAAAGAAGTATCCTTTATATGAATAAAGCTATAACTTTAAGAGAATAAAGTTTTACATGAAAAAAAGTTGTAAAATTTGTCAGAAAAAAGTCAGAATTTTTCCAAATGCTAAATTACAAGTAAAAAGTTGTACATTTTCAAGATAAAGCCATGGTAATAGTGTCAACTATATTTAGAATGAGAATAAAGTTACAATGTTACCAGAAGTCATAGTTTTACAAGAAGAAAGTGGTACATTTCTGAGAATCAAGTCGTAAATGTACAATGATAGAGTTATAATGGAAAGGAATTAAGTGATACATTTACAGGAATAAAGTCTAAAGTGGTAACATTATGGGAGTAGAGTAGGCACATTTTAGATTATGGTTAGTCTAATAGTTAGTTATTTTGAAGGAAATGTCAGTAGAGCAGGTCACTTGCACTGAACTGAGGATTTTGGAGCATCTTGTGAAGCTTTACTTGGGTAAAAGTTTTACAAATAAGGAAAACTTTGTCTTTTTGCACATCAACACTGTATTGCTATAAGTACCAGAACTCTGAGTTACATTAATTACTATTTGTAAATCCTTTACTGAAGTTTAACTTCAGGAGATGCTCAACATTCCTCTTTTAGTGCAGGTGGCTGGCTGCCCCTCTGATATTCCCCTTTGGCATACCCAGGGGTGTCAATGATTAGACAGACAGTTGGGCATGCTGTAGCTGTTTACAAGGAGGCTTTAGGTCTTCCTCAGCTCCACCTGTTTTCCTGTTTATAGAAGTTAGGTTGACTCAGCATTTCCAATATGGCATCCACTGTGGCTGGGCTTCATAGTGAATGTTTGGAAACGGAAGGATAACATCACTGAGACTATGTCCATGTTTTATACAGTGCATGGTGTTATCCAACAGATTCTATCCATAAGCAAAAGGTTATGATACGGATAAAAAAAAGTGCTCAGGAAAAATACAAGCGATCTTTGACAAAGGAAATTCAGTTAACATAAAAGGATTAAAAAAAACTAGTAGGAGAAATAATTTGACAAAGTGCTTAAACAGATAATGATAATATCAGTTGAGTCATAACGTATGACTATTAACAGCTCCAGGGGGTAAAGCTATTATACTTTATAAAAGGTTTGTTATATATATCACCTCATATAAACATTTAATGCAGTCAAATATATGGAGATCACATTACTTTTGATTGTTAAGGCTAAAGGGGCATGTGAAGATGGATTTAAGTACAAATAGTGTGTTACTGTGATACATATGGTAATAAAAGGCTTGAGTCACTGTCGGTCTTCTGTTATGGGCTGTTTTGTGATAGTACTCCATGTCCAAGTCTTGATGGAGTTTTGTAAGAAGAGCAAGGCAGTGGCAGCGCTCAGGTGACAACCTAATATCATGCAGGACTGATATGTAGGATCAAGTTTTCTCTCCAGTATATGAGAGGGGGTGAGACATCAAAAACAATTTTTTGGTGCAGTAAGATATATGTGGAGCAGGTCAATTTTTATATGCAAACTTCTCCCAGTAAAATGTTGCTTCAACTTAGAAAAGTTGAGAGGTTGGAACTGCTTTATATTGCCTGTCATAGAGCATACTTAAATGTCTCCTCAGGCAGCACTCCTAGCTAGTGCGTGTGTGTACGTGTGAGTGTGTGAGAGAATGTGTGTGTGTGTGTGTGTGTGTGTGTGTGTGTGTGTGTGTGTGTGTGTGTGTGTGTGTGTGTTAAAAGCCTCCTGCTGATTACAGGCACACACTGTTCCCTGCAACTTAATGAAAAGAATCACTACTGACACACACTCTTTCCATTTATTACCCTTGTCTCTCATTATGGAATTTCCCTGCATGCGCTCCTGTCAGTAAGTGTGTGTGTTCCTGCTGATGTATGTATACGTGTGTGTGTGTGTGTGTGTGTGTGTGTGTGTGTGTGTGTGTGCGTGTGTGCGTGTGTGTGTGTGTGTGTGTGTAGGTGTGTGTGTGTGTGTGTGTGTGTGTGTGTGTGTGTGCGTGTGTTTGTGATGTGTGTGTATGCATTAACTCTGACTCCAACGTGGGCCCAGGCGTGTGATTGGCTGCGGATGAGAGCTAAGGTTGGCACAGCAACATTTCCGCAGAAGGCCGTAAAGCAGTAGGCCTGGAGCGTAGGCAGCATCTGCCCCTCCACTGCTGCCAAGACACACACACTTACACACACACACACGCTCTTTCATGCATGAATTTGCATAAACACTCAGACCGGTTGACATACATGTATTGACACACACTTGATAATTCACAATCTCTCATTTTGCCCCAGTCCCTCTTGGTCTCTCACGCCAATCTCCCTTTTCTCCTGGCACTCGTCTGGCATTCTCTCACTCCGCTGACCTCTGCTCATCTCTCCTCCTCTATCTCTTCCACTGCTTTGTCCCTCATAAGCTGTTACTCTCTGTCTCATATTCAATTCTCCAGCCCTCCACTCGATTTGTCTTTCCGTTACGCTGTCCTTTTCTATCAACCGCTTTGAGGTAAACTGTTTCTGTAGACCCACTTCTCCAGCCGAGTGCTTGTTTTCCTCCTTTTCTACCGTCCCTGCCCTGCTACAGCAAGACACTCATTACAGGTCTGCCCCTATAAAACACACACACACACACACACACACACACACACACACACACACACACACACACACACACACACACACACAAATGGTTGGACACGGACATTTACCAAACACACACACACACACACACACACACACACACACACACACACACACACATACACACACAGAGTCACTGCTCTCCCACCCACGCTTGGCTTGTTGTGGCCAGGAGATTCTGTCATAACTCAAAGGCTGACCTTTCATAAGCCACTGCTCCAGACAGATGAATAGCCCTATAGCAGTGTGTCTTTGTGTTTATGTGTGTGAGTGTAATGTGTGTATGTGAGTTACAGAGTTTGATGGTTTGATGGTTGTCATTGAGGAAGCACATGCTATTGTTTGTGCACATGTGTTTGTGAAGGGGAGCGAAGCCTGTGTGTGTGTTTGTTTAAATGTTTCTGTGCGCATGTGTGTGTCTATGCTTACCTGTACATGTGTATGGGTGTGTGTGTGTGTGTGTATGTATGTGTGTGTGTGTGTGTGTGTGTGTGTGTGTGTTTGTGTGTGTGTGTGGGTGTGGGTGTGGGTGTGTGTGTGTGTGTGCCAAAAGGGCCATGGTCTGGGTGGAGATGGAGAAAAGGGTGACTGAACAGTGCAGATAACAAGGAAGTGTAAGAAAATGTGAACCAGTCCAACGTGCTACAAAAACTAAGCAACAGCCCCACATTCTGTTCTTTGTGTCTGCCAGTATTTTGTTTCTGTGGCTATTTGTGCATCGATTTAATGATTCAATTAATTATTAAAATGTTTTTCTATACACTTATTTAGAATAAAGACCTTAAAAGTGTGTTGGCTTGTTTGGCTCAGTGTGTGCAAGGCAATTTTAGAGACACCCTCTATTTTCTCGAAGGCCTTCTGGATATGTTACCATCTATTGATAATGAATATGCACCAATTTTTTCTACATCAAAGGAATTTCCTTTTTTAATTCTCTCTCTCATACTTTATGCCTACAACATACAGCACACATAGTACATTTATTCAGGTACATTATATAAAGTTATTATACAGAATAAATCTTAAATTCATTTATGTTACAAACACATTGGAAAAAGTCTAAATTGATTGCAATAAATAAGAAAATCTTTTTATCCAAAAAAGGAACAGCTTCTCACTCAGCATGTTTACATTTTGCATAATGGATGGAGGCCTTGCCCAGGCCATTCTGTCACACTATTCTGATGCAGGGATGGAGGTTGTAATTGAAAATATTATAATACATTTTATACAGCTTATACAATAATCTTGCTTTGCTCTCCAGCTTATTTTAGTGTGTGTTCTCAAATGACTTCAATTTGCTCCAACTTCCTCTCTTTAATGCCTTGTTTCCCTTTAAACATGTGACTGGTGTCCATAGATCGGTTAATAAACAGATAGTGTTCATGGCAAGGAAGTGCTTTTTCTTTAAAGATTGATAGAAGCCTGATACAAACAACACATAGCCATGGGGAGAGACTGATTCTGTCTAATAACTGATAAATATGTCTGAACTTCATGTCAAACTGATAAAGAGAATGACTGTATTTTAGTGGTGTAACATTACTCGAGTAACATATTAAAAGTAGTTAAGAAGTTTTCAGAAATAGAATTATAAGATAATCAACATGGGAAACTGAATTGAAGTAAATAGCTTGTTACCTAGATAGCTGCCTGTTTGCTGAGCTAGCATGCAGCCTCTTTAAAAGCCAATGCAAAAAATCCTTATTTTTATGTACTTGAGGCTAGCTGCGGACCAAAATATAACAGAGGAGGAGTTTCATAGTGCCAGTTATCACATAGTTCCCTTTAGGTATTAATGATTTTCTTGTTGATTAGCTGTAAACACCAACATAAGTGCAAGCAAGCCGTAAACATACCACAGCATGTCCCACCTTGCCTCCTATTACTGTCTCTTCTTTGATGTGTCAGACTTTTTTTGGACAAAATTGTTCAGAAGTAGGTTTGATAAAGACAACAAGAATAATACAACTTCCTTTTTGTAATAATTCACATGATATCATTTTGTTATCACAAGAGGTGATGTGCAGTGCTTGTTAATGACTCAGCATTCGTAACGATCCAAGACTTAGCGCATAATGACATCGGCAGCAACCAGCTGCACATTACTTTTGTAACATCGGTATGGTTCATATTTAACATGAGACATCACACTTTAATCAGTGAATTACCAGGAGGGCAGGGCTGTTTTCTTAGCTGATATGTGAGATTAAAGGGATTGTCCGTGTTTTTTTGAAGTGCAGTTGTATGAGGTAGTAAACAACAGTGCATATTAAACATTTCAGTTTGAGTGTGCTCTATATATTTTGGAATATTCTCTTGTCTCTTGTCTTGAACGAGACTCTATATGATGTTGTAATTTCTTTAACGTGTCATTTCTTCTGATCGCTGACCTGGACTATACTGTGTGCTGCATGTGAATGAGATTACATGGCCATTATACAAATAGATATATAGTGATCAAAGAAATGGATGTCAGACGTCAAGATTAAGCAAATGAAGCCTCTGACTAACTGTCTCAATACAGACTTGACTAACTCATTTTTGTTTCCCTTTTGATCGGAGAGGCCTGATTTAGATCACCTGGGCTTGGCACTTTGTGGTCATTAATGCCCAACCCCAGTGATGCTCTCTCTCTCTCTCTCTCTCTCTCTCTCTCTCTCTCTCTCCATCCGTCTCACTCTCTCTCTCTGTCTCACTCTCTCTCTCTCTGTCTCACTCTCTCTCTCTCTCTCACTCTCTCTCTCTGTCTCTCTGTCTTTCACCTGCAGAGCATGTGTCAGGCACTGCAAGTTATCAGACTCAATTTACAGAGAGCAACACCTAACCCTAACCCCGAATGTCCAGTTCATTGATTGTAGATAGCAGTCATACACAGATAAGGAAAATGTAAAAATGGTCACCATAATAAGTACTTGGGCAGCCAAAACCATACTCGGGCTGCCCAAACAGGTATCCTCTATGTGTGGGAAACACTGCAATGATGAAGCTTGAGCTTCAGTGCTATCAGTGACCTTTATGTTAATTGGTGCAAATTTAGCGATGGAAAGAAAATTGCATAAGTATATATTTTGGGTTCGTGTTGCACAGGTAACACAGGTATTATGTAGAGCATATAGAATTGAAAGAGACATAAAAACAGTGTGTACTCTTTGATATTTGTTTAATTATTGTACTTCATATCATTATGGAAGTAATAAAAACGTAATCACATATTGCTCACTTTACTCATATCCTTTGGGTCTAGTATGAAGTAGTTAAAAATGTATACTGATGCACACATTTGGATACAGACATAAATATAAATATGCCTGTACACACAAACTCCTCATAATAAACTAAACTAAACTCATTGAGTCTGTCATCTTTTGCCTGGAGAAATTAAAAAGCCAACTGGTGCCAAGAATTTGTCACCACTTGCACAATAACTGTATCCGTGCAGAGAATTTAACTTTGGCTCTATTTTCTCCAGAGGATTATAAGCCTAAACGTCTGCACCTGCCTGTTGTTACTGTAATTCTTGTGTTTTTCCTAGAGCTTAACACACTTTTGTGTTTTTATCCTGCAGTAAGGAAGACAATACGAGGGCAATCCTCCAAAACAATAATGCATCCAAAGTCTTAGGTCTACTAAATGCTGCTCCGAAGGAACACATCGCCACACAACAACGTTTTCCACTTCAGGTCTGTGTACTTCTGTCTCTATGATATCTACAAAAGCCATGGTAACATAGTTGCCATGACCACCTTATTACCGCTGGCAACACAGAGTACATATTGGAGGAGTAATGTCAAAAAGTGATGCAAAAGATTTCTTCTCTTTTTTTTGAGGACACAGTGTGACTGATGGCTTCAAATCTCTCTTTATTTGGGGCCAAAACGCATACAAAACCTTGAACACATGTAGACGCCCACATCCACCCACATAAACACGTACACAAAAAAACATATGCACAAACACACAACACACCCTGGTAGACCGTCTGCTCATAAGTAGAGATAAATTATAGATCATGTTCCCACTCAGAGCTTGAGCTTCTGCCAGACAGAGTCCCTGCCTGAAATGATGACACTGTGTTTCAGCGTCTCATCTCAGTCATAAGTGAGAAAAGAAGTGTCACAGACCACATATAGATTGACATTTCAACATTCACACAGCTGACTTTTCTGAGAAAGTTGCTCTTCAAACTTACTAAGAGGTACATATGGATATATTGCTAGAAGCTTCCACAGCTTGATTGATTGGGCTTTTCTGAAGTTGGCGTAAACTTTTACTCAGAAAGGGAAATCATTTAACTCTTGGTAACATGATATGCACTGTCATCCAGTGCAGACAGTGCTGTACATAGTGCTTATCCTCTGCCAAGCATGTGACATAACTCTGAAAGTGCATGTTATAAGTGCCTTTTTTCGAGGATAGAAATAGACCCCCGATGCAGCCCTCGGGTTTTTCTCTGTCTTGTAAGCTTTTAGGTATTGAAATATACATTAGGAGAGACCAACATTTGAGAGTTCAAAGCAGGGATTTTGTTTTGAACATTTAATAAAAAGTCTCCATAAAACTAGTAGATACATTTATTTTTCATGGTGGCTTTCTTTGAAGCCCAGAGGGTTTTGGATGAGTTTTAAAGATTTTAATATGTTCACCATACTTTACAGAATATACTTCTGGATATCAGGTGATATATTTATTTGAAGCTTGGGGTTTATAACCTGTGCACGTTTTACTTGATGTTATTTTGCATGAGAGATTTATTGCCCAGCTGTGTAAAATACTTGATTCTGGTTGGTCAAAACCTCATAACAAGCGACTCCAAGGACAACTTCATAACTAATCAATCCACATAAAGCAGTCCGGCACATTTTACCTCTGCCTGTTGACTCTGTGGCAAAAACATTACACATGAGATAATGAAAGTTACAGAGCAGTTGTGAGCATGAGGAGCTAATGTATTACAAGGAGCAATATCCTTTCCTACAATTCAGGCAACAGCAGCAGAGGGGTTGAGTGTGTCGGGTAGCTGGGTAACAAGCAGGATAATGTATAGTGAGCGGGTTGTTTTGCAAATTTCGAAATAGACCACTCTGCTTTGTGTCAGGCTCTTGCTCATCGTGTCAGGATTCTAATTTGCCTAACCACCTGTTCACTACCCATTACTCCTTAGAAGGTGCTCTTAACAATCTGTTGTGGCCTCACATCTCTTATTCAAAGTCAATCAATGTGCGAGTACAATACCAAACTGTTACAATGATAAATTGTTGTATGCAAGTAGGTTTTAATTTTGGATTATTAAACTTTAATCTCTATGTTACCTGAGGTTAAGAGGGGTAATTACATATTTTAAAACCATTCTTATTCTGTTTAGTTTGTGAAACTGTAATACTTGCTTAATTATTTGCTGAAATTCTTGCTGAATATATAATTTTACAAAGACCTTTGTCCTTATTAATGAATTATCATACTGCTTAGTCTGATACTTTTAAATTGAATCCAGCCATCCTTATCCAAGTGTCTCTTCCTTGAGGGCATTGTATTTGTTTTTTCTTTTTAATAAAGCCTTGTCCCCCATTCCTTGGAGAAAGTTCTGAGTCATGCATTAATTCGTGTAATAGAAAGGAAAGGCTCTCCAAACTCTACCAGAACATTATTTTCTTGCTGCAGAAAAAAAAAAATCATGAGGAAAGAGCCGTGGATATAGAAAAATATAGATGTGACAAAACATACCTCATAGTATCAATGGTCTGCCATCTTATCTGGGTATCAGCTCCATCTATGGAAAGTGATATAATTATGACCTAGCAACATCTAATTACTTTGCAGAAGGAGTCAAGAGGTCAGGGAGGCTGGCAATACTTTTCACATGTCTGTATTATCTACCCATGCTACAGTTTTGTGTTTTTCTACATAGTGGTCAACTATTACCACAAAAGCTAGATTGCAAGCTGAGAGCTAGACCACAGTCATTACTAATAGCTTGCTACTCTAACATGGTGAAGATAACTTAATAGGTATACATTGTCCTTATTAAACAAAAATTCAATACATTCTAAGTGTAAATGAGTCAATCGATCAATCAATCTTACTGGACTCAAGCAAAATGGCTGCCGCTCCATTCTGTCACATGTCACATCTGCTGGTTCATATATATGGCTTTTGTATTTTGTGGTATTGGTAAAATAGAAACAATACATGCTAAATAATGCCAATACTTCAAAGACATTCTTCTAGAAGATGTTGAGCATCATGTCAAAAATTCAGCAGTGAGGTTAAGAGCACACGGGTAAAATGAAAAACAGAAATAATAGGTTTTATCTTTCATTTGCACTTGAGAGTCTTTATTGATTTCAATGACACAGAAAGACAAAGAGGTGGTGGATCTGGTAACTCCCTCTTTGCAGGTTTAGCAAAAGAACAATGACTAAAAGAAACCACAGTAGTCATCAACTGCAGCCTAATACGATCTCTGTCTCTCTATTTAGTAACAACAGAGAGTGAATACAGATGGAAACAGAGGAGTCGCATAATAGTAACTTAATAACACTCCCTGCTTCTCTGTTAGTCTCTCTCTCTCTGCCTCTGCCCCATGTGTGTGTGTCTGTAAGCTGCTGACTCTGCAGAGCTTTACATTGACCAGTATTCTAATTATAGACTGCACGTGAACTTGTTTGCCTGCTATGTGATTGTGTGTGTCCTGTCCTGTGTACCCTTCTAGTCCCCGGAGAGTTTAAAAAACATTCATGTCTGTGTTCAGACAATCCATGCACATGCAAGAGATTGTGTGTATGTAGCTCACATTTGCAATGTATGCTTTTATCTTTATGCATGTATGTGCACGTTTTTTCTCTGCATATGGTGGCTTCTGTGCATGTGTCTCTGTGGAAATATGTAAGCTTCTTTGGACCAGACCCTTTTTATTTTTTTATTTTTTGTTTATTGCTAATCCCTGTCTCTGGCCAAAAATACAGACTGCATCTTCTTTATCCAAGGGGACCTTAGGGAGGAGAGGAAGTAAGGAGGATGAAAGTATAGAATGGAAGTGAAGAGAGATAGGAAGAGACTTTAAGTACAAGGGACATGGAAGAGAGAGAGATTGGAGGAAGTAGGACTCTGGAGGGTCATTAGGGTGAAGCTAGTGGTGGAGGTGAGAAAAAGATAGAACGGAGAGGGAGTGAGTGACGCACACTGAGGGAGGGAAGTGGCAAGAGGAAGCACAGGGAAATATATAGACAGAGTTGCCGAGGTCGTCAGCTGGGGTGTGCTGGAAATAACCAGTTTGAACAAAGTGTCTTCAGATGATTTCCAAAGGCAGAAGTGTAAGTATTGTTGTTCCAAAAGGCCATACTCAAAGGTTACCAAAAAACCTCCTGTCAAAGACAGAGGCCAGATGCGATACCAAAATATCATTGCACTTTTCTTTTTCTTACAGTAATTCATCAAAGGCAGTCATTGTGTTGCACTTGGTTGTTCACACAGAAAGCAAAGACAGTATTTGTGTGAAGAATGAAAAAAGACAGCTTGAGATCGAAGCTTTAATCGCACACTTTCTCACCTCCTCCAAGCACAGCCAGTTGCTGTGTGAAGTAGAGTGGGTTTGCTTGTTGGATTGCTGCTTTCAGGAAGTTGGAGATATTGTCTGAAAGGCACGCTTGTGTGTATTCAGATGTAGCTCACTGATGCATACTAACAGCTTTACGGTGCATTCAGACTGAAGCAAAATGAATTTAAGAGTCGACAACAATACACACACAGCCAATATATTGACAACTTCAAGAGTTTAATGACTGAAATTTGTGCAAATGTTTCTCTTGCTACTCGATATTCAGTGGCCTATGATGTGATATTAAAAATGTAGTGACAAGGTAGACACAAGACACAAAGATTATAGAAAATAGCAGAAAAAAATAGAGTTCCTGCTGAGTTGTGACAATAGTCTCAATCTTGCGTCTCCTCAACTCACACAAAGCTGCAACTATACAGTATGGCTACCCAGCTGAAGCTAACATCTGTGCAGATAATACAGGCTGTAAAACAGTCCTGTGGCCCAATATGAGCAATTAATTCAAGGCAGGCGACATAAACACAACTAGCTTACTTCCATCTATCCATCTTATTTGTAGGAATAAGATAAAAGAGGCAGCAGGAGCAGAGAAATATGAACAAAGGTAAGGTCTAGAGTGAAGGAAAACCATCACAAGCGAAAGCTGGATAACTAAAGAGCACAAGTGCTCCTTCTCTCACTATGGAAACAAGGTTGGAGCTCTCTGAGTGCAACCCATAGTTGGGGAAAAAAACTTTCAAATGGTTGAGGGGAAAAACAGGAGAATGGAGAGAATAGTGCAGAGAGGGATGAAGGATTTAAAGAGGAAAGGAGGGACAAGGAGAGAAGACAGGAGAGGGGGCAGCCAAAGTGGGAAGCTAAAGAGAGTGAGTGAGAGAGAGAGAGAGAGAGAGAGAGAGAGAGAGAGAGAGAGAGAGAGAGAGAGAGAGAGAGAGAGAGAGAGAGAGAGAGAGAGAGAGAGAGAGAGAGAGAAATGAAAAAAAGACACAATGTAACGATTTTGGGGGAGAGAGAAGGGTGAGAAAGTTTGAAAGAGATCCGAGAGTGGAGGAGGGACAGAACTGGAAAGTCAGGGAGAAAAAAGGAGGTGGAGAGAGAGAGAGGGAGAGAATCAGGCCATTCATCCAGGCCTCTGGAGACAGACGCAGTCTGAATTCGGGATAACTCATTCAAAAACGCCAACTCCACTTTGTCCCACAGCACCTCTGTCACTCTCTGCTATAGTTACCAAGTGGCTGGGACCCATCCAGAATACCTTAACACCATGACTGACAGCAATTTGCAGTATGTGACACCGACACCGACACCGACACACACACACACACCGACACCGACACCGACACACACACACACACACACTCACACTCACACACACACACATTCATGTACGCACAAATCACATTACTCACACTGCGGCTTCCTCATGCCATGTTGTTCGAGTTTTTAGGGCAGTAAACATGATCAGAGGAACACCCTGGAAAGTCATGTTCATAGCTAATATGTAAGCTGATGGGGATTTTGATGATAAATAATACATACATGGGCTCATATATACACACAAACACTCAGCCTGCCTGAGGAAACATGCTGGAGTGTTGTCAAAACCGCACAATCTCCCCTCTCTGGCAGTAGAGAGTTTCCTTAACCCTGTCAGATAATTGGTCTCCAGGGAAACAATGCTGCTTAAAGCTAAAAGTTAAACCTTAATAAGGCTGTAAACACACACACGAAAACGTGAGAGTAAATGTTACAGACGTATGCAAAACGGAGATACAAGCTGCTCATACACACAAACAGAGGTATAAAACATTTATGTTGGTGTTCTTAGAAGAAGGATGAAAGGTGATAAATGCCAGAACAATGAAGGAACCAGTCAATCAGTTTTGTTTCCTGTGCTTCTACGTGCAAAGACACAAACTCTGTCCTGGTTCTGCTGTGGTTTTTTCAACCAGGCATGAATGTTTTCCTCTCCTTTTCTGTAGTTTTCGTGTTTCAGAAATAAGCAATGGCTCCCAAAGGTGTTTTGGACCAAGCTCTCTCTCGGTGTGTGTGTCTCCGTGCGTGTGTGCTTCTGTGTGTCTATACGTGTAAGTCTGCATGACCTTGTCAGAACCGTTCCTATTTAATCATCTCGGGGAAATCTCAAACATTCCTTTAAAAAGTGAACATGAAAGGTAACCTTCTCTATTTTTACTTCCCATCTCTCTGCAGAGAACCAGGGAATTATCTTTTTCACTCTGCAAGGATCTTGTGAAAGGAGCATGAATAGGATGGAGAGAGGGGGGAGAAAGGAAAAGAAAATGACACACACACACTCATACAGAGAGAAAGACAGGGACAGGGGAAAGAGAGAGTGAGTGGGTAGACAGAGAGGGAAAGTGACTGAAAGGGGAATAGTGACAGAGAGACAGGATGTAAGTCAGAGAAAGAGAAAGTGAAGCACAAGGAAAAAGAATGAGGGAGGATGAGACACTAGGGAAGCGGTGCTGCTGATAGAGCGCTGAAGCAAGACAAATATTTGGTTGAAAAACGAATATTGTAGTCCTCAAGTGCAGAACGAGATGTCCGTTTAACAAGATTCAGGCAGACGCTACAATAAGCTAGTTTTGGTCCATTGACCATTTTCACGCTGTGCCTTTTTTCTGTGGTATCAAGCTCAGGTTGAAAAGCTCAAATTTGGTTATTAAATTGTAATACTATCTAAACAACACATTCCACAACCCGTTAACTATACCATGAGATAACAGCTTATGTTTGCAATTAGCTACTTTTAAGCTAACTCAACCCTTGGCTAGGAAGCTCGCAATGTAGCTAATGGTAACGTGAGCTCGGAAGAAAGTAAAGGCCAACATTACCATTACCAATATGTGTGTTATGATATGACAGGAAAAGCATAAACAGACCAAACTTTGTAAGATTCAGACAGGTAATGTTAGCATTTAACCACCTCCCAGAAAACATTACTGCTAGCTTGATATAAATTGAATGCTATTAGTTAGGTGTTATGATGCAACAGGAAAGGCATACACAAGTTATGAGTAAAATTCCACATTAAGCACCCTCAGACAATAGCTAATGTTAGCATTCAACCTCTTCATTGTAAATATTATTGTTTGTATATTTTCTTTTTTTCTGTGAACAACACCATCATGTAATCCCTTTCTTTTGAGCATAACCCGGAAAAAAGGTAAAGGCTAACACAACTTTAAGTGTCCTATGATATGATGGTAAAGGAATAAACAGACTTAACTTCTGATGTACCACTTTGAGTCCATAAGATAACAGCTAAAGTTGGCATGCAGCCACTTCCTTGCAAACATGACTGCAGGAATTCATGCTTTGTCTACTATGTTGCACACAACTATCAAAAGGTTGTATGAACACTGATTAGCTTATTGAAACTGAGGTTTTGAAGTAGGAAAATGCTAATATTAGCTGTTGTCAATATGTTGTTTTAACTTGAAATATGACCATAATCTGTCTGTATTATTTTATGTCTGAGCTGATTATCAATCAGAACAATGTTATATAGGGACACATTTCTGATTCCATATGTTCATATTTTATAACCTTCAATCAGAGCACAATGGCATCTTTTGAGCATCCAACTCAAAGTGTGATGTCCTAGAAAAATTGTCACAGTACAAATATTGTATACTGTGCACAGAAACTGCATTTTAAGAAAGTTGGAGAACTGGACACAGCGATCTTATGATAACATGATACATGATTAGAAACAACATGATTATGATATGCTGGTTTTCACAGATGCATGATACTGACACTTTCACACTCACTTTCACACCATCAAACACACACACACACACACACACACACACACACACACACACACACACACACACACACACACACACACACACACACACACACACACACACACACCACGTCTATCAGGCTCCCTTTCTTTTTTCACATGCTCTCTGTCAGGGGCTAAGTGCTGGTGTTGGCTGAGCCTGAGGCGAGAGCAGGGAGACCTCACGTTTGGCTGGGCTGAAATATTTAAGGAAGCCATCCAAAGCTTGTTTCACTCAGTCAGGACCCAGTGGGTCAGTCCCATCAGAGACCAATTACAACTCTTGCTGATCCATGGATGAAAGGTTCCATCAAAGGAAACAATGCACAAAGACACAAACAGACACATATGAGGATTTACACCCACACACACACACACACACACACACACACACACACACACACACACACACACATTTGTCCCCTTTTCTTGTCTTCGCTTTCTATTCAACAGCTCTGTCTGTGTGAATCTTGATCCTTATTTCTGTGTTTTTTAACCAACACAATAATCCTTCTGTCTTTTACAGCTCTACTAAATCCCAAAAGCGACACAGTAACACTCACAGGGACCCACATACCAAATGCTCTGCTCCCAAACAATATTTGGCAAAAAAGGGTCCTCTGTGAATGCTGAATAAACCAAGGACAGTGAGAGGTGAGCGGGTGCACTTTCACAAACACACGCAGGCACTCACACGCGCGGCCTGTCGATTTGTGACACACTCTGTCTGCAGCAAGTGCACACATGCACATTATCTTCTCTTTGTGACATGCAGACATACACACACTCATGCCCTTAGAGCATAAATCATTCTTAATGATCATTAAAAGGAGAGAGAGGGGGCATAGGTAGGTGGAATAAATCGCCTCTCAAGCACCCCTCCCTTAGTCACAGTGATGTGAACTGACAGGCCACCAGATAAGGAGCAATTACCCAGAGTCATCTGGGCCAGGGAGCATAAGGTACTCACACACACTCCCATTGAAACGCACACACATACACAGGTGAGTACAAATAGAGATAGCCACACATACTCAGATGCTGTGATACTGATACAAACTCTCTTAGAGATGGACTGACACGTATAAACACACAGTGACACAGATGATCCCCTCTCAGTCCCACACGCACTACACTTACCTTGATTTATTCCTTTTTTGCTTCCTGGCTAGAGGGGGAAACCGTTCAGTCTCTCTCTGTCTTCCTTTTCGTGAGCCCCGGGGGGAAAAGGCACTTTAGATAACATAGACACGACACATGTTGAACCTCGGCTGAGACATGGAAGTAGAGGCAAAGGGGAACAAGAGAGCTTTATCCAAACAAAGATAGAAAACTGGCTGTTGAGTGGTGAATGGCGAGCCTAGAGGACTGGACTGGATTGAGACAGTCAAACACTCACTGTATTGACTTTATTTTGCTGATGGTTTGGCTGCAACAAATTTCATTTAATGGGAATCCCTTTTTTTGTTTCATTCGCAGTAATTTCATCTTTTCAAAAATTCTGTTAAAAAAATGAGGAAAACCACCAAGGTAATAAATTACTCAGCTGTGGATGATAACACTTGACCTGTTTATCAATTTTGTGAGGGAGTGCATTAATACAATATTTCATTCCTTTTCAAATAACATGTTTTATAAGCTTGGCACAACAAATGTAAGAGCATAAGATCTATCTCTAATTTTAGGAAATCCATTACATTATCAATTTAGACTTGGCAGACTTAGAGTGATTTAGAGTAACCTCAGGGAGTAAATAAAGTAGATGCAATGTGGATGCATACTGAAAGACAAAACAAGCCAAGCCATTGTTGTGTCCATGTGTGAGAAGCACAGTCTGCTTGTTTTCAGAGGCTCAGCCAGGATCGAATCCTTTTTTTACAGTCTCACCAACCTGACAGATTTTTCTTTCTCATTCAGCACAGGAGCGCCATGATCTCAGAGACTCCTTTAAGGTCAGTTCAACTCGCCTAAGAATAAACTTTTCTTCACGACAGGAATGTGTTATAAGATAATACAGATTGTTTGAGCAAAGAAGAACTGGAGAGCACTGATGTCATCACAAAAGGGTACGACCAGCATGGATGTCCTCGACCCTGTGCACACAGGAGCAAGAGTTGAGCTCACGCAGAGTGATTAATTATAGCTAAATTATTCTTTACCAAATTCTGCGTGAGGCTCATTAAATGGAGCCTCGGAGCCTTGAAACATCTGCAGTAGCTGTGAAAGAGTCCATCACTGAAAAAGAAGCAGTTCAGACTCAAACAAAATGCAAGGGTCGACAAAAGCTAAGGAGAAAAAGAAAGAGAAAAATGCTGCAAGACAAACTTAATGCGCCCTCAGAATAACAACACCAACAGGGTCAAAAGTTTGTAAAGAAAGTCACTTAAAGAGAATCAGTCATGTTAAGGTTGATTTTATATTGATGGATAAGAGGGAGTTTGTACATTTCATGTCAGAGAATATATCCATCATACCTTACGGTCATTTTTTCGATATCTGCAAAGTGTTTTCCAGTGTGTTTCTGAAAATAGATACTGAGCAAGGCCCTACACTTCAAAGTCCAATAACAACTCCAGCAAATCTACATTACCAGTTAAATCCTACTGGTATATGGTGCTTTAATGGTCCTACAGAAGGCAGATAAAACAACAACAACAATTTTTAAAAAAAGGACTTGACCTGAAGGAGCGAGTTAATCAAGACTGCAGAGTGCTGCACAGGTGGGTCATTGTAGGTTGAGTGGCAATTAGCAGCAATTTACTGTAGCTTTGAGGTTCATAGGCAACATCAGAGTTGTGACAGGTTGAAAAGCACTGGATTTCTTCACAAATTAAATGGCAACATCAAGACGTCGTGTGCAAAGCATTGTTGATTACACTAATAAAGTGGCATTTCAAACAAGCAGATACTGACCGATATGGATACAAAGGAGTATTTACAGAGTATGGCTGACATACAAATACCATCAACTTAGCTGGCCTCACCTTTTAGCAGTGTTTGAATGATCAATTTAGTCTTTTACTGTCTCTATTATTTTGTCTTCTTTTCAGATAGTGTATATAAGTGGAATCAAACTCAAACTTAGAATGAACTCACTCTTAAAACTTAGGATTGTCAGATGTTTCTGAAATAGAGGACGGAGCTGTCAACTGTGCTGCTGGTTGGAGGTTGCATTTGGGGCCACAAGGAGAACTAAAAATAAAAGACAGCATCAATGCATAACAAAGAGAGTCAATACTGTCCTGACAGCATTCAGACTCTCCAAACAGAGAAAGTGGAGTCAGCAAGCAGATTTGTTTTTAAGTTGTCTATCTGAAATTAGACGTCAGAAATGGACATGTTTACTTCTGTGTAATTTGTCTATCTGTCTGTCTTTTTTCATTTTCGATTTTTGCTCACCTTTATCTCTTTTCAAATACTGCCTGACCGGGGGGATAGAGCAAGTTCAAAACATGTACCAAACCATGTGCCTACCCAGTGTGCACTGACACGGTGCAGTGCTGCTGCCGCTGAAGCGATGCTGTGGAGAAGATGATGTAGCCCTCGGGCCGCACACAGACGTCAGGCCGGGGTTGAGAACAGTAAATAGCAACGCTATTATTTAACAGACTGCAGAGTCAAACGCCGCTGCAATGTGTGACCTTTACATTGCTGGTGGGCTAATACGGAAATCAAGAGCAAGCAAGAGAGGTGGAGGGATGAAATTGGGGGGAGCAGACGCACACACATACACACACATATGCAGTCACATTTGTGCATACATTCACATTTAAAATCAAGCATCCATGCATGGGGATCCAATGTTATTAGCGATGCAGAAGATACTAACACGCATATTTACTGACTGTTCATGTTGGACTATGTTAGCACCATACACAAAAAAGGGTATGTGCAAGTGCATGTTTGTTTGTGTGTGTGTGTGTCTGTGTGTGTTAAATCAGGCAGTTCTGCAGTGAAAGTGACTGTCAGACTTAACTATTGCAGGGATGTGCTGATAGAGAGGTTTTAGAGCAGCAGACTACCGCCTAAGGCCTAGAAGAACTCGAAAAAAGCGAGTGAGGTGAGGGGAGAAAAGGGGGGGCAAACAGTGGAAAGGAGGAGAAGCAACAGAGATAAAGAAAACAGGAATGCGGCAGAAAATAAACAAGGTGATAGAAATAGGAAGGGAGGCAACCAAGCAAGGGATTTGAGTGAGGTGGGAACCAAGGTCAAGCCACTGAAGCACAGAGAGAGAGAGAAAAAGGATAAGAGAGGGAAGAAAGGAGGGATGGACAGAGAAAAAGTGACAATGAAAGAGAGAGATAGAGGAGAAGGAAAGGAAGGAGGGGGAGAGTGAGACCTTTGCATGATAATTCATTCATTAGGAAAGACCTTGACCGAGAATTTTCTCTCTACATCCTGATCTCCTGACTCGGCTCCGCTGCTTTTCCTCCTTTTTCTACCTCCCTGCCCCCTCTATCCATCCATCCACCCCTCCTCCCACGAAGCCACTCTGCTTAGTTTTCTCTTTTTCTACCTCTAAACGTCATCGTTCTCTCATTATAGAATCCCTAGTCAGCAAGTTGACGGCATGGTGAGAGAGAGAAAGAGAAGGGGGGGGGGGAGACACAGGGAGAGTGAGGGAGAGAGAGGGACAATGACAGGCTGCCATCATGTGACTTCTTTTTTATTCTGCCTTTCACCTTTTTCTCCGAGCATATTGTGCATACATGTCAAGTATCCTCCCTCTCAACTGGCAGTCCTAAGGGCCTTAAGCTTAAATGAGATAAATAAATCCCTTCAAAGGAAAAAGAGAGACGGGGGAAAGTGTTTTTTTTAACAGGCGTGCACTTTGGCAAACAAATGTGAAATCAATAAGGAGTACCCTTAGACACGTAGAGAGAGGGCCCCGGCTGTTGCATACAAAAGAAGAGCAAGGGGGATTTCTAGGCTCATAAACTGGAAGAAAAATATGCTTTGAGTGAATAATTTACTTAAAGCAAGAAACTGATGACAACGGATCTCTTAGAGGCAAAGTAGATGACTCAGGCTTCGTGGTTTATTCAAAACTTTGTAAGGAAGAGGGTGTCACACACTGCTGTTACAAGGAAAGCTGGCTTGCATGTATCTGTCCCGTGTTTAAGTAAGATTGTACATGCAAGAAAAGAATAACAGAGGCTAAGATTTAGTAAGTTTGAAGCACCAAACTCCATCCAGTGCTGGGGGCAGGGGACTGGAAATAAAGGCAAATACTGCAATTCTATGGAACAGAGGAAGACTAAACCAATGAAAAGTTCACTATCTCCAACACAAAGCTACAAATTCATCATAATAACTTGACAATATTAAAATCTATGCCAGTAACCATCACAAGCACAGTAGATAAACACAGCAACATCAGTCTTCAAACATTATTAGATATTTCATCTCAAATTACATCAGCCAGAACAGAGTAGTATTTCACATTGTACCAAAGAAACTCAATACAGAGAAATGCTTTGAATAATGTGCCCTCTCCAAGACTCTCTGGTAAACTGGAAAGGAACTACTTGTTCTGCAAACAGTGAGCTAGAATCAGTAGACAATACAAATGTGCTTTAGAGTTAAGGGAAAGTTTTAAAACTCCCTGCTCTTTGTGGGAAATAGCAATGTGATTAAATGCTGCTGTGCTGACTTTAATATTTGCAGAGTTGCGATACTTGGCAGTAGGGTAAGTGGTAGTGGAATATTTTCTCCATTGTTCAGCCTTGAATTGTTTTGCTGATATCTTTGTACACCAGAGCCATGGGAAGAACAGAGGTGCAAAGAAAGAAGTAGAGCGAGTAAAACAGAAAAGCCCTGATGACCCTATGTGTCATCTGCAACCTCTATGGGTGATACTTTAAGCAGGTGGTGACTGTATTTAAATGCAGCATCTGTTGGCAAATGAGGCAATTTTGAGTGTTGGAAGTGTTTTAGTTTTTGTGGTCTTGTCCACCAGCATTTCAGCAGCCGTTGAATGTATGCAGGAGAGCAGCTCATGTGGAGGGCAAAAGAGGCGGACCGCCTTGGCCGTAATTCAAACCCAGGACCAATTGGCAGCCATCTGATGACATTTCAGCCTTTCATCAAACTCTATAGACAGAAACATTCACGTAGGTGACGCTGACAACCTGCCCTTGGAGATTGGCACTCAAAACCAACTGTTCTTGCTCCAAAAGCTGCAGGCCTGTTTTAAGAGAGCTGGTATGTTCTGGTATGCACGATACGACCACCAACAAGTAAATAAGAGAAGTTCCAGCACTTTTTTTGAAGGCACTGGTTGCAAGTTGGTTGCAAGTTGGACTGTTAACAAAGGCATCACACAGAAATGAAAGTCCTGGCTTCACTTAAAGCCCAGATACGTTGTCTGTTGCTCCTAGAGACTATATCTGGAAGAAAATACCTAACAAGTCTGAGACTGTCACAATGGCAATCAGTCAGCAGACAAAAATGAAATACATAAATAAAGTCAATGTTAGGCATGGGAAGGCACACAGTCCTGACCACTAATCATGACATGTTATAAAGGTCTGAAATTGGACCTGGGGAATCACCCCAGGTTGACATGTATCATTCCCTGTTCAATTCATGTGTTGAATTTATTGATGTGTTCCTTTATATTATATTGTTGTTTGTTTTATTTCAGTCACCCTTCCCTCTTGTGTATGTTACTGTACTTCCCACCTATGTGTTTTCCCATTTTTGGGGTTGTGTACTCCAGCCTCACCTGTGTCCTAATACTCCAAGTATATTTAGTTTGAGTTTCCCCTTGTTTTTGGTGGCAGCAAATCTTCAATCCTTGCTTCTTTTGTGGATGTGTGCCTCATGGCTCTACTTGCATTTTCTGGACATTGTTTATTTTCCTTTGAACGTTTTCTTGCTTGCAGACCATGGATTTGGTAATAAAGCCAATGACAACCTGAGCATTGTCCCAATGATTGAGGACTTACAAGTCATGGCCAAAAGCTAAAGAAATTGCCAAAGAATACGTCTTACCATTTGACAGATTCTTGGTTTCATTGCTTAGTGGAGGTAAAAATTTGATTACTGAAGTCAAGGAGGCAAAAGCAAGCAAGACGTTCAAGTAAAAGTCACAGAAGTGAATCCCTACCCATGAATAAGCCCAGCTCTTACTTATAGTAAACTAACATTCTACATCACTGCATCAGCCAAGAGTTTTTTGGAGGGAATTACTTCTTTCTTCTTTCAGTGTTGGAAACAGATGCAAAGTGCGACACAAATACTTCCAGTTGAATTGAAGCAAAATGGGACTTGGCTGCCAGTGTTTGCACTTCCCCTGTCACCCTGACTTAAAATCCAACACCAAAATGAGGCAGCAGGTAACAAGTGTAATCGGCCATTCAGAGGCGTATCAAATAAATATTACATGTCTCTCACTGCTGTAAAAGATGCAGGGTGGATTAGGGAACAACAGCTGGCAGCCTTGGGGGAGACTCAGAGAAAAGACAGAACAGCTTTTCACTTTTAAGAGCTTAAAAAAGGGCGTAAGTAGGGGAGTCCTCAGGCGAAGAAGAGCTGGGTTGACTTACTAGAGTTTGAAGACAAGCCAGAGAGTCCCTAAGTGTTATGTGCAATCACTGCTAAGGAGATGGAAATACCAGATTTCTTGTAAGTTTAACTTTCAGGTATCATGCTAGTGATGCAGCATGGCATAATTATGACAAAACTATCTTAAATTCATGGAAACAAAGTCAAAATATTGGAAATGGAAGAGTAGGTAAAGGTAAAAATACATTTGAAGATTATTTTTTCATTGTTCAAAGATGAAATGGCATTGAGGATATGCCCTGCAATTCAGTACCTTCAAAATAGCCTATTTTAGACCACTACAACAGGCCTAGATAACAAAGTGGCAGATCTTTCAATGGCATGTGGCATGGCCAATGGTATGCCTCTAGGGGGCCAGTGGTATGTGCCAGCAAGCCCCCTTAGGGCTATGCCACCAGTATGCCACTATATATTTGTTGTCTTTTTTGACAGAGTTAGTGTAGCACAGGAAATTATAGTTGTTTGGCACCTCTGTGATGACATTCAAATAATTAAACCTTAGCTGGTGGTCAGCCTGATAGCATATCTACCATAGCCAGTCAGAGTAATCAGAAGCAGATACATTGTGATCCCACATTGTTAACTGTTAGCTTGTTTTTACTTGCATATTGAAGATTGGCATAGATGTTGGGCTGCATGCGATGATGTAATGTGGGATTGCATTCTATCTGCTTTCATTTAATCTGACTGTAGCTAAGGCTAAATTACTTTTATGTCATTGCATAGGCTCCAAATATACATACTTTAAACACGAAAAATTTATGAAAGAAACATGCAGTTCTTTATGTACCCTTCTATGTTACATTTTCATTGTCAGTAACGTTGGCTATGCCACACATCTTTGATCTATCTATAAAGTTATTTAAAGAGTGCTGATTTTCACGAGTAATCTGTCCTCAATGTTTTGCCTCTTTTCAAAGTGAACTTGGGGCCATGCCTATTGTCGCCAGCTGTTGACAGAAAACACAACTGAAAAAATATTGAAGTATATCTAAGTGCTTTGTGCATACATAAAATTCTGATAGCTTTAGTTTTGGCCTTGGCTATTTTAAAGAGCTCTTTATTCTGTATATCTGTTAAGTGCCTAGATGCAATTTTATAGTTTAGTTTTTCTTCCTTTTGAATATTAGGTCAAAAATGGATCAGCCCATATTCACAAACTGGAGGCTTTCATTTAACAGTTGTTGTCTCATTCAAATAACAAGACTTCTGTTGAGCAATTGGTTTTAGTATCTAAATCTGCTTTTAAATACCTACAGCAGATGCTTGCTATCCCTCCCTCTCTTAGTGTGTACAGTAATAAACCTAGGGAACCTTGAATGCTGTTTTTACTTGGCATTGACTGTGTGCACTGTGCAGCCCACTCAAAGGCTATTAGTGCAACAGAGTTTGTTTTTTTCCTGCTCCCAGGTGAGACTATTTGTTTTCTACCTCTGCCTTTTCCTGCAACCACACCTACACCCTTTGCTGAGATAAATAACATGACCTTGGTTAACTTGTTTCATTAAATGGACACAGTTGAAAAGGAGATGTAACAAGGGAATCACTGTTTCATTTTGTCCTGGACCCACAGTAAGGCCACACTGTAGAAAGGGAGGTTTTGTCATAAGTCGCTGGAAGCAGGTGTAAAGAACTTTGCTTGCTAAGCTACATTTAACTTCTCATGGGAAATTCCATTTTCAGACTGCGATGCCGAAGCCTACCATGCTGCTCTGAGGTGTCGCTCCTTGAGTATGGATCAATATGGCTTATAATAGATCTGTTTGGGTAAGTTTCACACTGCAGTCTGTGCTCGTCTTCATTCCACGCCCTCAGCTCAAATAGCTTAACACAGACTCCAGGAGAAAACAATACATTTCTAACTCACCGGAGCAACTGCTTCCCAGGAGTTAATGATTTTACCATTTCAGGATGTGTTTCACTGAACTGCCAGCCTACAGCAGAGGGTGGACGTCACTTCTTGAGATGATGTTACTTGGGTTATTGTCAGGCATTGCAGCCTAATTTTCAACAGCAGAGTCTCTCAAATGAATTCATTTTTAACATCTTGATGAAAAATGAGTTCAACACTGCTGTATTGAGTTCTGGTGATGCTGAGTAAAGAATTGATTTCAGGGTGCATGTGAAAAGAGGTTGGCAGGGTGTGGAAGCTCTACCCACACAAACTTATGAATCTTTATCACGACACGATCAATAGCATTCTGGCAATGCTGCGTGGCCTTGAAGCAGCACTGTCTAGAAACACCAGACTGGTATTTTCCAAAAAACTAGTGTATCTTTGTTTCGGTCAGTTTTGGTTGTAGTCTGAGTGTATTTTGACGGACCCCATCAAAATGAAATCCCAGACAACTGACAATAAAGGGCTTCAGCAATGTTGTAAAGTGGAACTAGTGATAGAGTTTTAGAGCCCCACTTGAATTTTCCTATTTATGCTTTTGCAATGCTCAGCAATGAATATTGTTGGAACTTTCTTGTCATGAAAGTGGCTGCTTTCTGCTGAAGTGTACAGAGTTGAGCAGTATGAGGCTGTAGCTCTGCTTTAACTTTGAAGCATGTCTTAATTTACCCAGAACCGATGCCAAATCAGCCCTAATTGAGATACGAACAGCTCTAGAGATGAACACGAAGTTATCTAAATATTTGCAAGTTCTGAGCCATGTTGAGATCCTTTTTTAAACCATTAAATGTTTAATTGATCTTGATCTGGACTGATATGAAATGAACTGAATAAAAATATGATAAGTCTGTCTGGTTTTGCCTCATTCTGTGCTGCAAAGCAAGAACTGGGAAGCACTTCATGGTACTAACTCAAACTAAGATGCCTTGAGGACAAAATGAGGGAAAAGGGTGACAAAGATGCTGCGAAAAGGAGCGGAAAAGATAAATGCAAGATCAAAACACATTGAATGCATGCATTATGGCATGTGCCTCTAGGGAGCTGTAGACAATCTTACATACTCATGTAATCATGTACCACAAAGACAGCCTATACACGACACACACGCGACAGAAAGCAGCATCCCGTGCTATAATTGGCTGAGCGCATTGACCTTGTTCAGTACGTTTGAGTGTGTGTGTGCATGCATTTAAGTGCTTATACAGGTTTGCAGGCAGGCTCAGACTCCAGCACGCTGGTCTCAGAATTTCTCATTTAGCTCCGTAAGCATCTTTTTATTCCAACCATATTAAAATTATATGTGATGATGGATGGACCTTTAATAGATGAAGCCCCCGGGCTCTTGCACCTTGCACATGTGTGTGTGTGTGTGTGTGTGTGTGTTTGTGTGTGTGTGTGTGTGTGTGTGTGTGTACGTGTGTTTGTGTGTGTGTGTGTCTGGGTTTGCATGTGCAAGAGCTCGAGTGTGTGTGGGGACAGGAAGACAGAGTTCAGGAACAGGGGGGCTAAGAGATAGGGGTCAAAGTGAAAGCGGACCTCCTGTCATTTTGGTAGCATAATGCATGATGGGGGATGGAAGGATGCAGAGAGAAGGACGATGAGGGGAATGAGCAGATCCTCGAAGAACACACCCTTGTTCTTTCTGAACGTCATACACACTGTAGACTGCTGTTCATATAGCAGTACATACACTAAAACAAAGGTATTTGCAGATTACCGCTAATACACACTGCATGCAAGTACCTACACACACACACACGCGCACACACACACACACACACACACACACACACACACACACACACACACACACACACACACACACACACACACACACACACACTAGTTCCCAAAACACACATGCCTTTGGATGTAGAGTGCTGAGAGGAGAATTGCCGGCGGCGAGAGTTGTCCTATCTAATAACAGCCGAAAATGGAGAGAACAGCAGAGAGGCGTGAAAAGAAGGGAGTGGAAAAAAAGAGCAAAGTGCTGAATATGTATTTTGAACCAAACGTGGCCGGTCAGGCAAGCAGGCATGACGGCACAACCTGCATGGACAACCATGCTAACACATTCTTGTACAGAAACACACACATAGGCGTGTTCGTGCATCCAAAAAGAAACAAAAATGTAGTCACATACATACCAGAGATCCGCAGGCACACACATACAATGACAGGCTGAAGGAATTGATGCCTGGGTGCTAGCTTTCTTTGTTCTGAACTCTGGGTTGTACAAAGACAGAAATATGGACTGATATATTTTTTATGCCGACAGGAAAACACTCAAATACGCAGAAAGAAAATCCCACATATCTCAAGGTTTGAATGATAAATAATAACTAAGTGATTGTATGAAACTCCAACAATAAGCCTCTATTCAATGTGTTTACAAACAAGATAAAAATGAAAAATATTCGGCAAACTGTTTTCTTTTAGCAAAAACAAGTCACGTCGAACTACTTTGCTAGATGAGTAACATGCATGGAGGCTATTTTTCTGTACAGAAGATCCTGATGAATATTCTAACAACCACAACAAGGAACACAACGGATTGTTTGGCTCTGTGTTCTGTGTCAACACAGTTTCCAGTCTGTGTTATCCTGCATCTATTTCTCATCTGGCATCCAAGCAGCTAATTAGTGAGTAATGGTGCTGATTCCTCTCGATTATAATGTGGAGAGCTCTGTCTAACATCAAATCTGTACTGTTTCCAATTTGGAAATATCTTTCACATTAGTCAGACCCAGTGAACCTCAGTATTTAGGACAATGGCTCATTTTGTTCATGCTTTGATGGAACGGGCGAATCAATATATTCCCTGGCTCACCGTCGCAGTGTGTCCTCATTCTCAGGTCAATTGCTGGAAATAATTTACAATTTTTATTTCTGTGTCTCAGCCTTAATAAAATATTAATGAGACCAATAAACTGGGTGTGGATATGGCCTGAAATATTCCCCCCAAAAATGTCTAAACAAAGCAACATTTTAAAAGCCAAGCTTTAAACAAGACCCTTCACTTGATATATTGCATACGCAATCCAAACAAGGCATTTCAGTTAACAGTAAGTTAGAATTTATATTAAACAATAGTTTTCCCGCTATAAAAACAGTCATTAGTGTTGCAGTAAATTGTAAAAAATTTGATCTTAAAAAAAGGACAGAAAAAGCTTCAACATGTTTTGTTTTAACCATGGATCTAATTTCTTGTTGAACATAACTCAAATTATTTTATATCCTATATTTGGTAATAAGGGTCCTGTTGTTTTCTTGCATGAAAAGCTTCAATTGCTCAATGCATGCACATCTCCAAGCACACTAGCTTTTTGGGTCATATATTTGCAGGAGTGCAAAGATGCAAAGGGCAACGTGAAGTTCAATAGAAATTGATGGATAATATGATGAATAAATGCATTCAAGTTCCATCACTGGTCTCATTGCTGAAGTAAAACTTGGAAGCAACTTCACAAAAAATGAAGAATTTGCTTCTCTAGGAAATTTTATTGTTGACAGGATGTTTCAGAGCAGCACCACAAATCTGCACTCCTAGGCAGATGGTGGCAGTTCTTTAAAAAGTAAGTTACATAGAGACAAATACAAATGATAAATATAAGTGTCATGGTGAGGCACGTCTGGTGATCTCATAAACCAGACAGTTTTTCAGCCATAACTCTGCTTCACCCGAACATAGGACAGAGATGTTTGATTTGAATGCATTTCAAGAATAAAACATGAACCACTCATTTTTTTATGTTTGAAAAAGAAATCTGAAGCTCAGAATTAATGAGCCTTGGTTATTCCATGTCTCTGGCATAAAAGCAGCATACTGAGTTTTTACAGTACAGCTTGATGTGTGCAGGGGTGTATGTGGTTATTTTACTGCAGCACGGTGTCATTTGCATGGAATTTGATGAAAGTAAACACAGTGGATGGTCGTGTGCAATGGTGCTGTGCTCTGGTGCGGCACTTCCTCAAATTAAAGAGCACAGATTATTAACTAAACTGTCCTGCTGTCTTCAGGTGGCTTCTTGGATTTAATGAACTGAAGCAGAAGCTTTTCATACTGTTTAAATCAGCTGTAAAACAAAAAAAAAACCACTGTAAGACTCTCCTGTATTAATTTACTGAGGCATGAACCAGTGTTCCTGCTTCCACAATATTAAAACAGTACCATGTTGTACTGATATGGAAGACAGCTCCTATTATTTGGAGGATATTCAACAAATTTTAGTATGAGATGCCTCAGTAACCAGCCTCTGAGTGGCAAGGTTGCAGCAGTAGCCTTCATCTACTCTCATAGAAATGAAATGCCAAAAACACATGGCCAAAACTACAACAACTTGGAACTAGCCTAAGTGCAAAAGCATAAAGACTTCCTGAAGCTAAAGAAAAACATTTTTTGGACTGCTTTACAGTATTTTTAATACAAAATGAGTGAAAGTTGAAGATGCCAGTGATAGCTGTCACTGACTGCTAGTTGTAGGTATCAGGATGTTAAAAATAACATGTATTGTTGTGAGCTGGAAGTAAGTTACTTGTGTCATTTGCTGTGTAACTCAAGCTAACGGTCATAGCTAAGCTTCTTGCTAGCATGAGTTATCGTCAAAGAGCTGCTTTGAAATGAGCTATAAGCTAACTCAGCTCATAGTTGTCTAAATATAACTTCAAAACCAATGACTGAAATCACTAATGACAGAAAATTGGTACGGACAGCTCAAGCTAGCTATGATGAACATGGTGGAGACTTCAGTTACAGACCAGGGGAGCTTTATTATTACTGTGAGTTGGCATTATGGGCTGAAATTAATCTACCTGTGTCACATGCTGTGCTGCTTAGACTACTGACTACAACTGCTAGCTAGCAGGACTTGTTTATTGCTGTAAAATGGACTAACGTATACATTTTGGTTACCTGGTGCTAAAGAAAGATATGTAAGGCAACAGATATTGTTTGAGGGGCTACATACGCTAACCCACATCAAAGTTGTCTGAATAAACTTCAAGAAAAAATTATCATGAAGCTGTCCACTTAAAGAAAATGTCCCTTCAAAGCCAGAGACCACGGTATTTGAGATTGATTGTCCAAAATTTTCCACAGATGATTTGATTGGTCTGATGGCCTTTTGAAGATACGTCTTTGTTTCCCTCCTGCTGTGACTGCAGCCTAATCACATGCAGTGAGGTGCACTTGAAAATGAGTGACGTCAGCTCATACCCTCTGTAAAGAGCAGATTACAGCCGCCCCACTGAGGCTTCACTTCTGATCCCGGCTCCCATTGAGTGCCACCAGCTCTTCAGTATTGTGAACTTGTTTGACAGAGAAAACTGTGTGTTGGTACTTAACAGCAGGAGGCAGTAGTTGAGAGATCTGTGATTTATGTGGAGGTATTTCACTGCTGGAGGCTGTAATCTTGACACTTGTAAATATTTGTGAATAGAAAACTTGCAAATAGAACACTTTGTAAAAAGGTGCAGTCTTTGGCTTTTGGAGGGGTAGTGTTTTTGATGGGGTGTAAAGTCTTATTTTTTTCCCTTTTCTTTTGGCTTTTGAAGTAGAGTAAATATGTGGCTTAACTTTGCACTGATTGGGAAAGTTAAGGGCTGTTTTATGCATATTTTACTTTGATTTTAAGGCTCAATCATTCAATTAAACTTGAAATTGCTTTGAATTTGAACTTCTGATCCTGGCTTATGCTTAGGGAGCAGAAATGAGTGGGTACAAATTGACCATGTGTTTTTTAAACCCCATACAAACCAGAATAGGAATTCCTGGCGACTTCTCGCAACTGAAAATAAGCATCTTCTTTGAAGGTAGTACCTTGCATGTCCTACATTGCCAGAGTAAAAACCCTAGGGTCATGTGAAATTATTAGCTTCAAGAGACTAAGATTAGGATCTTTTTTTAGTATAGTTTACTATATTTAAGTATAATTGTCTGTCTCTTCACCTCACCTTTTAAATCTTAAACATAACTTGTGTAAGGAATCTTGGAAAAGAAACATCTTCCCCTGACTCTATCAACCATTATGTTTTCTTGTTATGATGCTTTTGGTTTTGCTCACTCCTTTTCTGCTCTCTCTTCATCTCTGCCATGGACAATCAGCTTTTGCACCCATGACCTTCGTGAGAAAAGGCAATGAATGTATAGGCCAAAGGCTGTTTGTGCTGCAATTATGCGTCTGTGAAGGTTCTCAGCCATCTAGGTCATGATTATTCCAAGTTTATTCCAAAATGCAAATTAACTTGGTTTAATTTCTTGAAGAAGTTGTGAGGCCTCTCCAGTTTGATCGAATGAGAGGCAAAATTGTTTCAGGAACTTCAACAAAGTCAAGTTGCTTTTTGGATTAAACTTTGCATTGCTCAAATAATAGACAGGGAGGCAACAATGTGAATTTGACCACAAATACGTATTGTTGGAGTAGTTAACTATCTTATTAACTGATGATTATTTTCATTTGTAGTTATCACTTTTGTTTGTAGAAGAGTGAGAACCTGTGATTTGCATTAAAGGTGACATATCACGCTTTTTTCATCAATATATATTGGTCTAAGAGGTCCCCAAAACATGTATTTAAAGTTTATGCTCAAAAAAACACTTTGAAATCAGATTTTGGTCTGCCTGAAAAGCCCTCTTCCTCAGTCCTCCTCAGAACACTCTGTTTTCTCTCTAACCACGCCCCCTCAGGAAGTGGATGTGCCTCGGCTGTCCAGCACGTTGATCTAATATTTACATGTTGGCTGAATATACACGGCTGCTCAGAGATCAGAATCAGAATCAGAATCAGCTTTATTCGCCAAGTATGCTTGAACACACAAGGAATTTGACTTTGGTAAACTGTGCTCTCTTTGTACAAGGCATAAGAATAGGAATAAGAATAAGAACTACAATAAAAAATAAAATGAAAATATAATAACAATAACCTTAGCTATAAATACAAAGAAACAACAAATAGCTTGACTAATATGTACAGGCTAAAATAATATGATAAAGTGCAGTGGTGAGTTGCAGAGGTAGTTTTACATTAT
The DNA here is from genome assembly GCF_009762535.1 of Notolabrus celidotus. NCBI lineage: Eukaryota > Metazoa > Chordata > Actinopteri > Labriformes > Labridae > Notolabrus > Notolabrus celidotus. Next base: position 19,562,128 of record NC_048278.1, read on the forward strand.
AAAATAGAAGTTAAATAATACAAAAAATAGAAATATGGAATTCTGCTTGAGAATTGTTGCATTGTATATCTACATGTATATTTACAGAGAGTATTTATCTGACAGGTATGACACTGTTATGGTTTAGTGTTCATCAGAGTGACAGCCTGGGGGAAGAAACTGTTCTTATGGCGGGTTGTTTTGGCGCACAGTGATCTGTAGCGCCTGCCGGAGGGGAGGAGTTTGAAGAATTTGTGTCCAGGGTGTGAGGGGTCAGCGGTAATGCTCCCTGCCCGTTTCCTGGCCCGGGACCGGTACAAGTCCTGGATGGGGGGCAGGTCGACACCGATGATTTTCTCTGCAGTCCTTATAGTCCGCTGCAGTCTGTGTTTGTCTAGTTTGGTTGCAGAGCCAAACCAGACAGTGATGGAGGTACACAGAACAGACTGGATGATGGAGGTGTAGAACATGATCAGCAGCTCCTGGGGCAGGTTGAACTTCCTGAGCTGACGCAGGAAGTACATCCTCTGCTGGGCCTTTTTTCTGATTGTGTCTATGTGGGAGGTCCACCTCAGGTCCCGGGAAATAGTGGATCCCAGGAACCTGAAAGAGTCCACAGTAGACACAGTGCTGTTCAGGATGGTGAGGGGGGGGAGTGGGGGGGGGCTTCTCCTGAAGTCCACTGTCATCTCTACCGTCTTGAGCGGGTTCAGCTCCAGATGGTTCTGACTACACCAGAGGGCCAGCTGTTCCACCTCCTGTCTGTAAGCAGACTCGTCTCCGTCCTGGATGAGACCGATGACGGTGGTGTCGTCTGCAAACTTCAGGAGTTTCACCGAGGGGTCTCCTGAGGTGCAGTCATTGGTGTAGAGGGAGAAGAGCAGTGGGGAGAGAACACATCCCTGTGGGGCGCCAGTGCTGATGGTCCGGGTGCTGGATTTGATGCTCCCCAGCCTCACCTGCTGTCTCCTGTCCGTCAGGAAGTTGGTGATCCACTGACAGATGGAGGCCGGCACTGTGAGCTGGGTGAGTTTCTGGTGCAGGATGTCTGGGATGATGGTATTGAACGCAGAGCTGAAGTCCACAAACAGGATCCTAGCGTAGGTCCTGGGGGAGTCCAGGTGATGCAGGATGTAGTTCAGACCCATATTGACTGCATCCTCCACCGACCTGTTTGCCCGATAGGCAAACTGCAGGGGGTCCAGCAGGGGGCCTGTGATGTCTTTCAGGTGGCTCAACACTAGTCTCTCGAAGGACTTCATGACCACAGACGTCAGGGCGACGGGCCTGTAGTCATTGAGTCCTGTGATGGTGGGTTTCTTTGGGACTGGGATGATGGTGGAGCTTTTGAAGCATGAGGGCACTTCACACAGCTCCAGCGATGTGTTGAAGATCTTTGTGAAGATGGGGGCCAGCTGCTCAGCACAGACTCTCAGGCAGGAGGGGGACACGCCGTCTGGTCCTGGAGCCTTCTTGGTCTTTTGTCTCTGGAAGAGCTGGATTACCTCATCTTCACAGATCGTCAGCGCAGGTGGGGGGTCAGAGGGGGGTGGGGAGGGGCTTGTGGGGGGGCCAGGTAAATCAGAGTGTTCGGGTGTGGGGTGTGAAAACCTGCAGTAGAAGCTGTTCAGGTCGTCAGCTAGTCTTTTGTTACCTTCAGGGTGGGGGGAGGGTCTCCTGTAGCTTGTAACTTCACGCAGACCTCTCCAAACTTCTGAGGGGTCGTTGGCAGAGAAGCTCTGTTTTAACTTCTCAGTGTAGCTCCTCTTAGCTACCTTGATCCCCCTCGTCAGTTTGTTTCTGGCCTGCTTGAACAGGTCCCGGTCCCCACTCCTGTAGGCCTCTTCTTTGGCCTGACGCAGCTTCCTCAGTTGAGGTGTGAACCAGGGCTTATTGTTGTTGTATGTGCAGAAGGTCCTGGTCTGCACACACATGTCCTCACAGAAGCTGATGTATGAAGTCACAGTGTCAGTGAGTTCATTGAGGTTTCCTGATGCAGCTTCAAAAACACTCCAATCAGTGCAATCAAAGCAGGCTTGTAACTCCTGCTTTGACTCCTCCGTCCACTTCTTCACAGTCCTAACTACAGGCTTAGCCGTTTTTAACTTCTGCCTGTAGGTCGGGATGAGATGAATCAGACAGTGATCAGATAGTCCTAAAGCTGCACGGGGGACAGAGCGATATGAGTCCTTTATTACTGTGTAGCAGTGGTCCAGAGTGTTAGACTCCCTGGTGGGACACTTAATATGTTGTCTGTATTTAGGTAGTTCGTGGGTTAAATTTGCTCTGTTAAAATCCCCGAGAATGATGAGCAGAGAGTCAGGATGTTTTTTCTCCACGTCTGTAATCTGGTCAGCCAGGTGCTGTAACGCCTCCGTTACGCAGGCCTGAGGTGGGATGTAGACGCCGACCAGAATAAAGGAGGAGAACTCCCGCGGTGAATAGAAGGGTTTGCAGTTTATGAAAAGAGTCTCCAGATTTGGACTGCATGACTTCTTCAACACTGTGGTATCTGTACACCAACCTTCGTTTATGTAGAAACAGATTCCGCCTCCTCTCGCCTTCCCAGAGAGTTCCTTTACGCGGTCCGCTCTGTGGAGCTGAAAGTCCGGTAAGTGCAGCGAGCTGTCTGGGATGTGTTCACTGAGCCAGGTTTCAGTGAAACACAGGGCGGCGGATCTGCAAAAGTCCGTGTTTCTTGAGTTGAGGAGAAGCAGTTCATCCATCTTGTTTGCCAGGGAGCGGACATTCGCCAGGTGAATGGACGGGAGCGCACTGCGTAACCCCCGCTGTCTCAGTCTGACGAGCACGCCTGCTCGCTTGCCCCGGCGCCGGCGTCTCCGGCAAAGACCATAGAGAGCTGCGGCTCCACCAGCAAGAATCTCTGTGTAACTTAAAGGTTCAATGAAAACCGGTGTAAAAAGTTCGGCAGAGGACTGTCCAATGTTAACAAGTTCTTCTCTGGTAAAAGAAACCAGAGAAGCGGAGCATAAAGATACAAGAAAAGAGAAAAACGCAACAAGTACGAGAGAGCGCAGTACCAGGGCGACCGTCCGTGGCGCCATCTTGGAAATTCGCGTTACTTCAACCCTCTGAATCTGATCCTGACGGAGAGGCGCCTGTAGCAGGACCTTTCTGAACGATTGGTCACAGATTTAGTGTTTCTTGTTGTTTTATTTATCAGTATGTAGACGTGTGTCTTGGTACACAGCTACGAACATGTAGCTATGTGGCTATGCTAACTAGCGCTAGCACTTATCCATGATAAATAAAAATCATCCACTAGATCTTCAAATCTGCAGACGTGGGGAGTAAAACCGACCTCTGCCAGAAAGGCAGCAGGACCTTTCCGAAGGATTGGTCACAGATTTAGTGTTTCTTGTTGATTTATTTGTTAGTATGTCGATGTGTGTCTTGGTACACAGCTACAGCTACAGCCATGAACATGTAGCTATGTGGCTATGCTAACTAGCGCTAGCACTTATCCATGACAAATAAAAATCATCCACTAGATCTTCAAATCTGCAGACGTGGGGAGTAAAACCGACCTCTGCCAGAAAGGCAGCGGGACCTTTTCTGAAGGATTGGTCACAGATTCTGTGTTTCTTGTTACACAGCTACAGCTACGAACATGTAGCTATGTGGCTATGCTAACTAGCGCTAGCACTTATCCATGATAAATAAAAAATCATCCACTAGATCTTCAAATCTGCAGACGTGGGAGTAAAACCGACCTTTGTGTTTATTAAGACAGCCTACAACTAGCATGCCTCCCTCCTAAGCTCCTTGTTAGCACACATTTGTGCAGGTAATGAAAAACGGAGGGGGGGTTGAGTTGTATTTTATACAGTCTATGGGCTGAACAAGCTCTGAGCTTTGACTCCGTGACAGACCGGATATTGTTGTTACGTAACAAAAACACGGAAGTCTGAAACGTCTCGTTTCACACACATTTACAGAAAGGTGTAGAAATCAAAACAGGGGCAGAATGGATTTTTTTCATTCTCGGGGGGTTTGTACACATGCCAGGGACACATATTTCAGGTAGAGAACCATTAAAAAGTCAATTTTGCATGATATGTCACCTTTAAGAGGTTGTGTTGCAGACCTCAGAACTTGAGAGCCTTGTTAGCGCAATAACACTTTCATGTATCACAAGTTATGTCCCAAAAGCATTAAAAAAAAGTGTCATCAGGAGTGTCGCATCAAAGCAACTCGAAAAATTACTCATGGACTCAAGACTTGACTTTCTTAGTCTGAAACGTGGCTAACAGACTCAGCACCCAGCTCTGTATACACAATAAAGAGATATAATGACTGCTTGACTGTTAAGAAGCTGAATCTCACTGCTCTATGGAACACATTGATGTCAAAATGATTTTGTCTCATTTGATTTCTTCACTGTTGCTGGTGTTTACAGACCTCTCTCATCAAATAGCATGTTGTATGAGAATCTAAAAACAATTCAAAAGAACTTGATAAGAATATGAGGTCCATTCTGGTCAGGGACCTTAATACTATTTTGACTGACAGATCATATAGGAAAAAGCTTAAGGACATTTAAAAAAAGAGTTTGACCTCAAACAAGTAATCCAAGGCCCAGTTAAGTTGTTAGTTAGGTGAATTTAGTAAAAAAAAAAAAAAAACACATTCTCAGAAACAGAACTTGCCTTGGTTAATGGAACAATTTAGGATTTTAAAGTAACAGAGGGACCTCACCTTTAAAATGGCCCTTAATTTAGGATTAGAAAATGATAGGACTGTTCAGTGTCTTCGTAATAAAGTGATGAATTGAGGAAGGCAAAAGCATATTAAATCTATAGTTCTAAAATTGAAGATGGAGGGAATAACACACACAACTAGGGAGAACATTACCAGAGTTCTGAGGAAAGACAACTACAAAAAACTTCAAGGATTTGAATTATAAGTCCTAAGAATTTTAATTCAAGGCAAATGACAAATATTTTTTCTGATTAGGTATTATTTTTTAGATTCAATTCAAGATCTAGCACACAACTGTGGCTCAAGAAGTAAAGTCATAATTCCACCAAATTGTAATCTCCCTGTTTTTATTATTTCTGAGGTGTCTGAGTCAGGCAATTCAACCAATGTAATGAATTACAGGGCCATAAGTGTCCTCCCAGTGGTTTCTAAAGTCATTCAAAGAGTAATTTGGGACCAATTAAAAGCTCATCTAAACAAAAGACATTCTCCATTACATACTACGTAGTTTGGATTCAGGACACATCATTCTACTGAGACAGCAATTAGTTATTTTATTGAAAGAATTGAATCCTGTCTTGATGCTGGGGGAGTTGTTGCTATTTTCCTTGATTTCAAAAAGGCCTTTGATACAGTAAATCATACTGTTCTTTTATCTAAATTGTCAAGGGTTAATGGTTAACAGAGCTTTCTAACTCATGTACTTTTCTATCAAGAGAAAAAATACATTTCAATCTGACATGGCAGTTGAAGAAATAATGAAAACTTTTGAGCATCTTAAGTTTCTCAGCATAATCACTGATTCCAGTTTAAACTTTAAGAAACAGAAATGTAAGAGCTAGCCTGATGAATTTCAGACATATTTCTTTGTTTTGCAGACATGTGTCTGATGTAGAAATTAATTCATGATCAGGCACAACCACCACCACTTGTTCCTGTCACTCTGCAGGAACAATGCAAGGGAGACCAGGGCATCTGCAAGAGGTGACTGCTCAGCTAAATCTGAGAAAACTGCTTTTGGACAATCTGCATTTTCAGTAAGAGCTGCAGTAAAGTAGAACTCAATGTCGACCAATATCAGAGACATAAGCTTCAGTGCATTTAAAACAAAACTTTAATCATGGATCAAGGCAAATTAATCATGTAAAGCAGCAGCCTTTAAGATAATTTAATGGAATTAGATGTATGTTGTTTTTTATGTGATGCACAGTTTGGGAATGATGTATTGTTTTAGTTGTTTGAATTAAGTCTTTTTTAAAATTTTGTTTGCACTGTAAGGTTTTAGATCTTCCTGACCAGGGACCACAGATGTAAACTGGCTTTATAGCTAACTCTCGCTCAGCAGTTGTGTTCTGCATGGTCCCTGTCAAGTAAACGCATAAACTGAACTAAACTTAAACTAAAAGATGATTAGAGGGTAGAACTGGGATTTTTATTATACAATACACCTTTTTGGTCGTATTGTGGATCACTACAATACATCTTTTTGGTCGTATTGTGGATCACTGGCTGTGAAACAACATGCCGTAGTAAATCAAATGTAAAATGTTCAAAAGGTATGTTGGACCAGTTCCCGAGTCATTCATCATATTTCGCAGCTCATCGTCTGGCATCACCACTTTACCGTCTCTGCTTAATGCCTGCAGGAGCACTTACACTGTGTTTGTGTTTAAATTTCTAAGGAGAATTGATACAAGGCTGTATTCAGAAAATGTGTGAAAATGTGTGTGTTTAAGTGTGAGTGTGTTAGTGGCAGTGAGGGCAAAATGTTATGTGTTTTTGTATGTCTGGGGCATGCACAGAAAAGATGAGAGGCAGAGGTGATGCATGTTTTCCTTTCGGCTGCGGATTTCTTCCTTTAGGGGAATTCCCCCGGCAGTACCCCGCAATGAAGCCCTCAGGCCACATCACACAAGCACACACCCATGCAGCAACACAGCTAAAGCGCACAAACACATCAGGGTGCATTAATCTAACCAAGCACACCGCATGCCAGACATAAAAAACACCCAATAGTATCATATTCTGTTTGGTGTTCTTGCTGTTTTGATGATACAGAAAAACACATGAAAAAGGAGAAAGATGGCACACCACAGTGACAAAAAAATATATGTTTTGTGGATCCATCTATAACATCTGACAGACTTATCAAACTTGGTAAGTGAAAGTTCACACACACGAATGCGCACAAAGGGTCCTACGTATTAATATGACCCTCCTTGCTGAAGGAGACTTTTAACATAAAGTGAGTTAACACAACTTTTTGGCATGGCAGGTGGTTGTTTATCAACGAGTCTGGCTCTGCTTGAGGGTTCGGCCTACTAAAAGAAAGCGTTGTTACAGCTGCCAAGTGCTGCAAAATCCATTAAGCCGCACCACTTTAGAAGACACAGTCTGTTTTGGGAAATCTCTCACAGGGGAAGAGGGTTTGAACTTACTTCTTTCATGATAATATCTATTGTGTTCAGCAAATTCTAAAGTTGCACCCCTTTCCTCCACTGTTCACTTGTTGTCTTAAATGGAAGGGCCTTTCAAATAAGCAAGGACCCAAGATGCTATATTTCTCACCATCCTTTATGACCTGATGAGGGAGTGGGGCCAACCTGGTCCCAGCATGCTTGGCACAGCGAAACAGCCACCTGCAATACACAACTACTGGGTGTGAATTTTCAATTGTATGACGTCACATGCAGTGAGAAATGAGACAATTAAAAACTTCTAACTGCATTTTATACTGGTGGGGTTGCACAAGTGTACAGGACACAGCTTACTTTCCACATGAAAACATTGTATTAGGAGTGCATCTGATACACATAATTTTATAGTACTTTGCCACTTGTGGATAAATGGGTTTTTGCAAATAACAACCACTGTCTAGACCTGCTCTTTATTATCAGTGTCATGAGACAACTTCTATTGTAATGTATTGCTTTGTCAATAAAACTGGTTGATTGATCTTTTTTATCTACTGACTTTTAGGCACAAACTTACTTATGCTAGTCAATTCCTAATATAGAAAAAAAAGTCACCTCTTAGATGTTGTTGTAGGGGTCCTCTGATGCAGAAATTCAAGTGTTTTCAAAATGTTGATGTTTTAGTAAGTTTTTAGGGACATGTAATATTGCAAAGTTGGACCTAGTTGGGTGCAGATTTTCTGTATTTATACTCACATTGTTTGGACAAATATACAAAACAACTTGGGGTTCCTTTGCAGGGTTGGGTGCTTATGTTGTCTCATAACAGCTTATGTCATGAATAACAATCACACAACAATCTTCTTTTTTATGAAGTAATTTATTAATAATTTAAAAAAGAAGATAAAACTGTATTTACAAAATTTACAAAATCCAGTCTGAGCATTCAAAGTCCTATTGTCCCAGTGTTCAGCTTGGTTCATTTGCAGTGGTAGTCCCAGAAACAGTTATTTTCCTCTGAAATTATATTCTCTATATATTTAATAATATATATTCTCCAGGCTAAATAGTTTCAATTCAAATGTATCCTAATCTTGGGGCGGAAGTAGCTCAGTCCATAAGGGCTTGGTCTGGCAGCTGTAGGGTCGCCGGTCCGAGTCCCAGCGGTTCGAGTCCCAGCATGGATGAAGTTTGGCAAGTGGACTGGTGGCTGGAGAGGTGCTGGTTCACTTGCCTGAGCACTGCCTAGGTGCCCTTGAACCCCCAAGTGCTCGGGGTGCGCTGGTTGATGGCAGCATCCTCACTCTGACATCCCTCCCTAAGTGCATGTCCACTGCATGTTTGTGCATACAATTGTATGTATATATACACCAAACTGTGCATGTAGCATGACCAAAAATAACACAAGTGGAAAAATTGAATTCCCCCCCTGGGGATTAATAAAGTATGTTTCTTCTTCTTTTTCTTCTTTTTCTTTTTCTTCTTTTTCTTTTTCTTCTTCTTCTTCTTCTTCTTCTTCTTCTTCTTCTTCTTCTTCTTCTTCTTCTTATTTTCCCATTCCACCAAATTCACACAATAGTTTCTAACTGTTTCTCTGTTTAACATAAAACACATTTATAGTTTGTTTTAGTGGTAATCATCAAATCAATTATATTTCTAATAGCATATCTGTCCGTGAATGCACATGTGAGAAGTGCAATGTCCCCATGTAATGTGTAAGGTGCAATTGCAATTTTGATTACCACCTTCACCCAGGTATGTAGAATTACAACATAGATATAACATGCTCAAAATCACATTTGATGAATGTATTCCACAATAGCTTAATATAATCATGTTATAGACATTGTAATCATCATTAAAAAAATATTTGAGACATTTTACTCACTTGAATCTTGGGAAATCCAGTCCAATAAAATAAAGAGATGAGTCTGAAGAAAAGTTTGCAGGTTGTGTGAGTTCATGCCACGATGGCCGGACCTATAAAGACATTGACCATCCAATCACATTTCAGGGTTAAACAATAGGACCCATTGACTACGTAAATGTGGTCCTTTAAAAAAACAATTGCTGATTTTTTTAAGGATAGCTAAAACTGATTACTGTTATTATTTTGCAACAGTGGGCCTTACAGGGTTCATGGATAAGTAACATTTACATGCTAAATATAAATCATAGGAAGGGTCCAGGATTTTGGTGTGGTATTTTGCTGCCTAATCTGGTTTCGTTAGCATGGACTCCACAGACAAGATACAACATGTTAGAGGCTTTTATTTTTTTAGTTTGGGCTAAGGCTAAGCTAACAACCTTGAGGCTGTAGCTTAGACAGAACACATGACAAAAATGTTATACGCAACTTTTTTTTTTTCAAAATTTTACCAAGACCATTATCTTTCCATAACCATTGATTATAAACCACACCCCAGGTTATGCTAATTGTATGATTTAAAAAAATGTCTTAGTCTTTGTTTTTACTTTAAATTTCCAGCCAATTTTCTGAAGCACAAAGGTGTGAGTTATGTAATGTGTCTGGGGGGACAGATTGCCTGTGGGACTGACTCTGCTGCTTAACAGCAAGGGGTTGACAGTGATGCAGTCCACAAATGGAAATAAGGCAGAGAAAAAGAAGCAAAATAAGACAGAAAGAGCTGATTGATTATCCTGAAGATTGGAATGAATGGCTGGGAGGAGTAGAGGTGGACACCCCTCTGTGTGTGTGTGGAGAAAGAGAGGAGGGGCTGTCGGGTAGATAAATGACATGATATGTGACACTTTCAAATTTACAATTCTGACCCTTAACTCCCACTGCTCGTCTCCTCTTTGTAGAGTGACACACACAGACGCACACTCACGACACGCATGCATTGTAAATCAGGTTTGATCTGTCAGAGAAGCGTGTCTTTGCTGTCAGTTGCCTGCGTTTGAGTGTCAGCTGAGTGTTTAGAGTGTCAGGGGATGAGCCAATGTATATATGTGTGTGTGTTACGGGGTTGCGTGTGTGAGTTTGACTCCAATTGTTCTGTCACTACCAAGGCTTTCTCATTCTTTAAACAGCCTCATTGTCTCCTGTGTGGTGGACAGAGGTGGTGCTCTTCGTGTCTGTGTCCTACCAATTAGCAGCTGGTTTTCACACAGAAATGTAAATGTACTGGGAAGTGTGTTTTTTTTTAGTAAGAAGAAACTCAACTCAGAGTTAGTTGAACTGCTGTAGCAGTTTTGAACCTTATTAGAGCTACCTGTCCTTAAATATCATTTATTTAAAAAAAAATTATGTGAAGATCAAATAGAGGGATTAGCAACTCTGCTTATACAGTTATTTCATTCCTAGCAGAATAATGTTCATAGTGTTTTACGACGTCATGAAAGTAGTGAACACACTATAACAGCTAAAAGAAAAACAACCCACAATAATACAACACTTTTATAGTCTTACAAAAACTCTACAGCCATTTTCTCCTCTCCTCATCCATATTGTCTTTATCATCCTGTGAAAACCTCTGACCTGTTGACTCCAGGCCTGGCTCCACTCATCATGATGGTTTGTTGTTGTAGTTACAGTTTTTTTCAACTAAATGAACACTAAAATCAAAAGTATTACACTATCATCAAGAGGAGCAAAACATCGTCCCAGATCTACACCACTATAAGCACAATGTCAGCCTCATGCTTTTTGCAAAACAATACACACAGTGATTTGCAACACACTAAACACACTTGTATACATTAGACACAGAAGTATATCATGATGTCACTTCCTTGCAATTCCACTGACTGTCACATTACCACACCTATACGCCAATTGGTTAAACACAGCCATCAGGTGGGCAAACACGATTGCTTAATTGTAGACACCAATCAGGTTTAAGCACTGTAGAAATGCAGCAGGTGAGTTCACCTGCAACTGGATACAGTATTTTATGTTTCACTGATATTTGCTGGGCTTACAGTGTTATGCACACTACTGTAGTTCGGTACGACAACTCACGTTCACTTAAGATAAAGTTTATTGCAGCATACAGTATTGTGTTTGGCGTATGGGCTCCGAACCTCATTACTCAGCATACATTATCTAAATGCATACATTTAGGAGCAATGAGATAGGACTAACCCCCCTCGGGAGCCCGCAGGTGGATGCCGGGGAGGAGGTGGGTACAAAGTTTGCACACAGCACTGAGCAGGACAGCAGGAGCACTTGCAAAGCAGAGGCAGAGACAGAGACGGGGAGACATGCAGCTTAAATAGACCGCCAAATGAGGATGCTGAGATCAGCTGATAGGGAGGATGATGACGTGTCAGTATGACTGAGCGCAGCTCGAGTTGTCTGCCTGAACTAGCTTGCAGGCGACGCTCCATTAGTATGAAAACTGGGAAAATGTTTTATTGTAATTCTCCATGTTGACATGTTGACTGATTTGAGTATATATAGAGAAATAAATGATATTTCCATCAGTCTGCAGCATTGATCTTGTGTAGTGTTTGGTGAATTTATTGTATATTTGCACTATCTCTGTGTACTTCACTTACAGAACTCTTATCACTGAGAAGTAGAATTGCTAAAAGTGTTTTAGGTTAGCAGCAGTGTGTAACTGGTTCAAACAGAACATATGAAATGTGTGTGTTTCATATGGTAACAAAATATGGTTTTGAGAAATTAGTGTAAAGTTTTTACAAGTGTTTCATTTTGCCAACGATCTGAGGTGTTCTGCTACTTGTGTGTGTGGTTGTGTGAACTGTGTGTAGTGTTTTGACAAAATGGGCCCTGTTTTCAAAATAAAAAAAAACTGTAAGTAAAAAATGATGTATTGATAACAGTGTTTTATTCTGAAAATTAACCAGATGTTTTCATTTTGTTTTGGTGCCTGACTTCCTGTCCCACTCAATTTGCTCTGTTGAGATTGATGTGTCGTGCTCCGGCATCTGGCAGAAATAGAAGTCTTGTGTATCTGAACCGTTGCATTCCGGCGTGCTGGATCAGAGACGTAGCCGGAACGCAACACAACGATCCAGTGAGAGTTAACACATTGACTACAATTGGAACCTATCAGATCCGGTGCCCTGACGGATCGGAGACGGACCGGACACGGATCTGGTGGAATTTGGCCGAAATGTTTGACTGTCAAAAGACAGTAGGATGAGATTTCTCATCACAAAACACTATAAAGGCATACACAGGACAAAATTAGCTGAGAGATTAGCTTTTACCACAGGGATTTGATGGAATCGAAACTAAAACCGAAGGTCCCTCACAGGAGCTTTAATTTGCACAAGTAAGAAAATACACAAATTCTGTGCCTCTGTCATTCCGGTGCTAGTCTTCAAAATGTCATTGACAGAAAACTCACCTAAAATAACCTTTATATCAAATACTCCTAAACAACAGATGATTTATGTCATTGGTATAATTTGTATATCCACTGAACAGAATAAAATTCAAATTAAACTTTGTTGAAGAGAGCCCTGAGGTGAAAGGACTCTGCTATTTAATCTCTAACACAACAACTGCAATGCTCTCTATCAGACTCTTTTATGCAATGATTTGCATTTCATGCAGATTAATTGTAAACACAAATATTGGTATCTAACCTCAGGTGAGATTTGATCAAATTAAGCTTTTCGTACAGCAAAAAAACGATCAAACTGCAAGTTATATTTGCAACTTTATACACAAATAAAACTGCTTTCACTTTTCAACCTTGAAGTGAGCATATAAGTCTCCTGTAGGGTCAGTTGATTTACCAGTTTTCACTAAAAATAACTACATTTTCTAAAGCGAGCACATTGTTTTATGCTTTATACACACACACATTCATTGTTTTGTATCTTGCTTATAGGAGAGAAGCAAAAGAGGTCCTCACTTGTATTTAATGCGTACTTTCCAAAAGACAGTTCCTCCCATTTTCATACACACCGGTATTTGACCCATTGGTTTCAGTGGTTCTTGTGGCCGTAGCGGCATTATTTATTATTGCAGCCAGTGCTTGCTTCCCTCCCTTTGGGGAAATTACTTAGAGCCACCATTAAGTACTGTCTACTTGTTGAAGAGTCTCTACTGCCTTGCTAGCTGTTGCCCTTTGTGCGACGCTGCTTTGACAATACCGCCATGTAGTCAGCAAATCATTAAATTTGCTCTTTAGATTTTTCTGTTTCTCAATATTCTTTTCTTCATGGTTTCAGCTACAGCCAAAACTGCACATTGCATCACCTATTTCTTATTCTCTCTATCAAAATTTAAACCTGTTGCTGCTGCTAAAAAATGTGCAAAAAATTGTCCAGCTTTTGTGAGAACAGGAAATACAGCATATTACTCTTTTCAAATGTAATATGACAATATTTTAATACAGATTCATGAATATGATATTATTGTTATCATTTTATTATTATTTTGGGGGTTTCTCAGTTTCTGCAGCACTTTTCATCTTAAACTGCCCTCTCTGTAATTTGCTCCTCCCTTGACTTCACCCTCTTGTCCTTATATCTTCCCCCCTCTTATCTCCTCTTCATTTTGTCCTCAAACCACCTATATCCTTGTTTCTCCTATCTCCACCTCCTTCCCCTTTTAATTTGGGTTCACATCTACTATCAGCTTCAGAATCTGTCACTATTTTCTCTTTTGTGTTAAACATTTATATCCCCTTTTTTCATTTTTGTTCTATCTTCTCTTCCTTCTTTTCTCTGACAGACAGAAGAGCAAAGGCACAAAGCTTTGCTGTCATTTAGTGACAGAAGAACAGGTTATCATTCCTCGCTTCCACACATGCCTGCACACGCACGCTTTTGATTCATGTCATCAATTATATCAATCACATATTAAACAGCAAGTGTTATCGTAGTGCTTAATGACCAATTAACAATGAATGATTAACTGACAATTTACAGCACGCAGTGAGGAGATTGAAAATGTAGGCAGACAAAGCGAGCACGAAAAAAGAACACATGGAAATTTAAAAAGATTCATGCCTGTTGATCTGTGTAAATGTGAGTGCGTTCGTGTGCGTTTCCAGTTAATACACTTAAATACGTGTTTGTTTCTTGTACATGCTCCCTGCATGTGTGTGTGTGTGTGTATGTGTGTGAGATCCTGTCTCACAGGATCCCCCTCTCACAGGAAGTGTTTCTGATTGAGTGCAATCTTAATCAGTTGTATTGGGTATATGTGGCATCACCGTAACTCCCCACCTTCACGGAGATTTATCATTCCCACATTGTGAACGCTGTCACGTTTTATCTGAAGCACGCCTGCTCCATTAATGGAGATGAGAGCGAGGACAGCTTTTTATGTCATTAGGAAAACATGATACGATGGTGATTTAAGACTTCATTGGAACTGTGCTTAATGCATTCAAAACCCAACAATGCACAAGTGCTACATAATAAGGAGACGCCATTACATCTTGCATTTCAAACTGAAGGAGGAAACTGACAGCTTTGAGAAGCCAAAGGTGGCATATTCAACATGCGGTGGCACAGCCTAATTAACTCACTCTCTGACTGAAATCTTCTTTTTCCCTATTCATCAGAGCCTCCTTTATTCATTTATTTCAGCATACTCATACATGTTTAGACACCCAGCTGACAACAAAGCAGTATGTGGTGGCCACTGTAAAGGTTATTCCACCTCTGCAGGATTGGGTAATAATGTTCCAAGTGCAGAAGTTGTGCAGTAAAAAGGGGCTTAAAAGGTCCTCTGTGATGGCTGAATTTGTAAGTACAACTTTATGCGTGGTTTGAGAAACTTAGCTGCAGTGGTGGTAGATCATTCGAATCACACTCTAATTGGGTAGAGCTGTGTAAAAAACACTTTGATGCAGGATGTGAGTTTATTTTGCAAGTAGATGGAGCAGTGTAGCATTGTAATATTTGTGTGTGGTGCATATATTTACATATTCCTTCATGGATTTAGGATTGAGCTGAAATTGAGCCCAGGAGTTTCTGCCTCTGGTGAATTAAATTTGTTATGACACTTTTCCTGCTGTAGAAGGCTGAATTATCATGTGTGTACGCCTGCCCACTTGCACATTCAGCCTCAGAGACTCTCCCAGAAGCAACAACTCATTTTCAGTCGCTAAATACACTAAAAGCAAGATAGACATGCCGGAGCACTTTATACACACACACACACGCACACACACACACACACACACACACACACACACACACACACACACACACACACACACACACACACACAAAGAGACACCTCTATCTATCTGCAAGCAGGGCAGGTATGTGAGAACGGGAGTAGTGAGACACATCTCCCCCTCGCTCTCTGCAGGAGATAACACACTCTCCTTTAGACTGTCTCAAGGACTCTAAAAAAAGTGAGACTGAGAGAACAACTCTGCTGCTAAAATGTGTCTGTAGTAGAAATCCATCTTGTGATTGCACAGTGAACAGAGAGGTTTAGATAAGGTTCAAAGCAGCTAGCCGCTGTAGTAACTACACATATTTGTTGTGTCACGCTGAGGCTTAAGACTTAATTTCAAATTTCAAGCAGTAGCCCGGCTTGTGCAACACTGCTTTAGTAGCAGCATCATACTGCTAATAAGGAACACAGTGTTAATATATGCACTCACATCGAGTTTTCTCAAAGGGGATGAATTTTAATGGCCCAGTTTTTGTTAAATAAGCAGCAGCCGTACCTGTAATACAGCACGTTATTTATTCTGGCAGGGCAGAGGTTGGAAACGAGGGAGGACACTCAGTGCTCGGCCAGTAGAGGTCTATGTGAGGACCCAGAGGCTGAGGATTTAACCATTATCTTCGCACACCACCACAGGTTTGGTTATTATGAAAAGGATTGACCTCTCCTTTTTCTCTCACACAGGCTTCTACTCTGTCCCTCTAAAACACATCTTTCTCCAAGGTCCTGTGCACACACGGCTAAACTATCAGGGTGCGCAAACCTATCTGAGCTTCAGTAAGAACAGGCAATGAATAACTTCACTCTCATATCTAGTTTTCCAATTCTAAACACTCAACTTTGAAGTGCCAACATAAAATTTGCACTTAGTTTTTTTTTTTGTATTTTTCATAAACTGTGAGGTATAAAATAATAGCCGTGGAATTAAAAAGCTACTTCAAACTGTTATTTCTATTGCTCCTCCTAAACAAGTTGGCTTTTCAAGCTCTCAATTCAACAGTGAACTAATGCTTCCATTAGTCTTAAAGCCTTAAGAGTTCATAGGACCTCACTGCCTGCTCCCTCTTGGTCAAATACCAGTAGGACATGTTATACTGTCCATGGGTCTGTGTACAAAACCAGGGGCAATACAGTGCTGGAGTATCATCCAGTACAACAGTATACTGCAAATAATGTTTAAGATTAATTCTGTGTAACTATTTTGGACCCTTACCAGGGCACTGAAATGGTGAGGAAAAACAACAGTGTAGATAACCTCTTGAGGAAGAGTTGTATCTCCTTGTTTTGTTGAGGGTTAGCTTGCTATGGGACTACTAGCTAGTTGTACCTTTGTCTCCAGCGCAACATTTGACCCATATACTTCCAGAAATGTGCAGAAATATGGACAAAATAAAGCTGGAGAATGGACAGATGGATAACGTGCTCCACCATATAGGGCATAGAGCATAAATGAGCTTTGGCAATTCTTGTAAACTTACAGTCTCCATTTGCAGTAGACAACCATTTGAAGCTTTCTCTGTTCAACACTCTGTACACCACCTACCGAGCACAAAACAACAGACATACAAGGTTAACAACAGGCTGGTGAACATAGTGGAGCATTTAGCAGCTAAAGAGCGACAGTAGTTTTGTCCACCAGCAGGAGGAGGAGGCCAAAAACAGAGGTAAAAATAAAGCACATATTAACTTGACATTTTTAAAGTTGGCATCAGTATGACTTTAAATCAGTATGTTTCCTTGGATCAAAGCAACCTGAGCATCGTCATCTTAGCTTGTCTGGAAAACATCTCAGGATGAGTTAAATTATCACTCAACATTGTCTTTGGATTTCACACAAGCCTTGAGCAAAAGCCCATTCATCCATCTCAACTGACACCCAGAGCAGACTTCCAGTCGTTCTGCTCACTCACCTCTGGGAGTTTGATATTACACTGGATAGATTTGTTTTTTGGTTGAAAGTTGGTTGTTAAGTTAAGAAGCCTAAAGTGTCTTATACACTTAAGTCTATCCTGTGAATGAGTACATGGGAATGAGATCATATTGGAACAATGTGTTTTTTAGACTAAATTTTAGATTCAAACGACAAAGCACTCCAGAGAAAGGGATGAGGAGGGAAGTCAGGGGACTGGAATCTGTAAACGGTCATTTTAATGTTGTATCTGTCATAGTGAAGAGCCAATTTATCAATACTTGTATTCAACTGACTTTTATGACACAAATCTGACAAAAAAGTTTTCCATCAAAAACACAAAACCAAGATGCAGACTTACTTTTTCAGTCACACTAGAAGACTGTTATTTTTAATGCTATGTTTTGAGTTCGACATATCCACTTGAGAGGGTTTTGAGCCAGTATTGTGTTTACTGCTCCTGTCCACCCTGTTTTAATGTAACAGCAGGTACCTTCCCATTGGAAAAAGCGTTTTCTCTGGTCCACTGCCGTAATGATATATACATACATATATATTTATAAATGTCTTGTTAAGACCCTCTCTTTTTGTTTAACTGCCAGACTTATTTTATTTTTCAGCAGATCAAAAACAGGAGCAAATCCTTCCTCCATTAGTGCACAGAGCAATTAACTAAAAACCTGGCAATAGCACCCCTCTAAAATCTGCATATTTTATGAACCATGTCAAGCTCCACATTCCCTGGGAGATTATTCGATCCAAAATGAGTCCAAACACTTGGCTGCATTGGAGATCAGGCTGATTGAATTGATTTTCTCTCCTATATAGCTTCATAGGCAGCAGGTATACTTGACTGTTTGTGCACGCACAGCACACTTTCAAGATCTGCAGAGTTCCTTCTTTACTGTTCTGTCATCATTGTAAATTCAATGAGGAGAAAACGTAATGTTATTAGAGTATAAGAATCAATTTTTTGAAATTTCTGCATTGATCCAGATTCCTACAAGTTAAGAATCTTAACGACCTGAGTCAAACATACCCCATCCTTATTATTCCTGCCTTAGGAGATACAGTATTACCATCAGTCACCCGTTAATTTTCTGCCTCCATCTTTCTCACAACTACAGTATCTGTATAAGGACTCATGCACGGATTCAATGAGATGAAATCTAAACACCTGAAGATATGAAGAAAAATACACACACAAGCACACACACCTCCCGGCATGGATTCAATTGCCTCTGTGTTTGTAATTACGGCTCTGCAGGAAGCAAAATGGAGCACCTGGGTGCCCTGCAGTGGAATACACTCTGAATGAACTCTGTATGTTAAAACCTTTCTAATCTTGGAAATAAAGGTTGAACTTCTTTTGTGCCAGGATGGTTAAAATCTAATTCCAAACCCAGAACTGTATTTCAAATGTGTATGGTTTCAAAAGCGGCATATTTTGGCTGGAGAGATAGATGTAATCATGTACTGCAGGAAAAAAAAAGATTATGCATAATAACCATATGGTGTCATGTTGCAGCTTTTCTTTTTTTTGACTTTGTTCCAATATGAATTACTTTTAAATTATGATATCACCAGAGAAGAAGGCAATTTCCACAAAAAATACCCCAATAAGTTTACCCATTGGTGTCTTTTACTGATATAAACAACAGTTTTTTAAATAACTATTATCAACCACAAGACTGTTAAGACATATATAACTCTGTTAAGTTTTAGGGCTCTTCTTTATCTTATACCCATTTGCCTTTTCACTTGAGGTTGAAATGGGTTTAATCACTACCACAGGCAATGACTTTCAGTTGGAATTACTTTGCTGGTCTCTTTCAGAACGGAAAAAAATGGTGTTGCTAATATTTTCTACTTTCTCTCCATTGCACATTTACTGTGTGGGCAATGTGTGCATACTGCAGTCTTTGTTTCTGGAGAAGCAAATTTATATCATTTGCAAGCGGTGAGAAAAAAGCTAAGAGCAGATAAAATGATTAGTGCAACGTGATTATTCAATTATCACGCTGAGGAAAGTTAGTGATAAAGTGAAGAACATTGACGGAGCAAGAGACACTGCTAAGGGAGCTTTATTTTACTAATATCTAAACTATTCCCAAGTGTAATGTGTTATCATCATAGACTGTATTAAAGGGATATTTCAGTTTTTTTGAAGTGGGGTCGTATGAGTTACTTCACACTATTGCTCCTGCAAGCCACAATGAGTGCCGATGAGCTCTTCCCCTTTAATGAGAAAATTCCCAGATGACCGGCAGGCAAGCTAGGCTATTTTCTCTGCGGACGGGGCCGCCTATTTCGCATCATTTTGCTAAAGTTGAGAAAATATGGTCCAGGCACTCATCACGGTGCAAATGCATGCACTAGTAGAAAAAATTGGAGCCATTCAGTTTGCCGTCAGAAACCCCCTTTGTTTTGGCACTTTTTTCAGACGCACCTCTCAGACCTGTGTTCTTCCGCTGCATGAGCATGGATACACGCCGATCAGCTGTTTTGAGGTTGTTGGTCTATTTCAACAATTATATTATCACCTCTGTTACAAAACTTGAATCAAATGGATACTGATAAACTAAATGTAAGACCATTTATGAGAAATGGGCATCTAGTTCTACCATGGCTGAGATTTCCAAAACAGACAAAGGCATATGTATTGCTTTATAAATCTGACAGATAAAAGATAATAGGCCCCTTTCATGTTTGCTCTCCTGAAAATTTCTAGAAATTCCTCAGGAGTCCCAGGGGACAAGTCATGACATAAAAAAGGCGCTGTTGAAACACAGTGTGATGGCTGGTGAAGCAGAGTCTTTTTGCCTTCATATCAATGCTACGTGTACATGGATGCATTTATGATTCAAACCAAAGAGTGAAAAGATAACATGCTGGCAAGCAGAGAAGAGTATGAAGCAGATTCGTTATGTGCATGGAGATTTGGGCAGTCATACACTGGCTGCATGATATAAATGTCATTGTGGTCGTCAACTAGTTCATTGTGAATTTCCCCAGAATATTTTCTACTGTGTTTCCACTTCTGCTTACCCCAGCATGAAAAGCTTCCTTATAAAGTCAGGCTGAGAATGTTGAATGTTTGCGTACACTCATGCAGCCCACCCCTGAAAAATTATGGACATTTTAAGGAGTATTGTACATGCCTGGATACAGCATTAAGTCCACCAGTTCTTGGACTTTATTAGCTTTAAGAAAGGCTTAAAGCGTTGTTTTTTCAGTTTAAAGCAAAGCACAGTGGTTATTATGGGCAAACTGTCTTTTATTAAGGAAGGAAAAAAATGATATGGAGTTAAAATCTTCAGAATTAAAGACAAGAAATTTAATTAGTGTGGTATTGTCTTTAGTATGCTGTTTATAGTTTTATCTGATTGCATTGTAGTACCAACAGACTGTTTAGCCTTCAGTTGCACAGCTAACTGTCTCTGCTTTTCCAGGTCTGACTCCTCATTATCAAGTGTTGACAGATTCCATGTGACACGACCAAGGGGGCATGTCAGCGAGTCAGGTCTGTCTTCATTCGTTAACTGAATTCAAATTGGATTGGAGACTTATTATTTAGCACTCCCCTGTGTTCTGAGCAGTCACACACACACTTGTGAGTATGTCTCTCTTCAGGCAGACCTTTGAAAGTCCTTAGAGTGAAGACTCAGTACTTGAAAGGCCACTTGGACTGTGGCTAAACTGAGAACAGTCAAGAGTAAGCTGGCTCACTTGTTTGTAGATTGCAGTTTGCCAGTATGGCGCCACAGGTTTGTGTGTTTGTTTGTGTTTGATATTTTTCAAGATACAGTTCCCAAGAGGGGAAAAACGTTTGACAGGTAGAAGGAGAGAGAGAGAGGACCTTTAGTCCAACTAAAGAGGAGAAACAGCACAGCCCACAGTTGGAACTAATAAGCCCTACACGGTACCTGTCGGTATGTATTTTTCACCTGAACAGCAATTCACTAGACCATGTCAACCTGAACATGGCTGAAATTTGTTTCCAGTCAAAAGTCCTTCCCGTGTACACTTTTTGATTCTATTGCATGTCAAACTCAATGCAACCATTTCTGACAGCAATAAACCTGCAGCAGAAATAAAAAGTATATATGGGCAGAGTTATGAAAATACTGCACCTTCTCATACTTACTTATGAAAACTGCACACCCTGCAGTTAGAAATACCGTAATAAGATGCTCCATTAGTTTGTCAGTGCTTGTGGCGATATGTAGCAGAGGAGCGAGAGGTATAAACCGGTGGTAATTGAATATTGGGGTCCCAGTGGGAAGATGAAGGGTAGCCATGCTATTAGACAGAATTAGCCACCCTCTCCCACAGGAGCACACACGTTTAGACACTGTGTGCACACAAGTGGTTGTAAGTGTGGGTATGTGTGCAAAGGACCATTTCCAGTCCATTTGCACTGTCATGCAAGTTTTGGCACGCTAAAACCCATCACATTAAGAGAGTTACATTGCATACCTTGAACTTCATTTTGACATTGCCGCTCATGAGGAACTTATCAATGATTAATAAACATTCATAAATTAAAGGATCTGGTTGCAATGTTAAGAGCTGGATCCAAGGTGGCTTCTGTGCATGTGCATCCATGTGCAAATAATAAGGATGGCAGGTGTGTTAAAGAGCGGAGAAAACATGGAATACTTTTAAAAACTGAGAGTGAAATGTCAAAGATAAATATAGGGATTATGAGACAGAAAGGATGGAGTGTTGGAGGCAGGAAGGATGGAGAGGCAGGAAGCCAAGACTCTTTGGCGGGAGGTAAATTGTTGCGTCATTCAGGTTCTGTCAGGTTATTCCTTTGGCACCCATGTTAAATGGTTGCCAAACATTTTTGGATAAGTGTGGTTTTCTTTTTGTTTATACTGGCACATTTTAACAAAGTTAAAAGAGGCTTGTCTTTCACTTCCAATATTAAAAGCCTATAATTAGCTCTAGCAGACGGACGTAACAAGCTGTTGTGGCCAGGGATGGATGGAGGGATTACGTGTTGGATGGTAAACATGCTTGGATAAGAATTTTTGAGTTTTTCATGGATGTAATAAGTGAATGGTCAATGTTGAGGAATTATTATGTGGATAAAATGGCAGTATATGTAAGGGACTGATCTATAGCCATAACCTATAGATGTACTACTAATTAATTCTACTAATTGTTGCTCTTCTGGTTTTGCACCTTTAGCATGACACATAAACATCAACATCCTGCCCTTTGCTCTTGGCAATTTTTCCTAAATATTTCTAGCTTCTTTCTCACATTTGCTCACTATGATTGTGGTGAAATTTTACTTGGGGGCTGGAAACTTGGAAAGTTTTCAGGAGTTTTGTGCATGCATGATAGCAGCTTATGTTATGCCTTTGTTGTGCTTGATATGTTAGATGTTTTAATACATTTTTTTTTAAAAACTTGAAACGTCAATTTTACAAGTTATACAGATTCATATAAGCCTTACCAAGCTTCAAGCTATGGCTGGACACAGTCAACAGATAATGCTAAATCCACATTTCAAAAGGTAGCAATATTACTTCCTTCTGAAATGTGGATCTCCTATTATCTGAGAAGCAATCAGCTTAGCATGTGACTATCCTCCATACTTTCCTTTATTTCATCTTTAAACTACATTAAAGCCAATTATCTGATATGCAAAGTCAGTGCAGTGTAGCATGTGTCTATAACATTTGAGCTAAATGCCTTGCTTGATAAAGCATAAAACCCCCCATCATTTTATGAATCAAAAGTAGGCTAAACCAGACACAAGCACTACAAGTGAGGAGAGGATTTGCATGAAAATCAACTCTGTCTCCAGCAGACACACTGTATTTGTAACTCCAGCACACAGTATACAGCGCAGTATGGTAATGGGGCACTGGGACATTGTCAGTTTCTGGCAGCTTAAGTTACGTTTCATTGTCCCTCTTGCCTTTCTCTTTTTTTTTTCAAATATGTGCTGAAAAGAAAAATTCTGTCTCTTTAGCTCTATCAGACAGAAAAGATACAAAGATGCCAAACTAGGACATGAATAATCTATCAGAGGTTTGGAACTGCATATTTTCACCTGGTCCCACATCATTATAACTTATCTAATTTTTCACTGACATGAACAACATCATCACTGACAGCTTTGTTCTAAACATGGGGGAAGTTTCTCAGACAACTTTTAAAACTACCAAGGTGTGATTTTCATAACGTGTATTTACTCCCAAAAAGAGGCGGAGCATCCAGGAGGAGGCCTTGACACAAACCAAATATTACAGCACATACAGTATATCCCAACCAGAAGCAGAAATACTTAGTGTGTTTCGGGTACTGTTGACTTGGGCCTTGTCTCTGTCTTTTAAAACAACAGACTATCTGTATAAGGTTTTCTTTTCTTTGAATTTGGTTCCTTTGAAGCAATGTTTCAATAATGTGTTAATTTAAAATTGCTGCTCAGCTGTACAGATATAGCGTTTGAGCTGCTGTTGTGGCAGAATAGAAGCTGTGCGTTAAACATTGTTAAACAAAATGAAAAGATTCATGATTTCAGTATAGGTGAGCTGGTTTGTTGCTTGGCTGTATTATTGGTGCGGTCCCTTACAAACAGATGTTGGGCTAATGCGGTTAGAGTTCTAAAATGTGACTAAATTTTGGGAAAATGCCATTTTAAAAACATCAGATTTAGTTTATCTTCTCCAATTTCTTAAAAGTCCCTATAACCAATAAACCGTTTAACCAAGTGTTCTTTTGACTGATGTGTTTGGGTGTGTAAGTATAATTTATAAATGAAAGTAGATGTACCAAGATATCTTTAGTTCTCTTATTTTTTTAAACCAAATATTAAGAGAGCCATAATGCATACCAAATACTGCTTTCTGTTGTCATGAATTGTAAGGCAGACAAACTCTAGTCTAAACCTTGACAAATGCAGGGAAACCAGTTTTAGGTATTCTATAAAAAGAAGGTGACAGAGAAAAAGAATCCTGAAGTATTTCAACCTTGACTGATGAGAGATTCTTTACTCAGACAACATATAGTTTTAAATGGGTGCTAAATTAAGAGATACAGGAACATATTTTAGAAGTTAGATGCAAGTCATGCTCATTCATTGGCTTACCAAAATAACACATGTGCTTGGTAATTATAAGACTTTTTACCTGAGCCATTCATCACCTTTCCCTATACATGTTTATGAGTGACTTTATAATGATGCTGCTGAAGATGGGCTGACTTTCTCTATCTTAGGTTCTCTTACTAGAAACTGATGCATAGGGGATTCAAGAGTTTAATTTTCTGAATGGAGGTTGTCTCTGAGACAAAGACGCCAAGAGCAGTGCTGGAGAAAGAAATTCATACAAATATCTCTAAACTGACGTAATGCTGAGCAGTGGTATAAAGGCATTTTTGATACACAGCCAACATGTCAGAGGGATTATCAAGTCCATTCAAGAAAAAACACTAACTGCCAGTAGAAAAAGCAGAATGCCCTTTCCTGGAACAATATTGTTTAATGTAATCAGACTTATCTTAATCTATTGCTATGAGTTATTATTGTAAAATATTTTATTGCTTAGAGCAGGAATCCCTAGAGACCAATTTTTAGGATATATTTTCATCGCTAACTGTAAGAGTCGGATGATTATTCAGTGGGTTTCTCGAACGGGAACTGAAGCAGATGACACAGCTATAATTTGGTCTCTCAGATGCTCCATCGACAGTCTCAGCACACACATACTCTGCCTCTCTGTCACTGATGGAGAGTCACGACTTCTCAAGTTGAAGAAATATGCAAGCATTCACTGACACACACACATACACACAAACACAGAGTTGCAGAAACACTCACACATCCACACATAACTTTTGTCTGTTTAAGCTGTCTGAATTAAACCTCTCTCACACACATACACACAAACACAGATAGCGCACATTTACACACACAAACACAAACGCACATAAATTTAAAAGACTCTGAATCATGAAACCACATAATGAATAGTAATCATAGGCATTTCCATAACGCAAAACATAATCCCTGATGAAAATTCAGAAGAAGAAATGAATTATAGAGGGGAAAAACAGCCAAGCACCAAAACAAGTGCAATATTGTAATGAATGATAATATGGAGGAACTTGACGCGAGGTCGGAGGAGATAGTGGAGCTCGAGGGTGGAAAACGGTTGTGCATGTGTGTGCATGTACAAATGCACTCACTCGACATTTACGCTTTTATGTGTCATTAAAAAGCCAGCTTGATTTCCAGACAGTATGCCTTTAAATGTTCATTTGCATGCAGAGGTAGTTGTGTGTGTGTGTGTGTGTGTGTGTGTGTGTGTGCGTGCGTGTGTGTGTGTGTGTGTGTGTGTGTGTGTGAGCGCCTGTATGTAATCTAACGGTTTATGCAGTGAAGTTAGAGCTTATTAAAGGGAGTGTAAAGCAGAGAGAGTGTAATTACCAAACATAAATGAGAAGCTCTCACCCAATGCATTAAATTACCCTGAGAGAGGAATGCCAGCTGATAATTGGACTTTCTCATCTTAGTGTGGGCATGTGTGTGCGTGTATATGTGTATGAGGGAGAGAGATACAAAGTATGTGTGCTTACATGTGGAAGTGTGAGGATGAAAACCATCTTGACTTACAAGATTTTTGATTTTGAACTTTGGTGCAGCACATGTGAGAGAGTGAGAGAGAGAGAGAGAGAGAGAGAGAGAGAGACAGAGAGAGAGAGAGAGAGAGAGAGAGAGTGTGTCTGTGTGTCTCTATGCGTATGTGTGTGTCTGTGTGTGTATCTGATGTCCTCCGCCTCCTCAAAACACTGTTGTTACATGTGTTCTTGCACACTTCCGAAGGTGATTAATCCTTTGGAGTTCCAGTTGTAACAAACCATGGTTCACTTTAGGCTTCAGCCCCCCTGGAGTGTGTGCATGTGTGTCTGTGTGTGCGTGAGTCAGTGTTATTGTCTGGTCCCCAAACCTCATGCCCAAGTTAAGTCTCAAGTGCTCACCCGAGTTGTCCCCATTACTTCAGTCCAAGTCTGAATAGAGTCCGCATTATTAATATCATCATTCATTATAAGGTGGATTTACGATGGCCGACAAGGGGCAGGGATTTGTGATTTACCCTAAAGTATTCATTGACCCCTGACTGACTGTGTGGGACCTTAAGGGTGTGAAGAAAAAGATCTATTTTAATAAAATTAGCTCTTGACTGATCCTGTCGGCATGTCTGGATCAATCAAATTACAGTGCTGTGCATTGTATGTAAGTGCATGCTGCGGCAGTCTAAAATGTGGGGTGCACTCATTGTTTCTGCTGTGATAGGATGTATGATAAACTAGAAAATATCTGCTTTTTATTAGAATTTATTCTAACCAAACATCTTGGACCTAGTGGTTGAGTCACTATTATGGTTAGCTTGCTAACAGTCACGTCATTAACATTCCACTTAGTCTAACTTTACTAAACTGAGTTTAGGGCACCGGTTTGGCTTAGTGGTCAAGTCATGCGCCCCTTGTGCCCAGTGTCCTACTCTAACCAGTGTCCTATCTTCTAAATAAAGGCATAAAAGCCCTGAATTAAAACTCTAAAATGAAAATAACAATAAAAGCTTGTATTCTACTTGATGTTTCTTTTACATTTTATCCATGTTTCAAGGCTCTTGCTTGATATTACTGAGAAAGAAAAACTCATGATTCGTGGCACCTCTTTTGACTTCCTGGCCTGAGCTGTTGCTGAACAAGTGCAAGTGCATTCGAGTGAACACATGCGCCAGCTCTGCTCAAAACCGAATACCTCATTGAAGAATTATTAAAAAAAACTAACAAAAAAAGTAATTATCAATACAAAACAAAAGTCCAAATAAGTCAAACAAGTTCAAGTACTCCTTTCAGCTTCTAGTGCAGTTAATGCTTGAGTCTGAGTCCAAGTCTGAGTCATCACTGCTCATGTCCAAGTTGAGTCAAGAGTCCTCAAAATTAAAATTCATGTCAGTTCTGAAAACCAGGACTGGAATCAAACGTCCATGTCCTTGACTCGAGTACTACAACACTAGTGTGTGTGTTTTCAGGATAAAACCCTACATTCTGCAAAAATCTGTAATGCATGCTGTATATCCCCCTACATGTGTATGAATGGACAGAAGTGCCTCATACAGAGTGTTCTTTGTATTCCTTTGTGTTCTCAGTGTGAGATTAATTGTGTATTGGTGTTAGTGTGTCAGCGGAAATGAGAGCCGGGGAATGGTTGAGATGAAGAATGATTGCCTATCGATATATCCAAGAGAAGGCATAAATTCAAACATGTGGGCGGTTATGTGAAGATACAGTATGTATACTGAATATCTGAAAGTGTGTGTATGTGTGTGTGTGTGTGTGTGTGTGTGTGTGTGTGTGTGTGTGTGTGTGTGTGTTTCTCCCTGTTGTGTGTCCCTGAGTGCATTTCCCTCCTCCTACTCCCCTCTTTTTTTCCTCTGCACTGTCCTTGCAGTGTCCTTCTCTCTGCCTCCCTTTTATTCTCCTCTCTCACCATCTCCATCTCCTGGCCTTGCTCTCTCTGTCTCTCCATGTCTTCTTTACAAAATTCCCCCCTCGCCCATACAGCCCCCCCTCCCCACTTGTTTTATTCTCACACCCACACACACACACACACACACACATACACATACACATACACATACACATACACATACACATCACTGTCTCTCTTCTTCCTCTTTGTGGACCACTCTCTCTCTCTTTCTCCTCACTTCCCCTCTTTCTCTCTAACTTTCTGTACCGAGGGAATAACATGCTTCAGAGCTTTCAGATGGAGACAGAGAGGAGTAGCTCCAATCAGAACTGTAGCAGACCTTTTAAGTAAACACAGCAGCCATGTCAGCACACACAAAGTCTCACGGTCAACTGACACACATGTGCACACACACAGGAAGACATTCAAAGTGTTTTGAGACGGGAACACTCAGGTTTATTTGAACCTGGGAAAGAAAAAAAAATCACCTTTAAGAGCTGGAGGAGCCAGGTACAGAGGGAGGAAGATGAAACAACCTGTCAGCGAAGAAAACTTGCAGCGGATTAGAAGAGAAAGACAAGAGAGAGGGAAAGCAAACAGAGGCAGAAGCTTTCTAGAGAGGAGAATACAGAGAGAAATGAAACAAGGTAAACACTCTCAGCTAGACTGACCAACAGACAGAAGCAGACAGACGCAGAGAAAGGGGGATAATGGGGAAAAAAGAGACAGGCATTAAAGCAGACAGCACACAGGGAGGAGTGACGGACTGACAGAGGGATAAACCGACAGAGACGTAGCAAAGGGGTTAGTTTGCTAAATGGGTCTGCTTGATAATTGTGTTCTGTGACAGCTGACAGTAGCGCCACTTAATTAAAGCCAAGCAGGAAATGACTATTTATAGAGACTCCATCCCATCAGCACTAAATGACATGGTGTTTTATTTCCCTGAAACCCACTGGCCACAAAATGCTGACTTTATTTAATTCGATAAGTGTGTGTTTGGAGGGGAGGGGAGGGGAGGTAGGTGGTGTGTGCGTGTGTGTGTGTGAGTTTTGTGTGTGAAGGCAGTAGGAGGAGTCTGAGTGTGTGTCTGTATCAGCGTGTAATCCGTGGGAAGTGTGTGTAGGAAAGATATATCTATATAAAGAAATAAATCATCATTATTATATAAATTTGCCCCTGGCAATTAAAAGCAAACACTATATCTACTCAACACACACACTAACACACTCCTACAAAACACATGTGCATGCTCACACCCTCACACACAGAAACCCAGCCACACACTCAGCCATGTCCCACGACAATGCACAGCTTGACAGCATTCTCCCTGACAGTTTGAAATGTCAGCCCCAAGTGTCTGTCCAAGTGTGCAGATGAGTGTGTCTGAGTGTGTGTTAGTGTGTGAAGACGTGTAGGGTTTTAAAAGAACTATTTCCTGGATGTCAGCTATACAAACTATTCACAGAGGTATCCTGCTGCCTGCTTGTTTAACTGCTTAGACGCTCAAATGGCCTTAAAAGTAGGAATGTTCAAGAGACTATGGAAACATAATTTTGGGGAAAATTCTGTTTTCTTCACATGTAATCATAACTGTACTTTAGTTTTCTAATATTTTTAATTTTGTAATGTCAAGCAAGGTCACAGGTGAATCAAAGCTCCTTTCATTGTGCTAATTAAAGTAGCAATATTTACATCAGACTCATTCTCAATACAAACGTCTGAGAGGCGTGATGGTGAGACCAAGTGGTCCCACCGCTTTGCCGGCACAAGAGGTAGTAAAGGGCCATTACAGAGGTGTTACATGGGTGAGGCGAAATCACTGTGAGCCGGCTGAACAGGCAGGGAACAATGTGTGTGCATGACTGAGTGTTTGTGTAGGTGGAGCTCCCACTGTGTGTTTACCTCTCGTGCTCCTGCAGTGCAGTAATGCAATAGGAAATGAGACACGAGAATTACATGGTTAGGGCATCAATAAGGAAGAACAAAGACGTGATGACAGCAGAGCAGCATTATGGTATTTATTGAGTCTGTAAAGGGCTAAAAGGTACTCCACTTTTCCTCTTCCATTACTTTGGTACTAATCCAGTTCTGAAGTTTCCCAAAGAAACTTCTGTGGTGAACTGACATTCAAATATTTGTATAAAGTTACGTTGCGAGGGGTGCCATTGGCCTAGCGGTTTAAGAATGCGCCCCAAAAACAGATGATATACTGTAGTCGTCAAAGTGGTCACTGGTTCGACTCTTGGCCACGACCCTTTGCTGCATGTCTTTCCCCACATTTCCTGTCTCTCATCAGCTGTCTTCTCCAATAAAGGGAAAAATGCCCCGAAAATAAGTTAAAAAAAAAAAGTTAGGTTGTGAGACTATGCCATCTTCACGAGGATAACTGTATAGGCCCTGAGCTGCTACCTTCTTGTGAGTTGGGTCTCCCAGACACCCTCTTCTGAGATTCACAGAATCAGTATAGCCCTTTTGTTAAGCCTTTAGCTTTCCGTTACTCTGAAAATAATCTTAACCAGGGTTGACTCTGGTCAGAGCGGTTTCGAGTGCACGCTGTGATCATCTCTCTCCTCTGTGCGGTGAAATAAAACTCATCTGAGCCAGCTACTGAATTGGACTGGAAAGAATATTTTTCTTTCACAGACTAAAACGCTGAATTTTTGGAGTTAACTGCTAAAAACAAACCAAAACATACTTGACTCCTGAATAAATGCAACAGAAGCCTGATGCTGGGTTTTTGGGTGTTGGCTTTGTATGTTTAGTAACTTTAGCAAACTTAAATTTAAAGATTATAACCCTTAAAAGCGGTTTAGCGGTTTAGACTAGAGTTCATTTGATTTTAAAGTGGTGTGACCCCTTTGAAACTAAAAACAAAATTAATAAGAAGTCTTTAGCCTCTCTGGGACTGCACCTTAAGCTTTCTATGTTTACAAAAAAAATGGTGTGTTGAGTTTGAAAAGATAAGGATGTGATTTTCGAGGTACTGATCAATAAGATTTAATGCGACAGTTTGACTCAATTGTGGCATCCCTCAGCAATATGTTACCTTTTTGCTGAGCTTGCCCTGAACATGTGTCAGTCATGTTTTGTGCCTAAAAATCTCACCCTGCTGTCCAAGTTTTAAATTTGAAAATTAGATGGGTGCACGATGAATCCGGGTTCAGGCTGGAGAGATGTCAAACTTTCAGTTACCTCTGATTTACTGTCTGATTTATAACCATTTGCACAGCCTTTTTATCACCACAACCACAGTCAGCAGATATTTTAGCCAGGAAACGCATTAAAAATGCAGCAATAGATGTAAAACGTGTTATAAGTCAACAAAGCATTAATCCCTGGTGCTGACAAATGAGTGTTCACTTGAGACTGGTCCCAAAAGCAGAGGGAGGATATTTAGAGCTAATATTTAAACAACAGTAGAATTGAACATGTTTACAGCCTGGTTCAAAAAACTGAAGAACTTGATTTATTAGTTACAATGGTTTAGGTTCCTTTTTTATAACTCAAATGTTTTGATTATATTAAGACTAAGCATAATGCATAATTAGTGGTGTGGCTGATTTAAGGGGTGGGTGGGTTGCCGCTTTTTTTGCCAGGTGGCTAAAAGTCCTCTTCAATTCAACCTCTCTGCCTGTTTCTAGATTGGCTGAAATTTAGTAGTAGTCAGCATTTCCAACATGGCAGCCAACACTGTTGTGCTTCTTTATCTCTCTTCAGAAACAACTGGGTGATGTCGCTAAGACTACATCCATGTTATATACAGTCAATGTGTATCATGAAACCATCCTTTAAGAACTATTTAATCTGTAAATAAGATGGATTTTCTGTGAGGCATCTAGTTGACAAAGTAAAAAAAGACACTGTTTTTCTTTAATCTAAACATTCTTAATTACCAAAACTCCATCTGAACTTTATTCCTCCAAGCGATCCTCCTTAGTATCTTTAAAATGAACAAGAATGACACGGTTATTGTCTTCTTTTGCTGATTCTTTCGTCCTTTTTATTCAACTCTGAATGGAATCTTTCTGCTTTTTCTTCTTACATTGGAGTTTCATCACCTTTTGAGTTTTAGACGTCTTAATCCCTTTATCCAAGCCTGTTACTTCAACTTCATTTGCTGTAATATGAAAAAGTGAGTCTGACTGCTGTGTGTGAAAACAATCGCAGCTATTTGAATATACCTTTAGTTTTACGTATTCATAGATCTACCATAAGTAGGTCCAACAGTGTGCCTGTCTTTGGTCTGCAATTCATCCTAAGGGACAATTGGTGAAGATGAAGACAAAAGACAAGGTATCAAGGATATATTCAGTGGGTTTTCTTCATCCTACTTGGAGGACTATGCATCAATATTTTGTCAGACAGGCCCAGCACAGCTCCTTTAACGACTGCCAGCCCTGTTGGCACATGAAGAACAGAACAGAAAACCAGAACAAAACACATAACTGTCTGTGGTTTCATCCATACTAAAAATGAATCCTCTAGAGCTTGGGTTGCCTCATCGACTTTCTTCTTCTTGCCGAATCCTTCTGTTTCTGTGGACGTCGCCCAATGCAGCACTTTTGCATCTGACTTTTTGTGTACTTAAGTTTTTTGTGTGTCTGTTTCTATCAAAAGATTTATAACAGAAAATCTTTCTGTCAACACCACCCTCCCCCTTGTTTTTAGCCTGGAAAGTAAATGTAAACTATTGTGTTAGACAATAATCTTGATTTTATAACGAAAGGAAAAGACTTTGATCAGCTTCAACTAAATTATACATGTTCAAAGATTGTCTCTTTCTTTTTTTTCTGGTGGTTTTATTTAGCTAAGGTTCTCTGCTTATTTTGTTAACATTTAAAGACAGACAGGAAAACAGTGTGGTGTAATACATTTCAGGTAAACAGCAAAGCTACCTCAGATTGGTACTAAATGGCTCAGATTCTAACTCAGCAATGAAGAGGTTGTTTTAACATTCCCCTGACAAATTTTCACAGTAAGTATTGCTATAGAAAGTTGACAAAAAGTTGTGAGATTTTGTATTGAGGATGTACTGGGCAGGATCATAAAAAAGCTCACATGCACTTTCACGTCCACAGGGGCCACAAATATCTAGAACTTCTTTGTAACTGTTTGAAATGTGTGTACCTAAAGGGGCATATTGCTCTTTTTTAATCACACAGTGAGGAGTCTTTAACTGGTTATGAAACAGGTTGAATTTGGTGCTTATGTCCATATATGCACTACAAAAGTGAAGGAGACCATGAGGTTTAAGATTAAACATCTCCATTAAGGTATTCTTAACCCCTCTCATCTGGAATCTCAAGAGTTCAACGAAACTCTGTCAACACACTGCCATCCTCTTTCAAACATGTCATCCAGAGGAGCGCAGATAAGTTGTCAAACTGTTAGCATTTGGCCGCTCCATTGTAGCTGTTTGACCTTTTATCTTTATGTAAAAGAGAGCTAAAATTAGCTTTAAAAAATTGCATCTAGTTACTAAGTGACACAAACTTGTTGGAAATAACTCCTTAAAGATCTCAGACTTGACCCAACATGGTACTTTTAAATCCAGACCAAAGGCATCTCTGCTATTCTATATCCAAGAGTAGAACACGGCTGAATAAGCTGCTTCATTTATGTTGATTCTGCATTAATATGAGAGTTAATTCAATGTCCAAGTCATCCAAATATTTTATAATAGATCTCTTTAAATGGTAAAGTTGTGCTTCATAACTCATCACTTGATATCATGCATTTAATTAACATTTTTAAAATCTCATTACAGTAGATCTACAAATAGCCTCTTTATTTGCCGTGTCCATGGTTACTAAAAGAAGCTGTTGAATCTGTTAGTGATGGCAACCTGGCATATTATGTAGTAATTTTCATTTTCTTTACTGATGCTTCCAAACTCTGGAAAAATGTGCTGTTCATTAATGGTCGTGTTGTGTGGGCAAGTGTGGTGTCATGAGCAAATGATTCACTGGCTAAAACATAAGAATCAGCTTTTTAAGCTGTTAATATGTAAATGTTTATAAGCCTGAGTCTGTTCCTGTGTGTTTCTTACCCGTTCATGTGTTCTGTCTCTATTTATTCACTTCTTCCCTTGTTTGTTCAGCTATGACTGTCTCTCTGAGCTGTACAAATTTGGTCTCTCCATCCTTTTTTTTTCGTTCTTTCACCGATGCGCTCTAAAATAGTGCTGATGATGACACCACCTTGCCTGAACAGTTGAAGTGGCAGTGATTCACAGTCATCAACACCTGCTTACTCAGGCAGCGCTGCAACTTCTGCTTCCACTTTCATGACCCAGCCCATTTCCTTTTTTTCTATTTTCTCCTCTCACTTTCTTTTATTTTTTTTAAACTCTCACCTACATGTTGTTGTTGCAGCCACCTCTTTTTTTTGCACCAGCACTCTTTTCTGCCTTTTCCCTTCTATGCTCACTTCTTTCCAGCCCTGTTGTGCCGCCAAGAGGTATGACTTCACCCCTTTTGTTGTTTCTCTCTCTCTCTCTCTCTCTCTCTCTCTCTCTCTCTCTCTCTCTCTCTCTCTCTCTCTCTCTCTCTCGCTCTCGCTCTCTCCCTCTCCCTCTCTGCACCTGGCTATGTCCCATAGTGGAGCTGGCAAAGCGGAGAGCAGATGAGACAGTGTTAAACAGTGTCATGTGCCAACACATCCAGCCCAGAAAGCTGCATTGTAGTGTGTGTTTTCTTTGTTTGTGCATGTACATCCGCAGGAGTTTGTACAGTGTTTGTGACTATGCCTGTGTCACCTCTCTGATAAGGTGTATGCTATGATCAGTCTGTGTGTGTGCGTGCGTGTGTGTGTACAGACGTATACAACCCAACATCAACAGCTCCTTGATGTGCCATCTCTTTAAATGTGGGAGTAGCGACATAGTGCGACTGTTAAACTGAGAGGGCCCTTGGCTTTGAACGCTGACAGCCCCGTGGCTGGCTGTCTCTGCCGTACGGTGGCGGTCGTTCAAAAGTCACCATCATGATTGGCAAATCAAAGGCATCTACCGCCAAGTGGTGTGCTGCAGATACATTTCATAGGGAAGTTCTAGCCTCTATTGAGCAAAAAAAAAACACCAGGCAAGGGTGTGATGAAAATATTGCAAAGGAACTTGGGATGCATCTTAGTCCAGATAATGTGTTTTTATTTAATTACTTTCCATACATGTCTCAAGTTTGATGTCTTGGCAACTCCTTGTTTTCCCAAATCATCTCAAAAACACACATCTGGGGCATTTATGTCTTCAGACAATTTGATTGCAGTGTTTTGATCTGGATATATTAGCTCCTCAGGCAATGCAATGTATTCAGAGCTCTTTGTCTTATAATTTACATAAAAATGCAGTTTAACTTGCTCAATGCCACCACCTCAGACGTCAACTTACAAGTCACATGAGTTAAGATATTGCTCCTTGTGAAGTCTAAAGAAAGGATCGTCATTTCTTTGCTCTGTTTTTATTTTTGCAGTAGTTTTTATTTGATACCGGGTATGCTTTAAGAGTGTCCTTTAGATTTCTAGGCACAAATATTAATGTAAGTCAATATACCACCATGTACCAGAGGCATGTAGATATGTAATGATCAACCAAAGGGCATTACAAATTTAACAAATCAAAATGTTTTTTCAAGAGTGTTCAAAAAAGACCTGATGTCAGAGAACATCAGCCCCTCTCCAAATGATAGAATTTCCGCGACATAATATGAATATATGATAGCAAATGAAAAACCTCTTGTCATCCTTTAATTCGATTCATTTATTGTTTAGCCTCTGCACACTGTATTAAGTAGAACCATTGTAATGTTAAGCTTTGTCAGATGTTTGTATTGACTAAAGAGGGATAGATTTGGACTACTTTAGGATAAATATATTGCTATTTTGGTTTTTGATAGATTTATAAACAGCGATTGAAATCAATTTAATGGTCATAATGGCTTCTTAATGTCCCTGATATACGTTGTTAAGATCCCTATTATTGCTATTATCTGTATTTAATGTAGGTTGTTTTTTTCTTCTGTTTTGCCTGGGTATTCAATGATATAATTGTGTGGATATTTTTGTTATTACATGGCTTATTACACAGCTGTGTTAAGGCCTTGATTTTGATTGGTCACTACATAGCAACAAATCTTTGCAACAGTCTGTTTTTTTAAGATAGTCGATCATTGCTTTGAGAATAGACCATTGCTATGGATGCAAATATAACCACTCTGGCCTCTGGCTGACCAATTGTGACAATTCTAACAATATGTAGGAGGAAGTCTGGGTAATTTGTAGTTGGTTTGTGTATGTTAGGGGAAAAAAGCATAGAAAAGTTTCAAGAAAAACTGGAGGCTATAACAGAGTAATCTACATAATTGAAACTAGCATGGGAAGTACACACTCAACAAAACATAGTATGGGATACGGCAATGTTTGAGGACTGATAAAAAGAAAAGAAAATATTACAGATTGTGACAGTGACGAGGCAGAAAAACTTAACAGGTGCTGATTCATGCGGCCCTGTTCACCTCCTATTACTTCTGCATCACTGGAAATCTTCAGTTTAATGGGAGCAATAATAGCCTGCAGAGCTAACCGTTACTATGGCTGCAGCCCAAAATGTGAGTGTAACAGACCATTTCCAACTACAGAAATATAGTCATATTTACATCAGCAAAATAATTCACAATCAATATCTGGTTTGATATTATTGATTTATTAAGCAGCAGTGCAACAAGATGGATAAAGTATACTGAGTATGTAGTAGGGAGCCTTGGGGATCCCTGTCCAAATCTACTACAACAACAAACGCTATCACCATACATTATTAGGAAAAGTAGTTGCTACCTTGATAGTGATTAATGGAGATCCAAATAAATAAATGGATAACAAACTAACTAACTACCTTACTAACTAACTAAACACATAAACAAATGATACATAAACCTATAGTAATAAATAAATAACTGAGACTAAATGGTCATACATTACTTGCATTGACACTGTTTCATTGATGGCACCATTGCTCAGCTGTCGATTAAAAATCTGCCCTAAACAGATGTATACCATGTATTATCGCTGATTTGTTTTTTGTTAAATAAAATTTGAAAGTCATAAAAAAAAAAATCTGCCCTAATTTCCCCACATGCAGGTGATTCAAGTGATGCCAACACTGCTGTTATGATGCAGAACAACTGGAGGTCATGACCTTGGCGAAGGACTGCAGCACTCTTGAAGTAGATGTGGATTTGTGTGTGTTTTTACGTGTGCCTGTTTGTGTGTGTGTGTTAGTGTGGGCGACCATGTGTATCTTTGTGCACACATGGAAAGCATCCTCACAGACTGCCATGGCTTCTATTTGATATGCCGTGCAATTCATAGCTTGCTGCTATTAATACCCATTCACTCTCCATTCTGCAATATATCTATTTACTGCAGGGTGGTGCTGGTGGAGGGGCCTGAGAGCGTGATTGTGATTTGAGTAATGCTTTTAGAATAAAGGAAAGGAATGAAGGCAGAGAGGGGGAGAAAGACAGGCACTGGAAAAAAAAACAGGGAGAAAGAGAGAGCCAGAGCGAGCAATAAGGTAAAGGGTTGGAAGATGAGTGAACAGACAGTGAGGGGATTCAGTGCAAGGAAAAGGAGGGGTGGGGTGGGGGATCGAAACCCTCGCGGGATGCACAAAGAGAGGAAACACTTAAGATGACTCAATTCATCACAATCACTACTACAAAGTGAGGGAGGGAGGGAAAAATGAAGGAGGGGAGATGCAAAATGGAGCAAGAGCATGCAGTGCAATAGATTAGCAAGAGTGGAGTAAGTGTATAAAAAAGGTGAGGTAAAAATAAAGTGGAGGTGTAGTCCGTTTCTTGGGAGCACAAACAAGAGAAGTCTCAGTTACTCGGCTTTTATGCAAACCTTGTTCAGTGGTGCAAAACATAAAGCAAATGCTCCTATTATCTTGTTATCATGTTTTTTTTAGATCAGAATTTGCTACAGTAATGCAGCAGAAGCCTGGAGAACTGCATTGTGTTGGTTTAATATAAATGCATTAGCCAAAAACTTTGCTTTTCTGAATCTGATCTTAAAACTCCAGCATACTCATAGTAACCATTTCAGAATACTTGTTTAAAAAACTGAATAATGACCATTAATGCTTTACTGGAAAGTTTAGTCAAGCTGTTCTAAGTTTCTTTAAAAGCACAATTCACAGAGAACATGAGGTAAAAAAAAAAAGATCTAATCTCAAAATAAAGCATGCAGTTTACATTCCAGGTGATCAACCTTCTGAAGCACTCTCCGTCCTCTTTTAACGGGTAAGAGGCCAGTTAATTTGTGTCCCTGAGTATGCTCAGAAGACGCTTCACTATCCTCTTGTAGCCTTGAGATGTTTTCGGAAGCATAGTCCAGACGAGGTTTGTAATTATTTTATGTGCACAAGAAAAGAGAATGTTTAATTGTCCCCTCAGTAAAAGTGGTCTTGTATTAGTAACCATTTTATATCAGGATGTAGTCATCAAAAAACTATACTAACTTTATTGTTGTTGTAAAGCACTAAGAAAAGTGCTATATATTATGAGCAGATGTGATTTTGAGCAGAAACGTCATTTCACAGAAGTATCTGCACTTAGGTGCTTTCCTGTTTGCTTTGGAAGTGGTATTGTGAAAAAATAAATGGATTAAAACCAATGTTCAAATGCATATAAATAAATATCAACAGCCTTTAATATATCTTTGTTAAAGATAAAGAACTGAAGGGTTGCTTTTTATTTTTCAGTTGGAGGAACATTGGTTTCAACAATAAGCATGGAAAGGTTGGCAACAAAAATGGAACAGCATTAAACTTTGTGCTATTTTCAAGGCTGCTTTGAAGTGTTGATTGACAGAAGTTATTTGAAAAATGGTGCACTTGGGTTAGTTTTCAGGCTACTGAAAGCAAAATAGGAGCTACCTCAAGATATCTGTCAGTGCTACTACAGCATTAGGCCTTGTATAATAATAAAAGGACAACGGTGATTTTACATTGGGACTCAGCTTCAAGATCACTGCTGTTAGGTTGATTTACTCAGCGGTAATTCAATGATGGCAGATGTTTCCAGAAAAGGTTTCCAGTTTAAAAGACAAAACACAATCAAGTAAAAGTGTCAATGTCATAATGGGACAGCTTTTGAAACAACTGATCAACAAATATTTCATCCCCTTCTTTTTACTGATAATCACTGTAACGTTCCCTCCAAAACATCAAATTGACAATAACAGACTGTACATACTGTTAAATCTGAAATCTAAGTTGCACCAGTAAATGAGAGGAAGTCTGTTTTGGGGTCTCTCAAAGGGAAAAAAAGTTCACACTGTCTTTCTGTGTGACAACTTCCACATCACACAGTTTCTGTGCAGCTGTGTAGTTCATTCTAGTACCATCTGTTTTGCATAGTAGAGTTTGCAATCCTGCTGGCTACAAGTACAGTAGTGAGACGTTGTATGAGGTAGCTTTGATAGTTTTGAGGTGCAGGACCCCCACTGCCTGTGACTATAATTCACCCAGAGTTGCCACAGGTACGCTAGTCACTTGAATTATACTGAAGAGTCTTTTCGTTTTTGTCAGTATTACACAAGATTTGTTTACTTAATAATATGCTGCAATTTTCTTTAAATGCATGATTGTGACACTATGAGGGAGTGAAGCTGTTAAAAAGTAGTGCAGCGAGTCTGTTCAGCATTGCTTTGTATCCAAGCATGCTTTATGTAGTGAAGCAGGTGCTTGCAATATGAAAATGAAAGTGGGTGGATTTCCATCACGTCAGGTTGCATGCATTCGGTGATAGCGGCAGCACTCAGGATGACTTGTGTCCCTGATAAGCTAAATTATAGCACAATTGTCGGTCATCTTGGGTAAAATACGTTAACACAATAAAATACCTCTCCCTGCATTTTGAGCAGTATTGGTTGCACCACATAGGATGCAGCCCTCTTTTTAGATGCAAAAAAAGGGTTATTAAAAGTGTTTCTTGTACAGCAAAGTTTCCAGTGCCTAATTCCAATTTTATTAAGGTCCAGTATTGTGTGAGAAGTTAACACAAGACTTTGGGGAAAAAATAACCTTTTTATTGAACCACATCCACTCCTGCGAGAGCTCTACCTTTCTCTTTCTCTCCCTCCCCTTCTCTGCCTCTCACACAGGAAGTGAAAGGTAGAGAGTGTGAAAAGTGAAATAGTGACAGGCAGGTGACGAGGTTCATCCACCAATCTCAGATTAGCTTTATTAAAAATGTACCAAGGACAAATGGAGGACCTCTCTGGAGACTGGATGAACTCTGAAAGGCAGGAGCTGTCTTTCAGGTTTGGACAGTACATACACATCCACACACACACATAGAGATACACACTCATACAAGAGAGAGAAAACTGTCTCAGCACACATTCTCTGAGAGGCAAAATGTGCCAAAGAGAGTTAGGGATGAAAAAGAGGTGAGGGAGGCAGAGGCGGAGAATCCCAGAGCGAGATTGGGAGTGAGGAGGAGAGACACAGCAAAGAGAGAGAGAGAGAGAGAGAGAGAGAGAGAGAGAGAGAGAGAGAGAGAGAGAGAGAGAGAGAGAGAGAGAGAGAGAGAGAGAAAGTTTAAAGAAGGGAGGGGAAGAGAAACTGCAGGGACGGGTGAAAACGAGAGGAGGAAGAGGAGGGCAAGGAGAGTGAACGATAGAGTTCTGGAGAGGTTAATTGGAGGTTGTGGCGTGATGATACGATTCAGAGAGATCATTAGCATTCCAGAGCTAAATATTAATGATGCCGGCGCTCAACTTCAGCCGCAGGAACACAGTGCTCTTGCAGGTGAGGCCCGAAAGACTCAGTCAGAGAAGAAATGCAGAGTTTGCAGCACTAAGAACTATAAGCCATAAATGTTTTACACAGTCATTAACATAATTTGATGGAGGCTTCTCTGTCTGCGTGGAGTGGGTGGTGCAAGAAAGTCTTTGCAGTGTAATTTAGAAAAGGAGGCTTAAAAGTTGCGGATTTTACAATAAATTGTGATGTTTTATCACCATTGCTATATTTCCCTCCACACCAGGAGGCAAACCCTAGACAATAGGTATGAGTATAAGCTTTGAACATGTTAATGTCGAACATGGTGGATATTGAGCTGAATGGTCTGGGAGCCTCCGTGGCACTGACAGATATGCTGCTGGAGTAATTAATCATAAGCACCAATATATATATATAAAGTTCTTAAATGGAAACCCTTGCAGACAGGAATATTTTATGTTATTTTGCTTGATTAAGCACGCAGTCACATGCGTGATCACCGGCACATACACATGTTTTTACCAAAATTCCCTTCTGGATGCAGCAACCTGCACTAAATTGTGGGTTATTTATGGCGGCAGATTGGGCGCCCGGGCCTTTGAATGTGTTCGGAGACATGTGAACTACAGTAAGTGGCTTTGAAATCCACAGTGGCGCAGCATTAAAGAATTTCTCCTATTAGTGAGCTGGCAAATGCTCACTGGAATGGAGACAGCTTACATGAATCACAGCAGATATTCATTGTGTGTGTGCATCTGTGTACATGCGTGTGCTTGTGTGCGTCTGTGTCTATTTCAAGGAAGCCTTTTAAAAGGGAATCTAGGAGGATGGAAGAAAGGATTGGAGGGAAAAAAGGCATTACTCTTGAGGTACCAACACAGAGGCAGATCTACAAAACTATTAATCTCTTCCTCTGCCTCTGTCCTCTCTCAGCCGCCTCTGTCTATCTCGCCCCTCTTCCTCCTCCTGCCTCTCCTCTTCTCCAATCTCCTCCTTTTTCCTCCAGAGCCCTCCTCTGCATTTATTTCATTAATCCAACTCTCCTATCCTTTTCCCTTGCTCACAGCTACTCCATCTATTTCTTTCACTTTACATCTCCTAACTCTGCTCAGCTCTGCTTCCCCGCCCTTTATCACTCTTTGTCTCCATCATGACTTGCCTCCCTCACTCACTCACTCCCTCCCTCCCTCCCTCCCTCCCTCCCTCCCTCCCTCCCTCCCTCCCTCCCTCCTACTCTCCATCGTGTCCATATTTCAAGCGTTTCTTCCTCCTTTTGACCTCATCTCCTCCATGTTTAATCTTTGTTTTTCCTCTATTTTTACTCTCTTCTCCTTTGTCTGCCTGGCAGTTTCGATCTCTTGCTCTTTCACTCTCTCCCTGTCTCCCAGTCCGTCTCTATTTCCCTCTCACACATGCTCTCTTTCTCTCTCTCCTGCTCTCTCTCTTTCTGCCTAGCCCACTTCTGCACTGCAACTCTGCAGCATGTTGCAGGATTCAGACCTCAGCGTTGCATGTGGTCGAGGTTTGAAAGCCACAGTTCCCACCACAGTTTCAGATAAAAGCACACACACACACGTCTTTCTACACATCATAACTTGGTCACAAAGTTACACACTCTTACACACACACGCCCTCTAACTCAGCGGTCACAGATGCAGTGGTTCTGGCTCGGTAGCTGAGGCTGCACAGGGTTCCTTTTTGTGGGCAAGGAGCTCCGCCACAGCAACTCCCTCATCATCTTCTTCCTCTCTCTTCTCTGTCTTGTATGTCTAACCTGCCCACCGATCCCCACTCCCCCCCTCCTCTTGCCCCACAGGCCCCCACCTCCACCCTCTCTCTCTACTTTAGTCATCCTCCCACTCCTTCCCTGTCCCCTTTTATTATTCTCCTCCACAATCAGAATGGTTTGTGTTTTCCTACTGTACACCCATCTGTCTGCTCCCACACTTTGCAACCCCCCACGCCCCATTTCAGACCTCTGCACTCACCCCTTCAATTCTTCAGCCACTGAGGTGTCAGCCCTACCACCCCCCTGAAGACCTTACCCACCCAGCCTTGGCCCTATTGTCTGCAGAAGAAGAATACACTTCCTCAATATTCTCT
The DNA here is from genome assembly GCF_009762535.1 of Notolabrus celidotus. Taxonomy (NCBI): domain Eukaryota; kingdom Metazoa; phylum Chordata; class Actinopteri; order Labriformes; family Labridae; genus Notolabrus; species Notolabrus celidotus. The sequence goes on from NC_048278.1 coordinate 19,604,683, forward strand.
CTCTGCACCACCACCCTGCGTCATAGATGCACGCACTCACATTCATCCTCATCACTTTCTTTTCCCACTTTGATACCCAACACCTTCCAGTGTTTATTCCAAGTATGGGTCACACACACACACACACACGCACACACACACACACACACACACACACACACACACACACACACACACACACACACACACACACACACACACACACACACACACACACATTAATGCACATAAACACACTGACACCTTCCCTGCACCTCTTCCTGTTTCAATACACCCCACACTTCTTTTCGGGCCGCTAGTTACACTGCGTCTCCAGTCATGCAGTCATGTGCTGATGTATCCCTTCAATGCTCCATTTTTATCTCTCCAAAGACTTATTCTACCTTCATGCTTCCTTCCTTCCTTCCTATTTCCCCTTGACCACCTTCAACTCCTCCACCTCCTTCCTCCCCCCCTCCCCCCTCCCCATCTTCACAAACAAACAATAAATCACCTCCTTTTCTCCCTTCTGACCTCTTTAATCTCATACTTTATCCATCGCTATCCCCATCTCACCCCAAACACATCAGCCTGTACACACAGCCAGCAGTTTAATAATGCAATTTTCAGTAATTTTCTGAGAGAAAAAGGTACAGGGTATAGCATATTAACCTAACTAACAACTGTGACTCTTCTCTCCGAACATTCAGCCTCAAATCAGCCGCTGCAACTCCCTAAGGCCGACATTGCCTGTCCCTTATTTACACGTCCTCCTCCTTGCAAACATATATCCAATCACTCTTACATTTTTTTCCTCCCTGCAATGATGGGTTGACTTTGAGCTGGTTTTTAGCTAATTATCCACCTTTATTTATTTTCACGGTGGGTGAATCATTTCCTGGAAACATGACGATAACATTAACGAAACACCAGCAGCTCCTGTTTCCAATTAATTCGTCTTGGCTTGTGTCATTCTGGCAAGAGGACGAGAGCATGAAAGAAGAACATAAACATAATATATGGACACGCATGCTTGTTGAATAGATAATGCGCCAGCGTAAACACGTTATTGGCAAGTTTAGGGAGGAGAAGGTAAGGTCAAAGTTCAAATCCACAACAGCCATACACTGAAGTAACCCTCAGGCAAAACACTGATCTGCTTATTGTTAGTTGCTAAGAGACAGAGTTAGAGCATTTAAAAACTTCCAAATTAAGATCTAATTAGTTGTCTTAGAATCTCTTTAATTGAAGAAAAAACAATAAGAGACTTAAAGCCTTTATTTGATTCTTCTGTTTAATTTCATCCCTCTAAATCACGAGAAACTCTCACGTCCCAGCTTCGCTTTGTGCCATCTCCCTTTACCTCATTCTCTTTGTCTCCTACTGTCCTTTTCCTCCCCCCTTTAGGCTTCCATCAGACACACACACACACACACACACACACATAGACACACACACCATACACACACACACACACACACACACACACACACACACACACACACACACACACACACACACACACAGGCCTCCTTTACCTCTGCAAGTGTTGCATTATTAATTGACCTGCATTGGCCATACAGTATAAAAAACACTCACTGTCTGACACACTGAGTCATACAAAAAGATCTCTCCACACACACACACACACACACATACACACACACACATACACACACACACACACGCCCTGCACACACATACTTAAAAAATGCATGAGCATACATATGCATGGTCACACGCACATGTCTGCCATGCACGGGCAAACTGTTTTTTTTTTTATACATGTTGTTATTGTTGTTGTTGTTTTGTATACAACATGAATATATTCTATCTGATCCTGTCACGCATTAAGGGAAGCCCGGCGGCAGTGGCTCCCATCTGAGGTTTAACTATTACCCCAGTCATGATCACAGCTTGGCTCCCTTGTGTGCATCACAACATGTGCCTTTGTCTGCAAATCTTCGTTTGATGTCTATCCTGAGAGTATGTGTGCGCATGCTTCACAATCTGTTTGTGTGTTTCATCTATGTTGATCCTTGCTTTATGTATGTGTGTATGCAGTGTTAGCCTGTGCAACTGATACACATGACCCGTATGGTAACTGTCTTGAGAGAATTAGAGTCTGAGACAATGTTTAGTGTCACAAAATGATTCATAAAAGCAACATGATGTGTTCAAATCCTCTACTAATTCATTCCAGCCAAACCAGAAAAACAGACTGGTAACTAGGAGCTTATCTCTGCTAATAACCACTGTTGTCTCTGCCAGTTGCTGCACACTAATTACTCTTGTTGCTTTGGTTATATTTTATTATTTAGAAAAATGATTTTCTCTCTGTCTCTGTGTATTTTGTCATCAGCTCTGTGTTTAATCCCTGCACAGATTTCTGTGCCCCTTTTTTTTTACAAATTAATCATGGATTTAAATATTATATAATCTGTGACTTCTTTTGTAAATTACTTAAATTTTATTTACGTGAATGCTCTGAGATTGGTTATGGAGATTTGCGATTCTCACGCCCTGTTAGGCAAACACGAGCGTGTGAATATGTGACAGATACACACTGTTAAAGCGTTTTATCCTCATTGGTCACAGCCGTAATCTTAAATCGTGTGATTGGATATGGAGATATTGCTCAAGAACTTTAATTGCTTAAAGGGGTTTAATTCATGTGTCATGTGGCCACTAGGGAGTTTCAGTGATTGTGTGCATGTGTGCGCACTTGTATTTGTGTGTGTTACTACTGTAGGGCTGTGTGTACCTTTGAAAAGTTCAGCATCAGTGTCAGATCTTTTTTTATCCAGTTTGTCTTCACACGCTAAAAACTTCACTGCCCTCCCAATACACACACAAAAACACACATACACACACACAGACACACAGAGACCCACATGCACACTCAAGCACACTCACACTAGCAAAGAGTAAAAGTAAAAAAAAACATAACAAAGAAAGATAAACAGCGATTATTTACAGTGATTTATTTTCTGTCATTTAGATAAAGAACACCACACAGACACTAATGCACTTGTAACACACAGGGAAATACACACTGCCTCAGCTGCACAAAATATGGGTACAGAACAGAAGTCAAACAGCAACTTGTGTTATTAAATATATAAAAACTTCAAGTGAAGTTCTTACATGCAAACGGAAACAGATGTGCTCAATGAAGAACATCCCTGTGATTGACGGGCCAGTTTGTCATGGCGATCTAATGTCCTCGCTTTCACCTCACCCCTCCCCTCTTTCCTCACCCCACTGAGAGTGATCGGGAACTCCCTTAAATATAAATCAGTGGAATCACACCACGTCAGGAGTGTAACTCTCCCCTGTAGTCTCATCAATCACACACACGCCGGCCCTCCACTCTGTCTCCATCTGTCCGTCTCTACATTCCCCTTTCCTGGTTTCCTTCCTCCTCTTTCTCTAATTGAAATGTTTACTCGCCCCAACACATGAAGCACTTCAAAATAAAATTTAAATAATTATAACAATAAAAAAAAAAGTATATATAGATATACTGTATATAAATATATTGTATGTATCATTTATCCCAAAGACTTTTCAGCAAGAAAACCCTGTCGCCCTGTCTGACTGCAAACGCTCTGCCAAGCTGAAGTCTTGCTCCCACCGATAAGGATGACTTTAAAGGCTAACTACAGCACAGCATGGACAGCGACGTAGAGCTGGTAGTCAGAGCTAACCAGCCATGAGGAGCTACTGTCACAGTCTCAGTTTCACTACTAGAAAGACTAGAAGTCATGTGGAGTACTGACAGCCACTATAGGAGCACATTTATGCCCCTTTCAGAGAGTTCATGTGTGGGTGACTGTTGCAACTGTAGCTGTTTGACAAAGAACTCTGCTTTTCTTTGGTCAGTATAGGGGAGTGTTGGTAGCTGTAGCTCTGCTGTTAATCACTATTGATGTAACCATATGTTGTTTAACAATACAAAGCACAGTAACTCAAGGGAACTCCTTTTACTGGCTGACTGCAGTAAAGGTCATAAAGCCCAGCTTCACCATGTTAACGGAAGCACATAGAACCATCAAATCACAATAGATGCATGATAACGTGTTTACAGACATGGTTTCTGTCAGTACAGTTGTTTCTTATCATACTGATTTATGAGTTCATATTCATTTTTATAAGCAGTTTGCTTTTAATTTACTATTTGATGTTATGAATGTCTGTTTCAGACCTACTTAAGAAGCTGCTCTGCTGTAGATTGTGCTGACCTCAGAGATCTTTGCTGTTGAATTGGCAGATTAAATATGTAGTGGGTAACAAAAGCAATACCACAATACCACCAGCTGGTCTCCTCTGGCCAGACCAAGCGGCAAACCTCTGGCCGCGAAAATTGAAGGCTGCCTCCGGAAGTACCGTAAACCACACCAATCCAAAGAAGACGGTCTTTACAGAAGAAATAAACATGGTTATAGCCTGGTACAAAAATTGAGTGATGGGGGGGATTTTGCAATAAGGCGGCAATTTCGAAAAAATATTAAAATAACAAGTTTTCCATTATGAGAGGCACAACTGGCTTGACTGACAGGCAGGAACCATAGATTGTATAAAACATGGATGTAGTATCGGTGACGTCACCTATCTGTTTCTGAAACGTTGTTTTGAGGCCAATTGTCAGCGGGAGCCATATTGCTGCAGTCCAGCGATTGTAACGTAAAGAGGCGGGCTTTGAGCCTCCTAGCGAACAGCTACAGTGTTCCCGCCCGTCAATCAAGTCAGCTGTGCCTCTCATGGGAAGACTCGTAATCTCAAGATCTTCGAAATTGCCGCGTTAGAAAAAAATTCACCCCTGTACAGTGTGTGCCGATCGAGACATGAGCTATCCAGACTACACTCGTCTTTTGTACCAGGCTGTAAACATGTTTATTTCTGCTGTAAAGATTGTCTTTTTTGAATTGGTGTGTATGGGGTTTCAGGTACTTCCGGAGCCAGCCGCAAGCAGACCTTCGATTAACTGCAGTTTTTAGCACTTCCACTTTGGACTCATAATTTTAGACCGGAGATTTCCACTTGGCGGGAACACTTTGGCTATTAGCGAGTAGGCTCAAAGCCCGCCTCTTTACCTCACACTAGCTCGACAGCAGTTAGGTTGACTTCAGCATTTCCAATATGGCTCCCACCGACGATTAGCCTCAAAACAGCGCTTCAGAAACAAATAGGTGACGTCATGGATACTACGTCCTTTATTTATACAGTGTATGGGCCAGACTTTGGCTCCGGATGTACAAGATGACAGCACTCGTTACAATTTTAGAGCATTTTGGCTTCACTTTCGTACAACTGGAGAAGATGGTGAAGTGTCAACCATCCTAATCTTCAGTCAGTAAGTGAGATGCACAAATACATAAAAAGACAGTCCTCTACTTAATATAACTGGAGCAGCTTCATAGAACAATTTGATCATGTTACAAAAAAAGTACAACTAGATGTTTAAAACTTATTGAAATTTCAAAAGTGAAAAAATGTCGACAGTGCTCAACCTTAATAGCCAGCGCTGTTGTCCTGTTAAGCAGTTATGCACCAATCATAAAAAACTTAAGAGCCTTGCTCTTTTTTCATTGTTCAGTCCAGATCTCTGAAAGTTGTGGTGTTTTTTTAAAATTCTGTTTTAGGTAAAAGAAATGGTAGACAGGTGGGAGGAAAAACCTAAAAAACAAATCAATAACTCTAAATTCTGGATATGGATTTGATTGGTACACCCGTGATACAGAAACAATGATTTATTTTTACTTGTGGACCAAAGCTCTAGATAAAAGCTGGTAAACCACTCCGGCCTTGTTACAAAATCATTGGTGGATTTCAGTGCAAATCAATAACAACAAACAGCGAAATGCAATTAGTCATCAAACATGAAGCAACTCAGGACTGAAGCAACTTTTCTCAATCTTTGAAAGGAGTTTGACCAACTTGTTGCGCCATTTATTTTTAACCACGAAAGTGATTTAGATGATTTTAGCAGAATGATAATTGGAGCTATAAAGCCTGAAATGACAGTCCTGTTATCTCTTACTACATTTTCCTTGAACTCTCTTGAACCGCAATGGAACAAACTTCTAAGAAGCAGTTTCATGATAAGAACCCTGCAACCATATGTCAGTGTGTTACCCTGTCATTAGATCAGATTGTGGAAATGGCTTGTGTTCTTGTGTTTTCTCTCATTCTATAAAGCCTGCTTCCATAACCGATACACCCACACACACACACACACACACACACACACACACACACACACACACACACACACACACACACAAACACTTCCTTCACCCCTCTCTATCTTTATCCAATTTTCTCTTAACATTTGAATATTGTTTACCCTCCCTGTGCTTCCTCTGTCTCCACTCCATCCTACCTTCTTCTCTGCTCTTCCTTCCCTCTCTCCCTCCTCTCTTGTGACAGACTGCCAGTGATTCATGTGCTGCACACACAGGTGCGCACACAGACACATACACACACACAAATTTATGTTGCTACAGACAAGGACACAAACCAGCAGGAGCGAGGTGATCGCTCCAGGCAGTAGTTTGTTAGCTACACATTACCTCGCCTGCACCCCAGGAGCCATCTTACAGTGACAATATTTACACCTGTCTCATAATATAACTCAGAAAACTTGTACAGAAAAGCTAATAAATCAAAAGTTAGCCACGTACTTTATATTCAACAGATTAGCAGGAAATCGAACAAGGCTTTGAAGTTTCGGTGCACTGGACTCTCAGACTAATCTCAAAGGTCACAGGTATGGCAAGCAACCAAATGTATTCCTCAATTTATGCTACACACTAGGAAAGTAAACACTGGTTGCAGGGGTAATGTGTAATAGAAGACAGCAAGGAGGCAATGATAAAGCACTTGAGAACATATAGAGTAAGATATCTACAGTAGCCACACCATCACCACCTGCACTTTTTTGCCAACTATGCACTATAAAAGACTGTGTATATAGTCTGATTAGCATAACTTCTTTGTTCATATCTTGTTTCTGCATAATAGAGTTATTTTGGTCAGTTGTATAATTAGAAAACTATCTGAGAGAGGGGTTTAGTGTAGAGACGGATTGGATTGTAATCATTAAATGGGAATTAAAGTGTCTCTGCCTGTTGAAACTCTGCTGACAGGTTCAAATTTTAAGTATGCACCAAAAAAATACTAAAACAGTGACAGGAAACAATGGTGCAGTTTGTTTCTAGTGCAAAACTTGGTTAGAACAACCTCTCAAGTGAATACATGTGGTGGATTGTGGGTAATTAGGCTGGGAGTGTCAAGTGAACAAAGGAAAATATACAAAAAAAATTCAATATCCATAAAATGAGATGTAAAAATGGTAACGTTAGAGCCAAACATGTTTCTGCTGGTGTATATTTACTCTCTTTTGCTAAGTAATTACAATGAATTTACTTTTTCAGCAACAAAAGCCCATAACTGTTCACATAAGTGTGCATCTCTGTCTGAGCCAACTGACTAAATGATATAAATAATAATATGGTGTGACTCATGATAGCTTTCTACACTACAATTTCAGGAAATTAGAGGTTAAAACGGTGCTATTTTTTGAAAGGTTTTTGAATATGTTGCTGCACAGCCCACAACTGTAACTGGAGGCTTCACAATAAACCACGAATAGAGATTTTATATCTGCAGTTTGTTGTGCGAATACTGCACAGTCCAAATTCATTTTAAAATTCTGACCTCTGGGCAGACAGTCATATTATTTGACCAATTAACTAAAGCAAATGTGCACATGCATGACTTGAAATGTTGTCTGCTTGACTCATGTTTAACCAAGCAAACTCAATTAATGAAAAGAAAAGTTCACTGCATTGTGTAGAAAACACTGTTCTTCTACAAGGAGTAGTCATATGACAACCCTATATACAAAGTATGCACTTTAGCACACCATGGCCATCTTATCAAGCTCTTACTCATATCATATCAATGTGTGTACTAAAAGATTAAAGTCTCAATACTACTCATACTCGACAAACACTTCTGAGGCCATGCTGGGTTCATGGATATCATTATATTGAGATGTGTTTATAATGTTTTTTTTCCAACGCTATTTACCAACATCAGTCCGACAGAAAATTACTATTGATTGATCCAAAATCCGGCCCTATTACTGACTGCTGCTAGGCTGGACATTATTGACTAAAAGGCACATGGCAACACTTGTTTTGTTTGGCTTGGTGCTGTATTTAATGGGGCATCATGCAATTTGAAAGGCCAACAGCAAAGACTAAAGTATTCAGTGGAAAGATATACACTCACAATATCAACTTCTATGACCAAGGTAAGAAATACACATTTTGAAACCAAGAGATTCTGGTCTAAAAAAAGAAGAAGCAGCCACTCATGACAACACAATTAGGCATCACTATTCTTGCAGTGCCGAATATGTGTTCTCTTCTGGGACTGTAGTCTGCTTGCCATCTTCTGCAGCTATATTGCCTAAAGCCAAGAAAATATTTAATACACACTGCACCACCAGGCTGAGCAAAACCAGCTCTTAGTGTAGGAAATGGAAAAACACAATGAATTCTACATGGCCAGCATATTTGTTGTACTTGTTCAGGTCCTGTTTTTATGGCGGTTAGAGTGCATGGGGAAAAGGGCCGTGACTTAGATAATATATTGTGTTTGAGATGCCTGATGTATTGGTTGAAGATCAGTATTGAAAAATATAATAAGGTATAGACAGTTATCACCCCATTGGCATAAAATGTGCTACATACTATCAATGTAGGCCCAACTTAACCTGCCAGTAGGCTCTATGGCTAAGAGGTTTTGCAGGACATCCCTATCACTTGTCCCTTTCTGAGCCAGAACACACCACAAACGACAAATAACAGCCTAATAACAGAAAACAACAACTAACAGCCTAATAACAGCAAACAACAAACAACAGCCTCATAACAGTACTAAAAACAATGACAGCCTCATAACAGCAAACAACAAATAACGGCGTAGTAAAATGACAGCCTCCACTGAGCTCTCTATGGAGCTGTAGTAAAAGCTTGTTAACTGTTCATCTCTTCAGAATGATGACTACTTATATCACCTGACAACCACATAAGTCCATACAAATCAACCATGCCAGAATGAGTGCAACATTGCCTAAACATACATTATGTTAAGTAACCAGTGTTTACTTAAATGTACTGATTTAGAAATGTTCGCTCAAAGACGTGTGGACTTTATTGTTGCTGTTGTTTTGTTCCCTCACCAGGTACAGCAGAGCATGTAGCATTAATTCTTATCTACTCCTCTCTGGATTTTTCTTTGACTGGGATTCTTAGGAGGCACAACCCAAGCTTGTGTCTCCATCAGCTAGCTACCGTATCCAATTGAACAACAACTGTCAGGCTTTTTTATAAATTTTTAAATAACTAGTTGGCAGCAGATTCGGTAAATTCCTCATAGCGTGTATCAGCCGGAAGCCTTCTTGTCCACCAGGGGGCAGTTCCATAGGTGTGCGACATCACGTGAAAATCGGTCCTATTCCAAAACTATTCATCTACATTCTGATAGGCTGCCGTGTCATGGTGCCCACATGGGAAACTACATTGGATAAATCAGCAGCTACACACATGATTATCAAGTGATGGACAGAAAATGTGAAAAATACAAAATTATGTGTTTTTTTGTTGGCTTATGATGATCCCTTATCTGCATAGGCCCCCTGGCTTCAGCCCAGCAAAGCCTCTTCTTTAAGGTGGCATTTTTATTCATTGTGTTGCATCAGTTTAATGCTGGCAAGACACTAGTTATTTAATGGTTGAGAGAATAAGATTTCTATTGGGAAAAAGAAGAAGTGGAATCAGTTGATCAGTGATTCAGTTGGAATCACTGATTGAATTCAATGGCCAAATAAGACAGGGAAAGTTGGCAATGTGGGTGTTTTTCTATGTCTCTCAGAAAGATTAGTGACAATCAGCGTCAGTATGGAGCCTTTGATATGTTTTGACATTTTTCAGAGACATTTAGAGAGAAGGGACTACTCACAACAGTTTAAACACACACTTAATTATAAAAACAGACACAAAGAATAACAATCAAAAACGCATTGGTATGAGAATGGACTTTTGGAGTATATGTCATTTTAAAACATCAGCAGCAGTAGTTTCGGTACTGATTTTCACATTTGTTGTATTTCTAAATTATAAAGTACTCCTGAGAACCAAAAACCTTTCACTTTACCCCAGTCTCAGGATTGAAAAAGGGTACATTTTAAATCAGTAAAACAACATTTATGGAGATTATTTAGTCGATGTGCAATTAGAATTTTTACTGTCAATAATGAACTTCAAAAATTAAATCTTTATTTTTCTTTAATTTTCCTTGATTTCCTTTCTTCTATGATCTCTACAGTGATTGCTTCTTTTATGTTTCGTGGGCGACACAGGTTAAAATTTATTCAGTACACTGCTCATTACTGCAGCATAAGAAGGGCCCTAAGTAATGTCATCAATTAGAAAGGAATGAATGTGTTTGTAGCGATTGTGACCCACAGCTGAGTCAATGAGATCTTCAATTAGGCCTCTGGACTCTTTATCAACTGGGTCTGACGTATACACACACACATCCACATCCACATTCTTACAGAGGCAACTTTTTCTCAACAATTTTGCTGCACAGGTACACTACATGTTTTTTCTTTTGGTTATTTACTATGCATTTCTACATGCTTCTAACTAGCAATGTGGCTAAGGCTCTTATACCACAATAGCTGTTATTGAGCAGCAAAATCTATCAATGGATCTTGTTTATACTCAAGATAATTCATGTATGCTCACACACATACCGTACCAATTAACCATCATGTTGATTTATGGTCTTTCCCAGACATGTGTCATTGAGTATTGGATACTTACTTCTAAGCATTTTGGTGGACAGGATTGCACTGCAAAGCAGGTAGTGTTAAGACTGAGTTCTAATGCTGCTGGAAATTAGCGCTGACTTCCATAATCCATCCTGTAATCAATGCACATGTCACTGTGAGGTTCTACTGCCAAGTCACTTTGGCAAATGTATGTCTCTGGTCTGATGAATTAGTAAACTTATCCCTGCTTTATTACGTTATCTTTGGATTTCAACATGACTCAGGCCCCTTGAGTAATGGGCTTTGTGAAAAAAATTAGTGATGTGAATCCGTACCTTCAGTCATCAATTAACCAGCCGGCATATTGATTTGTTGAGCCATATTCCACTGAGAATGGAACCAATACATTGCTTCTGCTTGCATCATTTGTTTTTCCAAAGTTAGTCAGAGTTGATGCTCGCAGAAATGACAAACAAAGCAGAAGCCAGCAAATGAATACAGAGAACCTCTGAGACAAGAAAATATAGAGAATGAATTATTACTGCTTATAAAGAATTATTTTTTCTTATCAAAGATGTATCAATATGTGATTACACCAGTCGACTGATTACAAGGCTGGAGCACTGAAGCCTGACTACTTTGTTAAACATTTTGAGTAGACACATAATCAAACAGTCAATTAATTTCACTTTAGTGCTCTTCCTCACACATGCACACCTCTTACACCTAATGGCGTGTAACACATTATGTACACATTGCTACACGTGCATCTTAAACACTTTGGTTACACCTTATGCCAAGCAAGAGCAAACATATTTGAGCACAGATGGCATTGCTTTCCCATCCCCCCATAACCTAACGCAACCATTCACTTCTGTCACACTCGACTGAGTTGAAGAGACACGGCGTAATGCTGATGGCTTTGAAAAGAGATACTGACAGAAAATAAAACACCAATATGAGATGGAAGTATATCAATTTACTTAACAGCTTGTTTTATTAAATGCCTGCAATTTTGTTAAATGTGCTTATTTTCAATGTCTGCGTTTCATCCTGGACATCTGTAAAAAGGAACAGAAAAATACTAGATTCTTGTTGGCATTGAATTATGGACCTAAAATCCTCTATTTTAGATATTTTTTCTTCAATCTCTACTGGATAAAATGGCCGTAACGGTTTGATTTAGATCTTTTCAGAATATATAAATGGATGTATACAAGGCTGCAGTGGGAAATTCCTGAAAAAGTTAGACATGTACATTTTACACTAATATGGATGTACTGAATATGTCAGACCTATTCTACTGGCACAACCAAAAGTGAAATTTTATCTAGCTCCATCTGTCTCTTAATAGCAAAACAGAAATAATAAAAGTTCTTAAAAAAGGGCCATCCAATTTAAGAATAAATTATGAAATAGTTTGATTTTTATGTGATGATTATTTGTAAGCATGTTAATTCATCTGATCTTCAGAAATGTCTTTTGTTATGTGAAATAATGTTTTTTCTTAGGCACATAAACTTGATCTAGTAAGATCCCAAATAATGAGCGCTAAATTGCGTATGCAAACAAAACAATTGCACGTGCTGGTCATGGGCGTGTTGCAGGTGATCTACTATGATTGCAATGCCCAATAGAGAACAGGTGCAAAATTGGTGAGGACCGCCCTTGAATGAGGATTTTGCGTGTGCTACCGGCTGTCACCATGGATAGTTTGGGAGAGCACAGTGGTCGTAAACAAAAGTTTGCACGTTTTTATACACGCAAACCTTTAGTAGACCAGGCCCTTAGAGTTCCTGTGGGGAGTTTTGAGCCAGTTTTGAATGAAACTGAAATGAATGCTGATGTCTGTATATGACCCACAAAGGCAAGCCAGACCATGAGGGAGAAGAAGTGGTCACTAAGGGAGAATCAAACTGAAAAGAGAAGGGCTAATGGAACATAGCATGGGTTGAATCAACAAACCTCTACCTTTAACCCTGAGCAGGAGCTTAAAATTAGGAACATGCAGTATGAACATATTCAATTCCTAGTTTTGCAGTCTGGGTTCCTTGAAAAGGAAAACATGATGGCCCTTGGCAGTTTACTTTGAAAAATCAGGCCCTCTTTAAACAGTAAGTCAACAGGCCTGGTAAATATACATTTAAATATAGAGCTAAAGAAAGCACAGCTTCTTCATGAGACAAATCTTAAATGACTGCTTGTCTGTCCCCTTGAATGTACTGAATGTTTAAATGTCTCGCGCAGACAGTGTCAAGCTGTGCAGAGACTGATGTGAAGTGAATTGCTTCCTTGATATTCTGACGTCTGTACAGCTGTGCATCCTGTCTTTCTGGGTCATTTCTGTTTCGCTCACAATCCCAGTGGACTTTACGGAGACAGGCCCTGCACGACAGACAGTGGCTAAGCCCCTGACTTCTTCTGCTTCATCAGACACATATACACACACACACACACACACACACACACACACACACTGAGACCAGCTGACACACAGGGATGTTATTCATAAGTTTCTGGGACAATGTCAACCTCAGAAGAGTTATGAACACGAGGGCCTGTGCGACTCCCGTTCCCACTGATGCCTTTTCCTCTCTCCTCCTCGGGTCCTTTTCTCTCACCTCTTTCTGCGCTGTCTTCCCTTACAATGGAATAACATTTCAAAGGGAAAATACTCAGCCACCATATGCATTTTTGAGATACCAAATAAAATGGATTACACTCCACTCAAAGGCACGCTTTCCAGTATTTCTTAGCCGTATAAGGAGTGCTTAGAAATTTCCTCAATTCCGCTTTAAAAATAAATATAGGCCTGTTTAGTGATGCTGCTTTTGCCGGTGGCATCATGCCCTCTCTTGCCTCCTCCTCCTGCTCCTCTTCCTCCTTCCCTGTTCCTCCTGGGCATTCTTCGCCTGGAGGAGCAGAAGGTGACAGATGTACAATCTACCTGCGGCTCTCCCCTCTGACCTCGCCTCCTCCTGGAATCCTCCCGCCCTGTATCTGAATCCCTGATCCCCCCCTTCCTTGTCTCTGCATTTCTTTCAAACCGTCTCTCTCCTTCTTGCGGCACCTCCTGCCACTCTCTTCCTGTTTACCTCTCTGCCATGCCAGCTATCCCTTTCTTGCCCCTCCTCCGTCTTCTCTTCATCTATCCTTCTGCTGTCCTCAGTCTCCCTTTCCCACTGTCTTTCTCCGAACATGTAATATGAGATGTACTGACTCTGTACTCTTGTGCTTGTACTCTTGTGTTGTACACTTTCTACCACTCACAACACCCACACATGCAGGGAAACCAATAGGTTGACAGATGCACTCCTTGTACTCACCACCTATTCTCCTGTCTTCTTCATACTTTGCCTCATTCCTTCACACTATATCCCTGATGCCTGATTAAAGTCCTGCCCAAGCTTTTCCATTAGAGTGACACACTGATTCACACCTACAACCACACCTTACCATACAAGTATACAATTTACAGTCCCCTCACACGCACTCACACAAACACACACACACACACACACACACACACACACACACACACACACACACACACACACACACACACACACATCCCCCCATGTTAAGGGCCTTAGTCGGTACAGTGGCATCTGCACGCCCAACCTGACTCATGGATATTTCATGTTGTGGAGCAGCACCAAACCACACCGCACAAGTTGTAGGTAGGAAGACCAAAGCTGCACAGTTGGAGTAACCCAAGCTGCGCTGATCTGCAGAGTACTCTGTGTGTATATATATAAATATACTGGCATATAAAAAGAAAAGAAGAGATAGATAGTACTGAGTCATCTGCTCTGCCCTGCCCAGCAGTACTGCACTATCCCCACCACTTCTTCACGACTATAGCCTTGAGGTAAAAAAACAGGTGTGAATAGGGAAGGAGTTTGGCTCAGAAATGGTTGTGCAGTGGTAAGAAAGCAATAAGAGCCGACGGCTGTCATGTCATGATTGCTCCAACTACCAGAATTGCTGCTCTTCTTGAAATGTAAAAAAAATGTAGCTGAGAACCAGTAAGACAGACAATAAAACTGAGGATAGATAGACCACATTTCAATATTTTTTATGTTTTATGGAGAAGCTGATCTCACAGCACAGTGCATATTTATTTCAGATCAATGACTTGTACATAGGGGCACAGTAGCCACCTGAGAGGTGCTAATGAAGATGAAAGAAGGGGGGGTAATGGGTTTAAGAAAACAGATAGGCAGGAGAAAGCATTAGAATAAACCATCAAAGGGAAAAACACAGACCCAGAAAAAGTATTGAAGCACATTCACCTCCCACCATCACCTTTCCCTTCTTCCTCCTCCCCTCCTTGTTTCCTCCATCCATGGACAGCACCCCAGAAAAGAGATTGACACGTCTTCTGTCTGCCACTTCACATTAAATGGAAGCAGACATGGCCAGTCAAACCCAGATAGCCCCGGGGAGAGAGAGATTGGTGCAGTGTTCAGGAAGTCTTTTATTAAATATAGCCACACAGCCATACAGCTATCCAACTGCACTTAAAATAGACCCTCCACTCACTATATACTGCAGTGCTCTCACTGGAAACAGCACATTATGAAATTTTACCACAAAGCACGAGTGATATTTAAATACCAGTGTTCTATCATAACCTCAGAGATGCTGAGGTCGTAGGCAGTTTGGAGCAATATGGAAAATATTATGCTGACTTGATGATGACAAATGGTGCGTATGAAGTGGAAATTGAGGCCAGGAAACGTGGCAAAGTGCTGCACTGGGAGTTTATCATGAATGCTATAACTGATAATAAGCCCTTTTTATGAATATTATGTGAGTCAGTATCTTTTCAAACTCGTGTCATTGTCTTAGTTCAGGTTTAAAAGGTTATGCAAAGCTATAAGTGAGATTATTAGCAGTCAAAGGCACAAATCTCCAAACCATGAATGTGTTTTTTTTAGCAATAGTTACTTTTATTTTGACCATTAATAATTAACATGCTTAACATTCTCAGGAAGACCTTAGTAAAAAGGAAGCTGATATTAAGATAGCAGCACTTTCTCAGACCCTTATCATCAGATGTGGTAACTTGGAAACGCAATAATGTCTTTTTCATGTTTAAGCTGTCCTCGAGCCACTTGACTATCAAACTGAGCATACTCATTGGACTAACATCAGAAGTCCATGTGTCCATGGTCAAACTTATATCACTGACATTGCTGTGGATCAGACTGTGAAGGTGTGTAGGGCTTTGTAGTGCAGATGAATTTTCAGGTGAAAGATTTGTTGTATAAAAACGTACAGAATTTTTTCATGTTTGATATTGTGTTATGTTCCTCTGGAAGAATGAAAATCATCAACACTTGTGATGCCATTTTTAGTCTCTCATTAGCTTCTTGTGGCTGCACTTGTTCTCTCTTGCATACATATTCAGACGTCTTTATAAGTTAATGACAGCGGAGAGGAGAGGGGCCGTCACCTTTCCCTGCTGTCCATTGGGAGACCCACAGTTTCTTTTCTGCATCACCATTGGACTTTACTTCATCACCGCAGAGATTAGGTGTGGATTTTTCTTTCTTAACTGCCAAGTTGGATGTTCCTTCTGTGCTGCTGAGACAGGTTTCGGATGTATATCTTCACCATTCAGGCTGAGTAAGTGTGGCATTAAGTTTCAGTAAGGCCTGCAACAGGTTCTTTGTTTGAATTTAATGCCAACTTTTTGTATGGTTTTTGTGCAGGCCCACATTCGAACCTGAGGACATTTATTTTAGTTAATAAATAATATAAAATTCATATTCACCTCTGTCAGTTTAATAAATAAGAACATTTATAAACGGAGGTTTGCAGTATTTAAAGGGTAAAAACAAGTTGTCACACTATGGTAATTAATTTTATTTCTTGTACAGTGGAAGTTACCAGGTGCTATATAATAAACATAAATTATGTAACTAACTCATTGTATTTCATATACGCAACATACCTACATTAATGTAACCTACATATATGTAACTCAAAAAGTAGCCGTCTTCATAAAAGAAGTCAACATTGACTCTGCCACAGAGGCACCTTAATTGCCATATTTTGATGTTTGGACCGCTGACCAAACAGCTATATTTGTTGGCTTTTGAACCAGGGGTGTTTGCAAAGAAGTGGCACCTGGGGTGGTATGGCGCAACCACTAAGCTATGATTGACCTCTTGCTTTGTCAAACTAGTAGTAAAACTGTAGTTCTTCAAATCAAGTCCACTTGGGACTGGCTGCAAAAGCATCAGAAGCCACATGCACACCCATTCTAAAAAGCCCGTCTTTACAGGCTGCTAGTAAGCACTTAAATATATCCCATTCTCTTTTGTTGGTGCTTTAAACTGAAGAAAAATCCTCAAATATTTCAAGAAAACTTTTTCACCCTGTCTTGCTGTCAAAAATACAAGTATTACAAGCATTTTGTGCCAAATAAAACTGCCAATACTTTTATTTAAAACATTTTTGTGTCCTCGAATAATTAAGCTGAGAAGATTTGTATGTTGCCAAGCGGTTGTGTTACCTATTTAAGTAAAATGAAATGCCCACAGGATTATAAAACCTGCATAATTCTGTTATGTTAGTAGTTAAAGTAGAAATGTTCAATGGAAACAGAAATGGTAAATAAATTCCATTCATTCATGGGTTTGCAGGCAATGCACCCCTCAATAAGTCAGTGCTCCCGCTGGGTCACCCCAGTCAAAAAAGTCTAGACACACCCCTGCTAAGAGTGTAAACTGGGTGAAAACAAACAGTGGTGAAAGTCATACAGTAAAAGGTTTCATGTAATCCTCTGACTAGAATCTTACACTCTCAGCCAAGTTAATTTTCATCAAACATTGGAACAACCTCCTCTACTAATATTCAGTTGGATTGACTGTTTGGCGAGATGACAGGGCTGTCAGCAGCTACACAGGAGAGACACTCTGCTATTGACATGAAGAATTGTCTGGTTAAAATGTGTAATTCTCTCGGTCAACCGTAGACATGCTTACTTTTATACTTTTATTATTGAGACCAATATAAAGTACTTTTATACACTACTACACACACCTATGGCCACACTGTACTTCATCTATGAATGAAGCATTAAGAGCGGAGTGACTCATTGTTTTTATGCTATATGTAAGCTCTACTGCCCCACCTGCTTCTTCAACATGTTGTCTGTTCAAAACAAGGCCAAACTCACACGCATAACCACCACAGCTTCTAAATTAATCGGTCTCCCCAAACCAAACCTCACAGACTTAAACCACAGGGCCATCACACGTATTGCAACCTCAATAGAACAGGACATCACACATCCACTAAACACCCACCTCATCCCACTCCCCTCAGGACGCAGGTACAGAGCTCTGAGGTGCAGAAGGGCTCGCCTCGGCAAGAGCCTGATCCCTGCTGTTATAGCGAGCCTGAACAAAGGGCCTCACTGAATTATACAACTCTGTCTAAGTGTTGATGTCTTGGTGGACAGTTTGTTGAGCCTACAGTGTATGTTCTATGTTTGTCTATGTCTGTGGAAATGCAGGAAGGTGCTGTGGAAAAGAATTTCCCCAAGGGGACAATAAAGTCTAAAGTCTATGGGCCTGATCTACTAAGATCCCAAATCACGAGCGCTAATTTGCGTGTGAAAATAATAATTTTGCACATGCTGTTTCTGGGCGTGTTGCGGGTGATCTACTAAGACTGCGTGCGCAAGTGCAAAAGTGGTGCGGACCGCCCAATTTTAAGAGGATTTTGCGTGTGCTATCGGCTGTCCCTATGGAGAGTTTGAGAGAACAGAGTGGCCCTAAGCGATGAATGAAGTTGGAAACCATGGAGTTGGAGATCTTTGTGGAGGAGGGAAATAAACATATCCAGTCCCTCCAGGATTTCGCGGGATTTTTTTGTGATTGTTGCGGCCAAAAAAGCCTGAATTTGCGACAGCTTAGAAAAAATTGCGGTGAAAGTTGAGATTTTTTTTTTTGTTGCTTTTTTCCCCCAATAACATCTCAGGGGCAAGTAAATACGCTAAATTACAGTTGTTTTTAGAAAACATTCTTGATGTGGCCACTGTGACTGTGTTTTGATTCTCTTTATTCACAGAAAAATGCCATGAAAGGTCTGTATTGCACATTTACGACGGTCCCTGAATGCACCTCGCAGTGACAGAGGCACTTGACTGGCAGTTCACGCACTCTAAAATGAATCTGCATCTTTGTTGACCAGGAGTTGATCAAAACTTACTAAATGTGTCTGATGTTTCACCAAACTGGATTAAATCAAGCTGTAGATGCAGAGTTTTTTACAGTGATGGCGGCAACAACGTCAAACCTCAAATATTAAACAGACGTCCCCCGGTTGCGTCTTTGTCACTAACGCACACCGGGGGGTAAAAATCATCAATGAAGATGAGACAGATGCATGGAGGTGAGGAGAGCTGGTTCATGAAGTACACCTGCTGCAGGTAGGTGACAAAGCGAACACTGTGCCCCTCAATCTATAAATAATAACGTTGTCATCGTCACTTGTCCTGCCTGCCGTCCCCTCTTTTCACCCGTTCTCTCTGCGTGTTTTACTGTTGAAAAGTGCCGATCAAGTGAGGACTTATGTTTATGTTCCTAGGAAGTGAAATTGATGACAAAACTGATGACGTACAGGGGCTGAGATTAAGGTAATTTGTCAAAGTTGCGAGAAAGTTGTGTAGAATTGCAAGGCCGCGAAAAAATCGCGCTGATTGGTTGAATTTGCGTTGATAGTTGCGATCGCGAAATCGCAACTTCCTGGAGGGACTGCATATCGGTGAACTCCAACAGAGACATCTCAGCGTTGTCAGAAGAACGCGATTTGGGAGGCTTTCTGTGAAAAGGTGAATGCTGTGAGAAAAAACAGAAGATCTGCCAATGAAATAAACGCATTTACTCTACTCCAAAACGCAATCAGTGTTTTGATGGAGTTTAGAGAGCAATTTGATGAGGCTAAGTCTGCCACTCTTGCTCTAGCTACTCAATTGGGAAGTCAATCACAGTTTTGAAACAACCAGGGCCAGAAAAGTTAGGCGTCACTTTTATGAAGACAGTCGCCTCACTGACGCAGAGAGCAACTTTCGTCACCGTTGCACCTTCTGAGCGCTTATTCTCCAAGTTAAAACCAATTAAAAACCCCTTGATGAGCATGGTGGGACAGGAGAGACTAGCGGACATGTCATGTTATCTATTGAAAATGACAGAGCAAACAAAATGGACATACAGAGCATCGTGGACAAGTCTGCGGAGCTTAAGGCTCGTCCAAACAGTGGTGAGTAGGACGAGTAGGATATATTGATTTTTTGTTTGTATGTCAACTTGAGGTTCGCTGTGCCAATTTTACTAAACGTCATAGCTGTTGATACAGTGACCTACTGTGCTCTCACTAGTTATAACAGTTAAAGTGGGTGTCAGAATGATGCGGTCACTATCTGTGGTGCTGAACTGCTTTGAATTTATGTTGTTTTGTTATTATTATTATTTTTGTTCTCTTTGGTTTGTTAGACTTCATGTCCGTTTGATTGACTTCAAAATGACATAACTTCAAAAATGTAGGCCTAGTAGTGCTTGTAAGCTCCGCTGTTGTGGGCATGTTGTAAAGTTATGATGAGCTTTACAGTGACTGCAGCCATGTGTGCGTAACGCTGTACCAGTTTGCACCTGCCTTTAAATATAGACGCAAAAACACTGTACGCTATCTGCTTCAGGTTTGATAAATCACATTGCGTGTGCTAAATTATTACATTTGCATCTCCTTCTCCCAGTATTATCCGCATTCCGATAATTTGCATGTATTCTGCATATTCATGAAGGCAAACACGCGTAATGGATAGTGAGTGCTATTTTGCTCATTTGAAAGACGCAATCCTTGATGCACACGTTTAGTACATCTGCTTTGAGCGTGCTATCAAGTATGCACACGTTTTTATACACGAAAACCTTTAGTAGACCGGGCCCTATGTGTTTAGATCCTCTTATTGTTGCTAGCAATTCCAAAATGTCCTTTCTTAAGTTTTAAGTATATTGTTTTACCTTTGAAATGTAGGCTTTTATTTAATTAGACAAACCACCAGCTGTACTTGTGGTACAAAGAACAAGTTAGTTTGACCAACTTGCATGCTGGAGTTTTGATTATGTCTACTTCTTGCATAACAGTTAGTGCGTGCTTGTTTCGCCAAACACTTGGCTTAATGGGAAGGTATTTAAAGTATATAAATGTGCAAAATGTCCTCAGTGTGAACTCACTGCAATGTCAGGAGAAGGACATCTTTTGATGCAAGACACTGAAAGTAAAACAAACCCAGCCATCAAAAAATGACGTTTAAGGGAAATAAGTAAATGGATAAGAACAGTCAAAATATCGAAGTGTGCTTTTTAGATCTATTCTAATTCTGAAGAAAGTGCATGATGGGCAAGCTTGCTTTGCTGAAAAGGAAAAGATATGCATAAAAAATAAGTCTTGCAATGCAATGTTGTTTTACTCGCACTCAGCTACCTGATGTACCTTTGCTGGTTTTCTTAGACCTTGACAAACAATACAGAGTTCACAAGCTCATTAATATCAAAGAGAGAGGTCACATAAAAAATATATGACAACTACTCTGGCCCCTGTATTAATGAAAGAACAGAATGAAGAAGTCAGACCACTTACCAACACACATGAAAGCCAAACAGCACTCACGCTTGTGTCAAAGAAGGACTATATCAATGAAAAATAAGCCACTATTTACATTGAAAGTGGAAAGCTGAAATTTATGCACTATGTATATCCAAACCCTCTATCACATGCATAAATAACCCCTGTATGGACCGTATTGACAAGACAGCCTCTACATTGTGTGCGGGAGGGAAAATAAGTCTCCATTTCCAGGCTGGCTGACAATGACACTCAGATGGGTTCATACACTGAAGGCAGTGATATAGCTCTTCATTACCTACTACTATATATAGATATAGTAGTACAGTAGGTGATGCACAGCAAATCCATTTAGAGAGGCACTTTGATACAGATGGCCATATTCAAGTGCCTGTATGGGTGGGCAATACATCCGCTGAGAGATAGAGCAGCTTTCTCAATCCTAAAGAAAAGCTGACAATGGCCAGCTTGATAGAAGTCACAGCCTTATGCGAGGGATGGATGACAATAACATCACTGTGTGTGGGTGGGAGGTGTGTGTAGGTGGGAGGTGTGTGTAGGAGGGGTAACAACAGAGCCATTTGTCATGGCTGTGTGTTAATGGGTTAGTCACAGTGGCATCAGAGATTTCACTCTTGCGCCACCTATGACTTCAGTTAGATAAGGTGGATGGCAAATCCAAAAAAGAACAAAAATGTACATACGCACACACAAATATTCAGATGAGTTTAGTGGTAAAGTGTAGTTTTGTCCTTGAACATAAAATGGTGTGACCTAATTTGTCACACACCCCAAAAGTTACACACTTTTTAACAATTTACACTCAGCTTTAGCATCTTCTGTGGGTATTGGGTGATTATTTAAAGCTGTGGGTGTTGAATATTGAGCTGTGACTTTTTCAGCTGGGGCAATTTCCGTGGCTCTTCATGACTTATCTTTCCTTTTGTGGTTGGTGTTTAGCATTGAGAGGTTGTGGTAAAGCACTGTAATATACAGCAGAATAAAGAATTTGCTACAGCTACACAGGTATCATGCAGTGTTTCACCACAGCTGGCATTGCATGTGCTAACTATGGTTTGGCTAGCAAAATATTTTCTAGCACTCCATCCAGCAACACATTGAAATTAACATTTAATGTTTGACTGGGTTCTTGCTTTCTCGGATTCTGACTCAGATGAATAAAATTAAAGGGATGCACTGTGCTCATTGTCAAATCACTTCTACTGTGGGCAGAGCTTGGCAGATGTCAACCAAAATGTGAACTCCCCTGGGACTAACAGTCCTGAAGATTGTCTTTACAGCACAACAAGCTTCTTTTTAATCTAGTTTTTTTAAAGTAGTCATGACTAACTGTGTTTTGTGGATGCTTAATGAGACTCTTAACTTTGATGTCATATATGCATTTGAACTATTTGAAACCACGAAGACAGTCTTCTTTTTCTGCATTGAATTAATGACTGCATTTAAGTTTTGTTTGAGGAACAGCTTACGAGATATCCTGCCATCCATCCATTTTTCTGGCCATATTTTGTGATTCAGAGCCATTAGTGGCATTACGAAACAAGGCGTTGCTGTGTTACAAAAAAATACTCACACATTTTAGAAAAAAGTTGGCTTTCCATCTGTTGTCAATGGAGTGGCTCCAGGACGCCTCTCAACATTGGCATTCCAAATTGTCACCAGGGCTCTGTTGATTCCACTGTCGAGAGATGCTTGGTTTTGTAAATATTGGTTGAACAGTTCAATGTCAAAGGAGAAACATTTGTAAATTGTTGTTATAGTGCGGAAATTTGTGTAACCAGCATCCAAAACTTCCAAAGTGAGCCATCCTCATACCTGTCTTCCCACAACTACTACAATAGATGTGACAGTATAATGGTTTTGGGTTTTGATACTTAAGCGGAAGGTAATTTAAACAGACTACAAGACATGCAGGAACACACAAACACTGTCACTCCTCAGTTTGGCTCTGATGCATAAAAAACCTCATCAAACAGGGGGGAGATGTCTTGGTGGTTAAATGAGCTTTCACAAGCGGTGAACGCCTAGTTTTACACACACTAATGCACACGCACGCAAGGGTGTGATAATATACTCTAACTAATCCCCTAACACAAATGCACACTCAGTAATACACACACGGTGACACTGCAGAGCAATCAGTGATGGTTCAGTCATAGCTCAGTCATGCACTCGTGGTTCCTCAGCCAGAGATGACTTTCAATTACTCTAACTCTTTGCTCCATTCTTTTTTCTCTCCCCTCCTTCCTTTTAAAACACCCATTCACTCTGTCCTTCCCTCTTTACTTCCTGACCTCTTGTATTCTCCTCCACCTACTAAATCCCCCCTCTTCATCGCCTCATCTCCCTATCCCAATCTTTCAACTCTCCTCTTCTCTAAATCCCCCTTTCCCTCACCGTCACCTCAACCTGTCTCTGCCCTTCCCTGCTCTGCCAATCCTCGATTCCCTGTCCATCATTGCAGCACTGTGAATTTGCATTTAAACACTATGCCTATTCAGTGGGTTACAATAACACCCCTGCTCACCTGATCTAGTCTGAGCACAACAGCAAACATCCATCCCCTGAAAAAAAAAAAGACACACCAAAAAGACAGCACTTGCACGGAAAATGTGCACAGATGCATGCAACACAAAGGCAAGGTAAGCACACAGTTTGGCTTTGATTAAATGTTTAAACAGCGATGTGGAAATGAAACGAGGGAAGTGTGTAATGATGACAGACCGGAAGCAATGAGGACACACACAAAGACACATTGACACGTTTGCATTGAAACGTGGCGTTTTGCTTAGAGTAGTTGGTAAACAGTGATGCACATCTGAAAGAGATAGAGTGTCAGAGAGGTGTCAGCACGGCCCGGCCGACGCGTCACTCAAAGCAAACAACGGCCCTGAGCGGTTTTAGTGTGTGTCGAGTGTGTGAGAAAGCGTAGAGGAGTGTGTGTGTACATCCCAGAGCTGTCGCCTCAGGAAGGGACGCCAGTCGGCATCTAAGCAGAGGAGGAGAGCAAATGAAATATTGATCTGTGATAAGACATGAAGTACTGTGTCGGCGGCTCCTCTCTGTTTGTGTGTGTTTATGATCTTCTTCGACACACAAATCCGGATAACTAATGTTCATGAGTCATAAATGCAGTCGCTGATAAACAAATGTGACAGTGTGGAGAAGGTCTCATTTCTTGCTTTTTGTTACACTTGCAGGGAGACTGAGGCAAAGTGGCTCATTAGACTATTGTTTGACAGGGAAAAGATGCACATTTGCAAGTTAATATGACTCGCTTGTTAAGAAATATCAGTTGCCTTTTACTGTTCATTAGATTCTGGTAAAGCCTGAGTGGGTTTTGATCCTGATACCAAATTTCATTTCTGAAGCATGAAAAAAGTGTTACAACAAAACAGCTTTCAATTTGTGATTCTTTTTAACATAACTTGGAAAATAAGCAAAAATGGAAACATCACACTAAATTGGTGATTGTATTTGAAAAATAATTCATAAAATTGTATCAGGTACGGGCTGCACAGTGGTACAGTGGGTAGTGCTGTTGCCTCACAGTGAGAAGGTTCCCAGTCAGTCAGGTGCCTTTCTGTTTGGAGTTTGCATGTTCTCCCTGTGCATGCGTGGGTTCTCTGCGAGTACTCTGGCTTTCTCCCACAGTCCAAAAAAAATACTCACAAGGTTAATTGGTCACTCTAAATTGCCCGTAGGTGTGGGTGTGTGCGTGAATGGTTGTCTGTCTTTCCATGTTTGCCCTGTGATGGGTTGGCGACCTGTCCAGGTTGTACCCTGCCTTCCGCCCGAAGTCAACTGGGATTGGCACCCGTGACCCCCAACGGGATTAGCAGTCAAGATAATGGATGGCTGGATGGAGGGATGTATCAGGTACACTTACACGTTCTGAATGGTTGTGAAAAAGTAAACAAAGAACATAACAGGGCCGGAAACAGGTGAGCCGATAATCAGAGAGACCACACTACCCTCAAGTGTTTTAGCAGAGAGATGCTGCTCGTCACAGACACATTGACGCACAAGTATGTGGTGCTCATGTCCACGTTGACCACTGCTGCGTAGGGGCAACGCAGAAGTATAAAAGCTAGTATACATTTTGACAGGTCTTTAAGATAGATGTGGAGACTTTTTACTGGATAAGTGAAAAACGTTAAACTTCTTGGAGCACAAACGAGAATAGTGTGGCCTTTATCCTCAAAGATGCTTTCAGAGTTTTTGCTGAATTAATTGGCAAGCCAACCAAAAGTTGTTGATGCGTTTCATGTTATGAACAAGCATCGAACCATTTGAGTAACAGAACAATATTGCCACCTAGGTGCATTATTGCTTGTGTAGCTCAGCTCATACCAAAGACCTGTCTGAGACGTATCCCAATGTTGACCCAAAAAGGTAATTTTTGTCGATTATACAATTGAAAAAAAAAGTTTGCACAAAAAACTATCAGGATATCTACCAAGGAAAATCTTGAGTGTTGGCCCAAAACTCCTGCATTGAAGTCAAAGCTTTAAACTTGAAAGTTCTAAGTTGGGTATTAGCAGCACAACACCTATTCATGGAAAGCACATGTGCACAAATTTATGCATGCACACATTTGGATGAATTTAAGGGAAGAAAGTAACAGTTTATAAATAAGTTCACACAAGCAGTAGAAAGTGATATGGAGCTTTCTGCACTCTGTCTTTTCATCATCACTTCCTTGGGCTAAAGTAGCTATGTGTGTGTGTGTGTGTGTGTGAAAGTGTGCATGTGTGTCTATATCCTTCTCCCTCAGCTAGCTCATCACCACTTTCAGAGGTTGAAGAGACATTTTGTGAGTGTTTGTGTGTATGTGTGTGTGTTTGTGTGTGTGTGTGTGTGTGTGTGTATGTGTGTGTGTGCGTGCCTGCGTGCGTGTGTGTGTGTGTTTTTGCTTGTGTTTGTGTGTGTGTGTGTGTGTGTGTGTTTGGTGTGTGTGTGGTGACGCAGCTCTGCTCTATATTCATGTCTCGTGCTGATTGTGCTCTGAATGAATCTCTTGCTCCAGCCTGCTGGGTAGAGGAAGAGAGCACGAGTGAGGGAAGGAGGGAGAGAAAGAGAGAGAGGAGGAAGAAAACAGAGGACAGAAGAAGAGTTAAAGGAAAGGATGAAAGCAGAGTAGGAAGGGAGGATTAGAGGGGGTGCAGGAGGATTGGAAAAGTGCGTGTGCTGGGGATTTTTCTCCCCCCTCGATCAGGTGCAATGCGGAGGAGGTGTTAAGATCTGCTGAATTTGCTTACCCATAAGCCCTAGCAGGTCGCTGTGAATAGGTCACTGCCAGGAGCAGGAAGTGTAGATACTGAGTGTGAAAAATAAAACTTGCATTAGTTTTCTTAAAACCACTTCATTAGATTAAAGCCTATTGGGTGTTTGGAGCGATAGCAATTAGCAGCTTTAAAGCTCATAATTATGAGGACAGTCCAAACATCTCTGTCTCCCAGAATTAATGACTGGAGGTCATTGGATATGCATCAACTTTAATTCTTGGAAACTTTTGATGGCTGCTGCAGGACTAAATGTTACAGTTTCTATAAGTACACATAACGACCCTCCAGATAAAAAAATGTTTTCTGCCATTGATGATGGGATAAAAACCACCAGAAATCTTAAAAGTAAAACTTCACTGTGAAAAAAAGTTCTGAGTAGTTATCAGGGAACCAATGAGGAACTAATTACATTCATCATTGGTTACCAAGTGACTTCAACTCAGATGGAGGGGCTGATAATTGGTTAATTATGTGTCAATGATAAGTTCATTAGGTCAGGGGTTCCCAAACCTTTCACCCCGCCACCCAAAATGAAGGTGACAAAGACTTGCAACCCCAACTGTCCCGCAAGGTGGTTAAATGTTGCTTCATTCTTCATTTAGCTTGTCTGTATAGAATTAGCCTACCTACTTTTACATGTGGCTGTGTTTCCTGTGCTTCAGTGAATTAACTTGTTACTACTGATGCTTTCAATTAGTTGTTAACTAACTCTCAGGAGTCTGGCAACAAAGAAAAGCAGAAAATTAATGAATATTTTTATTTGCATGTTTGTTTGTTTTTCAAATTTAACTGCCACTTTCATCTATATTTTTACAATAAAATGAGCAAACTTTAAAATGAAAAAAAACATTCTTGAAGACACCTGATGACCCTTCATTAGTGTCTTGTGACCTCCAGGGTCACCCCCACTTTGGGAACCACTGTATTAGGTAACGTGAGAATTTCATACAGAATTTAGTACTCAAACTATAATGAACTGTTCATAAGAACTTCCTAAATAATTCCTTCAGGAGTCCCCAACAGTATAGGTCACACTAAGCTTCTGAGAATGTTCAAGGAGGACCTGTATTAATTTGTCATTAGGTAATGATTAGTTAATGAGCTTCTGGGACTCGATCTTACTGACCACTTTCCTCAGGTGTGACTGGCACATCCCGGGATCAAAGACAGCTGTGACGAAGACTTTTGGCCCTTATGAAACGCCTCAGACTTAACAATGAAAAAGAAATAAAAATATATATATTGCAAGATCCAAAGGGCATAATATTTAATTTGTATAATGAAGTTCATATATTTACATCTAAAGCATTTTCTTAATGCAGAGGTTATCATGAAGTAATGATTCAGTACTCTGTATCCACCCAGTATGATGCATCACTTTGCATTCAGGGTCACAAAAGACTAAGTAATTGTAAGATAATGATGAATTAATGAGCGACTACCACTCAAAATGATGCAACACTTTTCTTAATGAGAGACAAAAGGATACCTAATGGAAAGGTAATGATGAAATAATGAGGGGCAACTCAGTAACTACTACTCAGTATTTAGCGTCTCTGCATGTAGGCCAAACAAAAAGTAAGTCCAGCAGGGTCACTTAGGGTCCTGAACAGTTATCTCTGTAATGAACTATGTGGGACACTTGGTGACTTGGTGAAGCACAACTGAAAACAAACTTTACAACAGTACACTACTTTTGTTAGGAGTTGGGGTTTGAGTTGCATGTCTCATGTGGGTCACTTTCGCCACCTAAGTATGTTTCAATTCATGTATGTGCTTCAATCAATACCCCAGCCTCTCCAATAATGCCAAGATATGAAGCTCCTTTTGCAAAACTGCAAAACTCTGATTTTTAAATTATGATGTTTTAGGCTTGTGTGTGCAAGTTGAAAGCAAGATAAGTGAATACACTGTAAGTGCCACAGATTTTTTTTTGTCAGTTGTGGTTTAATGCTACCTTCACAGAGTAGCGTAACAGATCTCAACATTTTTTTCTACCAAGTTCAGTCGCTTTTTCGGATCAAGCTTTGAAAGACCTCAATGTTCAAACATGCTATAACTGGAAACTTCTCGGGCCACCATTTCGGGGCTCAAAGCATAAATTAGTTAAAAGCAACGTTGTAAAGAAACTGGGCATGTTTGCCTGAAAATATTTAGGATTTTGGACACTTTCTTTGCCTGCCTGTGCAGAGAGAAGTGCCTGAAAAAAGTGGCTTGTAAGTGATTTGTAAAATGCCTTTTAGGCTATAACTGTGTGCTTCTTGCCAAATGTATCACATTGTAGAAGCACAATTAAAAATAGTCTCTGATAGCTACAGTTCTTTAAATCTAAAGACCTGCAAGTAAATCTAACTCACAGGTAAGCCTGACTCCAAAAACGGAAAGTCTCACACTGTCTCAAACTACTCTCTAAATGAAGAAATCCAGAGACTGTCCTTGTCTCACCCGGTGAAACACAACCTTTGTGTACCACACATTGTGCTGTCTTGTTTGAATACACTCTTCTCTAACAAGAATCAGCCATGCAATACATCAGTCAGCTAAACAGCCAGATTCACACAGAAGGTGGATTCCAATCCATTTCTACAGCAGCTGTATCTCATTGGTTCATTCATCAAAGCCTGCTTCCTGTCCTCTATCTCCCACCGGAACCAATTTGTTCATAACCCCTTGAATTCTAGCACCCTCGCACCCAATGTGGAGACAAGGACTGCTTCCTCCATAATTAGTCTGTACCAGACATTACCGTCACAGTGACAAAAACACAACCTCACCCAGGATGGTCTGTAATTCTGGTCCGCACCAAGGGAGTCACCGAAGAGATGGAAGGTACATGAATGGAGGTGAGGGGAGATGATAAGGTATGAGAAAAAGTCAGGGAAAAGATTAAAATTTTGTTATAATTAGGTTGTGCAGTTAAGGGACCAATGAGAATGACTAAGATGGAGGAAAGAAAGAAAAGACAGATCAGGAGGTGCTGGAATTAAAAATGAAAAGGACAAAAAACATAATGAATTGTGTCCTGTGTTATGTAGGACAGAGAATGCACCGGTACGTGAAAGGTGCATGCTTGGAATAGGGAAAAAAAGACATCAAAGAAACATGTTTATGAAAAAATACATGTGTGGGAATAAACTTCAAGGTAAATCAGGTCGAATTCCTGAAATATTATATAAGAGGGACACAGTGTGAAGACATTCTGGGAGATGTATTCCTCCCACAATGGAGGAAATTATGTGACTGAGCAAATATTTAAAATAGGTAAATGAGGTAACAGTAAGAAAGACAGACTTTGGTGGATTATAAGGGCTTTTAAGTTGTTCGAGGGATAAATATGACGTTTCATTCCCCTTCAATCTGACAGCCAGATTCTAACTCCTTACTCAAGATGTCTACTTTGAATGAGTACGTAATTATACCTTTGCATGGCCCCACAATGGCTCCTGCAAATTTAGTATCTCATTCAGCAGTTGATTATTATTCAGTACCTCCTCTCTACACTAAAATCTTGTGGAGTTCTTTAACAGTGTACAAATATTAACTTTAGAGCAGTTTTGTTTTCATAAACTCCAACCTGAAATGATACCAGCGCTAGAAGATCCCTCCAAAAAACTACTTATGTAAGAAAGTGCACAACCTGCCCCAGGACTTTTGACTCTTGACTTTTTGGAGTGCAGAGGACTTAGCGTAATGTTAATGAAGAGCCTACAAGTCCATAGAGATAAGAGGTTAGTTTGTACGGATGAGTCAACAAAATCATTATTTAAGTCTTCTGTTTACCTTATGTTGGTTCTTTTGCCATAATTGTTCTTGAAGAACTTGATTAAATCAAATGATGTTATGAAAAAGAGGCGTAATCCAATGATTGATAGCTCTTTTGACAAATGCGCAAAGTCCGCTTCCATTCATCCATAACCTTCAGTGAAACTACTGCCGGATGAGCAGTGGTGTAAGTGTATTGGGCAGTATTTGTCATGTAGGACTCTGTGGCACATAAGGTCTACCCTTCCCTGGTGTGTGCTGCTGTCTCTGCAGACTGGAGTGCATCCTCCACCTTGCCTCTCGTCTCAGCATGAAGAGCTAGGACAGCTTTTCTTTCCTTTTTTCTTTTTGGTCTTAAAAGTGGTTGGAGCATTATCCCACTGTCTTCTTCGATTATCCCTCTGTCAACTACTTCTTTTGCCAATTAACTTCCATTCACATTCCCCTCATTTATATCATTAAGCACCACTACTGGGAGTCATGAAGTAGTGACGCAGTGGGTCTTTTTTTTTTTTTTTTTTTTTTTACAAGGTAACCTGTTTGGAGTGCCTGTTTTTTTTATTACAATATCAATATCTTTCACTGAAAAATCAATGATTGTATCTCTCAACCCAGGATGGCAATATATTGCTTTATCAATATTTTATCCTACCTCTAAAATAGACTGTTACCATTCTATCTGTGAGTTTAATTTGTGTTTTAGATAGCGGGCATCAACACAGCAGCTCACTGGCCAATCTCTACTGTGCATACTCTGTTTCCGATAACAGCACCAGTGCAAGATGATAGCAATATTAAGGCATCCCTGACACTGAGAGGAGGTGCAGAGGCATTGTTTGCCTTTCTACATATGTGATTAAAAAATACGCAAATGTAGCTCTTGAGGTCAATAATAAGCAAAGTAGCCAGCTGTTTCACTCAAAGGATTGTTCTTGTTCTTTTTTATAAGAGTGCAGAGAGCCATTCTAAAAAATTAATAACGTATTAAAAACAAATAAGTCCCAGCAAATATTGTTAAGTGCAGTGCTGCTAGGGTGTACACATATATATTGCATGAAACAGTTACAATTTGTCAAAACATTTTGACAGGATACCAGGATTTTAAATGCAACCATTTGTGCACAGGAAAACTCCAAACTTAATGTCAGAAAAAGCTGCTTTAACTGCCAGTCCTTAACTGTTACACAACTTTTGATTTCAGGCACAGGAGAAATAACATGTCCAAATCACTTGTGGATTGACAAATTGAAGGATGAAATGCAGAGTGTCTTATATATGTTGACAGTAACTTAAAGAAACAATGGGGAAAGACAGGCAGGTAGATCATCATGTTCATGACAGGAAAAGAGACAAACACTTTCAGAAAGAATTGCAAAGCGTTTCAGGACAGCGTCTGGTGTAAAAATAAGCAGTGTGCTTTACCGGAGAGGCGTTGAGCTCTGAGGTAAGATCTCGCCTCTCTGTGATTGCCACCTGCACACAAAGAAGTACCACTTCCATCCACTATGACAGTAATGATAGGATAGCGGCTAGCAAAACCTACCCTCTTATTAAAACCTGCACATTCTTTTTGTCATCAGCTTAAGGTGACGCACGATGAGGTCCACATGCTCACATCACAAATACACACATATGAGGATGGTAACATTCTGTAAGTGTGGGCAAAATGCAAGCTGTAGCCTCATTACGCTTCTCAGTGAAATAAAACTCTAATAAGGAAAGAGGGTGGAAAAGGTTAATAACCACCCTTATTAATTTTGGATTAAAAAGGCTGTAATGAAATCACAGAGCTGTGCTCAATAAACTGTTCAGTGTTGCACTCCAGAAGAAGTATCCACCATCGCCTTCTGATCTCACCCTGTCACTGCTGTGGTATCTGTTTCTGCAGGGCTTTTATTTTGTTATTTATCCATTTATTTTGGGAGAAATTGAAGGGTAACTGAAAGAGCGGATGTCATGTGACCTAAAAGCTGTTAAGCCATTGGTTGATAAAGTTAATTAATTCCAGCTTTGGGGACTTGAGTGACTTATTAGCAGGGTGAGTCACAATGTGTGGGAGACAAAACTGCAAACGAAAAGTTTGGTAGAAAGGTTTTCAAATGAGGCGCTTGGAGACAAGTTGTGTTTGTCTACATCCTTGTGTTTATTTTGTATGCCTCTTGTTTTTGTGTGTCAATTGGGATGACTGAGTTTGATTACAAGAAGTCTATTATCATGAATCCCATTTGGTGGGAAATGCCACCGAGGCACTTTGAAGATCAGTGTTCAATGATTATTTGCAAAACATCATTAACATCACATTTTGTCCAACGACAGAATGAGTAAGACCCAAATGTTAATGAGTTATGAGTGGACCTTTTACCTTGACTTGTGTATGAAGAAAGAATGGGAGAAGGACACAAGGAAATTACATGTCCTTGTTATTGCAAACAATGACTCAGCTATTTAAAGCCAGTTTGGCTTCATTGAAATAAAAGGGCTTTGTCTTAACATGAAATCAGGACTGGGTGCCGTAAGGCTGTTAATATTTCAATGTGCAATCAACCTTCTTTAGTAATAAAGGCTCCCAGAGTTGTAGTCTAATGAAAATAAAGGAGGGAGAACATTAGATAAAGGGAATAAAGATTGTGAGATTGGATGATCATCAGTGAGTCAGAATGAGCTGTCATGTGAAACAGTTATCTCAAAAAAGGTTAACACTTTCGTTTGCCTTATAAGGTAAGACAATGTTCCCAGTCCCAAAGAAAACTTTAATTTATCTGAATTTCAAAAATCACCTAATGTGGGGATACATGGGCTGTTTCCGAAACGGCCTGCTACATGCTACTTACTAATGTAGTAGTTAGTAGGTATTGCCTACTACATACTGCGTTTGAATTTAGTATGTAGTATGACTGTTCTGTTTGATCTGTCATGCAGCATGCTGAGCCAGACATCACTGGATTTCCGGTTTCGGAAAGCGGAAGTAAACAACGGCTAAGCTGATAGATAAAATGCTTATTTAGCATCCATGGAATTCAATAACTTTCACATTACCCAAAAACGGATTTGCCCCCTGTCAAAAAAGAATGAAAAAGAAAAAGCGGAACAAGCGCTGTGCATTGTGGGAAACAGTACGCGAGGTAGATTGGTCCGATGCATACTGAGATATTTTCCCTAATCAGTAGACATCCGGGGAGTTTTGGCATACTGCAGATTTTGCTCTTGTTCACATACTACTTACTACATACTGAATTTTGGCCAATCAGTACGTACTGCTAGTGTAGTAGGCAGTTTCGAAAACAGCCATGGTTTTAATTGGACAGCATTGATAATGAAACTAAAACTGACTTGAATACTTTGGACTTGTTGTTTTTCTGCACTTGGCAAGGACTGAATTGAAAACGTACTTTCATCTTGAGTTATTGAACTGTTATCACCAGAAACTGGTAACCACTTTTTCTTTATCTAGCATGTTTAATAACATTAGAATTTGAACTATCGAGACCCTTAAGCTCTTATATAATGAGTTTTCCAGCTGGCCCTTTAAGTCCAGTCATTATTTAGATAGACAAGACAACAAGTCAGAAGATTATATTGAAACATTAACACTACTTTGATAAATTTCACACAGTAATGGTAAAGATTAATTTATTTGATTTAATGTACATCTGCTTGAAACAGTATAGGCAAATACTAGGGGCACAGGGTGCTGATTCATACTGTGTGTAATCCACCCACTTATGGTACATTGTGGGGATCCAGTTAATTATTTTAATCCTCTGCCATGTCGCCAGAATCTGACAGTAATTGACCTTCTGTGCTGTATTTTACATCTGCAAGATATTCAACCAGATTCCTGGATTATAGAGTGAAAAGATTTAGAGAATAATGGTTGTACTGAAGATGTGTCCTCAGCTTCAGTGAAATGTCATTGGTGTTAGGATGATTGCTATTGTGTATTTTAAGCTTGTGCATCTCATAAGCAGACATTCTGTAGCCTTTTTTTCGCAGATGTCACAGCAGCATATACACATTTAAATGCAGCCAGAGGAGCTGAATGCAAATGAATGTCACTGCAACTTTGCAGTATACCAAGTACAAATTTTTTTTTTCACTTCTTCGTTTTTAAAATGTCGTCAGTTATTTTATTATTGCCTGTTTTTTGTAGGAACAGCTAAAATAAGTACATATCCAATGCAATTATGCATATTAAATATTAAATAAAAAGATCCTTTGCAACAGCACACATGTCTTTCTGTGTATCTATTGTTTTTGTAGCTGAAGAGCTGAGGTTGACATTTGCCTTTTCCTTCTCTAAACTCCTCAATTGCGAAAAGAGAACAAGACATGCAGTGATTAAAACAGCGTCGTGGTTAGCTGAATTGCCTAATTACAGTGACATGAACACTCAGGCAGAGATGAAACTTTTTTTAAATAATGCTATGACATTTGTTGGTGATTTAGTTGGATTCTACTGTTTCTAAGGAAAAATGTGAAAGAAAAACTTTCTTGTTCAAGGTGTGCTTTCAAACTACCATATCCAGGATACTTTATTGTGGTCTATTATGTTTGTGATAACATAGAATTAATGAGATGCAGTTATCCTGCCACGAGGCAACCCAATTTTTAATGAATGTTTGATTGTAAATTAAGCCCTAGCTTTAAGACGAGCAGTATGGCCTCATGTTTAATGTGCACAGCAACATAAATAGCATAAACTTAGAAAGTAATATGTTTGAGCTCTATTAGTCTGTTTATCATTTCCCCTCTCTCTTTAGTTTTAGGATAACAATCAACACATTTATCTGTTGCATTATAGCCGAACATCCAGTCAAACAACAGATTGAAACAGACCAAGTGTGTATACAAAAAGGCACCCAGCAGCATCTTTTTCAATGTTGAGTGGGTCCATGTTTTGAGAATAAACATGCACGTAGTTCATGTGATGAATTATTCTGCCAGCTGTGTCTTATTATTTTCCATTGTTAATGCCCTCATTGACACACTAGTACTGCAACAAAGGCAGTAGAGAACAAGATTGCTGGGAAGAACACATGGATGTAAACGATACAGAGTTTAGAGTTTAAGCTTAATTGTCTTTGTAAATGTTTTATGAGATTGGATAACAAGATTGTTAGACCTTAACAATACCCAGTTGGTGTTTTTGAGCACTGAATGCAAATATGACTTTAATTTGAGTACAATAAAACTCCAGAGGGCTCCTTAAAGAGAAAAATCCACACACGCAGAACTTGTCAAGATCTCATATTTACCTGAGTGTTCCTCGGAGAAAGAATCTTGGGTTCGGTCTCTACATTTTTTCTCTCACTTAAAAAGGAAGGAGCTTTTAAACTCTGCTTGACTACTTCACGGACACTTTTATTTCATATTCCTCTCTAAAGATGTTTCCAATTATGAAAAATAAGGGGATAACAGGGGCAATTTATTTATGACTTAATTACACTGACTTGATCTTTGATCTCAGATCTCAGATACAGATACATTTTTATCTTATTCATGAGCATTTGTCCTTCATTTGATAGTGAGAAGGTGAGGGAAAGATATGAGGGATGGGAACATGGATATGGATTTGTGGATCTATTTTAAAGAAGCATCAAGCAAAACTATAGAGCTAAAATTGTTGCTTAACCATTTGCTAATGCATAAATAGATTCATAGATTTGTTCACAGATCCAGAAATGCAGACGCAGATCTGCAAATATGTAGTGCCACTGTATAACAGCTTCTTCTTCCTCATGTTACAGTCGTGCACTTTAAGAAGACTTTGAAATATATCATAAAGTAAATAAGCCTTGTAGAAGTGTTTGTAGAATGACTCCATAATTTACTCAAACAAGCGACCACCGAGGCTGGGCTGACAGAAGTTAGACAAAGTGAGACTGAGCATGGGGCAAACAAACCCTCACAGAAATGTCCCTCCAAAAGTCTTGTGTAAACAGGCAACCAATTGAGGGGCCTGCCTCAGTTGTAACTGATGTCTTGTGTGTGTATTTAAAGCTCTTGGAGCAAGAACACTAAGATTTGTCAGCTACTAATAATGTATGGATTTACAAACTGGTCTACATATTTACCAGTGGTGTGCAAAATGGATCTCAGTTGGACATTGATCCGTACAGACCAACCCCCGCCAATTGGACCACAAGTGACCTGCAGATCGATGGAAAATACATCATCACAGTCTACAGTAGCAAGTTGGGCTAGCTGACTGTTTCTCGCCTCTGCCTTAAATCAATACGAGCATGAGAAAGATATGTCTGTCCTTCCATGGTTGCCCTGCTCCTGCATGGACAGAGACTGAATGTCAGGTGGGAGTACAACATTCAGTGTTCGTTAGATGTTAGAAAAATAATTTTTAAAAAGACTAACCGCATTTTGCTACAGCAAAAGATGTTCAATGTCATCCCTCTCGGAAACTTCAGAAAACAAGGGTAAACAGTGTTGACAGAAACACCACGCCTAAATAGATTGCAGAGAAAACATTTTCCCAATATGTCACAGATTCTGGCGTTGTTTCAATTCTGAGTATATGATGTTGGGAGATCTTTAGCACTCTCCTTTGGTGGTGCTGTTGACATGGTAGAAAGTGTTTATGAGGCGACTGTAGCTCAGTGGGTAGACAAAGTTGTCTATCAGTCAGAAGGCAGGAGGTTCAATCCCAGCTGTAGTCACATGCAGAAGTGTCCTTGGGCAAGATACTGAACCCCAATTTGCTCCTACTGTTGGGGGTGTGTGAATGTGTATAAATAAAATTAGCTAATACTGGTGGTCCCTTATTATATAGCAGCCTCTACCATGTATTCCTTTAGCCCTCAGCAGCGATGACTTTATGAGCTTCTTTAATGATAAAATCTTAAAGATTAGAGATCAAATTAGTAACCTCTTACCTTTAACTAGTGTAGGACCCTTTACCAACAGCAGGATCATTGAAACGGCGTTAAAGCCAGATGTATACCTAGACTGTTTTTCAACCATTGACCCTCCTGAACTGGTTTCAACAGTTTCTTCAGCTAAACCATCAACCTGTCTTTAAGACCCAATCCCAACTAAGCTGCTAAAAGAAGTACTTCCACTAGTTAGCAGTTCTTTACTAAGTATGATTAATATGTCTTTACTGACAGGCTATGTACCTCAATCATTTAAAGTAGCTGTAATTAAACCTCTCCTTAAAAAGCCCACTCTTGATTCAGGCTCCTTATCTAACTATAGACCGATATCTAACCTCCCCTTTATCTCTAAAATCCTGGAGAAAGTGGTGTCAGTTCAGCTCTGGGACTTTCTTAAGAGCAACAGTTTGAGGACTTTCAGTCGGGGTTTAGAGCCCGCCATAGCACAGAGACTGCACTGTTAAAAGTGACCAATGATCTACTAATGGCCTCAGACAGTGGTCTTCTTTCCGTACTTGTTTTATTAGATCTTAGCGCTGCATTCAATACGATTGACCATCAAATCCTGTTACAGAGATTAGAGCAACTAATTGGCATTACAGGAACTGCTTTAGCTTGGTTTAAATCGTACTTAACAGATCGATCTCAATTTGTTCACGTTAATGGAAAGTCCTCAGTGCAGACCAGGGTTAGTCAGGGAGTTCCACGAGGATCAGTGCTAGGACCAATTCTTTTCACCTTATATATGCTTCCTCGAGATAACATCATGAGGAAGCACTCTATTAATTTTCTTTGTTATGCTGATGACACTCAGCTCTATATATCAGTGAAGCCAGAAGAAACCAATCAGTTATCTTAATTAGTTGCTTTTCTAAAAGACATAAAGACCTGGATGACCAGAAATTTCTTACTGCTAAACTCAGAAAAAACTGAAGTGATTGTTATTGGCCCCAAACACCTCAGAGAGACTTTTTCTAATAATATAAGTAACTTAGACGGCATTAGTCTGGCATCCAGCACCTCGACTAGGAATCTAGGAGTCCTATTTGATCAAGATTTATCCTTCAACTCCCAAATTCAGCAAATCTCAAGGTCAGCCTATTTTCACTTGCGCAATATTTCTAAAATTAGACACTTCCTATCTCAGAGCGACACAGAAAAACTAGTCCATGCATTTGTTACCTCCAGGTTAGATTACTGTAACTCCCTCTTATCAGGCTGCCCCAATAAGTCTCTAAAGATTCTTCAGCTAGTTCAAAACGCTGCAGCTCGAGTATTGACTAGAACTAGGAAGAGGGAGCACATTTCTCCAGTGCTAGCTTCTCTAAACTGGCTCCCAATAAAATGTAGAATAGAATTTAAAATCCTTCTTTTAACCAACAAAGCCCTTAAAAATCAGACACCCTCGTATCTTAAAGAGCTCATAGTGCCCTATTACCCCTCTAGAACTCTACGCTCCCAACATGCAGGCTTGCTAGTTGTACCTAAAATCTCTAAAAGTAGTATGGGAGGTAGAACCTTCAGTTATCAGGCCCCTCTCCTTTGGAATCATCTACCAGTCAGGGTCCGGGAGGCAGGCACCCTCTCCACTTTTAAGAGTAGGCTTAAAACTTTCCTTTTTGACAAAGCTTATAGTTAGAGCTGGATCAGGCTTGGACCAGCTTTTGTCATGCTGCTATAGGCCTAGACTGCCAGGGGAACTGGCACACTGACACACTGGGATCCTAGCTCACCCCCTTCCCCCCAACCCCTTCATCACTTACTTTAACTCTGCCTGTCCCATTAAAGTTACTAACCATAGACCTTTCTGGAGTCCCTGAGCTCCATTGTCTCGTAGATTCCTCTGAGCTGCCGTAGACGTGCTCCTGCTGCGGATGATCTGGACTCCAGCTGATACGGAAGTGCTGGATTCCAGCGGCAACAGCTTCTACGACTCGTCTCATCACTATCACTTCTCTCTCTTACTCCCCTCTATCTGTCTTTCCAGACCCAAGTTGGTCGAGGCATGATGGCTGTCTAACATGAATCTCGTCTGCCTGAGGTTTCTGCCTGTTAAAAGGAAGTTTTTCCTCACCACTGTAACTAACTAAATACTGCGATGTGCAATGCTCATGATGGATTAAGGTGGGGTCAGACTGAGTCTTACCCTGTCTTGAAGTTGGGTCTCTGTTCATAATTTGACATAGAGTGGTCTAGACCTCCTATGTTTGTAAAAGCGTCTTGAGATAACGTTTGTTGTGATTTGACGCTATACAAATAAAGATTGATTGATTGATTGATCAGTGAGTGAATGTTGTGTGAATGGGTGAATGCAACAAGTAGTGTAAAAGTGCAATGAGTGGTCAGAAAGACTAGAAAGGCGCTATATAAGTACAAGCCAATTTGCTATGTGTTTAAGATCTGTATTATTTGTTTGATTTGAGTCGGCTGGAACTCAATCGTCACCAGTGCTGTGACCCCTTCTCTCACTTGCAGGCAGTTTATTTGTTGTCTGGCATGTCTGTAGGTCAAGCCACAGAATTAATTTATAAGTCTGTGATCACCTAATCTGACACAGTGACCATCGTAACGGACAGGGAGATTGTGTAGCCTGGCCTCGGCTAGGAAGAATGGTGTGATCCAAAGTGTCAAATTACTGAGTTAATGAGATGGACAGCTTTGCTATTTACTGATACAAACATAAATTGTAACCAGTTGATCCTCTCCAACCCCCAGACTCTAGTCAGAGGCAAAGCATTGTACCACTTATGCAAACACTGCGGGGCGAACAGGGACTATGAGTATGCACTGTAAAAGTCCCAAAATGAGGGCATTTATCTGACTGAGACACAGCAATGCAAGTACATGAACACTTCACATGATTCCTGATATGAGTCAAGTGATTCATCTGCTTTGGTGAGTGTGATTTTTTCAGTAGTTTAATGTAAAAGCAACAGTGAAGTAGCCCTTATCAAAAGTCCTTATCTTTATTAAATTAGGCTTTTTAAGGCTTTTGTTTAATAGTGTTGGCTGAAAGCACATAGAGATGCATTGTAATTCATTGTGCCTTGAAATGCACATAGAGCCTTTTGATGAGTTATAATGTGTCCTTTTTTTGCCCACCCAATAGATAATCCAAACCGGGATCCTCCATGTGTGGTTTTGAGAAAACATTTGTGGATATGAGTAATTATTTGTAGATTTGCTCTATGTGCAATCAGTCTCTGCCTGACTTCTCTATGCAGACCTGGATAACCTGTCTTGTTTCTCCCTCTTGCATAGAGATGCCTGATGAGTGTGAGCCAGTCAAAATCAGATTGTAGTTCTTTCTTTAGTTCTTGAATTTTTTAAATAACAAATAATTATAATTTGCAGTTAAGTTATGTGTCCTTCACATACTTGTCATGACTCTTTAGACAAATTATGTATACCAAACCCATCAAGCAAAACCCTAAAGTTTTATTTGATCCAAGTGTACCACCTCTGTTGGCTTTTGTCTTTGTAGCACTACTTCCTGATACACCAAATAATTAAAAAAGTCTGATTTAATGCAGCGCAAATTAGTGATTGTCTCATGTTGAATGCAGTGTCCTGTGTAACCCATAGACTATATAAAATATGGACGTAGTATCCGTGATGTCACCCATCTGTTTCTGAAGAGCTGTTTTGAGGCCAATCCTCGGCGGCGGCCATATTGCTGCTGTGGAGCGATTGTGACGTAAAGAGGTGGAGGTTGAGCCTCCTAGCCAACAGCTACAGTGTTCCTGCAGTCAGCTGTGCCTCTCATTGGAAGACTTGTAATCTCAATATCTTCGAAATTGCTGCGTTACAAAAAAATCCCCCCCCTATCCAGACTACACTCGTGTTTTAGACCAGGCTGTAAACATGTTTATTTCTGCTGTAATGATCGTCTTTTTCCCTTTCATGTGTATGTGACTTCCGGTACTTCCGGAGCCAGCCTCAAGCGGATTCTTTATGAACTGCAGCTTTTAACACATCCGCATTGGACTCATATTTTTAGACTGGAGGTTGCCGCTTGGTGCTACCCCATAGTGGAGCTGTGCAATCCAGTGGTTGTGCTATACATCATGATAAGCTATATTGTTTATCATCATATGTAAGATCTGCCCTGCAGCCTTGCCTGTGGCCATAAATCTCAGTCTTTCTCAAGTTATGTTCAAGAGGAAAATCCCCTATTCTCATTCTAGTGTTAAAACCCCACGTTGACTTGTGCATGCACAGTCTCTAAGATTAAAAGCAGGTGTTAATGGAAGATTTTTTTTCGGATTGTGTTTTCTTATAGCGTTTTAAAGCAGAGCCTGCTTGGCTTGTGGGGACCCTTAGAGACTACATTTACTCCCAAAACCTCTACCTAATCTTAAAAGT
Source organism: Notolabrus celidotus (assembly GCF_009762535.1). Taxonomy (NCBI): domain Eukaryota; kingdom Metazoa; phylum Chordata; class Actinopteri; order Labriformes; family Labridae; genus Notolabrus; species Notolabrus celidotus. The sequence continues at coordinate 19,646,481 of NC_048278.1, forward strand.
GTGTTTTTGTAAGCATCTGCCAATTATTCTGTTTTCTTTTTTTTCCTTTCTGCTTATTCTGTCAGTGTGCGCACAGTAAATAAAGTTAAGATATCAGGACTGGGAAAAATTAATGACATTCATTTTCATGCTGTTTGAAAAACAACTTCCACAGACTTGAAAATTGCTTGTGCCTGCTAATCCATCACAATAAACAGCAAGACTTAATTTGATTTTGTTATAGGTGGTGTGTTATTGTTGCCTTATTGGTTTTTTTTTTCTTATTCATATTAATTCACACCTACACTTTGTTCATTGTCAATCACCTGACAACCACAGAAAATAATTAGTCTCCAGCAGAAAATAGTCCCTCAAAAATGTCTTCTCTTAAACTTGGTGTTATATCTCTACCCTATTACTTGAATCTTGAGGGTTAGGCAGGACCTTATGGAATTGCTTTGATCTCATACATTATCGTTTTTTAAATACATAGGGCATTTTATTATCACTCTAGACCAAAACATAACCTGACATAGACCTAAACTTAGTGTTTTGTCAGCTAAAACGTCTCTCTACTTTGCCAACAGTTACCACATACTGTCAATCAGTCAATGTTTTATGTTTCAAAGAGATTCGCACATTTTGCTCCATTTTGCTGTTGTACGGATAAGCTGAAAATGTTAATTTCTTCAATCTCCAGGGAGTACAGCCTTCATTAGAATAAAAATGCAAACAAAACACTGTGAGACAAAAACTAGTATATACTATATATGTGGGCGGAAGGTAGTCCAAACAATAGAAAACATTTGTATACAGCATTTAGGGCTGAATTGCTGTGTCAGGCACACTCACTTACACACACACACACACACACACACACACACACACACACACACACACACACACACACACTCACACATTGACAGATTTTCTACCTCCCACTGAATCTTCCTTCCCTAAACATATGAAATTTCCATCCCTGACAACATTTTTCCGATACAAAAGGTTGATGACATAGCCGCTGACTCAGCCAGACGCTGGAAATCTTCATTGTGCTAATTAGATCCTTTGCTGTCTGTTAAAGACTTTTATCTCTCCCACATCTCCATGCCCATCTAATCTGGCCTTATCTGCAGGCTCCATCTCAAGGTGATTGCTGAGATAGACTCTGCCGCTGAGTTAAAAGGAACACTATTGTCTATGTGAGCAGAAATAGTATCTCATTCCCCCTCTGTCAAACTTGTCCAAAGTCAGGCTTCACATAAGTGTTTGTGTGTGCAAGTGTGTCTCTGCATATGGGTCTTTTGTATATAAGTGTGAGTGTGTGTGTTATGTTGCTATCAGCTCGGGGAAAAATTGTCTGAATCGGTACAAAATGTCATTTTGTCACTACAGGCGTCAAGCAGGAGGAAAAAAACTGACACACACATGGAGGCAGACACAATAAAGTTAAATAAAAACACAGCTGGCTCATTCAAACCCCTGACAATTGGTTTTGTTGCAGGATAAACATTTTTTATTCAATGCCGGTACCAGCTGTGTTCAGGTCGATTTCATAGTGTTTATACACTTTCTGTTCACATTTGGTTTGTAACATTTGGAGCACCTCGGGGACCCAAACTCCTGCTCTCTGCTCAAGCAAACATTTCTCTGAAAAAGGCTCCAGATGACTTGGATGAGGTGGTTTGACTGTGTGTTGACACTGCAGTGAGCATCCATTTTAGACAGCTGAGCACATGAGACAAGCTCAAAAGCGGTGGCCATGGATTGTCTGTTTGCAGGGAAGGGAATGATGCCTGTAGCTTTACTTTAGGCAAACGGTTTGGGAGGAACAAAACATAAAATCAGCCTGCTGCTGCAAGAACACCAGGAGCGCTTCAGGTAGCAAGCTCATCATCATTACAGGATCTACAAAGGAGCCCTAATGATGTGCTACTCGCTGTTAACCAAACCCATTGTAGCAGTTAAAACTAGATATGTATAATTCCTTAGATTTGAGTTCCAGGAATGGAAGGACTGCCTGGATTATCAAAATTTAGCAATTAACTTGAATTCAAGATGTTTATAGATTTTAGTGTTCATGAAATAAAATGAAACAAGATTTATACAACCTCAATATTTTGGGCATTTAATAAAACTATAAATACAGTAAATCATTCATACTTATGGAGGTCTAGTCTGAGTTGATGGAATTAGTATTTCATGTGTACAGCATGGCAGTCATGTCTTTGTAGATCTCATTGAAGATCTGATACATGTTTTGCAAATTTGCTTTGATGTTGGTTGTGATAATCTTTCAACCAATTTAAATTTCAGAAAATTAATCTGATAATGAAACTGAAACAAATCAAATTAAAAGCTGAAATAATCTACACTTTTGATCTGAATATATGATAGGTTTTGTCTTCCCTTATTACATCTGAAATTGTGGAGTTGGGATCCAGGCTTTTGAATGCCAATATTAGATCACAATTGTGGATGATGCCACTTACCGTAAAATCTGGAATATAAGTCTCAGCCTGTTTCTGGGGTCTCCCAGAGGAGAAAAGGTTAAAGCTGGCTTACCGTGTGATGATTTCCATTGCTTTCAAAGTCCACATTGTGCAGTTACAGTGCAGCTGTGCGGCTCTTTCTCACCATCTGTTTTTCCCATGTGGAGTTTGCAAACCTGACAGTCTGGTGGTAGAGCTCAGCCTATGGTGACTTTGATAGTTGTGAAGTATGGGCCAACTACCCACAACCAATTCACCCAGACTCAGCTGTTACTGAACTGAAAAAATGGTGTCACAGAGTGTCAGAGAAAATCTTGCTGTGGTCCTCAAAGGCAAGGCAAGTTCCCAAAAGATTCACAGGAGAGTGTGTGAGTATGTTACCAAAAAACAGATAGAAGGTATGCCCATTATCAGAGCTGCACCTGAAAGCCTTTGGAGATCATTTTAGTTTAGTTTAATGTATCATAGACATTTACTTGTAAAGATACAAAAGATACAAAAATGGGATTCCCCAAGGCTTAAAATAGATAGTTAGAAAACCATCAACTAGGACAATACTTTGGACAATACAAAAGAAGGCTCATGCTTTTAAAAACGCACTGTCAAGTGGAATGTCCACAGACTGTTGTATAAAAAATTCTTAGAAATAAAGTGATAAGGGATTTAAGAACTCAAAGACATCATATTACTACAAACTAATAGAGGAGGCCAAATGTAATCCAGCCTCCCTTTGGAAACATCTCAATAAATTGCCAAACAAAGAACCCAAGCGTAATAGGATAAGAGGGCAAAAAAATCAATGCACAATCCACAACAGATAGTGTACTTATTGCATCTGAGTTTAACAATTGATTCTGTCAGTCAGTGGAGGAGCATGCTAAAAAATTCCAATCCAACACTTTGAAGACTTATCCAATTCATTTTACATCAGAGAGGTTGATAAAACTAAAATCAGTGAAGTATTAGGGAAGATGTCAAACTCAAAGCCCAATGATGTTTAACTTGGACAAGGCTTTGATTAAGTAGAATAGTTATTCTGTTGGAAACCCACTGACACACTTAATTAACCTTTCCATGATATCCAATTTGAGATAAATGGAAAAAAGCTGTTGTCATTACTGATATTAGAATCAGGAGAGATTCATCAGGTATGCAATTATCGTCAAATCATTATCGTCCAATCAAAGGTTTTGAAAAAAGATGTAATTGAACAACGGGTTGATCATTTACAGTCAAATTAACTTTTATATTCTGAGCAATTTTCCTTTCAACACAAAAACTCCACAGAGATGGCTTCATTTTGTAGAAAATGTGTGAAGTGTTCTATGGATAGGGGTAATGTGGTGGCAGTGTTCCTTGACCTAATCAAGGCGTTTGACACTGTCGACCATGACATTCTCTTATCCATCCATCCATCCATCCATTATCTTGACCGCTTATCCCGTTAGGGGTCATGGGGGGGTTGGAGCCTATCCCAGCTGGCTTCGGGCAGAAGGCAGGGTACATCCTGGACAGGTTGCCAACCTATCACAGGGCTAACACAGAGAGACAGACAACCATTCACACACACACGCACACCTATGGGCAATTTAGAGTGACCAATTAACCTGGTGAGCATGTTTTTGGACTGTGGGAGGAAGCCGGAGTACCCGGAGAGAACCCACGCATGCACGGGGAGAACATGCAAACTCCACACAGAAAGGCACCTGCCCGGCCAGGGATTCGAACCAGGAACCTTCTAGCTGTGAGGCAACAGCACTACCCACTGCACCACCGTGCAGCCCATTCTCTTATCCAAGTTGTCTTAAGCAAGCTTTAAGTTGGTTGGCTTCTTATCTACAGTCAAGAGATCAATGTGTGAAGATCGACTCAAAAAGCATGCTCCCCAACAAAAATAAATGGGTATTCCCCAAGGCTCAATGTTAGGCCCACTTAATTTTAGCCTTTGTATTAATGGTTTGCCTGAAAGCTGTTTTGGGGCTGGTTTTCAGCTCTATGCTGATGATACAGTCTTACATGCTTCAGCAAAGACACCAAACAAGGCAACTGAGAGATTCGCATCAAATGTGAATGGGGTATGAATCAAAATGAGCTGAAAAATCTCCATGTGCTTTTCCATCAAAAAAACAATATAATCAGAAAAATACAACAACAAAAAAATGTGATGGTGAATACATTTAAATTTTCAAATTTTTTCTAACAAAGCAGCACGGTTAAAGTTGCAGTTGGTAGGATTGGGGTAAAAAAAAAACTGTTCTTATTTTGTGCTGTGTTTGGCAAAAAGGTCATAACACTCATCAATAACCATCAATAAATAAGGTGTAAATTAGTTATTTTGAGATTATGGCCAGATCTCTGTATTTTCCTATGCCTCTTGTAACAGTCAGAATATAATTGGGTTATACCTGGTAGCGCCACAAGGTGGCGCCACCTTTCTGAGTAGGCCGATGGTATACAGAGGAGTTGCTCCTCCTGAGCCCGGGAAGTTTTGTAGAGGAGTCAGACAGAGACGCGCTCTCAGTCTACTCATCTAGTGACGAGCTGGTGTAAGCTGTACATATCGTTCTGTTTGACATGTGTGCTGAACAACTATAGGGCCGTGGAGACCTGGCTTCGTAAGGTCGACTGTCTATCTTTCTGTTTAATAAACTGCCGTGGGAAACCTCAATTCTTATCTGTCGAGTCTGTGAGCTAAGTGGCTATCCGGAGCGGCTAGCTCTCTCCACCTACACCAGCTAACGTTACAAATGGCGCCCGAACATCTTTCTCTGGACCTTCATTAAACACCCTAACATCGCGGACGGACCGGACCGGACGGCTTCTGCATTTCTCCACCGTGTGAGTCCGTGTGAGTGGATTTTTGGCCGTTTTCCTCACCCGAGATTGTGCTACATCTGAAGGTATTAGCTTCTGGAGCTACATTGACTGTGACTGTGCACGTTTGCTTTCCCGGAGCACCGCTGTTTGGGACGTTGGATTTACGTTTCGCCTTGCCCTTCTGCTTACCGTCAAATAAGGAGTGTTGGAGCCGCTGCTTGTTCGCTGTGTGAGTTGTGTTTGCTTTTCCATCGCCTTCTTACTGAAGATAACTGTCGCGAGGGACACCAGTAGGAATAACACGGACTATTGGGATTAAAGGACCATTCGCGGAATTTTTCTCTGTTGGATTTTGCCTTTGGATTACGTTTTTAGCTCGCTTCTGACTGTCTGGAGATTTTTTTATGCCCTTTTTCCGGACGGTTTTGAACTTTATTACAAGTGTCTGGTCTGAGTGAGTATGAGATGCTGTAATAAGTAAAAAGGACATTCACGGAGTAATTACAAATGATGTATTGAGTTGATTTGCAATACTTTCTGCACATTTGTTCTGCATTTAACTATAGGTTTGGCTGAAATTGTTTTTTACTCTTAAATGATATTGTCTGTGCTACGGGATTTATAGTTTATGAGAAACATTACTACTGTACTACACTGTGTTAGTTCAGTTACTTTTGCTCTTAAACAATGCTGTAGTGTGAATTTGAAGGTGCAGCTCTGATATTCTCATAATATAATGGCATCTCCTCTAGACTTACAGACAGCTGAGATTGACCCCGACTCTGACATAGACATTGAGTCTCTCTTAGGACTAAATACTCCTAAACGTAGGACACCAGACCTTGAGCTACAAGTTAAGGACTTACAAGCAGAGGTGGACGACCTACGCAAATGCCTGCGAGAGTCACTAGACCTGCAAAAGGACTTGCTCAAACACTGGGATCGGATTGATAAAAGGGACCCTGACAGTCCTGGAGATCTACACAGATGTCCGATCCCCATGGCTGCTTCGACTCCATATGCACCTGCTGAGACTCAGTTTAAAGCCACGTTTCAAGATACAAAACCCTACTCTGAAACTCGGGCAGGCCACTCAGACTTTTATATGCAGCCACATACACACGATCTTACCAACACGTCTAGGATGATTGCAGCTGCACTACATCATTCTAGGATGGAGCCCCCTGTGTTCGCTGGTGATGCTAAAATACATCCTGAAGAATGGCTACATGCTGTCAACACCTACAGATCTTCCATGAACTTGACCGATGTTCAGATACTAAATGAACTGCCACATTTCCTTGCAAGAGAGCCAAGCAAATGGTTTAAAGCGCTTAGTTCTCATGTTGTCACATGGGCACAATTCTGCCAGCTCTTCAGAACCGTCTTTCTGCCTTCTGACAACCAAGAGCGTGTCCTGAGGGGCATACTTGACCGTGTACAAGCCCCAAGTGAGCCCCTTCCTACATTTGTGGCCCATATGCTGAGTGAATTTAACAAATTGAAGAGCCCCCCCCCAGAACAAGAGCAAGTTGAGCTGATATGCAAACATTCTATGGAAAAATACAGAGTTGCATTGTACGGCGTGCCTGTCTGCTCAGTGATGGACTTGTTGCTCCGAGCTCACGAGGTCCATGCGGTCCTGGGTCCAAGTAGCCACCAACCTCCTCCTGTGCATCTCAGGGGAAACCAGACCACTGAGCCTCACTGCTTCAAATGTTCTCGGCCAGGGTTCACGTCTCGCACCTGCCCATGCTGCAATGCGCCATCACATGTCTTGTCACCCCCTCGCCAAACATCAATGAGACCTGACCCCACCCCACCAGAGACTGGGCATCCAGACATAGGTGGACCAAGGGCTGAAACCAACTGTCCACCATCAGGCACCGCACCACCCCAGAGGCAGGCGGAAAACTTCAGGGGAGGGAGGACATTTCACAGAGGCAATCCTCCCTCCAGACGCTAGTTGAGCCTCACCCCAAAGTCAATACCCAAACGGACACTCCCTTACAAGACGAATGTGTTTTAGGCCATGTTGAGGACACTTATTCTCAGGCTTCATGGAACGCACCACTGAAAACCAAAGTAAAGTTTAATGCTTCTTCTGTGAATGCCACTCTTGACACAGGTGCTTCGCTTTCAGCTGTGCGAGCGGACCTGGTCCAGGTGAATGGTGCATATCCTCCCAAGACGCATCAGTGGGACGGCCCACCTGTAAACCTCGCGGACAGCGCCCCCTGTGTCCCTGATGGTGTCACTTGGCTGTCAATCGGCTTCATGGACAAGCAATTCTACCAACGCTTTGCCATAATCCACGATTTGTCGTCCCCCTTCATCCTGGGAATGGATTTTATGTCCAGAGCCTCGATAACCATTCACATCCCCTCCAGAACTGTGTTCATGGATGAAGTCCCATATCTTTTGGGGGATGATGAAGAGGAATGTGATGTTGAACATTTTGTCAAGGAAGAGAGCATCATGTCCCTCGACACCCTGCATTCTTCTCTCATGGCAAAAGTTGCTGAGGCAAACCTGGATGTTGGACAGAGAGCAGCCATGTTCAATCTCCTTACTCAGTATGATGACAGTTTCGACGGTCATCTTGGACACACTTCGCTGTCTGAACATGTGATCAACACGGGTGATGCAAAGCCTATCCATCTTCCGCCTTATCGCTCTTCTCCTGCGAAAAAACAAGTCATCGAAGAGCAGGTAGAGCAGATGCTGCGCGATGGCATCATTGAGCCATCCACCAGCCCGTGGGCTGCCCCTGTTGTGATCATAAACCGGCCGAACACTGATCCAAGGTTCTGTGTGGACTTTAGAGGCTTGAATCAGACCACTGTTAAGGACTCTTACCCGCTGCCACGCATTGATGAGTCTCTCGACTTCCTGGCAAGAGGGCGGTTCATTACAACGCTGGACCTAGCTCGTGGATACTGGCAGGTGGCGGTTGCAGAGGAATCCAGACCGAAAACAGCTTTCGTCTCACATTGCGGTCTCTTCCAGTTCCGAGTGCTCCCCTTTGGGCTCTCCAACGCACCAGCGACGTTTCAGAGACTCATGAACACTGTCCTTGCTGGTCTCGTCTACAAAACGTGTGCAGTGTATCTGGATGACATTGTTGTCGCTTCCCCCACCTTTGAGCAACACCTGGTTGATCTGGAGGAAGTGTTGAGGAGACTCAAGGATGCTGGTCTCTCACTGAAGCTCAAAAAGTGTCAGTTTTGCTTGAGCGAGTTCACCTTTCTTGGCTATCGCATCACGCCCACAGGTATGAAGCCAGATCCAGATAACATCAAAGCTGTCATTGAGTTCAAAACCCCCTCCAATGTGAAACAGGTGAGACAGTTTGTCGGACTGACGGGATATTATCGCCGTTTTGTCCAGGACTATGCGCGACATGCTGAACCCCTCCATGCACTCACCAGGAAGGATGCCGTTTTCCACTGGGATGACAAATGTCAGGAATCCATGGAAAAGCTGAAAAGTTTTGTCACTTCTGCACCTGTCTTGAGATTTCCTGACTTTGCAAACCCCTTTTTCGTTCATGCCGATGCCTGTGACCTTGGCCTGGGAGCTGCCTTAATGCAGAGAGACAATGAGGGCAGAGAAGTGGTCATTGCATATGCGAGTCGCTCCCTCCACAAAGCTGAGCGCCCATACTCGACCCCTGAGAAGGAGTGTTTAGCTGTGATCTGGGCTCTGGAACATTTCAGACCTTATGTTGAGGGCCTCCATGTGACCATCTTCACGGACCACAGCAGCCTTAAGTGGCTTATGTCCCGCCCGAACCCCTCCGGCCGACTGGCCCGTTGGTCTCTCAGACTTCAGGATTTTGACTTCACCATCATACACAAGCCTGGTATACGCAACAGTGTGCCTGATGCCCTATCCCGAAACCCCCTACTGACATCTTGTGATACACCCACGGATCTGCTGCCAGAGCACGCTGTCATCGGCAGCTTGGATCTCCGCGCTCTGCCCCCAGTGCTGTTGGGAGATCGAACACAAATGAGACATATGCAATTGGATGACCCAGTCACAGGTCGGCTCCTCAGGGACCTTGAGCTGAGCCCACAGGCAGACACTGACAACACCCCGCTGTATGTTGTTTACGACAGCCTGCTGTACTACAAGGACACTAAAACCAGGTGCGGTTTGCATCCATTGAAACACCTCAAACTCTATGCCCCCACTGCACTCCGGCGCACCTTGTTAGAGTACTACCATGACCACCCCACTGCAGGTCACCTCGGTTTTTCTAAGACACTGGCAAGGCTGCGGCTCAGGTTCTTTTGGCCCAAAATGGCTGCAGACATTAAGCGGTATGTCACCTCATGTTCAGTCTGTCAACTCACCAAACCGATCCAGAGGACACCTGCAGGTCTTATGGTGCCGATCTTACCTCAGAAACCCTGGGAATACGCTGGAGTGGATTTTGTAGGACCACTGCCCCGAACGTCATCTGGTAATGTCTACCTGTTGGTCTTCGTCGACTATTTTTCAAAGTGGATTGAAGTGTGTGCTGTCAGGGAAGCGAATGCACAGGTGGCGGCGGGAAAGTTTGTCAGTGAAATTTTCGCCAGACATGGGGCACCAACCTACCTTATCTCAGACAGAGGTTCCCCCTTTGTGAGTGAGTTGTTTGAGCATGTAATTTCGACCCTTGGGTCTGTGCACAGGCTCACCACTGCCTACCACCCCCAAACGAATGCAACGGAACGAGTAAACCGGACTCTTAAAACTGCCATACTAGCCTACATCGGGGACAAACACACATCATGGGACAAGTTCCTCTCCCAGATCTGTTTTGCACTGCGTACTGCCCCCCATGAGAGTACAGGACTCAGCCCGTCCATGATGTTGTATGGCCGTGAGTTGGACACCCCACTCGACCTCATAACTCAACCTTCCTGTCAAGGCGTGGATGACCCCGGCGTGCCATACCCAGAGACTCTTAGGGCCACCCTCCAGGAAGCCCATGACCATGCCCGAGCGGCACTTGACCACAGTCACAACAGACAGAACCGCTACTATGACTTGAGACGCCGTGAGGCAAACTTTGCTGTTGGTGACCTTGTTAGGGTGAAGACCCACCCTAGATCTGATGCACAGGCTAACTTCACAGCTAAACTGGCACCCTTGTTCACGGGTCCGCTTCGTGTCAGTCAGAAACTAGGTGAGGTCAACTACAGACTCACGAAGCTGGACAGTGGTGGGGATGCTGGAGTTTTTCATGTCGTCAATTTACAGCCTTTCCACACTTGGGACTCCCTTTCCTCCTGCAGGCAGGCTGTCCCTGTGACTGCAGGGCAGGACGACCCTGACGCCTTGGATGTGCCCATCACCCAGGTCGACAGACAAGAACACAACCCTGCCGCAGACATGGACTATGAAGCACCTGATGACACTGTGTTTGCTCCGGAAATGAACTCTGACTCTGGAAACGACTTGACTTTGGCTGTGCCTGACCCAGACATAGGCACAGACCAATCTGGCAGTTATGACCTAAGACCGAGACGCTGCCCCCGGATCACCTCTGGTTGGTCAGGCAGTAGATGGACAAACTCTTTCCACACTGACAGACTTGACCTGAAATAGGCTGTTTTGGTTTGAAATTTCATGTATGTTCCCTGAAATTGTTATTTGGTGCGGATCTCTTTGCATTCCTGAAAGTTTTCCGGGTAGTATGTTAACATTGATATTCTTAGCAAAGCTAGTTTTGCCACTGTTTGGGTTTGCTTACAGAGTTCAAAGGCTACCTTTGTATCCTTCGTTTGTTGAATAATTGTTTGATGTGCGAAAAGACAGGACACAGAGAGGTTCTCTAATGTGTTTTTCTACCTGGCCTTTTAAGAGTGTTGATATTTTGGTCTCATTTTATGCTGACAGCTGATATGTGTATCGGTATGCTAAAATGTCATGTTTTTACCCTGTGCGTAACTGCTAACGTTTCATTTAGTCTATGTATAGCAAAATGTTAAGTGCAGGTTGGTTGCTTCTTTGGCTGTGTACGGCTGGGGACAGCCTTATTATCACCAGGGGGGAATATGTAACAGTCAGAATATAATTGGGTTATACCTGGTAGCGCCACAAGGTGGCGCCACCTTTCTGAGTAGGCCGATGGTATACAGAGGAGTTGCTCCTCCTGAGCCCGGGAAGTTTTGTAGAGGAGTCAGACAGAGACGCGCTCTCAGTCTACTCATCTAGTGACGAGCTGGTGTAAGCTGTACATATCGTTCTGTTTGACATGTGTGCTGAACAACTATAGGGCTGTGGAGACCTGGCTTCGTAAGGTCGACTGTCTATCTTTCTGTTTAATAAACTGCCGTGGGAAACCTCAATTCTTATCTGTCGAGTCTGTGAGCTAAGTGGCTATCCGGAGCGGCTAGCTCTCTCCACCTACACCAGCTAACGTTACACTCTGTATCCAGCAATTTATAAATTCCAATCGCTCCCGTCAGCTCTGACCAATCAGAACAACACTCCCGATTGTTCCTCCTACATCATCCTGATTGAGCATGCACTACTATCTGTTTGTGGGCAGGGCTTACAGGAGCAGAGAGGGATGTAGTGAGAGAGAAATCTAGTGTTGAGGGGTAGTGTTGACATTCGCAATCTCTCCCTGAACTGATGTTTATTCCAGGACTACCAACAGCAGCTTTAAATGCATGCAATGATATTTTCACTTAGGTGTTATTGTGTCAGTGTGGAGCCAAGCCCCTTTGACTATGATTAAGCCTGTGACATCTCTGTACAACCAAGCCTTAAAATCAAGGGGCAAAAACCCAGGAGATAGCATCACTGTCAGCCACTAAAGCATGTTGATTTGCTCAGTTTTGATAATGTTTTAAAATTCTCAGATACCTTAAACTGTTTTTTAAATATTAACAAAACTTCGAACCAAAAACTGTAGTAAAAGCGGACATCATAAGACCTCCCTGGGGCAGTCGGCCTTTTCAATAAAGGCTCTCAAATGTGGAACACACTGCCAACAGAAATAAATTAACTGAAGATTTAAAGATCTTTAACATGAGCGCTAAAGCTAAATCAGAGAAGCGAGCATTCTTAATAATTATTTTATGATCTATAACAGTTTTATTATTTTATTTAATCTTGATTTTATTATTTACCCTCTGGTCTTCTTTTTAAATTACTGCAATTATTATTGTTTGTGTATTATTTTATATAATCTTGATATCTTTCTTCTTTCATTTAATTTACTGAAAGACTAACTAGGGACATGAGTTGGAAACTAGCAATAGCTATAATCTCTAAATGTAACATCACTTACTACAGCTGTTTTTAACTGGCAGAAGTTGTACTATGAAACTGGCTTGTCCCTGTCATATAAAATATATAAATAAATAAGCTTGAAAAACACAGTTTAACATCATACCTTGTTTTATTCTGTGTGTTTCTATAATTATTATTATTGTTATTATTGTTATTTTTGAAATAAATTATTTTTCATTATAGAATTAGATGTGAGCTTCAAAGAGTCTTTTGAAACAAAGTAGTTGGTTTAGCAGTTCCAGCTTTGGAGCCACATAGACAGTGTTACTAAAAGTTATACACATGAGAAACTTATACGCCATGATTCATCTGTTACATTTTTATGTTGTTGTTGCTTCAGTTTACAGCGTTGTTGGTTTTGCATCTGTGGGCAAAGACACACAGACCAATCAGCCAAAGTTCTCACATTTGGCTTTGAGGTTGCTGTTCCCCACACTGTCAGTGTGTGTTTATGATGCCTGAGCCCCATGTGCACTGAATACAGGGCATTGCATCAACATGGTACCATCTGTCTGTGTTTGAACACATAAACACAGTATCTTGAGGGTGATCACTGGTAGAAGCCTCACCACTGGCTGCATCAATTGGTTCCATTAGTTCCTGAAGCAGGTGGTTGCATACATTTGCATGTTAGTAAGGTAAATTAACTTATTCAAGCTAATATGTGTGCACAGGGTTCCATGGTTTTCTGTTCAGACAAGTATGTTATCATGTTAATGTGCAAACTAATGCTTTACTTGCTTGACTTATGGCCTCATCAAAAGAAATTGCTATTTTCAAAACAGTACATCATTGTAACTTTTCCAGGATATTTCACAGCTCAAGTGGTTCTTCAGCTGTGCTGCACATTCTACGTACAACCCTGGTGGCCAAACAATAGATAAAGATGGTCTACTTTGTTGAAATGTAATACTTTAATTTTAAAACTCCCTGCTGTTTCTTCAGCTGTATCTTGTGATACTACAAGAAGTGCTTTACTGCATAAGTGGTGCTCTTTTGTTTCTGACAATAAGGCAGTTCATGTTTGCAAAGTCTTCATATCTACGTTAAGAAAACAACTTTTCTTACCAAAACACCACCTCATTTATCCTTCTGAAAGCCCTTTAATGGTAACGCTGCCGTAAAAAGTGTATTCATGCCACCTCAGTACGAGGTACCCCATTACAAACCTGTCACAGATTGAAACCCTTTTGAGTGCAAAGAGACAAAATGTGAAAATGTGTGCTGTCAAAGACCTGTCATTTACACAGGGTTTTTAATAAGGTGCACTGCAGTTTTATGCAGTTTAACTTAAGGCTTTCGGGAGGTATACTAGTTTGAGAACATGGCAAAAAACATAGTGTAGGGTAAAAGATTACAGTTATAAATAAAGGTATAAATACATTTATTTTAACCATAATGTACAACTCTAAAGCAAAGACGATAACCAATCTTAATGTTCGGTGAAGAAGGAACACACCCAAGTTCTCTAATCACCATAACACCCTATTGTTACAGTCTAGCCCTGAGCACCCACTGGGAGAATTACTTGGAATAAGATGGATCTGAAGAAAGTTATCAAACGTATATAACATTTATATCAAAAGCACAATTGTGAGTCTAAGATACACACAACAACACAAAAACACTTATGACAATGATTTCACATAGGTCTTAGCTTTGAAATGTGCAGTTTTATTTTATTAAAGCATTTCTTCCTCTCTCATCCTTTGATGTGACAGTTTCTTTTAAAAAGGTTTTTGCACAGTGAGCAGGTGACGTGACAGATTCAACGCAGAGGTTGTGTTGGAGCATGTACAGTACGTACTGTAGGTGTGACTGTGTGCTTCGTAATTATTTCTGGTGGTTTTATCGTTTTCAAGTTTGACAGCTGATAACAAATAAGTTTAATTAATTGGCTCTCTATAGGAACCCTACTTAACAAGTTACAACATAGTGTGGTTAAAATCCTTGAAAAAAGCAACAGTTAGTGCGGTTTCTACAGTTAATGCAATTATAATTGCTGTCAGTACTTGTCATGTTACTGTAAAGACATCGCTGCGGTTTGGAAAAGTTGAGAAAAGTCAAATATTAAGTTGGTTTTTTTTCTAGGTTTTTCTAGTGCAATGTGTACTTAATTTGCATACCTATATCTTCTAAATTAAGAAATCTAAACTTTATCTTAAATCTTACAAGATAACTTGTCATACATGGGCTCCATCATGTAACTGTTTCTGTGTTATTAAAAAGGATTTCAGTAAATGTCCTTGTATACAAAATCCAGATCATTTTTATAGCATCATTTATTCTTCTAATTTACAATCGTAATTATTGGTACAGAAAGCTTTAACAAGATATTTCCAGCCCAGACAAGACTGATTATTATCTAATAAAACAGAGTTAATGCTAGAATAATATTTTATTCATTACATAACTGTCTCTGAGATTTTAAGTGCAGTTGAATAAACACACAAGGAACTATGAATATTGGTTCATTGTATTTCCTAAATTATGACAAAAATTCTAGCAACCACCACAACAGGTCTAGTTAGTAATCTAACATTAGCATTTATTGATGTCTTATTTGTAGTACATCACAGAAAAAACCATTGCTCCTCTCCCTGGAATAGTTAATGCAAATTTAAAATTTCAGAAGGCAATTGTTGTTGACCTCCCCGCTGCCTGTTGGATGATTGTGTTATGAATACAAAATCCGTATGTAGTCTGGTCCCTAGCTCTCCACTAACACCCTTACTATCTATGCTCTCTTATTCTTTAGAGATGCTGGCAGATCTGATGGCATATTTATTTTCTTTGAGGTTTATGCTTCATAGTCTATCGCTTCTAGTCCTGCTTTCATGCTGCTGCAACCAACCGATGGTATTCTTGAATGAGGCTTTAAAGGTGGCTTTTCAATTTTTATGCTTTTTTCGATATTGTGAGGCTTTGTTTTATGTGTCACTGAAATAAGGTACGCAAACATCAGAGTTGTTCAGGTACAGATAGCATCAGAATATGCCTGCAGTATCACTAAAATGTGAGATCGGGTATCAGTGCGTAAACCCATCAGCTGATTATATGGTTTGTAACCCCTGAATAAAATCAACCTACCTCATATTATCCATTCACCACTGTAGAGCAGTGGCCTTCCAAAAAGCGCTGCACTACTACCTTGGAGGATTTATGGCTGCCACCAGTCACTACTGTTTGAGAGCAGGAAAAAATAAGTGTTCTCAAGTCATTTGTTTCATGATTATATCAAACAATGGTGCAGTTCTATCAGAGAATGTAATGTCAGCTGAACTTTCACTCCATTTGGCAGTTTACATTAAAAGTCAGTGTCTCTCTGCAGCTTGGCTTGTGTCCCCCAAGGGCTCCTGGCCAAAGGGGGCTGCAAGCCAAGCTGCCACTGACGTTAATGCAGCTTACCTTGGCTCAATTTGTCAGGAGGTGCTGTGCCTGTTTTTAGGATAGGATATCTTTATCCATCCTCTTTTCTGAGGGGGGCTGAAAAAATTGCAGAGGTGTAATTTCCAAAACAACCAGAGTAGGTAACTAAATTTGGTAAAACATTATTCAATAAAGCAACTTAAGCTTAAAAATCAGATGTGAAATGTGAAAAAAAATCTTCTCCTGACTGATTTTTTGTAAACTCCAGAAAATATGAATTCTGTTAAGAGGCAAATGGTAAATGGACTTGTACATGTGTAGCACTTGTTATATCTTTCTGACCACTTAAAGTGCTTTTACACCACTTGTAACATTCATCCATTCACACCATATTCAGACTTGGCCAGGTGTCCCCTGGAAAAGAGATATCTGAACTCAGTGGGACCAACCTGGCTAAATAAAGGTTAGATGAATCAGATAAAACAAATACACAGATTACGGGTGATACTAGTAGAGGAACATCTGTAGTAACTAAGTCCATTTAATGCATTCTCACACCACTGACAATGTCAGCAGCAGCGAGTTGGGGTTCACTGTCTTGCCCAAGGACATTTTGGCATGTGACCACAGGAGCTGTGATCAGACCACCAACTATCTGATTGGGTGACAACCAACTCCATCACTGAGCCACAGCCACCCCTGCTTTATGTAATGTCTTGGTTGGAAATGACTGTCAAACTATATAATGGAAAAAACTTCTCTCATTCAATCTCCAAGCTGAGCAATAAAACAATTGTCATTATTTAAGTTCCATGTGTGGGTTGACACATACATTCAGTTACTGGTGCGGGTGTTGCAGGATCTCTAAAATATACTTTGCCAAAGCCCCTTTATGTAACTACTACGCTGTAACACTGGCTTCTTAAGAAATGTCTATTTCTATTTCAAAAGCCAATTGTACTCCACAAACTTCACCATCTTATTGAGCAGATAAATATTCAAACTCTCAAGAGGACTAGCTCTAGTCTTTAAATGAATCCCATTCAAATGCTGAGCTTTAGTTTCAATCACTGAAACAGCCATTACCATTATGCTTACATTCATGTACTAATGGTCATCATCACTGTTTCACGGTACGTATCATTTGATAAGACGAGACTGCAAATATGGGTTTTTAATATGTATGTCAGTGAATAATTATCTGCTGTGTTGAGCTTAATGTATTCCTGCAGCGAGTAATGATGTCAGAGTCAGGATGGAAAAATATCAACTCTTTGCATATTTTCAATTCATAGAATAATGTGCTCAACGTGACTTGGCTGACTGAAATTGGCTCTTTATTCTTTGGCTTTGATTTAGATGTTCTCAGAAATGTTTCTCCCCTGTTCCATTTTTCACTCCCCACTCTCCTGTGACTCAGACAAACACACACATATAAACACGAATAGGCACACACACAAACACAGACTCAGACAGAGGCACAGCAGGGGGGCGAGATATTAAGTAACAACAATTCAGATGTGGCTCAGCATCTTCTTGAATAACTTGTCATTTGAACAAAACTGCTCAGAGAGAGAGGAATTGTAACCCCCACATCCCCAACCAAACACCCAACCTTGGAAAAAATGCTTTGTAGAACACAATGGATTTTTTGAACATGAAAAATAATCACAATAGTAACTTGCATGGACTGCGTCAAACATATATACATGACTTTAATCATTAATTACAAGTCAAACATGACAGCTAGTTTTGAACAAAGTCACAACATAATGAATGCAAATCATACAGAATTCCCTTTCAGTCCACATGAATCATCAGCTCGCCTACAGGCTTTTTGACTGACAGTTTAATGCAGATATAAATTCCATTTGCCAATTTGGACATAATCTAGTTAACTCTTGGATACTGTTTTCATACTTTCAATACTATCTTTTTACACAACTATTAATCATCATTGAACCATGATCCATTGCATGTGCTTTCCACCGCGGCCTACCACATATCAGTCAGACTGCGCCTCTTCCAATTATCTTGTTCATCAACAGAAACATTAGAATCTGCTGTACAGCAGGCCTGCACTATATAAGAAAAAATATGCAATGTGCAATTACTTTGCTCCACATTGAGATCACAACATGAAGTGGGATAACTAACCAAATGTTAAAGAGTGCATTTAATTTATTACTCACAGTTTGTATGCCTTGTGTTTGCAACATGTCCCTCCTAAACCTAAACAAGTCCATAAATAAACTCCCAAAATGTTTTTGTCATCATCCACTATTTTCCCTGTTTAATCTAGTCTAAATTTGGATATACTGTATAAAAAAGCTAGAGGCAAAACATTTGGAGCTCTCCTTAATGGCTGCAGTATGGGTCATAGAAGCCTGCCTCCTCCATGTTAACAGATGGGACATGGGTAAAATGATAAAATCAGCATTACAAAATCTGATTATAAAATCATGTTGATTTATGTCCTGAGTATTTCTCTAAGAAGTGTATCTTAAATAAGTTATGTGATGGATATATCCATGATTGACAGCTCTGTTGACAGATGTAGCCCCTGCAGTGCCATGTACACTGGCTTAGAAGAGCAGAGGAGAAATGGTAAGAGGAAACAAAACTAACTATAACACAAGTCATTATACTTTCCATAGTTGTGGGTGTCTGCTTCAGATCAACACCTGAATCTTTTATGCTTTGGTCTGTGCTGACCTGAGGGATGTCAGTGGTTTTATTGGTTGGTTAAATTGGTGTTTTGGGTAGGGATAGGGTGGGATGTTAAGCCCCAGCTCCATGAGCTGATATCCAGTCAGGCCTCTGGCTCCAAATGGTTTCAACAGCTCAAGTTGTCTGCAGCCATGATGGGTGATATTATGGCTCCACTCTTCTTGTTTTCCAACAACAAGAGGTGGAAATGCATTTAAGTCAATGATAGGTAGCTGATGCATAGATTGCACTTCATTGGACTCTACCAAAATGTTGTTAAAGCTTTTTTTACCCAGACTCCACATAAGGTAAAATGTTCCTAGTGAGAAGGTACTGTGGAATCCTACTGTACAGTCCATGTTTGAAGTATCCCTACAGTAATATTATGTAATCCATGTTACCAAATTAACAAACTGTAGATTTAGGATGTTTCTGTTTTAGTTAATGGGAGCTATGTGATGCACACAGTTTAGGTTATGTATTTAGACTTATTTGCTTAAATTACATTTAAACCAGATACTTCATCTGGCTGCGAATAGTTGAAGCACCACAATGATGGTTCAGCTAAAGAAGAACAAACTACAAAAAGCATCAAGCCAACAAACAAACATCTTCTCACTGAAACAAGGCTCTAACTTTGTGAAAATCCTTTAGAGTTCTGAGCCTCCCACACATGAAACGGGTTCAATAATCCAACAACCGTGGCTCTGTTGGTGAAATTAAAATTTTCTTCTGAATTTTGCAATTTAATTTTGAATGTTGCTTTAAAAAAATTCTGAATTCTAACTTTTCAATGATGTGAATGTCAGAAGGGGAATTTAATTCACATACAACAGTAGCAGATAGGACCTCTCACAGATTGATTTCTCAAACCATGAACACACAAAACTAGAAAACCATGCCATGGCTGGATACTACATGAATCAAATAGGAAAATATTTTATTGTTTGTACTTAGAAACCCCTCGGTATGTCTGATGTTTATAATTTGTGAACATTTGTTGATTTTTCACAAAGCTTACAGACTTTAAATGCACTCTGGATTTTTAACGTCAAACATGGAAAACCGTTTCCAGAAATGGACTACATTTGGATGTTGTTTTGCAGGGTCTATTGTAGTAAATGAGGACACTATAATTAATACAAGACACCATTATTTAAACTGGATCTATTATCCGCTGAGAAGCTTAAATTCTACTCGTACTAATAAGCAAAAGAGCAGTAATTCACATAATTTATAGCCACAGAGGATGAGGCAATAAAGTTGCAGCCATTAAATAGGGTTTTCAGAGATGAAATTAGTTTTCATGCAATTATGAGGCTCCACTAATTCTTGACACACGGGCACTGAGCATGAAGAGGGAGGGGGAGTTGCAGTGCATCAACACAGGGACACACGCACACATTTGAACACACACCTCCAAATCTCACACAGACACCTTGATATCGGCACGCACATGTGCAAATACACTTCCTCAGGCATGATTGAGTGCTGCTGGTTGTTAGTACCTTGTCGTCATAAGAAAATGTTGTTAATTAAAAGTGGATGTGATGTTTATTAAGATTGCTTGCAAGACATCCTCCCACGCTTCCACCACACCTTTTTCTTAACTTCATTAGCTCAAAGCAACACTCACACTGTCACAAACACAAGAGGTGCTGGCTTTCTCGGCAGCTGTATGTCAGCGCACTTCTACACAACCTTGCAGAGGGGTTCTGAAATGTATGAAATTGATCTTCTCATTACAACACTTGAAGAACGTGTACTGTACAGTGTGCATGCACAGGACTATGTCTCTGCCAGCAGTACACAGACGCAGGAGCCTCTGTGATGCATATGTAAGTGCGAAGGCCCTTTGATTGAGGATGTCAAAGGTGACTGCCCACGCAGCAATTAGAGGTGCTGGGAGAGTGTGTTAGTGTGTACATGTGATTGTGGTTTTCTCTGAAGGAGTTTTTAATAGAGGTGCAGAGACAGATGGCACACATTCATTACAGCATGATGGGTTAACACATCTCAAGACTTCCTATCTGTATATCCCTCTCAGTCAGACTTCCACCAGTCTTTCATTTATCACACTGTGCTCTATTGCTGGCTGACAAAAAGCTCATCAAACGACGTATTAAGTTAAGACACAAAATCTGAAAAGGGCTGCATTGGGTTTTGTAACCTTTTTTTTTATATCGGAAAAAAGTGCTATAACCAGATTCGCTGTTATAGCAGGTTCCAAACACAAAAAAAATCAAACCTTCGCAGTAGGTTATATTTCTAGATGTATTCACTACCATGGAGATGGACATCACTTGCACAAGAAAAGCTGTGTAGAATTTCTAAAGCAGTCCACAACCATAATACCTGAATCGCGGGGAGTTGATATATTATTAAATCTACCATTCTACCCATGAAAAAAAAACTTATGAAAACTCCTGAAATATATGAGATTTTGTCCGTTTTCTACCAGCCTGCCCGCCCCCCTGCTCCAATTTCCTTTCAGAAGAGATTGAAAAGTCTCTTAGAGTCCTCCGTCTCATTTCTACGCCTGTCAAAGATCTCTTCAGTGGAAAAAAAAGGAAAAGGGTGCTAAGAAGGGTGCATATAGATCAAACACTTTATAATGTAGTCCAATGAAGCTAGGAACTCCAAACGCCATTACCCGCAATGACACGCTGCCAAATCACCATCAGAACCACCCTGTCAGCTTTTAAGGGAAATAGACTTCTTTTTTTATAGAAAAGAAGAGAGCTTTTGATAGTGAAGGGGTGTGTGCTGAAAGAAAAGGAGAGCGGTGAGGAATAAGTGATGAAGAAAAGCAGAAAAAGAGGGAGAGAATGGCAGGAGGAGGAGGAGGAGGAGGCTCTAGATAAGATGAGAAGATGAGAAGTAATTACCTCTATTATAGGAAAGAGGAGGAAAGACGAGGAGGGGAGGTAGACAAGATGGTGAGATATCTAAGTCCCACCATGCAGCCTTAAAAGGTCACCTGGGATGTCAAAGCAGCGGTGCTTGTCATGAAGACACACACTCATACACACATAGCTGTACAGTACACAACAGGCTGAAAGTTTTTTGCTGTGTTCATTGATTTGGTCAGCCCCTGTCTCTTCTAGTCATGTTAAATGACAGTCATGTTCACATGATACATTATGATGAACCCCTTTGACTACAGGAGGCCATTTAAGAGGGGTTGGTCCTGGGATGGCTAAAGTGGGGGCATCCCCCTCGCCCCTTGAAATCTGCCACCCAAGTTGCTATTGACATTGTGACTTCAGACATAAATTTGCTTTAGGATTGTGGCATATTTGAGATACTCTACTTTATATCGCCAAAGTAGACATGATTAGTAGACATACAAAAGGTATATGAATGCCACTATTCATTTGTGGATTACACACATTCGTCATGCCACCCCTGCGTTAGTCAGCGCCCCAGCTGTGCCACCCACCCCAGCCAAAAGAGTCTGGATGTGCCCCTGCTAGTACGGATTTTTTAAATTACATTCAAACCCTCTCCTTTGCTTCATTTTTGATTCTTCAACCGCCTTGCATTCTCTTTTATTTTTGTAGTTTTCAGGGAAATGCTTAGGAGCAACCCCCCGGTGTTGAAGAATGAAGCCATGCGCAATATACTGCAGTCCTTCAAGTGGCCAAAAAAGACCAGCTCCAAAAGCCAAAATTCCAATAATGATATTGTAATTTTTTATAGTATGTGGCAGATAAACTGCACTGGCCACTCCTGGCTTGTTTTGTGTTTTTCATACATTCATTAATTTGTCAACCAATGCATACAGTAGGAGTCAGAACTGTTAGCTTTCACAAGCTTATACAAATAGTAATAGCTTTCTCTCATTGAGTTTTCTTCTGTAAGCCTCTACAGCTGACCCATGTGTATGTACTCAACAATAACAGGTTAAATAAATCTATTGATGTAGTTGTACTTGTAAATTCACAGGCTGATCAGATATGAGCCTGGTGTCACTGCCCTTGTTCACTAAAAGAAATTCAATTTTCTCTTCAAATGGAGAGAAAAAAAACTGAAATGAGCATCAGCTGGGGAGGTTACAGTTGCCTCTGACCCATCCCTCCTATCAGTCTTGTATCTCTGATGCCTGACTGTTTAAGTGGCTAACCTGTCTCACATCTGTCTTGCTTGTTCCGCCACCCTCACTCCACTCTTTCACCCTTGCTTTCACTCACATCACCCAAAGGAGGTTTATCAGCACGTCTTTTCTCTATTTCTTTATCTTCCCTCATGTGCTTCCTGTTAAGATCTACCATGTTTCAGTGCTTTTCTTATCCAGTCATAAACATTTCTCCACCACCTCTCTTGCCCTTTTGTAGTTTGGCTCAAATAATTTGCATCAACCTTTTCCCTCTCTTATTATTCCCTCCCCACTCTCCGCTCACTTCCTCTCCTCCTGTTTCCCATCACATTACTCCTCATTTTATTCTTTCCTACATCTTTCATTCCCCCTGTCCACTTCACCTCATCCCATCCTCTTAAATCCCTCATTTCCTTCTTAAATCTTCCCTTTCATCATTCATTTAGTCCCGCTCCAATCCCTCCTTTTCTCCTCTGCTTCTTCTCTCCCTCAGCTCCACTATCCCTTCCAAACTTTGCCCTCCTTTTCCTCTCTTCTTTATTTAGTCCTCCCCCTCTTTATCTCCAGTTGCTCATACCCTCCCTATGTATTCTCGCTTCCATGCCCTACTCTCGGCTCTCTCTACTCTCTTTCCTTCCTATTCCTCCCTACCTCTCTTTCACCTGCCGCAGTGCTGCCAGTGAGGCTGTCTGCAAGATAAGCAGCCCCTGTGTAGAGCCATCAGGTTTCTGACAAGATTTGGCCCCACGTGTACCGGCATGACCCACTAGCCAGGCTGCCATTGAACTTGTCAGAGAGAAACTGTCGGCTCTGGGCTCAAGATGGCTGCCAGTGAACAATACGGGACTGGCAGAGTGGACCGTTTAAAGTATGAATTGTTGTTTGGACACGCTGGAGAGGTTTGACCTTGTCCACCCCGAGCATGCTGTCAAGGCTTGTAGACTGGATAAGGTTGAGTAGGGGCAGACAGAGAAAGTCTTGGGCAGTTTTACAAAAGACCAAGCACTAGATTCATTTGTGCTAACACACTCACTTATATACACAGAGACAAGAAAGAAAGACCACAAATTACACCCAGTAAAAGGATATGACAGATAATAGCCCACAAGGAGAGACATGACAAGTCTTACACGTACTTTCAAAATAATCATGCATACGTTTTATATTAGAAAAAGTCATCATCATTCTCACAGCGCACACATTTACCCGTACACATCCACTCCTGAATACCTAATCAACCGCCCACTTACAATCACATACACACACGCACAAACACACACACATACACGCACACACTCATCAGAGTCCCTGTGGGCCTGATGGCGCTGCGTTTGTCTTGTAGTACGGCCTGTGGCTCTTACCAATTAGCAGAGCAGAAGACAGAGATTTAAAACACGATGACACCATGATGTTTTTCTTCCCACAGGCCACTGAGGCCCCAAAAGCACAGATCACAAGTGATCAGATCACATCAAAGTGCTAACATAGGCCAGATGACACACATACACACACATACTGTACTTACCTCTGCAAACACACACATGGAGACAGACAAAACGCACATGCACTCATATTGGAGGACAGTTGCTCGCACAGACATTGCAGCTTTTTATGTGCTTGCAATAGACTGAACATACAGTAACTGATTGTCAGAGTTTCCTCAAATGGCTTTTTTTGTTGTGGTTTTGATTTATGAATAAAAAGAAACTTGTGAAGAAAAATGTTACATTCAACAAATAGTGGTGCTGGAGGGCCATGGACACTGAAAAGGATCTAAAGCATTCATTTCAAAAATGTGTGGTTAGATTGATTGAATCTGTGACCAATGACAATAAAAAATACCCTTGTGACTGAAAGGTCACTAGTTTTGAAGTAACTTAGATTTGCTCAGGGTCAGAACACAATGGGTGCATTATATCCTCAACAAATGCGTACCCAGAGCAGCCCCTGCTTGCTCGATCATGCAGGTAACTCAAGCTGCAATGTCTTTACACTTGACATTCTCATAATCATCTGACAAATATGTCATCCAAATTTGGAGGTCTATTTGAGCTAGAAGAGTCTCTCCCTCTGCTCTATCATTACCATCCCTGACCTGCTCTAGTACTAAGCTCAAACTTTCAGCTCCACTACCACCTAAGCTTCAAACTGCAGGTGCCCTGCCTTGGGGGTCTAAGTTTATCATCACATCACTCCACAAATTTCTGCATGTGAAAAACAATCTTCAAACATTTTTAACTATTACAGCATTATATGTTTGACTGAAATGTAATTCTGGACAGACATTTTAGGTTTGTTCACACAATATATGATAGTGTTTTGTTAACTCTGTTCCTATACAATTCAAAAGGGGAGGAGCTATGAGTTCCAAAATCCGTATTCATCACCACATCAGATTCAAATCCTGTTCATACTTGCTACTTGGGTTGCCCTGAAAGATGCCAATGGATGGGGGTCAACTTTTATGTAACCCCAAATATCATGATGTATTTGAATTAATATTTTTAGCTTTTGCAATACTTTGTTCCTCATAACAAGTGTATGAATTTAATTGGATTGTTTTTTTTAGATATTGAGTATCAATTTCAACTATAAAATCATGAAGCACTCAGAAATATAGATGTAACAAGCTCAAGAACAAAAATACATCACATATAAAGTTTAGCTCAGATTGTAAACGGTAAAAAAGAAATTACTTTCAAATATATCACTTGAAATATGTTAAAATCAATTTTAGATCTCAGATCGGTGTCAAGTGTTTTGACAAGACTATAAATTCAAATGACTTGAAAAGATAATGTTTATGCTGATGGTGCAGTCATTTATTTTCATATTTTTCTCAAAATAAGAGCAGTAGTTTCAATACACAGATAATCTCGTAGGTTGAACTGTCTTATTGAAATTATTCCCACACTCAAAATTTAAAAGAAAAGGTTTTTTTTTGCTTTTATAGCCAAGCTAAACAAATATTGTAACCTTGGCTAATCCAAAAGTCCTTTGAAAGTAAGGAGGCATTCTATCATCAAAGCAATTTTATCAATGCTTTGAAAGTGAAAATAAAAAAAAGTACACCCTACTCTTCTCTTCAAATTTGGGGTTAAAGGTTGGCAGAGTTCGCTTTGATGAGAAATGCTTTTGTGTTTGGAAGAGGCCTGTGAGCACAGTGATTATGTGGTCCTGTTGGGTATGCACATTTGCTTAGTATCTCTGCATATTAGATGCTATTTATCATAGTGTTCTGGGATTTGTTAGGGGGGAAAAATACTAAAAAAAGGACTGAACAGACATTTTTTTTGGGCTACGTGAATGCTCAGTCACTATTGTATCTTGTATTTATTCATGAACCCATACTGTCTGTACTCCCCTTATTTATGTATTTAGATTACAGAAAACTGTAGAGGTGGCTACAACAGGAGCTCCCAAGATTCCCTTCTGCTGACTGTCCCAAAAGCTTTGTCAACAAATATGGGCTAGAAATCTATCTCGATGTCTGCCCTCACACTGAGGAAGAGCCTGCAGGAAGACTTCAGATTAAAAGAGCGAGCTCTTCTCACAGAGTTCAAAGCAATTGATATAAATATGAGAGATGATTCTATTGGGAGCTGTTACAGCTTTGAATTACTTTCAGTCTGTATGGCATTTAGTTTGTACTACTCCTCGACCCCTCTCTCTCTCTCTCTCTCTCTCTCTCTCTCTCTCTCTCTCTCTCTCTCTCTCTCTCTCTCTCTCTCTCTCTCTCTCTCTCTCTCTCTCTCTCTCTCTCAGTTTGTATTTCGTACACTCGCTCTTTGGTTTGTTTCTGTTATCTTTCTGGTTTTATGAGCCTTTGCATGATCTGTATGTCCTGTTTTGCTCTCAGCTTGGTTTTCCTTCTATCTCAGTGGGGATTCCCTGCTAGAATAAAGGCTACAGGCTTACACAGTGCGTGCCTGACCTTGTAAAGAGCACCATATGTGATCAGTTCACATGTTAAAAGGGGTCCTGTTGAACCTGTGAACTGTATGTCTCTTTATGTGTGTGTATGTGCGTGCATGGCTTCAGTCGCGCTTGAAGGCAAAGTGCCCTGAGGGGGTCACAGTGGAAGCACTCAGAGGAAGGATAAATAACTTCTATCTTCAGTCATTACCCCTCTGTTGTCTTTCTCTACCTCAATCACTCCACGATTCAGGAGGGGAGGCTTTGCATTCATTTATTTTTCATGCCTCTTGTGTAGTTTTCATCTATGGAAAGGGTGCAGCCTAAGTTCTCTTCTACTCCTCCATCCCCCGCTAAAAATAAGACACCCTTAATATCAGCCTCTACCTGCAATCCTCCATCAGCTCATCTCCCGTCTCACTGCCCTAGAAGGGGCGTAAGCAAGTGTGTGTTTAAGCTCGTAGTCTGTGCTTCTTTGTGTGTATGTATTCAGAGTGTGTTCAAGTGTGTGTCAGGGTTGGAAAAACAACCCATCTCCTTACTCATCTCCTCCAGGAACAAATGCTTCCTGAGTGAATTTTACTTTGAGGGGCGCAATCCCCCCCCCCCAAACGACCCAACGATAGTGCTCCTTTAAGATACCAAGAACTACGCACTGGCACACACTCAGACACATATTACATTTTTCTCTGAACATAAACATGCTCACTGGCCTTCTGCTTGCCCTAGTTAAGAGGACACAATATTCACTACAGCTCAACGTGTAGAAGGAGGAGAAAACATTGGTGTCATGACAAGAATGGCATTAGTGGAGCAGTCAAGTAGAAGGAGGGCAAGAAAGGCAAAGCATTAACTGTGTGTGTGTGTGTGTGCGTGTGTGCATGTGCTGGGGTGGTGATGGGGGGCAGCAAGATTTTTATGGGAGAGTGAGTTTTCTGTGCTTATCTCGTTCAATGGAGATGACCATATGTGATCTGCTTGTGTGTGTATGCTTGTGTTTTTATTGTATCTGAGCTGCAAGCTTTTCTCTGAGCATGTACATCAATTATTTTTATTGCAACTTATAAGATAATGATCTGCTGATTTTTGCTTGTTTGAAGATAGAAATAGACACAAGTAACTATGGTAGTGTTGAAAAACAAAGATAAACTCCAACAGCAATTTATTTTGTATTTTACAGGCGATCCCTTGATAACGGAAGGGATCAACATCGGTTTGAAAGGGTGCCATTCAAAGACCCACTGGGTCAGTGATGCCTCATTAAGATCTACATAAGCAAAGAAGACCATTGAAGACAAGACTGACAATTTCTATGTTGTAATTTTTAATGACTGTAACGACTGTGAGGGACTGTCAGAAGTGATTTACAGCACAGTAAAGAAACTGCCCTTTTCAGTCTTTTTCCTGTAGCAAATACTCTCAGTTATTGATTTATTTGACTAATTAGCAAAAGAATGATGACATTTCTCTGTCCAACAATACAACTTTCACATGTACAGGACAAAATAAGAAAAGAAAGAGAGAGTTTTGTCCACAAGGGGTGCAAAAAAGAAGAAAAAACAGACGGTCCCTCATAGGAGCTTGAAGTAGTGGAAAAGATGAATTGGGGTTTGTAGAGTAACCCTAAATAACTTTAGAAAACAGTTTGGGGTTGTTTGGCTCAGTCGGTAGAGCAGCTGGCCCATTAACAGAGGCTGCATTCCTCATCACACTGGTCATAGGATAGATTCCCGTATTCAACACTACCTGGTGCGTGGCATCTTGCTTACTTTTCTTGGTTCATCCTGAACAAATGTCTGTTCAAATTGGAGCTTGTCACCGTCTTCTCCTCGATGGTTCTTTTACGTATCGAACGTGCTGCACTACTCTTGCTTGCAATTACAATGAAACCTTTGGAAGCAAAATGCATGATTCATATCATCTCTTTAGGCATCCATGCAAGAACAAGATGATACATAAACATGCATGAAGGCAAACACATGTGCCAGCTTGCTTTAAAGTTAATAATTTATCAGGGCCTTATAAAATCTAACAAAAGCAATAAAACAGTCTTTATTAATGAATAAGTCTGAGTCCTCTTCTCTATTCCCGAGTCCTAGTCTGAACATGTAATGCTCTAATCTTAGTACATGTCTACGTCATCAGTGCTCCAGTTCTATGCAAGTCACAGGTTCTAAAAGTCAGGACTCTAGATAGACAAAAGTCTGAGTCCTAGACTCAAGTACTGCAACACTGCTGGGAAGGCACCGTTAATGCCAAACAAATACAGGTTTTAGAGCAACATATGCTGCCAGCCAGACAATGCCTTTTTCAGGTAAGTGCCAAACCACATTCTGCAGAAATTACAACAGCTTGGCTCTGTAGTAGAAGAGTCTGGGTGCTAAACTGGCCTGCCTGCAGTCCTGACTTGTCACCCATAGAAAAGATTTGGTGCATATATAACAAAGGGAACCCTGAACTGCTGACAACATTTCACTCTCACAACTACAGAAACCGCTCTCCTCTTTTGCCGACGCTCATAGCATGTTTTTAAAAGAAGAAGTGATGCAACAGAATGGTAAATATCCCCCCTGCCAGAACTTTTTGGCATCAAATATAAAATGAGAATATTTTTCTTTGCACTATTTCAATTTGATGATTTGCAAACCATCATATTGTGTTTTATTAACATGTTAGACACTCTCCCAACTTTTTCGGTATTGGGGTTGTTTTTAAATGGAGTGGCAAGAAACAAGGCTGTTTTCAGATATTTGTTTTCTATCTCTGCACAAAAAAAAAAAAACCCAACATGTTCCCCAAAAGGCTCAATTTCAAACAGAAGTAGTCACGGGAATGTCCGTCATTTGGCTTTGCTCTTCAATATGCCTTGTATCTTTTTACATCTGTAGTCTTGTGTCTCTGTTATGCATTGTCACGATGCCATCTCATGTTCATTATACATACCCTTTGAATAATATTATTGCCTTTTATACTGTAGATGAATGAGTGTCCGACTAAGAGACAGAACTGAGTATTAAAAAAAAGTATGTTAAACACTAAGTTGTTGAGCTACCACAAGCTGTCAACCAGCTTAATCTCTTGGCATATATTCTAAAAGTCTGTGGTACTCTAATGGAGATGTTAATTATTTTTACAAATATGTTCCCTTAGTTAAAAATGTTTTTTTCGAAATCTGATAAATCATGCTGAGACCCAGTAGTAACATTCACACATGCATTTGTTCCACTCCTACAGTATTTTCAAGTAGATAAAGGCTGTAGCCATTTGTGTGCTGAATGCAAACAGTTTTAAAGCAGCACAGCTTTATTTTCTCCCTTTACATTTTTTTTCATACATGAGTGTTGGTGTTTATGATTTATTGGCTCTAAGTAGCCACCCTGCGGAGCGTGTTGGGTCATATTGCCATTGAGCTGGGTAAGATGCCCCATAGGTCACACCTTGTCTCTTCTTGTCAGCCCATGCAGGTAACATCATGTAATATAACCCTGCTCTCACTATTACCCCATGGCCTGGGGTGTTGGCACAACTTCTGACCGGTGTGTGCAGCAGAGCACGAGCCATCCTCCATCCTAATTGAATTATCAGAGTGCAAAAACAGGCATCAGACGCGATTCATGTCAGACTTGCCCATGAGCAGCCAGCCAGTCGGCTGGCTAGGCAGGCAAGCATTATCTGGTTATTCAAAGACTAGCACGTGTGTGCATGGATGCGTGTGAATTTGTGTGCTGAGGGCAGGAATGTGTGCAAGTCCAAGGCTTTCTCTGTGCATGTATGTGAATGTCTGTGCCGTGAGGCCTCAGAGAGAGCACTCTAATTTCCGTCTCAAAGGAAAGTGTGATTGAACACAAACCCCTTGGCCAGCGGGTTGAAACAGTCACACGCTGCAACAACACAAGAGGAGATAAAAAAAAAAGAGAAGTCTTATTTTGTGCTTTATTTTCCCTCTTCTCTGTCTTTATACTGCCCTCTCTCTGCTTGTTCCTCTCTTTCATCTTTCAATTTTTCCCCTCTTCTAATTAAATATCTTTTAGCCTTTTCTACTATTATCTCTCTTTTTTATTTCTGCCAATTTGCTGGTAGTGAAAAAGTAATACGGGACCTAAAGAGGTTTGGCAAATT
Source organism: Notolabrus celidotus (assembly GCF_009762535.1). Lineage (NCBI taxonomy): Eukaryota > Metazoa > Chordata > Actinopteri > Labriformes > Labridae > Notolabrus > Notolabrus celidotus. The sequence goes on from NC_048278.1 coordinate 19,677,279, forward strand.
TACTGTATTTTCGATTGCTTTCCTAAGAGAATTAAAGCTTCTGGGCATCCTTATGCATTTGGTGCATGTGTGTCCGTGTGTGTGTCTGTGTGTGTGTGTGTGGGTGTGTGTACATGTGTACGTGTGTACGTGTGTGTGTGTTTTGTAGACCATCTGGCCACAGACAGACCTGACTATGGATACAATCACAACAGATTAGGATGAGGTGGAGGGGAAAGCTTCCCTTCTCTCCTTCATTTAACTCATCCCTCCTTGTCTCCCTCGCTTCATTTAACATGCTCCACTTTGTGTGCATGTATGGTTGATTGTGTGTATATGAGTGTGTGTGTATATGCATGTGTGTAAGCCATGTGTACAATCCATGCAGGACTGCTTGCTGAAATGTCACTAAGTGTGATTATCTTGTATTGGTCAGTAATTGAGAACAAGTCACCTATTGGCTGCTAATGGGACTCGTTTGGCTTCTGAGGCTGCGGTTGACATCGTGACTAACCTGCAGAATGTTAATCCCCGCTGGGTCGGCGTGTGGCTAGCCCTGATGCTAACGAGTGTGAACACTCTGCTGATTAAAAAGATTAATAAGGCTAATGGGTGAAAAACAGCATCAGTTTAGGCTGAAGCACTTAGACAAACAGACATGAGGGGCACACACAAAAACCAGTGAGAGAGAGATGGTGTGAGTATGTGTGTGTTTGGGCTCCCCACATCTCTTCATCTGCTCAAGTCTGTTTGGCACTCATTCACCCTGAGTGGCTATGACCCCAGTTTTGGCATGCCGAGAGTAAGCTGTATGAGTGAGTAAGTGTTTATATGTGTGTATGTGTGTATGTGTGTGTGTGTGGGTGGATGCTCCCATGCATTGTAGCACCATGGGTCTATGGCACTTTCTGTGTATGATTGTATTTGTATTTGTGTGTGTGTGTGTGTGTGTGTGTGTGTGTGTGTGTGTGTGTGTGTGTGTGTGTGTGTGTGTGTGTGTGTGTGGTCAAAATTGGCTCTGTGTGATAGGAGCAAAGGGAGTCACTCGGAGCATGATTTGGGGTAATTTGTCTCATGTGTGTGCAGCTCCACAGTGACGTAGCTGCTGCAGAGCTTTTTTGTCCTTTCTCCAGACTACAAAGCAGGCGAGCCATAAGTACTGAATGAGTCTTACTGGCAGACACATTCCCTGTTGTTTAAATGTGTATTCACGAGATGAGGCTTGCAGTGCACTTGAGGGAAGATGAGAACGCTTGACAAATTGACCTTGATGGGACGTTGTTTTGAGAAGAGTGGCTTTTGGTTTTTTCTTTATCTTTCCCTCTAGAGTAATGTTAGTGTTTGGCACGGTTATACATTTAACTCTACTTGTTTGTTTATTCCTGCTTCCTAAAGTACTTTCTTTTGCAGTTCAAGTTCCTGACCTTGTCTACCAGACACTTAAACAGATCTAATCTGCAACAGTGTTTTAAAGCAGCATTTTATCTTAAAATAACACTTTCAATATAAACTTGTGCTACTCTGCTAAGTAAAAAGTGCCCGGATCGCCTCTTTTGCTCAATGTTCTTAGGGTTTAATGGATATGATGTCCCATGTAATTGTTCACAGTATGTTTTGTACAGAAACCCTGAAGGCAAACTTTGCATTTTACTTTTGTTTCATTATTACCATCATGACCAGGGACAAGGGATGTTGTTTATATTTCTGAGACATTTAAACCCCTAAGACCATATTCCAGTCTCTGAAACCATCATTTATCTTCTGAAATAGCCTCTAGGGAGTGACAGTCAATTTTTGAAAAATGTTAGTGTAGCAAGCAGTTAGCAATACAGGACTACCAACCAAGACTTCCTCATCCCTTGATTGTTTACAATCTGAGTAGTAACTTTAGAAACAAGAAGGGAAATGATAGAGTGAAATTACATTTTTTGTCGGGAAAGGTTGTTAATGGAAGCTGCACTTGCTAGCAGATCTGGTTTAAGAAACCCATTTAAGCATCATGAAAGAGCTGCTGTTGGGTTCTGGGATTACATTAAGGCCCTTCCAACATGGGACTGTCTTCTCTCATGTGACCACTACCTGCTGGAACACCAGTGGAATTGCTACTCAGGCAACAAACAGAAAGAAAAACACTTCCATGAACAAAATCCAATCCCACACCCAAATGCAGAATCTGAACATCAAGATTAAGAAACCCACAATGCCCACAATGCATCATTTCTCTTGCTTCTTAACATTGTTTCCCTCATTGATTTCCTACCAAGCCATGAGTTTTGTAAAAAGAAAATGTACTGTGGAGAACGATCAGGATTCAGGACTTTAGCACACAGGGTGGGAATTGCCAGGTGACTCATGATGGGATTTGAAATGTAACTTTAGGATATGCGATATGTGGCTCACGATAACAAAGAGGTCACAATTCAGCGATAATCAGCTTAGCCATCTTCTGCTGATAGCCTAAACCTCCCCCTGACAGGAGTCTGGATGTCCTGCCCCATGCACACACAATCAAATGTGTTACAGAAATGTAGCATTTCATGTAGAATATAACCCATACAGAGATAACTTTGTCTCCACATCATAACTGGGGGAACATATAGTATTGATTTATTATAACTTATTGGAAACAGGGTTGTAGCCCATGAGGTTTTAATCTCTAAACTTTCATTTAATGTTAAGATGGAACTATAGACTAAAAGTACAGCTTTTCACATTGTGAAGCTAAATGAGTAAGAAGCTTTTCTTGATCAATTAGGTTGCACCTTTACCTCGTGAGAAAAAAAAAACTGTTCAAGGCTACACACACGCACATGGTTTTGCCTTATTTGGTGATTGACTATTAATCAGAATGGCAAAGTAAATGAAAGGAAAAAAAGCATTTTAAAATCATACCAGTAGAAATGAAAATTAGGGAAGAGAAGGACTCTATTTGTCACCAATTCAACCTTTTGTGTTTGATTTACAAAAGAAAAATGTCATGGTTCCAAGGGCAGAAACCTGCTATTGTTGAATCATGCATACCACTTGGGAGTGACCCCAGGTGCATCAAACTCTGGCAGAATCTGCTTTACTTTGTGAGCAACAAATTTCATGCAAAGAACAACCTCCACCTCAAAGCGTTTAACTGAGGTGTGCATTAACAATGCATGGATCTGGCAAGGACAAAGAACCCTTTCTTCGAGGAACAGACAGTAAAAAGGCTGTTTTCAAACAGCTTCAACAGACATATTGTTTGCAGGCCTTGATAACAAAAAAAATGCAAGCACCAGGCAAAGAAAAGGAGCAAAGTTGTTTGATTCAACCAAGATGAGGCAGCTAGAAGATCAGTGAAGACATAAGTGCCTTGTTAACAGCAGATTTGCCCACAAAGATTTACTTCATATTCCTTGAAGATGAAAAGACCAAATGTGACATATGTTGCCCAGCTGTGTGCCTAGCTAAGTTGCTGAAAGAAGATTTGTAAAAAGGAAAAACATTTTTTCTTTCTACTGTTCACTGGCAAATCTAGAGGTGAGGATATTCTGAAAAATTATTTTTAATGAGAAACTCATTGGGTTAAGTCATGCAAGTGAGTGCACAGATGGCAGCTCCAACATGCAGGCAAATAGGGAGAAGCTTGCAGGTCACAAGAACTCCAACTATTCACAGCCAAAAAAATAATCATTACTTTTAAAATTGAGATTTTTTTTTTTTTGCTGAATGGGATCAAGTTTTGTGGTGAATTTATTTTCTTTTAAGTGCATTAAGATGTAAATTACATAAGGAAGTATAAGATGACGATATGAGATTACATTATTAGTATTATTATACCAGTATTCACTCATATTCGTAGGACAATCTTTGACTATCATAATTTAGACTAAACAAGTCTTGTAACCCCTGGCAATTGTCTGAAGACAAGATAGCCTCTGGGGGCGACAGCTTACTTTCAGGGATCCAAGGATAGCCAATGTTTAGTGAAAAAGAGCTACCAGGTTATGACTCCCTTTTCAGTGCCTTACTTTTATTTACAGTCTTACTAGTAACTACTGCAACTACAGTACACTACCGATATAGAATGGTAACTGCAACTGCATGTAGAAATCAACTCATAAGTCCTAACATTATGACTACTGACAGGTGCAATGAATATCATTGATTATCTCTTCACAGTGGCACCTGTCATCGGGTGGGATATGTTAGGCAGCAAGTGAAATTTTGTCCTTGAAATTGATGTGTTGGAGTGAGAAAAAGTGGGAAAGGGTAAGGATGTGAGTGGCTTTGACATGGCCAAATTGTGTTAACAAGACAACTGGGTCAGAGCATCACCAGAACTCCAGCTCTTGTGGGACGTTCATGGTCTGCAGTGGTCAGTACCAACCAAAAGTGGTCCAAGGAAGGAAAACTAGGTGAACTGGCAACAGTGTCATGAGCAGCCAAGGCACAGTGGTGCACTTGGCCCATGTGATCTGACAATCCAACGGAAGAGCTGAAAGTACTGAAAAAGTTCATGCTGGGTCTGATAGAAAGTTTTCAGAATACATCATGCCTCGCAGTTTGTTGCTATGGGGCTGCATAGTCTCAGACGGTCAGGGTTGTCAATTTCTGAAAGTGCCTCTAATGGGCATGTGAGCATCAGAACTGGACCAAGAAGCAATGGAAGAAGGTGGCCTGGAGGCCAACAACGAGGTCAGGGTGTTTCACTGGCCTCAAATTCTCAAAAAAACTCACTTGTAAACCATTTTTGAAAGTTTCTCCCAGTGATCTTGTATTAATCCAAAATGTTTAACCTGGTAAACACTGGTGGGGGTTCTCATGTATTACTATTCAGTGATGAGCGAGGGCATGGAAGGAGATATTTCGGCTGATATGTAGGACAGAGAAAAAGCTCTTAGTCAGATGTAGTTTTTTGTATCCTAATGCAGTCATGACCATTATCAAGATGGTGTCCTTAATGGCAATGGCACTGATGTCATCATAGTTGCTTTTTTCATTGAAAAATCACACAAATAGCAACTGAAGGATTACTTTTATTCTAACTGTTGGGATGGTATAACAATTTACAGCACCAGTGTGGTATCCAGTTTAAATGGGTAGAGGGACAACCTTTTGGAGGGTAGATTATTTTGGTTTGGCCATGACCTTCTGCATATGACGTCTAAGTAGATCTGCACCTGGAGGGCATTTCAGCTGACAGGCTTTTGTGGAAATCTATAAAATGTCTGTGGCTGGCTTTTATGAGGATGATTATATTGAACTGTAAGGGCTTGCAGTTCTTTTGTCTTTCTTTGTTTCTCCTGAGAACCCAATTTCAAAGATTGAGGGGCAAATTTAAGAAATTGAAGGGACAGTTTAAAGGGATTTCACAACAATGTAATAATAATAATAATAATAATAATAATAATAATAAGAATAAGAATAAGAATAAGAATAATAAGAATAATATGTTTTATATCTATAATGCTTTTCAAAGACACATTAGAAGACACATTAAAGAAACAGCACAGTAAAACAGTGGTGTACACATTATCAACAGTTAAGAGCAGTTCTGAAAAGGTGGGTTTTCTAGCTAGAATTTCAAAGTGGGTAGGTCAGTGCAGTCATGGATGTTTGGGGAGAGAGTTCCAGATGGATGGGGCGGCAATGGTGAACACTGTCACCCCAGGTTCAGTGCTTGGTCCTTGTGGTGGGGAGAGGAGGTTTACATCAGAAGAGCAGAATCTGCTGGAGGGGTTTATGGGGTGAAGCAGGTCAGTGAGATAGGAAGAGGTCAGGTTATGGAGGGATTTGTAAGTTAGGAGAAGGACTTTGAATTAAATGTGATGGGGAACTGGGAGCCGATGGAAGTTTTGGAGAACTGGGATGATGTGGTCACGGGAATGAGAGTGAGTGAGTAGATGAGCAGCTGAATTCTGAATGTACTGGAGTTTATTAAGGACTTTGGATGATGAACCTTAAGAATGCTGCTACAGTAGTCGATTCTGGATGTGATGAAAGCACTGGTCAGAGTTTCAGCTGCAGAGCGAGAAAAAAGGAGAGTGGTGGGCGGAGACAGGCTATGTTTTTTAGGTGAAGGAAGGCAGTTTTGGTTATATTGATGTAATGCTGTTCAAATATGAGTTTGGTGTGTAGAATTATGCTGAGGTTGCGAATATGTGATGATGGAGACAATTGTGTTGTTAACAGTGAGGCAGAAGTTTTGGCTGGTTTTGGAGAGGGATTTGGGGTTGATGATTATGATGTCGGATTTGTCAAAGTTTAGCTGAAGGAAGTTGATTTGCAACCAAGTTTTTATTTCAGAGAGGTAGTTGGCCAATCTGGTGAGGATTGAAGAAATTATGTATTTGATGGAGATGTAAATTTGGACGTCATCAGCGTAATGGTGAAAATGAAAACCATGTTTGCATACAATTTTGCTAAGGGGGAGCATGTAATGACTAGGCAAGGACTAAGCACTGAAATACCCATAACAAGTGTGTATGGTATTATATTAAATCAATCAATTAAGCCAACAATTTAACACAATTCCAAAAAAATGCATTAATCTGGCAAGCAAGATGACTGATAAAAGACAGCAGGATGAGATGTTTTTTTGTGCATGAAAACTATTTTCACATGTACATGAAATTTTGAAAAGACTGCTTTATCCATAGGTGATGCTAAAATTTGCACAAATCAAAAGTTCCTTGCCAGAGTTTTAAGGTACGTGAGGGAACTAATGATTACATTTTTTATTCATACAACATTTACGGTAATGCATAAGCAACTGCTTTATTTGAAAAACAACCCATTGGACTCTGATAAAATCCGCTCATCCACAAACCTGACCACCTACATAGTCTTTGTCATCCTATTATAATATCATCAGACCTCCTTCCTCCTTTGCTCTTGTCATAATAGACCATTTAAGAAACTGACATGTAGGTATGTCTAAGCAGAATAACAGCAACTGATAACATCAAAAGCAATGTGCACCATTGAGGTGATCTTATTTAGGGCCTTAGTATTTTTATGCTTGCTCACTCACTCAAAGCACTGGCACACTCAATTAGAAAAGAGTTATCATTAAAATAACTTTTCTTAACAGTAAATCTTTTTGGAGGACAAATCCAAAAGTCTACTGTGAGAAAAGGAATGTTCTAATTTCAAAAGCCAAACCACGTGATGTTGAAAATCTTGCTTTGCAAGTGGTGCTGTTTTTTTGTCTCTCTTCTGAACACTTGGAGTCAACACCTCAAATGAAAATCAGCAAAATGTGGATGATTGAAACCTCAGAAATTGCAGGAGTGCTCTGCTGGATGAAAAATGAACTGCATAGAAGTGCAAAATATCATGTCCACTCTAGGTAATCAACATATCATTCATCTCAGGATGTATTCATTCACTGTTTTTCAAGGTATATTATTGTATAAGCAAGCAGCATACTTATTTTCTAGTGTAAAGGAACCACCCTTTAGGTATTATTGAATAGGTGAACATTTACATTTAAACAGTCTTCAACCAAGTAAATTATCTTCATATCACAATGCAAGACAAAGAGGGTTATCACAAAGTAGTTATGTTGTCATGGTGCGACTAATATCACTGAGTGTTATTTTTGCACAACTCTTAATACTAATACTTTCCACAAATTTTCACCACTCATATAATTAATCTGCAACAAAGGAAAGAAAATAACACTGCTTCACTAAAGGGGGATGAGCAGCATGAGTCTGTATAACAGATGCACTAATCAAGCAGGTTGTCCCGTATGGCTTCATAAACAGCCACATCGCCATCTAGTGACACTGTAAGAAAACACAAGCCGGAAAGCTGGTAGTTGAAGTTACATGAGCTGCTGCTTTAGTGCAGAATAGTGCTGACCTTGTGTATGTCATTGGGTATATAAACATCCATCGCAGCATATTACACACAGGCAAGGTGTACAAACAAATGCACATGTAACACACACACACACACGCACACACACACACACACACACACACACACACACACACACACACACACACACACACAAACACACACACACACACACACATTCCAGTCATTTACATGAAAGATAGAGAGTGCACACACAAAGGCAGGAATGCAGCTCTCTTCCATAAATACATACTTATACAAAGGCAAATACTCCAACTACAGCTGAAGAGATGAAAACAAGTGCTTGAAGAACATTTGCTCCCAGGTGGATGTCGGTGAGTCTTTTCATGCTCACACTCTCACTTTATCAGTAATTTAACAGTTTTGTGTTTTAAGTGTTGTTGGCCTTCTTTATTGTAACATTCAGACAAATTAATCTCAGTTACCTCTTCATTTGTCATAGTATCACTTAGAAGTTTCCTTAATTTCAATCCTTACATGTACTCTTCCCACCAATGTCAGACCACTCGTGTCTGTACAAAAGCTTTATGCAGATTGGCACTAGAAAAGAGCTCTCATGTGGATGGCTCTATTGTCTTTGAGTGAATTACAAAGAAATGGAATTACAGACACGAGTGACCTTTCATGCTTTTAAATACAAACCCACTAGATTTATTTCTAACTATTAAAATTGGATAGTGCTTGATTTATCTACATTTTTTAATAAATACTGTAATAAGGAAATTATGTTCTTTTACTACCCTTTTTTTCTTTGTTTTTCCTTATTAATTGTCTTTGTCTGAATGGTAATCCATAATTGTTCTGCTCATTTGCCCAAGTCTCTCTCAAAAAATGATTGTAATTACAAGAAATCACACTGGTTAAGGAAAGTTAAAAAAGAAAAAGACAGATTATAAGGCCAGCTCTATAACACTGACAAGTTATTCTGCCGGTAATGATTTGAAGTGTCAAAAAATGTGTCTAAATGTGTACACTGCCCTGTGTGCCTGTGAATAACTTCCTGTGCAAATGTGAAAACACACTCACACACACTAACACACACACACTAACACACACACACACACACACACACACACACACAAACACACACACACACACACTCATTGCACAGAGAAACACAAGGCTGCAGTTGGTGACCAAGCAGTTGACTAACAGAAGTGGATGGAAACAGTTGTGGTTTTCTGCAGGCCCTTTGCCCCTCCCTCAATGCTGCAGTGAGGCTGAAAACAGCAAAGCTGAAAATCCTCTGGATAACATCTGCAGCAACACACATAGCCACAGTATTGTGAAAATAAATACACATGCACTTTGCAGAAACAGACAGCCAGACCAAACACAGGCGCACATAAACACTCAGAAATAAGCAGTTCTGAAAAGCTTCCACTCCAGTCCACCTTGCATTTAAGTTGTGCTAATTTGTCTTCCTACTTCAATTCATTGTAATCAGCATCATCTAATAAGTCTGTGGACATCTCTCTGATTTACACCATTTGTGTTTACCACTCTCCCTGATATGCAGTTCAAGTGACATTTTCTCTGTTTCTATGTCTGCGACAGTTGTGGCCAGAGGCATATTTTGTGGTTGCCCTTTCTCATCAGTATGTCTGTCTGTATGTACTATATGTCTGTATGTTCGTCTGGAGCCTTGTATCTTGGAAACTACTGAAGACATTTTTTAAAGTTTGGCACAAATGCTACCCTTGTTTTAAGGATGAACTGACCAGAATTTGGTTGTGAAAGGTCAAGTTGTTGGCCATTAGTCATACAATATTTGTGAAAAAGTGGATGATGTGATATCATCTTTATACCCTAATTGTTAAAGACCATCTTAATTTTGACATCAGTGTGTCTTATAAAAACACTTGTCTGACATACCTGTTTGTTCTGCTGTCAGGAGAAGGGCCTGCTGACATGTGATGTTCTGCAGGGAAAAAGAGAGAGAGGGAGGGGGCTTAAGATATTTGTCCAGCCAGATTGATTACGTTGCAACCTCCCCTTCTTTATGTCGGCCTACTTCTGCCATTGTTTGTTTTTATGGCTACGAATTATTTCAAATGTTTTCAGTTAATACCCTCTATCTCAAAATCCTAGCTGCACTAACACAGACAGACTGAACTCTAATTTGACAGGTGAGGCATACAACTGCAAGTTTGTAATCCTAGTGTCATATGAAATGTCCCTTTCCAGCTACCATTATGATACAGACATATTCATGTATGCCTTTGTGATGCCTTTAATGCAGGAAGACCAGGTCTAAGCAAAATGAACTGCCCAAACAGCAAATAAGCTGTCAGGTTAACTGCTTTGGACTTGGCAACTATGGTTTTCAGACCCATTAAAAATGTTTTGAAATACTTCTGGTATGCTTGCATTTTTGCTTGAACTGGAACACACTGACATTGTGAATGCATATACCCAGCTGTCTATTATGTTAACACGCAGCTTCATTAAAGGAATTTGTCTTTGGAGTGTCGCCAATAGTGTCATCTGTGTGTCCCAGTTTGGTGAGGACTCACTGTTTGGTCAGGGGATGTGTTTAAATCAAAGCCACTGATCACTAGATCAGCATAGACTCTGTTCTATACATCAGTAAGGCTGTGGATTCAGAATTGAGGCCATGAAAAGCAATTTATATGAAAGGATACTAACGGAATTTGCATTTTAAACATTTGCCTGTAAGGTAGGAGTGTTGTTCCTTAATTGGCTGTTTTTACAACTAAATGATGAGAATTTGATCATACACAGTATATTTGGGGGTTATGGGGTAGTGATGGGAAAATTAAGCTTCATGAACCTTTTCTTGTGTTTGTCGAGCCCTCTAGATGGCACTCTCTGTTGAAAGCACACTGAATTGCCATTCATTGAGCCTTTATTTTTAAACCAAGAGTGCCATCTAGAAGAGTCAAACAATACAACTAGTGGTTTACAAAGCTTTTTTTCCCATCACTAGTGATAAGTACGACTAAAAGGGAGAAAAGACCATGACCCCTGCTGACCAACCAAAATAATTACTGAAACCCATCTATAGACATGTTAATATTGCTACTGTCTGTATAAGTAACAACAGGAGAAAAACAAATCAATACATTGCAGAGTTTCGAAATGTTCATACATGGATGTATCTGTGACAGGGTCAGAAAAAAAAGAAGTAACAGGTGCACTACAGCGTGGCATAGAGATGAGGGATCCCGCATCAAGAAGTGTCGACGGAGCAGCAAGTATCCGCCAATGCCAATTCACAAAAGCCTGGGTCGTAGTCGGCGAACTCCGACCCAAGAAAAACGTCTTTCGAAGAGTCAACGCGAGGCGACCGCATTGAGAAACACCCGAAGTTCAGAGACGTGGAAGGAGTGCTCCACGTCGGACTTGGACTTTTTATTTTTGCCTTTGTTAAATAATATTTTATTGTCGCTCTTACAGCTGCCGCCTCTTTTGTAATCTATTTATTGTTAATAAACTAGATCATTGTTCATTCTAATTTTCTTTTGTCTGATTTTTAACTCTGCTCCCCCTGATTTTAAGAACCTGAGTATTTTAACGAGTCCGAGGCTCACAGTTTTTAACCCTAGGTGGCGTTGTTGGCAACTTTTATATAATCAGTGCTTTTAACTTTATAAGTTTTTAGCCTGGCCACATATCTGCACAACCTTCAGTGACAGTTTTAATGTTTAGTATTGGTGTAGAACAAAATCCTGGTGACCCCAACCCACTGCCTTTTGGTGTACGCACCAAATTCACTCTTCCCCACATTTCCAGTTTTTCCCTGCTGTTCTACACCCATGCAAAAGGCCAAAAAACTATCCTTAAAAAAGGCTTACATTGTGTGAGAATGATTTATGTGTCATCTTATCAGCCTTGCAATGTGCAATATTACATTTGGAAACCTTTATAGTCTGACATCAAGGATGAATGATGACTTTTACACAAATATTCTCTTTGTTGTAAAAGATTTGTTTATGTTGCTTATATTTGATCACACAATTCAACAGACGTTCTTTATGTTGTGCCATTCTCAGAATAAATTAAAACTGCTGCCAAACCAAAAAGTTCAGACAGAAAAACTGTCTTGTTGGCTTCTTTGTATGATGGGTAGTTTTTATAGGCTTTTGAAGCTGACTGAGCCTTTAACCTGGAACATTTCCTCTGAACCATAACCGCCAAACAGAGGCAGAAACCACTAGTGTTTATGTGTCATTGTCATTGCAAATCTGAAATGCAAACTTTTGTTAGGTGCTTTCAAGGAATGGGTTATTATTTTCATTAATTTGTTTTTTAGGGAGCTTTTGAATGCATTTGATAGGACAGCCTGAAAGACACAGGACATTAAGAAAGAGGAATTTAGGAATGGCATGCACCAAATCCGGACAGGACAGGGAATCAATCCTATGACCAGTGCAACAAGGACTGTACCCTCTATATGGGGCGCCTGCTCTACTTACAGAGCTAAATGATAGACTGTATGATATATGGATGTAGTCTCTGTGATGTCACCAATTCATTTCTAGAGCACTGCTGGGATGGCTATCGACATTGGTCGCCATATTGGAAATGCTGACTCAACCTAGGTCGACGTAACATGTGGCAAAGAGGAGGACTTGAGGCAAGACTTTAGCCTACTTGCTAATAGCTATAGTGTGCCTGCCTGCCAGTCAAGTTAGCTAAGCCCTTAATTATACAAAAAATCTTTAAAAAGTTATTTTTAAAAAATGCATCCCCCGAACAATGTGTGCAAATAGACATAAGATTTTTAGACCAAAAACATTTTTGGAACAAGACTGTAAGCATGTTAAGATGGGCTTTTCTGAATGGGTGTGTACGTGGCTTTAAGGCTTCTGCAGCCAGCCTCAAGTGGACACTGGAGAAACTGCAGTCTGTAGCACTTCCGTAATAGATTCTTATTTCAAGACCTGAGATTACCACTGTAGGTAAACCAGCAGCCCAAAGGGTTCATTGTTAAACATTTTTGAAACTGAGGATAAAAGTGTTTTATTCATTTTTAATTAATTTGCAAAAATTTCTAAAAAAAATATTTTTCACTTTGTCATTATGGGGTATTGTGTGTAGAATGTTGAGGGAAAAAAATAATTTAATCCATTTTGGAATAAGGCTGTAACACAACAAAATGTAAAAAAAAAAGTGAAGGGGTCTGAATACGTTCCGTACCCACTGTATATTTCATATGGTGAGGGCTGTGTAGATAGTCTGTCAATGTGGTCTGAAAAGTTTCCATTCATCCGGTTGACCTAGAAACAAGAGAGTAACAGATGTGATCTTAATAACATCTGTGATCTTGTTCATTGTTTTAAAGGATTTTTTTGCTTTTGCCAATGCTGATGAAGAAAGAATTTTACCTTCATCTGGTGCATATTTTGTTCTCATTCAACACAGCAAACCTAAGAGTCACAGAAACCTGCCAAAATGTGGTGAATATTGTTGTACATTTAGTAATATTATCAGCAGCTGCCCGTTATCAGACAATCAAATGCTGATAATACATGTATGTGGTTACATGTGCACAAAGGAACCCATTGTATCAGAGCATCTACTTTGTGGAAGAGACAGAATAATTGAAGTTGTAACAATGTTAACAACTTCAATTATTCTATCTCTTAACAACTTATCAGACACATATCCTCTGAGGTTTTATGTGTTGTTAGAAAACTGGGTTAGTGGAACAACTTACAGTTCATGTTGCTGGACATAGAATAAAAATATCAACTTTTGATGATTAGGTGCATTTTCTGAGAAAGCTAAAAAAAAATGTACGTAATATATCTAGGGAGATGCTCTTTTTTTATGTGACTTATGAACTGAAGGTCATAAAGCTAAGGACTTTGTTGGAAATAGAAGCTAGTGTCCTCAGTCTCACAAACAGGACAACTCAAAACTATTCTCATCCCATCTTTTAAAGTTGTAGCAGTCATTACAGTGTTATCAAACGACAACTTTCAGTATAACATTACATTTACAGTATAATGCTGATTATAAAGATGCTGCACAACCCTTTTTCGGATAGATGATTTTTCACATACCACTGTCAAATTTTCTTATCAATGCATCAGAATCTCCAAAATACAATGTACAAATATCTATGCTACAAGAAAAGTATTGCCAAAGTATTGAATGATGACACTCTCTTGATTGTTGCTGAGGGGGAAACATCAAAGTCCAAAATGTATGACGCCTCTGAAAAAAAACAAAAACAGAAAATGTTCCACTTGACTGGCCAATCACCGCCTATGCTTCCTTTAATGGAAGAGTCTGTGTGTGTGATATTTGTGAGATCTTTGTTCACTGTCTTTTACACCTCTGACATCGTCACTAATGGAGGGTTGCCACGTTTTTTCTGGTCGTTCTTTCAGGTAATGATTGTCATATTATTATATCCTATTTGGATAATTTACTTATTGTTTTTACTTTTGTTTTCAGAGAATAAGACAAATAATTCATCGACTAATTCTGCAACACAATCCTGTAACAGCGCATTTCAAACTGCTTATATGATTGTTTTTGCATTCATACAGTCGCTTCCTTAAGCCATAACTTGGTCTGTGGATCAGTGTTGGAGGTGACAGTCGAACCAGGACAAAACATTGCTCTCTACTGTGACTGCAAAAGATCAACTGGAGTTTACATAGTGTGGTACAAAAACTGCACTCACAAGAAACAGCCTCCCCTTGCCCTTCAAACAAGGGAATATGTTATGACACAAACTGCCCATTCACGTTTCCATTTTGTGAACAATGAGTCCTCTGAATCCTATGACCTGTTAATCCAGAACATCACTGTGTCAGATGAAGGCTTCTACTATTGTGGAACTCAACAGCCGAAGGTGGAGGATGAGAAATGCATTGATTCCAAAAGTATTTACACCTATGGCAATGCATCAACAAGCATCATTTTTCAGTAAGTATGCTGTCTATGTGTTACCGTGGTTGATGTTAATCTATTCATCAAAATTCTCTATATATATATACACACAGTTTATATTCCCGCTGTCCATTTAGCGTGTGTATCTGTGCACTTGCTGCTCCTGTAATGTGTGTTGGGACTGAATCTGCACTGTATAACAGAGTTTGTATACTAACGCAAACTTCACAGCTATGGGCTACAGCAGGAGCATTGTTTTTACATTCAGCAATCAGCTGATAATCTGTATAAATGCAGACGACATGAGAGGAAGAGCAGTAAAGATAAAGTTATGAGATGTTAGCAAAATACAATGAAATATCAACACTTATCAGCCCCTTTCCTTATAAAAGTTTGAGCAAAACTCAACACAAACTAAAATGTCTTCACATTTGTACAGTGGATCTCCATGCCATGGTTCTAAACGATGCTTACTTAAACACCCTGGAGCGTGATCTGTGCAGATCAAGGATCAAATGTGATCCTTTGCACCAGTAATAATGTGTGTGTGCCCGGAAATCAGAAATGATGTATAATTGAATAAAAATAGTATACATATTTATACTATTTGTAAAGATAACATACATGAACAACCAACCAAAATCCCATTCATGAGTAAAGTTGTTCAGAAATATTTGAGACTACATATATTTTAAAAGTTTAAATCTAACTTCAGCATTACTTTTTCGAGCAAGGTCAAAGGTTATAAATTGTGCTTTTTGATGGAAGGAGCACACACTGTGCACTTTGTATTAATCCAGATACATTTAAAAAGAGGATGGGTATTCAAAATAGATCATTCAGATGAAATTCAGTGAAAACAATGTCTATTGACACGACAACACTCCAAATAACATGAAACTTGAACCTCTTTTTTTATTCTCAATGAAAGCATAAGTTACCCATTACCGACGGAATCTGCTAAATTGGGTTAAATGTACCTATTCTATGGTTTTCGGGTTCCTGTGGCCATGGCACAACTATTATATTAATCTGCATCAACATAAAAAGCTTTGTTCAGGACATTTTAGAACATTCATGCAGTAATTTTGACCTTTTTTTGCTAAGATCATTGATAAATGAATCCAACTGACTCACCTTCTGTTCTGATACAGAACCACTCAATTTCAGTTGTGATACAGAACCCGTTGAGGACCGTGTTGTGTGCTGGAGTCTGATCTTCTGTCTGTGTACAGCTGTTGCTGCTGCAGTTGTCTCCTGTCTCCTCTCCTCACTTGTGGTCTATTGCCTCTGTAAGAAAAAAGGTAACATGTCACTTTTAAAGCTCAATGTATTTATGTAAGAAATATTATACATAACTATCCACAAAAATGTCTTTCATTCTGTGAGTTGCATTGTGTGTGACATGCTGTGCTGATGCTATATCTTTTCAGCAAAACATACAGGTGGTCAGCAAAGACCTGACAATACAGCTTTTACAGGACTGAACCAGGTAGGTGTATCATAGCAATAAAATGAATCACAACAAAAAATCAGAGCATGAGCAAGTTTCTAAAGAACTAATGTCACATCTTAGGATGAAGAAGTGTGCTATGCTGCAGTGAAAATCCGTCAGACAACAAAGAGACCAAAGAAGAAGACACTGCAGAGTTCTGACTTCAGCACCTATTCTGCAATTAATACTTCTAGGATGTAACAGGCCTTAAACAAAAGAACAGAAACCTTATTTTTTAATTCTGTTGCATCTAGATGATTCTGTTTTGTCCCTGTTTAATCTGAGCTTTCATCTACAGCCATGTCTACAATTTCTAGAGGGTTTTATATGTAAAAAAGTTGTTTTGTTGTCTTTTACTGGTTCAAAAAACAGTGATGTTTGACTAGAGTTAAATCAACTGATACTCCTGCAACTGACTTTACTTATCAAGTTACAACTATATGCTTCCACTTCCAATGTTTTCTAAGTCATTGTTTTGATCAGTGTTGGTTTTATGAACTGCAACACTCTAAACAGATAATGTGCTTTTTGTGTATTTTATTTCTGTGTGCCACATAATTGACTGATTAAAAGTTAATGAGCTGTAAAAATAATAACTTAATAAATAAAAACTCCAGATAAGAACTTGTTTTTCATGGTTGATTACTCTTCAGCTTCAAATTCCTTTTCATGATTGAAATCGATCTGGAACATTTCATAACGGCTGAGATGGCTGCTGGTCTGTATCACGACTGTTCTCAGGCAATTTCCTGTTTTTATCTTAAGTTAACCATCAACCCTTTCACATCTCCAGTAGAGTTTGATAGAGTGAGAATCTGTTATGTCAGAGCTGCTTCTGCAAGAGAAAATGAAACTTTAACAACTTTTGTAGTTTAAAGGAATTATCAAAAAAAAAGTAACCACAAAAGACAGCTACTGGTTGAATGACAGAGCCGCTTCATGGCCTGAACTGAAAGTTTCTAAGGAATTACGCAAAAAAAGTTACAAGAAAGAGTGTGCAGCTATGTCTACCTCAAATGTATCACTTAACACCTCGGGATCAGCAGCTCACAGGAAACCCACTCTGACTAACAGCCCCTCACTGCAGAGCTCAATAAGCAAACCCACTAACGCTGCAGGTTAGAGCACAGCTTCATCGTAAACAGTTCCCAGGCAATACAATACATAGAAGAAGACCCGAATAATAACAACCATACAAAATCCAGCCAATCAGGCCAAAAACAGCTCATTGTTCTGCTGTGAAAAATAGTAAGTACTACTTATTAAGTATTTTCAAATTAATTCAGCTTTATAGGAAGAAGGACTAGCTAAATGCTACTGAAAGGTAAACACAGGACCAACAACAAGAAGCTTTAATACATTGATGTTTTTGATGCCTGCCATGTGTCATATTTCAAAAAAGTGAGTTCATAGTACTGAGGCTGAAATAGCCCATGTCTGGATTTTCAAAAAAGTTGTACATAAGGCCAGTTAAAGGAAGCAGGACTTGAGTAGAGTTTTTCTTCACACACATAAGACAGGATCAGCAAAGAGATAAGACATACCATATTGTCAACAGGGGCCACATAGATCAATGTAAGTAATTCAGGGTTACATTTAAAGTATAGTAGAGCTTGTTTTAAGAGTCACTTCAATTTTGGTATAACTGGGCTTATTTGAAACTCTCCTGACCTCTAGTGGAGAAGTGACGTTGACATTAAAATATACGTACTACTGGGGGACGCTGGTGGCATAGCGGTCCCAGCACTCCACATACAGAGGCTACAGTCCTCAACAGTTCAATTCCCGGCCACAACCATTTCCTGCATGTCCTCCCCCCCTCTCTACTGCCCACATTTCTTGTGTCTCTTCAGCTGTCCTATCGAATAAAGGCGAAAAAGCCTAAAAATATAGCTTTAAAAAAATAAAAATACACCACTGGGTAAAGTTTGATCATGAGCACAATCACTATTCAACATCTTGATTTTAAACTATGCACTGTAGCTTCTGAGACTTTAGAAGAAATAAAAAACAGTCAAGAATAGCCACATTGACTTAAATATCCTTGAGATATTAAAATGCCATCCTCCCCTGATGCTCTCAGCCTGACAGATATATATATTTTTTTTATTTTGTTTTTTATTTATTAATGGCATTTTTTCAACTAGTTATAACCCCTGATCTTTTCTCACACTTCACAGTCTGTTTTAAACACCAGAGCATCAGTGATCACAACGCAGATCTGATCTGAATCTCATCCATCCATCCATCCATCTCATCTTGTCTTATCTTATAATGTGAGGTGACTTACAACCCCTACACAATGAGCAGTATCCTGACAGGGGGAGGAGTGGTCTTGTCTTGTTCTGAAGGGTCAATAGCATTAAACTGTACACTTACATTCCTTGTCAACTTAAAACGTGAGCCCAGTTATTTGTTTAAATTCGCATTAACCTGAGAACTTCCACTAAAGGTATGTGCTGGAAAAGCTAACCAGGACTTTTGCAGGAATATTCATGCTGACATTTCTGTCTTCACTGAACTTCTGTCCTCTCAGAGCTTTGCAGATGACATGCCTTTAAACATAAAAAAAAAGGGAAAATCCCACAACTTTTAACAATGTTGCCATTATTACTGCACATTACAGTGTAAAGTACTTTGTATCAATCAGCAACTTACAGATGCATTAACAAACTCTGAATTACAGGACAAAATATAATGGTATAAATGCTCCTCCATGTTGTTTATCCAACCGATTTAGACTGCTAACAGGAACTAATACTTTTGCCACAGTGTCAACAGGCAGAGGTGAATTAGTCAATTACTTTTTGGTTTTCAACAACACCTATTCCCGCTGTCATTCAGTCAGTTGATATATTAGGCTGTTTTTTGGCCAAACCACATGTGCAAATAATGAATTTCCTCAAAACAGGGCCGTTAAATCAGCATGTTTCTGTTAATGTGACATTTGTAATTGAATATGAATAACTTACTAATGACACTTCAGGTAACCAGTTTTCTAGTAATTATCATTAGTTAACACTAGTTAACAACAAGCATTTTAGAAGAGCGTATCTCTGTTGCTTTAAGAGTGAGAAAAAAATTCTGCATTAAGTTTGAATTTATAGTATGGTTAGTTGACCTTGATATTATCATCACTTATGCTTTGAGTCGTGGAAAAAAGACACCACATCTCAATTGTACAAGTGACAAAACAACCACAAAAGAAAATGTTCCATTACGCAAGCCAATCAAGAGTTACCTTTCCTTGTAGGGAAATGTCTGCACAGTTCAAACATGCCAGTTACTATTTCACTGTTTCTCAACTCCTGATTGTCTTCATGGACAGGCTGCTATTTTATGTCGCTGTTATCTGGGGTAATCTTTTAACAAATACAACTTTATCAACTATTCTTGAAATTAATTAATTTTCATGCATTGACCTTGTTCTGTCTTTGTATTACAGGAGCTGCTTCATACAGCTATGTTGGGACATCTGGATCAGTGTTAAAGACAGTCAAAGCAGGAGACAACATCACTCTCTACTGTGACTGCCAAATTTCTACTGGAGTATTCATAATGTGGTACAGGAACTGCTCTCATGAAAACCAACCTTCTCTCATTATTAGAACCAAATTTGAACATGGATTTTACTCTGGAGTCAAAGACTTTTTGAATCCTGTCCCTCGATTGCACTTTGTGAAGAACCAGTCCTCTGAATCCTACGACCTGCTAATTCAGAACATCACCGGGTCAGAGGAGGGACTGTATTACTGTGGAACTGAACAGCAGAATGTAGAAGATAAAGATAAAATTACTCATGGACGCATTTACAGTTATGGAAATGTCACAAGGATTATGATAAGTAAGTTATCGCTTGATTTATTCAAATGCTTGAATTATACAAGAAATAACTAAACAATGTTTCCAGCAAATCATCAGAAAGTGACAAAACATGGTCTTTTTTATTGCAGGCTTTTAAGAAGACAAAGTAGACAAACATTTGAATGCTATACAAACAATTTAGATTTGCATCATGATTAGAAAAAATGAGAGCAGCATATTGGGAATTTTTTTAGCAATGAATAATAGCTGTTTTAATAATTCCTGCCAAATCAGAGTTATCTTGGACCTCAATAAGTGGTTGTGAACATGCATGAAATTGTATTAGATTTGAAACACAATACTCTTGTGTTTTACTGAAACATATGGCAACAGTTGCCATATTGAAATGTAATTGTTTGGTAGGCTTACAGATGATGGTGTCTTACAGATGCATGGCATTGCATTTCAGCAATACCCTGTGCATTTTCAGCAGTATGACAACTCAACCCAAAAAGCAATGTGGAGTTATTTAAGTAGAACAATACAAAGATTATTTGGCTGAATAGATATTAGGGACAAGCGGTCTACAATTTTGGTGCCAATATTAATTAGAACCCGGCATTGTGCTGAACACATTCCTGGAAATATTTGGATTTCTTGAATTCAGGGGATGTGGAATAACCAATCTCCGTGTGATTATACAAAACTGTACAAAACATTTGGTGATATAAATATCAATCACAGAGCTAACAGAAAAATACTGTGTGTTTCAGACTCCAGTGTCCAAGTCTCCAATCACCATGAAACTTGTGTGGACTGTGGCATGTGCTGGATTCTTCTTTTCTCTCTGTGTCCAACTTTTGCAGTTCTCTCCTCTCTGTTCTCATTTCTACTGGGTCATCACTGCTGTCTGAAAAAAGGTAATAATTATTTGTCACTTTTATCCACACAGCTTTTTTTTTTCCTCTGTCCTAATTAATTACCTCAACTAACCCTTCTGTAAAATTGACCTTGTTGACAATTTACAGTAATTGACCAGGTTACCAACTTTAAATACTTTCCAAGACACCTTTTTTTAAGGTGTATTGTGATTTTTTAGGTTGTGGCTAAATGATATATCAATTTTACAGCTGAACAAGTTGATGAGAAAATTGCCAACTCCAGACACCAAACAAGAGGAAACCAGGTGATTAACATTAAGACCTTACATTGATGCTGATATCTTCAAGTTTATTTTTAACTGTAATGACAAAAAGCAAATCATACCATCTATTGAAACATGTTTATGGTTCTTCACAACACATTGAAAATATTAGGATGAAGATGTGTGCTATGCTGCCCTGGAAATCCGAACCCCATCACAGAGACTAAGGAAAAAGAAAACACAGAGTTCTGACTTCAGCACCTACTCTGCGATCCGTACCTCAAGGATATAATAGGCTGTAGGATTTAAATTAGAAAATTGTATAGTGAACTTAGTGGTGAAAGTGCATACTCATACTGCTGTATTCATTTAAGAAGCCATCACTGTTGTACCTCAGCAAAAAAAAAAAAGGCTTACTAAAAGCTTAATAATTTCAACCAGTATATGACCCACTACCAGCTTCATCATCTCTTAGAGTAATTAAAATGCTCATTAAAATTGAAGATAAAAAAGTTTTATCTATCATCAAAGTATATAGATACTTTTATCGCACGTAAAGAAATTAAAAAAAACTGTCTTCTAGTATGTTTCTTTGCCTCCTCATTATTTTTTTTATGCTCCTTATTTCATATGACCCTGAATGCTATTGGCGGTAGAGGGTATTTTTCCCCTTAGACAATGATTGCATGGAAGCAGATGGTTGCACAATGATTAAAAAATCCCCCAAATTGTATAAAAGCACATTTGCTGTCAGTGTTGTAGTATTACCAACAGAGGTCAATTAATGTGTGGGCCAATTCATATAACAGTACATTTTCGGTGTAAACATAATTGAATACTTTTGTAGCTTCTCTTTTCATGACTGTTTTTGCTGACTGTTCTTGCGCATCAGAGCCACAGTCAGGTTCCTTCAGGAGCCAATGGAAGTTGTCCGGCTCTGAGGACAAGTCACACTGATGGCTAGCAGTCTACCTATTTGTGTTTGGAAAGAAGTGTCATTTTTGTTAAATCAATGTTGTGTTGATGAGTTATTGACCTAATTGCTAAGGCTGGACTTGGCATTTTAATTTTAAAATAAAAAGTCTGCCAAACATAACTTTTGATTGTTTGCCAGGTTTTAGGCAATTTCCTGTTTTTATCTCAAGTCTGCCACAAGCTCAAAATACCCTCCACCACAGAATTACAAGAATCAGTTAGACTCACAGGAAACCCACAGTGACGAACAGACCCTCATCCGACTGTAGAGCTCCACATGCAAGAATACAGAGCAGTAGCCTGCTGAGTCGGACAAATCGATAGCCTACTTATTGAAAACAGTGGTCGGATGTGTAGAGAGGAGAAGTTTAAACATATGGTGACGACTGACAAGCAAAACCTCAGTTGGACATTCAGCAGAGCTACAACCACCAGAGCCTGTTTATTTCTGATTCTTTGTCCTATGAGTGACAACATCCTACCTTTGTAAAATCAAAAGAGGTCAACTCAGGTTGCACTTGTTGTGCATGTGAGTTATTGTCTGGTGGATGCAGAATGTGGTTTCATCTACAGTCATAGGGCTACACTTGAAAATTATTATCTCCAGAACAAGTACACTTTTTAGTAATCTAATTCAAACGTACAGATATTTCAGTGTATGTATTTACAAATAGTAAATTATTTATTGGATAATGCTGAAAAGTGAGGACATTTTCACGTTGGAATCTCTCAACAGTAAGCCACATCAGCTCTTCATGGCACTCTACTGATCTCTAGTGGAGATGCTTTGTAGTGAACCAACTAGGTTCAGACCAACTTTACTGTTCTCTCCTTCCCCTCCTTTATTTTTGATTGCAGAAATCAGCCCGCACATACATAGAAGGTCCTTACCAATTTGGTGCCCTAGGCTAAATAAAGCTAGTGCCCCTTCCCTTGTTTTGCAGCCAGCTCCACCTCAAAACACAATATTCACAAACTTAAAGAAAACTGGCATACAGCTTTATGTTTTACAGATTTTTTAAAATTAAAATAAAAAAAGACCCCGAAACAAACATTAATAAAATGGTTGTGACACTAATATTGATAATAAAGTACATGTAAAAAAAATACAAAATAACATACTAAATAAATAATGTAACAGAACATACAATATCAAACCACCCAGTGCAGAAGTACAAAGATCTATAAGTACATGCTGCAGCATTACTTGGCTGAGCAGAAGGGGTTGCTGATGGTCCAGTTGTAGCAGGGTTCTGACTTATATAATTTAGAAGTGAATTCGTGTAGATAAGATGAACATTTTTGAAAAAATGGGCTACTGTGAAACCTAGTTATCAATTGCACCTGAGCTGCATTACATCCTGTTACATTCTAAATTGCAAAAATAATTATAGGGGTCTCTTTAGCGTTCTAGATGTTGATGTGATGGCTGTGTTTTTGTTGTTGGTAACTGTGTTTATTATTGTAACTTCCTGGACCAATGATTGGTTATGATTTCAATATCTACATAATAGCTGGGGGGAAAATGCATCTGCTCATGATAATTTTGTTTCACTATAGAAATAGTTGTCATGACTAATCCTCATGGAAAATTGCAAACTTCAAAAAAGTTATTTTTATTTTTTCTAAATCATCGTCGACCAGCATGTGACCAAAACAAAAAACATTAAAAAGTGAAGACCACGCAAAGTGTTGTCCTTGCACCTGATTCAAAATTTATCGTAAAAGTGATGACTGTGACTCTAATTTTAAAAACATCTAAAAAGTGATCATTGCAGGCCTGTCACAAATATAATGAAAAAGTGAAAATTGTAAGAAAGTGACAGCCGCTGACTTGGCACATGAGTCAGCAAAAAGGCTGCAGATATTAAGCAAAAAAAATTAAAAGCCATGACCAGTGACTGAACAAAGAGGACTGACCTGACGCAAATGCAATAAAAAAAAGTGATGACCACTGATCTGATGCTAAAAATTGTGAACAAAGTTATGCCTGCGGAACTGACGCAGAGGTGAACATTTACATTTAAAGAGTCTTCAACCAAGTGAATTATCTTCATGTCACAATGCAAGACAAAGAGGGTTATCACAAAGTAGTTAAGTGGCCATGATGCGACTAATATCACTGAGTGTTATTATTGCAGAACTCCTAAATACTAATACTTACTAATAATAATCCACAAATCATCACCACTCATATAATTAATCTGCAACAAAGGCAAGAAAATAACACTGCTTCACTAACAGTTGCACTAAACAGGCAGCTTGTTCCTTAAGGCTTCATAAACAGCCATATTGCCATCTAGCGATATTGCAAGGAACAACAAGCCTGAAAGCTGGTAGTTGAAGTTGCATTAGCTGCTGCTTTAGTATAGAATAGTGCTGTAGGTATAAACATCCATCACAGCATATTACACACAGGCAGGGTGTACACACTGGTTAAGGAAATTTAAAAAAGAAAAAGACAGATTATGAGGCCAGTTTTATAACACTGGCAAGTTATTCTGTCAGTAATGATTTGCAAGTGTCAAACA
Organism: Notolabrus celidotus; assembly: GCF_009762535.1. Taxonomy (NCBI): domain Eukaryota; kingdom Metazoa; phylum Chordata; class Actinopteri; order Labriformes; family Labridae; genus Notolabrus; species Notolabrus celidotus. The sequence continues at coordinate 19,701,937 of NC_048278.1, forward strand.
AAGTTCTAAAGGTTCACACTGCCCTGTATGCCTGTGAACAACTTCCTGTGCAAATGTCGTTATCTAAGAAAATGCAACACACACACACATTACACAGTCAAACACAAGGCTGCAGTTGGTGACCCACCGGTTGACGTTTCAGAAGTGGATGGAAACAGTTGTGGTTTTCTGCAGGCCCTTTGCCCCTCCCTCAATGCTGCAGTGAGGCTGAAAACAGCAAAGCTGAAAACCCTGTCTGTATGCACTGTATGTAGGTATATCTGTCTGGAACCCTATATCTCAGGAACAACTTGTTTTTTAATGGCACAAATGATACCCTCGATTTAAGGATAAATTGACCAGAAAAAGAGAGAGAGGGAGGGGGCTTAAGATATTTGTCCAGCCATATTGATTACATCCCCTGCATTATACTTCTGCCATTGTTTGTTTTTATGGCTAAGAATTATTTCAAATGTTTTCAGTTAATACTCCTCCATCCCCAAATCCTAGCTGCAGTAACACAGACAGACTGAACTCTAATTTGATAGGTGAGGCATACAACTGCAAGTTTGTAATCCTAGTGTCAAATTAAATTCCTCTTTCCAGCTACCATTCTGATACAGACAGATTCATTTATGCCATTTTGATGCCTTTAATGCAGGAAGACCAGGTCTAAGCAAAATGAACTGCCCAAACAGCAAATAAGCTGTCAGGTTAACTGCTTTGACCTGGCAACTATGGTTTTCAGACCCATTAAAAATGTTTTGAAATACTTCTGGTATGCTTGCACTTTTGCTTGAACTGGAACACACTGACTCTGTGAATGCATATACCCAGCTGTCTATTATGTTAACACGCAGCTTCATTAAAGGAGTGTCGCCAATAGTGTCATCTGTGTGTCCCAGCTTTGTGAGGACTCACTGTTTGGTCAGGGGATGTGTTTAAATCAAAGCCACTGATCACTAGATCAGCATAGACTCTGTACTATACAACAGTAAGGCAGTGGATTCAGAATTGAGGCCATGAAAAGCAATTTATATGGAAGGATACTGATGAAAATTGCGTTTAAACATTTGCCTGTAAGGTAGGACAGCTGTTCCTTAATTGGCTGTTTTTACAACTAAACTGAAACTAAATGATGAGAATACATTTGGATTAATTGAGGATGTTTTATGTTCACTGATAGCCAAGGGTGTGTTTCATAGTAAGATTGGCATTTTTTTGAGGCAGCGAAAACAAGAAACTGCTGCAAGATGACTATACTAATACTAACATGGTCTTCTGAAGGCAAAAGAATTGTAATTGTGATCATAGACGTATATTTGGGGGTTATTAGTCTGACTAAAATGGAGAAAAGACTATGACCCCAGCTGATCTTTTGACCGACCAAAATACTTACTGAAACCCATCTATAGACAAAGCGGCAACCTCCAGTCTCAAACTATGAAGCTCATGTGGTAGTGTTATACACTGCAATTCATCGAGAATACGCTTGAGGCTGGCTGCAGAAACACTGGAAACCACATAGACATGAATGTGAAAAAAAACGATCTTTGCAGCATTAATAAACATGTTTACAGCCTGGTTCAAAAAACATCTTGGCCCTTCGTAGCTAATCTCTCTATTGGCACACACTGTACGGTGGGTGAATTTTTTTCTAACGTGACAATGGGTGACGTCACGGATACTACGTACATATCTTATACAGTCTATGCTATAGACATGTTAATATTGCTACTGGCTAAATAAGTAACAACAGGAGAAAAACAAATAAATACATTACAGAGTTTCTAATTGTTCATACTGGATGTACCTGCACGACTTTCAGTGACAGTTTTAATGTCCAGTATTTGCGTAGAACAAAACCCTGGTGCTGTTGGGCTCCGTAAAATAATATTAAGATTTAAGGGCTACGGTAACATTGTGTATGTATAATTTTGGAAAGTCAAGTACCAATTGAGGTATTAGTTCAGTATGGATGCTTTATCTTGGATTTCTTGCAGATGTATATGCTGATATTTTACAATGCAATTCAGCCGATTGGCAATGCTGATACTTTCACATAACTGTCTATTTGTATGTTATTAAGGTCCATACCCCACAAACGATATGATAAAGTGTGTAATGAATGGCATTTAAATATTCACAGGTTTGTATGTGAGGTGAAAATGTAGCTCAGTTAGCAGAGCAAGCACCAGAAATTTTTGGAGGCCAAGTTCTTGGTGCATCGGTCCTGGGTTGACCCCAACCCACTGCCTTTTGGTGCACGCACGTCATCCCTGTTCCCTCTTCACCACATTTTCAGTTTTTCCCTGCTGTTCTATCCCATAAATGCAAAAGGCCAAAAACTACCCTTAAAAAAGGCTTACATTGTTTGAGAATGATTTATGTGTCATCTTATCAGCCTGATATAGTGGTAGAAATATTATATTGGGGCTGATGCAATATTAAATTTAAAAACTTTTATAGTCTGACATCAAGGATGAACGATGACTTTTACACATATATTCTCTTTGTAGTAAAATATTTGTTTATGTTGCTTATATTTTATCGCACAGTTCAACAGACGTTCTTTATGTTGTGCCATTCTCAACATTTATCAAACCTGGTGCCAAACCAAAAAAAAAACTGGAAAACAGAAACAGAAACAGAAAACTGTCTTGTTGGCTTCTTTCAATGATTGGTAGTTTTTATAAGCTTTTGAAGCTGACTGAGCCTTTAACCTGGAACATTTCCTCTCAACCACAACACTAGTGTCCTCAGTCTTACAAACAGGACAACTCAAAACTATTCTCATTCCATCTTTTAAAGTTGTAGCAGTCATTACAGTGTTATCAAACAACAACTTTCAGTATAACCTTACATTTACAGTATATGCTGATGATAATGATGCTGCACAACCCTTTTTCAGATAGATGATTTTTCCCATAACACTGTCAAATGTTCTTACCTACGCATCCTTACCTTCAAAATACAACAAAAAATACAAAAATCTACACTACAAGAATAGTATTGCCAGCTGAACTATGAATGATGACACACTTTTTGCTGAGGGGGAAACATCAAAGTCCAAAATGCATGACACCTCTGAAAAAAAACAACCAGAAAATGTTCCACTTGACTGGCCAATCACCACCTATGCTTCCTTTAATGGAAGAGTGTGTGTGTGTGTGTTATTTGTGAGATCTTTGTTCACTGTCTTTTACACCTCTGACATCGTCACTAATGGAGGGGTGCCACGTTTTTCTGGTCGTTCTTGCAGGTAATGATCGTCATATTATTATATCCTATTTGGATAATTTACTTAATGTTTTTACTTTTGTTTTCAGAGAATAAGACAAATAATTCACCGACTAATTCTGCAACACAATCCTGTAACAGCGCATTTCAAACTGCTTATATGATTGTTTTTGCATTCATACAGTTGTTTCCTTAAGCCATAACTTGGTCTGTGGATCAGTGTTGGAGGTGACAGTCGAACCAGGACAAAACATTGCTCTCTACTGTGACTGCAAAAGATCAACTGGAGTTTACATAGTGTGGTACAAAAACTGCACTCACAAGAAACAGCCTCCTCTTGCCCTTCAAACAAGGGAATATGTTATGACACCACCTGCCCATTCACGTTTCCATTTTGTGAAGAATGAGTCCTCTGAATCCTATGACCTGTTAATCCAGAACATCACTGTGTCAGATGAAGGTTTCTACTATTGTGGAACTCAACAGTTGAATGTGAAGGATGGGATATGGATTGAATCCAGAAGTATTTACACCTATGGCAATGCATCAACAAGCATCATATTCAGTAAGTATGCTGTCTATGTGTGACTGTGGTTTAAGATAATTTAATCACTAAAATAATATATATATAATTATTATCTTATATATACAGTTTATATACAGTGCCACAACTCAAATAATTAATACAAGTACAAAGAAGAACATAAACTCCTTTTTATTTAGAAAGTGCGATAAGAATATAACATTCCATGATGTAAAAAGCTGCATCAGTACAACATGTAACATATTCATGCTGTTCATTTAGCTTGTGTATCTGTGTACTTGCTGCTACTTTAATGTGTGTTGGAACCATAGGTTGGGACTGAATCTGCACTGTACAACAGAGTTTGTATACTAACACAAACTTAACAGCTATGGGCTACAGCAGGAGCGTTGTTGCTACATTTGCAATCAGCTGATACTCTGAATAAATGCAGACGACATGAGAGGGAGAGCAGTTAAGATAAAGCTATCAGATACAATGAAATATCAACACTTATCAGCCCTTATCTTTGTAACAGTTTGGGCATAACTCGGGTTACAACATTAAATACAAACTAAAATGTCTTCACATTTCTACAGTGGATCTCCATGGTGCACACGGTTCTAAACATTGCTTACTTAAACACCTTGGAGCATGATCTGTGCAGATCAAGGATCAAATGTGATCCTTTGCACTGCTAATAATGTGTGTGTGCCCTGAAATCAGAAATTATTTATAAGTAACTAGAAATAGTATACATATTTATACTGTTTGTAAAGATAACATACACGAACAACCAACCAAAATCCCATTTATGAGTAAAGTTGTTCAGAAATATTTGAGACAACATATATTTTAAAAGTTTAAATCTAACTTCAGCATTACTTTTTCTCACAGGGTCAAAGATTTTAAGTTGTGCTTTTTGTTGGAATGAACACACACTCTGTATTAATCCACATGAATATTCAAAAGTGATGGATATTCAAATTAGATAATTCTGATGAAATTCTGTAAAGACGACGTCTATTTACGAAACAACACCCCTGACAACATGAAACCTGGGCCCCCTTTTTTCATAGGTTCAAGGTTTTGCATGTTGCAATCAGTTGTAATAAATATTAATAATATGATATAAAAGAATATAATGTAATATGGTATAATAGTGCTACTACTACTACTACTACTACTACTGCTAATAATAATAATAATAATACTACTAATAATAATAATAATAATAATAGTAATAATAATAATAATAACAATAACAACAGCAACAACAACAATACTACTACTACTACTACTACTAATACTAATAATAATAATAATAATAATAATAATAATAACAATAACAACAACAACAACAACAACAACAACAACAATAATACTACTACTAATAATAATAAGAATATTAATAATAATATTAATATTATTATTATTAATAATAATAATAATAATAATAATAATAATAATAATAACAATGATAATAACAATAATAATAATAATGCAATATTGTAATCACATAATGTGATATAATATGATATAATATTTAATTATTTTATATCATATCATATTAAAATATATTATTTTATATTGTTTTATATTATATTATACTATATTACTACTATATTGTATCATTATTATTATTATTAAATTTGCACATTTGTACGTAGTGTTGTAGTATTACCAGCAGGGATAAATTAATGTGTGGACAGGTTCATATGACATTACATTTTCGGTAGAAACGAAAATGTAATGCACATCCCTGCACATTAGAGCCACAATCAGGTGCGTTCAGGAGCCAATGGAAGGTTGACCAATAGGTTCATTACTTGTGTTTGCTGGTGAGTTCCAAACAACATGTTCATGTTCACTGTCAGGTGGTCCGTAGTGTGTGTCCCTTTGTTGGTCTTGTGTGGTCGGAAAGGAGGGACCTTTCATGCTTTAAGCATTCCAGGCCATTGTCAACATATTTCTGATGAAGTACACTAACAGTCTGTTTTTTTTCATAGTGATAGCATTGTCTCTCTGTGCTGTTTTCTTGAATTACTAAGGCTGAACTTGACATTTTAATTTCAAAATAGAAAGTCTGTCAAACATAACTTTTTATTGTTATACAAAGAAGTTTTAGGCAATTTCCTATTTTTATCTCAAGTCTGCCACAAGTTCAAAATACCCTCCACCACAGAATTACAAGAATCAGTTATACTCACAGAAAACCCACAGTGACGAACAGACCCTAATCCGACTGTAATGCTCCACATGCAAGAAAACAGAGCAGTAGCCTACTGAGTAGGACACATCGATAGCCCACTTATTGAAAGCAGTGGTCAGATGTGTAGAGAGGAGAAGTTTAAACATATGGTGACTACTTATTTTTGATTCTTTCTCCTATGAGTGACCACATCTACCTTTGTAAAGTCCAATGGGGTCAACTCAGGTTGCACTTGTTGTGCATGCGAGTTATTGTCTGGTGGATGTAGAATGTGGTTTCATCTGCACATGCACTTGACAAAGTAGATGATTATCTCCAGGACAAGTACACTTTTTAGTAATAATTCAAACTTACAGATATTTCAGTGTATGTATTTACAAATATTAACTGATTTATGGAAAATGCTCAAAAGTGGGTAAATTGCCACTTTGTAATCTCTCAACAGTAAGCCACATCAGCTGTTCATGGCACTCTACTGATCTCTAATGGAGATGCTTTGCAGTGAACTAACTAGGTTCAGACCAACTTTACTGTTCTCTCCTTCCCCTCCTTTATTTTTTAATGCAGAAATCGGCCCGCACATGCAGAGCAGGCCCTAACCAATTTGGTGCCCAAGGCTAACTAAAGCTAGTGCCCCTTGTTTTGCAGCCAGCTCCACCTCTGAACACAATATCCACACACTTAAAGAAAACTACAGCTATGTTTTACAGATTTTTTCAAATTAAAAATAAAATAAACCTTAACAAACATTAATAAAATTGTTATAACACTAATATTGATCATAAAATACATGTCAAAATACAAACAAATAAATAATGTAACAGAACATACTATATCAAACCATCCAGTGCAGAAGTACAAAGATCTATAAGTACCTGATGCAGTATCACTTGGTTGTGCAGAGGTAGAGGGAGCAGAAGGGGTCACAGATGGTCCAGTGGAAGCAGGAGATATGCTTATATTCTTGTAAATTGTATCTGTTATTTTCAAAAGTACATTTTAAAACTAAGTAGTTCAATATACATCTAATGGTACAATTAACAGATTAAACATTTAAAATGAAAGAAGACTTTTAAGGGTGTTAAACTTAACTCACAAACCGTGCATGCCACCCTTACATATAAAATGGGGAGAATACACTATTAGGGCACTTAATCACAAAAAAAAAAAAAAAAAAGGGAGAAAACTCTTCAAACTTCCCCAAACAGTTTAGCAACAGACACCCATATTTCTTCAAGGAGTAAAAAACATGACAGGTTAGCATATAGGCTAGCAGCTAGCTTGCAGGATGTGTAGAGCTGTTTTAGTTTATTGTAACGTGAAAAAGTAGCCTGTTAATATCAAACCTATTAAAATATGATTCCATAACTGCAAAAGCAATTAGCTGCCATTATTTGGGGGTCTCATGTGTGCTTATTACAATAATTAAACAGCTAAATAGCATTTGGTTACTTGCTAACAGTACTTGCTACTTCTTCCATAGTGGCTCTGTAGCATCAAAGAACACAGCCAGTAAACAAGAGACACTACCACGTAAATTTCGCAAACATAACAGTGCCCATAGTGATCATGAGGCTCCTGGATAAATACAAAACAAAAACGTGATTGAGTTGCTTATCTAGTAGAGTGTCTTACTTAGAACAGAGGGTTGTAGCCGTTTCATGATGCTATTGTTATCTTTACCACTGAGACTGCAGTTACAATGGTGTTGAGAATATGACACAATATCGATTTATTTTTTTCTGACAAAACAAGGTTTGGACTGAAATGTTGAAATGGGTTAGACTATATAGTCCAAACGTGATAAACCTTTATAGACATCCCGCTTTTCGAGTATGGAACAAGTATTGTTTCAGTTTCAAATATCAATTCAGTATCGTAACACTAAACATTGGAATCTGTATGGAAGTTAAATTTTGGTATCCTGACAGCAGTGCAGAAAAACACTGTTTATAATGTAATGATATATATCTTTTGGAGTGAAATTTGGTAGGGTTAAAGTTTCAACTACATCTGTAAAGATTCCAAGAAACAGCAAAACAGTTACTCTTTCAGTCCGATCTTTGCAAGTTTCCCTATTCATGTATGTAAGTGCTCTCGAGGTGACTCACCTCATTTGACAGAGTCCCTGACATTTGTAAGTAGGCAAATTCTTTTATATTATTTCCTGTTACTTTTACTGCCCCAAAACCCACCACAAATATAATCATTGACTAAGATGCATAGTAGCCTAATGTCAACACTGTTTCATACCTGTCCACTTTAACAAGTAACAATATGATAGACATGAGACTACAAGTGATCAATAAGATCTTTTTCCCAACTTTTCTGTAGTAAAACTGCCAAAGCCTATACCTTGCCGTGGTTTGTGGTTGTTTTGTGTCTGTATTCTTCAACTTCGTCAATATCTCTTTCAGTCAGCTCTTTGGGTGTATTAATATCCCTCTGTAATTTCTGTACTCTTTTTTTTACCCTTTCCAGTCTTCTTTTCTCATCAGGTGATTGGTCAGCTATTACCAACAATCTAAACTTTTGTGTTCTCCAAGTAAACTGTAGTATTAAAAATATCCTCCATGTTTCCAATGCTAACAGAAAGCAACATTTTTGTCAAATTGTCAACAGGAAAAGGTGAAATCATAATGATGTTAGTACTGTTAGTGATGTGTGTGATCAGACTGTATCCAGTGCCACGTAGCTATTAAGAATCAATAACCATTGTTATGGGGTTTTGACTAATCAAAATCAAGTATTTAACACAGCCAGGTGATAAGCAAGAAAGGAGAGTAAAAAATGAATGCCGACATTTCACTCAATAGATGGCTATTTAGTCGGTCATGAATTGCATGTCTCAGACAAATGTCTAAATGCTCACACCACTCGAGAGGACCAGCTTAACAGTTTCCGGTGGTTGTGAGGTTGACACTAAAGAAATGGATGGAAAGTGTTGTGGTTTCTGCATGCAGGCCCCTGATGTGACAGTGTAGAGCTGTTTCGGCTAAATACAACAAAAAAAGAAGAAATTCTTTCCTTGACATGGAACATCATGTTTGCAAGAAAATCTGATGATATGAAAGTGCTATGTATTTGCAAAACAAAATGGAAATATATATTATAGCAAAAACATTCCCTATGAAGAATTAATATTTAAAACTGAAATCCTGTATGTAGTATCATTATAGGCAAAATGTTTCAAAATTGGAACCTCACCAACACAACTGAAATCACTTCAACTGAGTTTTTATTTCTTATTTTAGTACAATTTTCTATTTCTTATTCTCAGGATTTTAGCAATGCCTTAAATAGTCAGAAGCTAATCAATTAAACCTGACAATATTACACTCAAACTCAACACCGTCTCTCTAATGGAAGTTAAAAACTTTAGGATGAAGTGTTTTTGGCAGATAAAGAAGATGCTGCTATTTTTCAGACTTGAAACAGTCCATGTACACTTCCCTCACTCACAAGACAAAGACCCACAATGCAGAGAGGAAAACCATTCAGAGATAATGTACTTCAGTTATTGTTAATACTCTGACTTCTTATCAGATTCCTTCATAAAAGAAAAACAAGTTTTTGACATATTTGAATATACAGACTTGTTGGAATTGGAAGCCTAAGCCAATGAGATTATCACTGATAACTAAGTAACACTATTTCAATCAGGAGAGACTATCACAAGTAAGCAATATTATTAAAAAGAATTGTTCACTCTTGATAAAGTCTACCCACACACCACCACCTATGGAGTCGAGACACTGGTAGCTGTGGTGAATGAAGTATGCAGGATGTGAGGAGGGTTGGACATCTGTAGAACTGTAGAAGTTCTTCAGAGAGTAGGCATCAGTGATGAGAGAAGCAGGAATAAAAGGATTGGAAGGAAGAGGCGTACAGAGTGATATGAATAAACAATGAATTAATGACTAAAGGGAAGGTATGAAACAGCCATTCTAGCTGAGCTTACACTGAACTTTAGTTGTGGTCCCAAAGGCCGCATTTTCAGAAATAATTATCTATCAAAAGATGTTGCATGGTAACAATAAAGATTCTTATTTAAGATTCCTCAGGGTCAAGAACATCACATCACATTGTACCAAATAAAATAGCCACAAAGAAAATGTTTCACTATACTGTCAATCCCCACCTTTACTTCCTTTAATGTTAAGTCATTGTATCTGTGAGTAAGACCTGCTTCACTTCCTTTTGACACTCATTTTCACTCATGGGCAGGATGCGTCTTTTCTTGGTTATTCTCGTAGGTAAGTTTTTGAAGCTCACTAAATTTAACAGCAATAATTTAGTTCCATTTTGAAATAATCATATTGTAGTTGTTTTGTTTGGCAGGAACCTTTATGTGTTGTTGCATGTAGTTTTGTAACACTGACTTCATTTTAAACTACTCTCATTATTGTGTTTGCATTTCAGCATTTGTTTCATTGAGTCATGACTGTGTTTGTGAATCAGTGTTGGTGATGACAGTCGAACCAGGAGAAAACATCACTCTCTACTGTGACTGCCAAATATCCACTGGAATATACATTGTGTGGTACAGAAACTGCTCTCATGAGAACCAGCCTTCTCTGGTCCTAAAACCAAAGCGAGGTTCACTGATAGAGGCAGCAGACTCAACTGATCTTTTGACAATCTTTAATCGTTTTCAGTTTGTTAGAAACATTTCTTCTGAATCCTACGACCTGTTGATCCAGAACATCACAGATTCTGATGAGGGCCTGTACTACTGTGGAACTGGTCAGCGAAGAGTGGAGCATAAGGAAAGATACATTGTTCCTAGAGATATTTACATCTATGGCAACGTCACAACAAGGATCATATTCAGAACATATTCCGGTCAGGCTTTTTTTTTTTCCTTTTTCTTTTTAGTCTTAGTAGGCAATGAATCTTGTTAGTCTGATCACTACATAGTACAAGCGGTTCTTTAAATATGTAAAAAATAATTGAAATGATTATAATGAGATGTCAAACATAAGTAAATGTTTCTTAATATAATGAACAGGTTAATGATTTGAATCCTAACTGACTCAATACTAATCAGTAATTAAATGCATGAAGTTACAAGGGATGATTTGAAAATGAGAAACCTCATGACCTATTGCCATCATTTTTTCATTAAGTGCATTTTGGATTTTCAAATTGAATATCATCTCTTGTGATTATGTGGATTTGATGTAGAGTTATAGAAACTAACCATGTTATGCTTTGCAAGACCATAGCTGTATTATTGATCTCTAGTGTAGCAAAACTATCCCACAGTTAGCATAGTTACTGCTTTCTGTGTTCAGGCATTTTCTTTGGCTAAGTTGGCCCTGAAACATCCTATATGTTGCAGTTGTATTCAGATAAAAATAAAGTGTTAGAGCCAAAATTGAGTGTCAATGCTGAGTTCATAGCACGTGGCAAGAAATGGCGTGCAAAGCCGCTTCCGAAATAATTTGAAATGCTCAAAAAAAATGCCTTTGCAAGACTTCAGGGACTCTGCAGACAACAGCAACAAACAGTATTGTCCAAAACATTTAGTCCATTGTTTCACCAGTCATAGAAGAACCCTGTTTTACTGTTTGTTTTTCTGTACTGAAATGACTTTTACAATGAAAAGTTCTATCCTTGAGGAGCAAAAAATAAAAAAACAAGTCTTTTAGCGCTTTAACACAGCGGAGGTTCATATATTATCAGAAAATGTAGCTGTCTGCATGACGAGAAGCCAAACCAGAGAGACAAATGATTAAAAGCAATGTCATCTATTTGTATTTCCTACAGATAACGGTAACTGTAACGGTAACAGTAACTGTAACGGCAGCAGTGAGGTGCCTGTTGTGCCCTGGATGATTGTGTTCACTCCGGCCATCACTGTTCTCTCCACCTTCTTCTCCTTTATTTTGGTCTATCACTTCTGTGAAAAAACAGGTATCTGTTATTTCTCATTTGCTTACCTGAATCCCCTTTTTTTTTACTCCTGCTCTAAATTATATTAAAACAATAACTGTAATTGCCCTATTGACTAGTACTTCACAATAACTTTATATTTGTTTTTTTAAGAACCTCAAAGTTTCAAGACAAGACCTGACAGCAGGTTCAGGATGGGTCAGAATCAGGTAATAAACTTAACACAAATCTTCATCTCTTACAACTATATTCTTGTCTCTTTGTATTCTCATTGTATTTATCTTAAAACTGTCTCAAATCTCATGAAATGACAACACAACTGCTGAAGTTGAATAATAATTGTTCAAAATAAGATATGTCAAATTGTCTCACAGGATGAAGACTTGTGTCTGACACAAGTTTTGTTCTGGCCTCAGGATGGGCAAACACACCATGAATAAGGGAATGATATCTACCTGGACATTCACTTCATTCGTGTATTCTTACATGAAGGATGAAGAGTTTTTAGCTGGTTATGAAACAGACCAAAAGTGACAGTGAGGCCTTTTATGACCAATACAAGCTAACAAGACAAACAGAACCGAGAATCATTGTTTCTTTATGCAATTTGTTATGCCTGTAACAACTGCAAAGGGAAATGGTTCAGACCAGAAATTTGACAGCACCCTGAAGAAATAATACTTTCAATACAGAAGATATTCACAGTGAGTAGTAGTTTGGCTGTTAAAAGAGAGCAGGATTAGATATTATGTCAGAAAACACAATCTATTTTTGTAAAGGAAAAAAACAGCAAAGACATGTCCAAAGGCACACAACAGAAAGTTCCTCACAGAGGTTTCAATGTGGTGTCAGGTTTGGAAAAATTGTTCCTTCGGACAAATTATGGGGGAACAAAGAAAAACACGTCAGAGGAAATTTTAGCACACAACTTGCAAACATGACAGACTTGATTTCATATTAACAGAAACATAACAGACAAAGTAAATGTCATGTTGAATATAAAACATTTTTTAATAATTTACTTATACATCTAGTTTTTTTTTATAATATATATTTGTAATATAATAATGGTTTGCTATTGTTTGTTTCTGTTCATGTAGTATTATGGAGATTATTTCACATGTGCTCTTTTTGTTTTGTATTTTGCTTGATTTGTAATCCCTTAGTCAGTTCCTGTTTTATGTTCTATTTTTTTACCTTGTTTTACATGTCTTATTTTACTTCCTGTTTATCTAGCATTGTTAAGTTATCATCTCTCGTGTTATATTGTTACCCATTACCCTTGTGTTTCGGTACTCTGTGTGTGTGTGTGTGTGTGTGTGTGTGTGTGTAGGTGTGTGTGTGTGTGTAGGTGTGTGTGCGTGTAATGATTCCTTTTTTATTTTGTAGTACTTTCTCCTGGTTTAGTTATAAGTCTTGTGTTTTCGCTCTAGTTTGATTGCTAACTTTTATTTCACCGGTGTCTTATTCTCACACCTGTATTTGGTTTGAGTAAGATTTTCTGTTTCACCTTTTGTGTTTGCTTTTTTAATCTTTCACATGTCTGCAGTTGGGTCCTTGGCTTTTTGATTTTCTGTTTAAATCATGACACACCTTACTTCGAGCATTAGTTTTGTTTCTGTGTTAAGACTTAATGTCTGTTAATATGCTTTACACAAAGGACACACTTCCCAATGCTGGTTGTGAGACCAACTGAGGGAGCTGTTAATGTAGTTTTTGTCCTGTGGCTGGAAACATTTACAATGCAAAACCAAGTGAGAAGCACAAAATGTATCTCTGCACTGTCATCAGTAAACTGTGTGCTAATAAAACGATGTCCTCATAAGCAGCAAAGGGCTTCATCCTCCTCTTTGTCCATCAACACATTTCAGTTTATTTAAGTAGAGATATCAGATTTCTCTTTTTAATGTCATCTTTCTGATTCAAGTACGAGCATAAAATACCATTGATCTAATACCACAATGGTATGTGGACAATGCCTTTCTTTCATTTACTTGATTATAGTGATGCTATTTAATACTATACATTTTTTACAAGCTACATACTGTCTAGTTGCCAAATACAGAATACGCTTTAAATTTTGTAAATTTCCATTCATTCATAATTAATCTTAACAAAACCTCAAGGTTTACTGACATATGTGTTCCTGAAACAACTTTGTTGCCATTGGTACACTTAACGCTGAATGATATGGGTTTAATCTGGACCCCTGAAAAGCCCAACCAAATAGCATAGAAACAAAACTAACCTTATATGCAGATGATGTAACTTTCTTCTTGTAGCCTGAGACATCCTCTCTAGATGAACTCATACACAATTAAATTTTTGCCATCAAAGGAGCAATACATTTTCTGAAAACTGTAAAGGCCCACAGGGTGTCAGAAACAACAAAATAATTATAGAGTTTATTGACCATGAAAAAAGTAACCAAATAAGTGATTTATTGCGAAATGGTTGTCCATGGTGTTGTATTTCCTGACACATTAGTTTCACTGTATACTACCTTAAAAAAAAACAGCCCTACAATCAGTTTCCCAGAAGTAAACAGTATAAAGCGCCCAGTAGACTGAGCAACAGGAAACCCACACTGACAAAAAAAAGGGCCCCTGCACTACACTGACATGTAGGCTGACCAAAGTGTCAGATTTTTTTCCCCCCAAAGGTGTTAGCGCACACCTAGGTTTTGAAACATTTCTCATTTACTTTTTGAAATGTATTTTACACTTCATTCTGAAAGTCAAATAAGTTAACTGGTAAAAATGATGCAAATTGTTTATATGGTTCACATCAGCAATGGCTCACTTCTCAACGTGACTGGCAGCTGACTCTGTTTCCGCCCAGACACGATGAGTAAAAAATTTATCAAAAAAGACACCTGAAGAAGTTTGATCCTGGGTTGTCTACAACAGTCCAAACAATATCCTGTCCCTCTATTAACACTGGCTGCCAGACCTAAATGCTTTGATAAAGAGTTTTTTGTTATGATGACCTTGACAAGCAGAATTCAGGAAAATTTCTCAGTATGCATGGGACCAGTCTCCCTTGCGTACTTTTTCCCGCAATGCACAGCACTAATATTCAACTTTTTAATTTTTCTTCTTTTTAGGTGCTGTGAAAATGATTAAATTCCATATAAACCACCTCTTAACTTTTTAAATATAAGTGAATGCTAAAGAAGCAGTTTCGCTATCAGCTTGGCCGTTGTTTACATCCGTTTTCTGGAACCGGAAATCTAGTGACGCCTGACCCAGCATACTGCAAAACAGATCTAACAGAAAAGACATACAACATACTACATTCAAACACGGTATGCAGTATGCAGTACTTACTGCATACTACATTTCTAGGTAGTACATAGCGGGCCGTCTCGAAAACAGCCATTTGCTACTGTGGAACCGAGCAGACCAAAGTACGGAATGAGGGCAAAATTGCTCAAGAAAAGGTTTACGAATACAGCAAAGTGAACACTAGGGTCCTATTTAGTAAACACACTGTTTCGACCTCTATTGTACATTGTAATTGTGTGTGTTTTAAATAACATGGTACAGTCACAATTCTTATTTATTGGAATTTGGGCACTAAAAGTGTTCTAAAGAAAATATACATTTGCACATGAACATTTAAATCAATAAGTGTTGAGTATTGTTTGCTAACAATAATACGGTCTGACAGAGAAACATAGGAAAGAAAAATACCAAACAAAGACAACTCCAGATTACTGAAGCATGAGGTAAATAAAATTAATTTGACTCCACTGAAGACGGAAGTAGGATGACCATTGGCAAAAATTTTGTCCAACAAAAGCATTTGGACAGTTCTTCATAATTTATTGGAAAATGTTCCATTAGGTATGGATGAATCTGGATAAAAAGAAACATATTTAAAAAACAAGTTAAAGCTCCTGTGAGGAATTTACAGCTGGTTATAAAATAGATGGACGTTGATTCAGATGTATCTTTATGACCTACAAAGCTAAAGAGATTATCATCATAATTTCTATACTTATGCTTGTAAACACTACTGAAGCAGCCTGTTTTGTATGTTCTGCAGCATTCTCAGTGAGGGATATCTGTTGCTATTAAAAGACAGCAGAATGGATTTTTTATCACCAGAAAGCAAGTACTCATCCACAGAGATCATCAAAGAGATAAGACATATTGTTTTGTCTGCAGGGGTACCAGAATTGGCACAAGCTTTAGAAAAAAAAGTCTTTACTTATAATGTCATACAAATAATGACATCTTGATTCTGGATTTCTTTAAGGTACCAATCATTATTTACCATACAGTGTACATGTTTTCTTTGCACTTAGGCAAACTGAATTGACTTTTATTTTTCAATTATCTGTGCTTCTTTTCTAAAATAATGTCAGCTTTCTAGACTAAGCCTCCAATCTGTGGAAAAAGGTAACAAGAATACATTTCTAAATTTTAAGGAGCCACAAGTGGATCCCAAACATGTTGTGTTGTGTTGTGTTGTGTTGTGTTGTGTTGTGTTGTGTTGTGTTGTGTTGTGTTGTGTTGTGTTGTGTTGTGTTGTGTTGTGTTGTGTTGTGTTGTGTTGTGTTGTGTTGTGTTGTAGACCACAGAGAAAACTGAAAACTATACATTTAAGGCATCTAATCCACATTGTGTATTTGATCCAGACTCAGTTGACTCTAGTCCATGCCCAGTTGTGCCTGTTGTATCTTGCATGACGTTCACTCCAGCCTTAACTGTTCTGTCCACCTTCCTCTCCTTGATTCTAGTTTATCACTTCAGTCAGAAAGCAGGTACTGCTATCATTCATTACAACAGTTTGGTATAGTAAATTATGTTTAATATTATTTAATATTTGTATATGTAAGCATTGCACAGCCAATAAATACTAATTTTCTTAACTACTTTGTAGATCAAAAACTTCAAGTTTATCAGGTAGACCTAACACTAGAGAGGAAACTATTGTAAATCGGGTCAGGACAATTCTTTCTATTTAACATTGAGAATAACTTTTTTTACTTTTTGTGTTCGGCAAAACAAATGCTAGACATCATCAACCAAAAGACATCTCTGCAGAGGTAGAAGCAGTGTAATAATAACACTCATGTAACTGTGTCTAATTATCTTTAAGGGTGAAGATGGGTACATCACAAGGGTTATGTTTTGGCCCGATGATGGACAAAACAAGGAGATTTGCTTTGTATATGTGTTCCCTGTCATATCCATACTCATTTTGTTTACATATTGTTTTTTTTAATACATATTTGGGGCTTTTACACCTTTATTTCAGTGAGGAGAGGACAGTGGATGTAGCAGGAAACAGGGAGAACGTGGGGAAATGACATGCATGAAAGAGGCTCCAAGCTGGAATCAAACCCGGGCCTCCCCCTTATATGGGGGCGTGACTTATCCATTAGGCCAATTCCACGCCCTTACATTAGTTGTTTTTCTCAAACTGTATTAAAGACTACTTCCATGGGCATCTAGAGCAGGGAACTACTAAAAACCCCAATGGAGGGCATCTATTGGGGTCTCTATGGGCCTTAAATGAAAATAGTTGCAATTTGCATTATTTCTTCTCTGAGTAATAGCTTTCATGAGTAAAGTATAATTGACTTAATAAATGAACATGGATCGGACTCTTCCTTTTCAAATTTAAAATCTCCTTCTGAGGCTCCTCTCACCCCTTTAAAGGTGCAAAAAGGTAAGTCTCCCCTTTCTTAGTAGTCAACTGACTGACAAAAAATCAAGTGACTGAGACCATGTCCCAAAAATGCTAAATAAAAGGGAAATAAAAGAAAGAGAGGAAGCAGGGGGAAATACGTTCTTAACTTGTTAATCTCTGGTCTCCCTTGTCCTAGACAGTTTATTTAATAATACCAACAATAATCGTAACTAATAATTGCTTAAGTTCACCACAACTTTTATTTCCTATACAAAATTAATTAAAGTTAATAAATCATCATATTTCAAAAACACATGATATTGCTTTATATGTCATTTGTCTAAGACAAGGTCATTTTGAGTTGTGCAGTAAAATATTTTTACAGTGACAAAAAAAATTATTAGCCAAGAAAAAAAAATTAAATGCGCAATTTTAAGCAATTAAAAAAAATTTTTTTTAATGTTGTGAATAGAAATAATAAATAAGCTACTCATTGTATTTATTTCTGTAAACAACTAAAGGAACAAAAAAACTCCATAAATAATTCCAATACAAACATTTTGGGAAATACACTGAATAAAAAAATCCTTTTGCAAACTTTTTTTACACGCAGAAGAATTCAGATAAACTTAAATGAGTCTATGTCGATCTACAGGATTAGATAAACCATTTACATAAATCTGTCAGATCCGACCAGTTCATAAACCTTGAAGCTGCTTATTATTTTCTGGTGAACAAGTTGTCAAAAATGTCAAGCAGCATCTCATAAAAACAACACTGACTGCAGTAAACAATAAAAAGCAGCAAGCAACTTTAATGATGCCAGCATAGGGAACAGGAGATTCAGATCACCTTGATTTAGTGCCTGATAACGCAACAATTTACTGGAAATTCACACCTTCAAAGTGTATTTCACACTTTGAATGCTCTTGAAATAAAGAAAGGCTGTTTTAACCCAAAAAACATGGTTTTAAAACCCAAATAAAACCTGAGTAAAATTACTTGTCAAGACAAGGAAGCAACAATCAGTTGTAAATATGTGAAAAAAAAACCTCCTTACTGTAGCGATAATCAAATATTGTCAGAAACTCAGAAACTCTTGTACCTTTCTTAAGCAATGTGTAGCTGTAATTTTCTTTGTTTAAAAAAAATACACTACTTCCGTTCAATACTGATTAAAATGATCCTGTTTTCCTATTCCCCACCTACTTAAAAAAAAGTATTGCAGTAGGGCCAATATCCTATCTTGAATTTCCCCGTTGTGGGACGAGTAAAGGACTATCTTATCTATCTTATCTTATAGGTAAGGCTGGGGACACGTCCCCAAATCCATTAATCGTTAAATATCAGAATGACTTTTTAATTCACTTTTAAAGTGGATGTAAACTACAAAAATATTATCCAAACTTTATACAGTTTTCAGGAATTAAAAAGAGCAGTTTGAGAGCTGTAAGAGCCAGCTCTTGCTGAGCTGAGCTAGATAATCTGGATCACTAAAAATAACCCAAATTCCTGTTACTAGGAGCTTCTATGCTGAGGTTCTTTGCATTAAAAGTGCAATGATCCAAATCCTGATCTTACATAATAAGATGGATCACGGATAACTTGAGAAAGAGCAATTAGCCTTTGGTAATTTGTGAATCATTAAGGATATTCTGTGTTCTGGATTCAATCTTTTACTGTATTTGGATTGTGAGGACCCTTTCCGTTGTAGCCGCAAGGGCAGCTGACCATCGGACTTTCATATGGTTTTAATGTTAACAGTAACTTCTGTTCATTTTGAACAGAATGGACGGATTAACTGTCATAGAAGTTAATGTCTTTCTTATCGGATTAACGGTTAACCAATTTAAGTTTGGATTAATTGTGTCCATCTCTGTTTAAATGTTTACTGGGCTTTAAAATAATCTTATCAATTAAAAAAGAAGTACAGCTTCATTAGTGATTTAAATACAATTCAAGCCTTGTCTCTGTTGTACAGACGAGCATTGTCATTTTAAAATCAGCACATTTTCAAAAACAAGAAAAAACAAGGAAAAATAGGCACAGCTTCAAGAAATCTACATCTCAACCATACCCCTACATAAGACTTCATGACAAAAATAAATCAGCTTTGAATACAAAATGACTTGTGAAAAAAATGTCAATCTCTCCACTCAGACACTTAAAGCCCTATTTGATCAATCTATGGCTATAATGGTCTAAAGCTAACTGCACAGTGCTTTTAGGGCCCCCTTTTGCAATCTACTGTAAATGGCACACAATCTGGGCACAAGGTGCAAAAAAGAGTTGTCTTAAGTCTCCTGATTATCTTAAGGTGTGTTTTTGGAGTAATACAACTCCAATTAATCAGAGGATTTTCTTCTATCATCCTTAAAAACTAAGCATGTCTCCAGGCAAACATGTTGCAAACTATGCAGCAACTTTCAGCAGTTACTGTTTAAAAGACAAGGCTCACGTCACCCCTGTTCCAGGCTGGGGCTTTAGGGCCGCACAGGGCCCAGCTGAAAGCTGTCTTTAGGTGAACTAGGCTTGGTAGAGGTGAGCAGTGAGCATGTCTTCATCTTCTGCATCCAAAGAACAGCGGCACAATGCAGTAAGAAGTATACTGATTTCAGGAGAAATGTAAGCTTTCTGTCTCCCAGGCCTCAATTGCAGCCAACAACTCCTTTCCACTGAACATCAGATAAGTACTGATAAGTAACTGAGGGGTAGGAGCACTGCTGCCTGACCCTGTGTTTGTGCAACAAACAGAGGAACACGAGTCGTGAACAAGCCTATGTATGTGCCTCCAACTGTCTAAATAAAGCACCCTTAGAGCAGGAAAATAGTGAGCCGCACTTCGGATCAGGTTTTTCTTGGCAAGTCTGCCACCAATGATCCTCACCCCCTAATTCTAAGGCCAAACTACCCAACAGCACACAGTTAAGTGCAAGTAAATTTGCAATTTAAAAGTTGTAGGGCTGTCTGGTTCAATTATATCTTTACAAAAAGAAAGAAAAGCCAATGATCAGAGTTTCTGTAGACCACTTTGAAGCTTCTCTGAAGCTGAATCATTTTTCTTTTTAAACAGATTTTTAAGCTTCATGGATCTCTTGCTCTTTTCCTTTTCCTTGTGCTTTTCATCTCCAGTCTCACTTGAAGATGCAGGAGTCGGGAAAGCAATCCTTGTTGCTGCTGGTGGTGGTTCTTCTGCTTGCAACCTGCTGTGGGGCAGGTTGGGTGTAGAGGCAGAAAGGCCGGATGGGACAGTAGCCATGGAGCTGCAGGACTTCTCAAGGATTCCATCATAAACAAGTTGACTCAATGGGCCAACAGTGAAAAGGTCTGACGATGACTGCCATGGCACCTGTGAGGTTACCATAAGGTCTGGCTGTCCAATGGGACCCTGGCTTGAACTTAATTCAGATGCCCCTAATTCCTCCCGTGTTATGGGTTGTCTTGGTATTTCAACTGGGACATCTACTCTTTCCCAGCACATTTTTCCTGAGGGGTTGTCTGTGGAGCTGTCACTGTCATTTCGTGTCAGTCTTGGTAGTCTCCTTCTGAGAGAACCAGCAGACATCTCAAGTTCATCTCTATGTATCCTCCTACTTGTTGATGGTTCCGAACCGTACTCTTGCCTCTCTGTTAAAGATGAGGTATCCATAAGTGATTCGATTTTTTCTCTGTTTAACATGCTACCATAATCCTCCAGCTCTTCTCTGGATATCTTCCTCGATGGTATTCTAGTTGTCTCAACAATGTCCATTGCTAAAGCTCGCACAGAAGAATCAAGTTGGCATTCACCTCTGTTCCTTGTAAGTTTTCTAGAACCTGTGTCGATGGACATTCCAACCATGTCTCTTGTACTCCTTCTTGGTACTGAGTCGAATGGATAGTCAATGTCTTCTCGGATCATCTTTCTTGAAACGCTGTCAAATGAAGCCCCCATCATATCTTTTGATATCTTCCTTGGTGCCACATCTGTTTTTGCTTCCACTTCATTCCAAATAATCTTTCTCATGTCTATAGGTAAATCACTTCTTTCTCTGTAAACACTCCTTGAGATAGGATCCTTCAATTCCCCTAACGTATCTCTCTCTACTTTCCTTGCTGGAAATTCTGCATCCATCTCATTAGAAAATAACTTTCTGCCTGCAACATTCAGAGGAATTTCACTCCTTTCCCTGGATAATTTCCTGGATGCAGCCTCCATTGAAGACTCATCTTGTGGCTTCTTAAAAGAGAGTGTTTCCAAAGAAGTATCCAACCCTTGGTCTTTTGCCATCATCCTGCCAGAAACGTCTACAGAAGCTTCAAGCTCTTCCATATATATTTTGCGAATTGGAGATTCAACGACAGCCTCTGTTTCTTTAGTCAAAGTCTTGATGATTGAGCTGTCTGAGAGCAGCTCAGCTTCATCATAGTAAAGCTTCTGTGAAGAACTCGCAACACTTTGACTGGGAAACATTTTGATCAGAGGAGGTGAGGTAATATACTCTGTGTCAGAAAACCTCTCTTCGGAGTCTCTGTTAGAGAGAAAAAAGAGATGGAATAAGGGGAGGAAGGGACAATGAGAGAAAACAGACAAAACCACAGTGGTCTACCATGAGTGGTTTGGCATTTGAAAAAACTAAAATTGTGGGTAGGTAGACATACTGTTTCTTCAGAGTTTTAAGGAAGACTCCTTGTTCCTCATCGAGGCAAGGATAAGGTGCACTGATGGGGATGAGAAGATCAGGGTCCGGAGAGATCATGGAGGCCGATGGCTGAGTGATGACACCAGGACGACGTGACCGACATATGGTGGATCCCTGTGTTCTAGGAGAACGCTTCAGAGGCGGAACTGGAACTGGAGGAAGGCCAAAGATAAACAAATCAGCCAAACTGTTCAGCCCATACGTAGCAAACATCTGTGTGCGTTTATATGTCCCTACTGACAGCCAATAGCACCAGAAACTGGATGTGCCATATTTATCGGGTATTTGTGAAAAAATAAGTTCTTACAGGTCTTAATGACATTCATCTGCTTTGAGTAAGCCAGCCACTAACATGTTAACTGTTGTAGAATATGCTAGCCCTGTAAAATGAAGATAGCTTTTTCAAGTGGGGCTTTTTTTGTTTTTGTCTCTGTACCGTTTCTGGACTCTGAAAAGAGTTAATAAAGAAAATTAGTTATTTTAGATTAGCTGGTTTGCAACGTTCCAATGAGCATCTGGCAAAGGAAATCTGACATCAGTGTGTCTGATCATCTACACAGGGGTGCAGAGCAAGGGCAGGTCCCACACTTGTTTATCAATCTTAGTTATCATTCTTTTACAGTTACGCAAAAGGGAAAGAAGCTACAGCGCAGTGGACATGTGTTGTCAACCATTTTGTAAGCGTCATCATTTTGAAGTGTGGCTTACAATTTATTCAACAAAAATAATGATAACATGAAAAAGGATAAAGGGACAGTATTTCTGATTGGGGGGAATGAAACTGTCCCTTATATTTCCGTTTCAATTATCTGGACACTAACAACATTGCAGGCTTCAAAACAATTCTACTGTTTTCTCTGGTCTTTGCTGCATTTAGTTATCACATATGTTCATTTGAAAATCATGAGATCATGATTCAGTTTGGTTCTTTGATTCCATGAACACATAGGCTAAGTTTGCAACTGCGATGGATTGACACCCTTTAGATATGACAGCCATTACATATAGATTTGGTTAAATGAAAAGCTTGGAGATGTTTCCATAACGGATATGAGGGGGTATCCTGATTGTTTTTTGGGGAATTAAATCCAGATAATCACATGCCATAGACACACCAAATCTGAACATGATTTTACACTTTGTTAACATCAATGGGTATCAATGGTACAAAGAGAGAATAAAAAAAAACACTAGTGGATTTTTACTTGCCTGTCATCTGTGGTAACATTGGAGATGTAGGATCTTCTAAAAGATCCTCTATAGATCCATGGACAGAGGTGTGGTATGAGCAAGGTTGTTGGAGCCCTCTGGGTAACCCAAGAGCAACTGCGTCTGAGTAGAGCTGAGCTGTGAGGTTTGCTAGGCCAGGGTTCCTAATGATTGGGAAGCCACAGAGACGCTCAATCTGCTGCCATCGGTGGAGGCGCTCTCGCAAACAGGCTGTTACCTCAGACAAGGCGTTCCTTTGGGAGATACAAAAAACATTGTGACACATGTCCCACCTTTTCTGTGACGAGCAGATATTCAGTGAAAAATAATTTTGTGACTCACTTTGCCTCCAGGATCTTTTGATCAACTTGGTCTAAAGATGAGCTATGGGCTACATGGAGGGTACCAAGCACTGAGTTCCTCTTTTTCTTAATCTTCTCTGCCTACAAGTAAGAACAGGTGTCAGTTGACAGGTACGTATGTAATTTGATAAGAACAAAAACTTCTGCATTCAGAACCCTTTGTCTAATTACATCTAAATATCACTCTAAATGTCCCCATTGTGATTGTCATGTGTGTCTTGTCTTCACCAGTTACCTCTTCCTTGGCAGTGGCAAGTTGTAGTTCTGCGCCGTGCTTCTTGACATTGTAGTACTGAACCTCTACCTCATGAGTCAGCTGCAGCCACTGCTGGAGTGCCTCTGAGGCAGTCCAGCTAGCATTCATATCCTTTTCTGCTTGCTTAAGTGCTCCAAGAACCTGGTGGGATTTGCATTAGTCAATGTTAGACACCAATATGTCTAAGAGTTAATGCAGTTACAGCTCAAGTCATATTAAAATGCATGAAAAATCTAGTACAGCATTTTTGAAGTTGTCGTCTAGTTGTTTACAGTGTCTACCTGCTCTAGCTCTTCCTCTGCATATCGAAGGCGGCTGAGCTCACTGACAGCTCCTTGTCTCAGCTGGTGCAGGCGATGAGCCTCCTCCTGTGCCCCCATGATCTCATCTCTCATCTTCTCTTCCAGGTTCTGTTTCTCCTCTGCAACATTCCGCTTTTCCTCCTGGGCTCGCTCCAGCCTGAGAAAGTGATGTACTTAAGGTGTGATCAAACAAAACAAAAACTATTCATAAATGTACAGAAAGAGAGTCTCTAAATTCTGAAGACTCACTGTTCTTGCATATCCATGAGGCTCTGTTCAGCCCTCTGCAGACTTTCCAAATCTTTAATCATCCTGGCAACATGGATTTTACTGGCTTTGTTCTGGGTCTGGGCAAACCAGCAGCCTCCAACTCCCATCACCACTGATACAATTAGCAGCAGGTCCTTCATGTAATTATGAGGGGGACCTATAGAGGAATGGAAAGTCGTTTTATATGTTGGTTCAGAGATGAATCATGGAAGTTGCAGTAGACAAATGCCATGATGTTTTCAGCATAAGGCCAAATTTAAAAATACAACTTTACTTATTTCCATTGAAAATTTTGTTTAGCTCATTAAAACTCCAGTACTTCCATTAACCCACTGAAGAAGAAATTTGGATCCAACAATTGGAGACTCATCACCCATTCTGAATGTGTTTTGTTAATTTAGGGAAGGGCTACCAGTACAGTGGAAATATTAGAAATATGAGTACCATTTTCCACTGGCACCATCAACTCCATGTATAATCAAAGCAAAAACTGTGTCCATACCCATGAAAAAAGTCAGACACAATCCCAAGAAGTGTTGGCCTCAGACAGGGCTATCAAGTGCCACTAATTCAAGGCCCAGCTGTGGGATGAGAGTGTCCAGTTTGGGCACCTGGGAATTGTCTCCCTTTATGCAGATGATGTTTTGTTTCCTTCTTCAAACTGTGATGCCCCTGAAAACTGGTGCAATGGGGCAATTTTCAGCCGAGTGTAAGGAAGCTGAGATGAGGTGGTCTCTTGCCTGAAAACCTGTGGTTGCTCTTTTAGTCTTGGGGGAGATATTACTGCCCCAAGCAAAATAGTTAGAATTAACTTGAGACCATGTTGATGAATGGAGGAAAAATGGATCATGAAATAGAAAGATTGTTTGATTCAGCAACAGAAGTAATGTAAGCATTGTATCAAACCCTTGTGGTGAAGAAGGAGCAGATCCAAAAGATAGAGCTTTATATTCTCTACCCTCCCTTTCTATACTATAATCATGAGTTTTGGGCATTGACCAAAAGCGCGATTTCGCTGATATAACCAGCCAACCAGCCACCTGGCTTGGAATAAGCAGAGGAAGATTGAACAGGAAAAAATAACCCTCTGTTGTAAAAAATTACATCTCTTCTGTTTGTTTTTTTGTTTCTTTTGTGAACCTTAAAACCTTACATTACAAGCTCATTAGGGTGTATAACACATTGGGTGCATGTCAGTAGTTGTCCAACAAATTACTGGAAAACCTGGTGGATTGAGGGAGTTGTCACATGGACATGGGAGTAAATAGAAAGAGAAGGATGAGGACTTGTTCTTACGTGTGGGCGGTCCAAACAGAACAACATCCAGAGCTTTGATGTTGAGTTTCTGCTTGTCCCTCTGGTCCTGAACCCTCAAATGTCCACTCAGGAATGAAGGCTCATTAGCTGCGATCCTGCACACAGATGTCACAGACAGCTCAGCATGTTGATACGACCCTTAACAACAACTGACTAGTTTTAACAGTGACCCACTTGGACGACAGTACACAAGAGAGTAAGCATCATGCCAAAACCTTAAGAATCCGGGGATATTTAGGATTTAGGATTTTTATTTATATGACAATCTGGATAATATCACGAGCATATATGGAGATGTATTGATATACTGTGTGTCAGGACAAATACTGAGAGGATTATATTATGTGTCCAGTTATTCTAAATGTTACATAAACATTAAACAAAATATCCAAGTATGCCCCATGCCATATCTTATATATTAATACTGAGTATATTAGCTCAGTATTTTGTTGGGGTATTCCCAAATCTGTAGCATATCATCACTATTTGTCATTGATCATAAAAGACTGCGTTGACATCAGAAATGCAATGTGTGTAGCTTTCAAAATAAAGCATCAGTAATACAGGAAAAATGGCTCAAATCCATATTCTGACAGTATCAAAGTGGTCCCTTTCTGGAGATCAGATATCATCCAGATATGACAATTTACAATGCTGTGGTTAGACAATACCCAGTATGGATTTTATTATATGGGTCATACTTTAAAGTATCAAGGCAAAAACATCTTCGGAACTGAGGTATTTTGTGTACTGAAGTCTTCTTGTCATTGGATATTCTCACCTGGGAAGTGTGTTTCCATTGACCTTAAAATCTTTGAAGTTCCTCTCATACTGTGGCAACTCAACAAACTCCTTCAGCCAGCGGAGCACGTCATCCTGAGTCCAGTTATGAACTGAGAGATTAGAGAAGGGGGGGAGATCATGTTAAACATATAAGAGCTGACCTAACTTTAACCTTAACCCCCCTTTTGACACAAAACACACACTCTCTTTCTCTTTTTCTCTCTGTGTGTTATCTACAAAACACACTATTCTTTTATCCTTTTCACTTTTTCTAATTTTGCCAATGTGATGTCGTCCTCTTACTCTGAAAACCTCTTTTATTGTCCTTTCATGCTCTTATTTACTTATCCATTTTTATTCATTTATTTTATTTAATTATCTATTTTATCTATTTAACTTTGAAAGACCTCTCAACAATGATTTACTGTTCTATTGTCCCACCACTTCATTCTGTTTAATGTACGTGTATTCTTCTTAACCTCTTGCATTGCATTTTGTTTTGCATTGTTAAAATTCCTCCTCCCCGTCTGTCAAAAGGTTCCCTTCGTTATTTGAACCATGCTTTGTTTTTCAAAGCACTTTGTAAACATTAGTTTTTAATGGTGCTATTTAAATACATTTGTTATTAAAGTTGTTATTAGTAACAGTGGCAGAGAGTAAGGGCACCAGTGGTGAGCAGTGGGGCACCAATGAGCAGAAAGTTGGGATGCATTTGGGTTGAAACAGATCCAAACTTCAGATAAGGTTAAGATTGTTTCATTTTGTTACTTACATTTAATGTATAACTTCCACAGTTACGTAATAAACCCAAGGGAAATCTCCCTTTTCAACCAAAAGACTACATTTATAAAATTTAGCACAACCTATGTAAAAGAAAAAAAATCCACTGAACAGCACCCTGTATGTTTACAACTTCTTTCTATAAATCAGACATTTGAGAGGGCATCTTTGCTGTTTTCTGAAACAGAGAGGCTTAAATAACAGCAACTGACCCCCTCCTGAGTCTAACAGTACCTTCAGATGACTTCCAGCCCCTCCAGAGCTCCTCAACTGTGATGTGCTGGTCTTCCCTATGCAAGTTGCTATGTTTGTTGGTCTGCTGCTGCTTCATGTCTTCAATGATAAACTATTAACAAAAAAAGGGGCAAAAGGAATAAGTGAAAACAATATAACTATTTCAGCTTTAAAGAGCAAATTTGGGATCTAATCCACCTCACATAAAACTCAGACTTGCAACCTCCCACTCACAAATAAGTGGGTGGGTTGGAATTTGACCTAGGAAAAAGGATTGAGTGTGTATTGCAAACTTGCTTGCTTGTGTGTGAGTGTGTGTGTTGTTGCTGTCTTGGTATGTGTCCTTGGCTGTAAACGGAGGCTTCATATGATGACTGGAGGAATCTTGGGGCTATGTACTGATGAGCCCCAGCCCGTCCCCTCATGTCTCTATGGCAACCGCAACTCGAGCCCCTGGATACTGTGTCCCTGAACTACATTCTAGAAGAAGAAGGCATTCTACAATTCTGGATTTAATGGCAATGTCACACACATTTATTGGCACAAGCTCCTTGAAAAAAATACTTCAAACTATTTAACATATAGATAAGATAATATACTATACTATTCTAAGATACTATAACAGTGTGTCTCCTTAGGCACATTGAGACTATTTTAGTTGAAGGCTAAAGAAAAATCAAAGTTAAATTCAGAAAACATTAAGGGAAGTTATATTCTTAAGTCTGACTGAAGGTCACCAGTGTTTCAGTATTCTGTTAGGGCAAACCAATTTTGTCACTGAGCCAAAAGCAAAGTTATACTGTTGCTATCCTTAGTATCACTAGACTCTTCTGCCAGCCAGGACACCTGTTGTTGTATTTCTTTTCCCTTTCAGTCTTTTCATGCAATAAACAAACATGCACAAGATTCACATCAGAAATAAAGGGCAAATATTTCATGAAGAATAAGCTTTGTACCTCCACACTCTCCTCCACCTCGATCTCGCCATCCTGGTCATCATCAATCTTCTGATGGATGCTCCGCAGGGCCTCCAGGCTAAAGCGGTCAGCCTCACTCATACATGGGGGAATCACCACCATGCAAGGGTCTACGTGAGACAGGAAGGCAATAATTTTACACAAATCATTAGTTGACTGAGCTTACTCATGGAAAGTCATCAATGGAACAACCACTGCATCTGATCTAAATGTTGAACATTACTGCTTATTTAAGAGCCGGGGAGAGATGATCTTCTATTTTTTCCAGTACTTAGATATTGTATTTACACTAATAAAGGGACAGACAGTTTTCAGTTCCTTCATTTACTCATATATATTTCTCTGTATACAGCAGAAAATGATCTTGTTTCAGTCCATCCAGTACTACATGCAATACTTATCATGCGATTCAATGCCATACGATACAATATGCCATGAAGCAATAGACTGTGTTGTCCCTTTGGGGAAATTTGTCTTGGACCCAGGTGCTGTACATGCTCAAGTGCCTTCACAATAGTATTAACAAACAAAAACACTAAAACCAACAATCCTTTTAAAAAAAAGAATCACACATCAAAGGTTTAGCAGTTAAGTTTATAATGGGGGACTCTGTATTGTCTGACTTAAGGTAAGAGCTCATACTCAGAGTGGAAAATGTGCGACGCACACTCTTTGTTAGCCTAAGGATGGACCCCTCATATATTGACTGGAAGGAGAGGTTTCCAGTTCTTCCCTGTTTATCAACACTTGAAAAAGTCAGTGGCCATATTTTCTCTTTATTTACAAAGTTTGGTCTCACATTTAAACTGCATGAATTAAAATACAAATGCTATAACATCCTGCTACTCTAGTGACTAAAATTCAAAATTCCCTACCTTTATGAAGTGAGAAAAGAAAGCCTACTCCTTTGTCTGTCTATGTTGCCTATATTTCTGGCGATACAGCTTATAATTCTGTTTCGATTTTGGCGCCCCTGTGGTCAGAGCAGTACCGTATACAACTCAACTCTGCTGATCTTGTCCTGTAGATGTGTAAGAAGTGTTTTTTTAACAATAAATACACAGACTTTTAACAGTCAAACATATCACTCACTGGGAACCTTAGCTCTGGAAAATTTAACAAGAAAGGCTGTTTTGGCAGCATGCTAGTGATCGTCTGAACTGACACCTACCTAGTGGCAGCAGTTACAGGCATTCAAAATAACTATAATTAAATAATCCATCTTCTCATTGATTGTCTGTTTTGCTTTCATATCAAGTCATCAGTATAAGTTAAGTCTTTGTTATAGCCTGCTAAAAACTCCTCACGGGAGCTTTAAATCATTTTCAAAATGACAATCAAAAAATTATTTTTGAAGAATAAATACACAACAAACTACATAAAAAGTAGTAATCATATCTTTTGGCAAATCAATCTGAATTGATTATGAATGTTATCGCTACTTTATGGACATACTTTATTTATTGTTCACAGTGTCTATTAAATAAATTGTGTAATACATTCCATATGACCTGTGTTTTTAGGAATAAACTCATACATTTTAACCACCATTGTCAGGGGGTGTGATACAGATTACCTCAATTTTTGATCTTTGCATCACATCAGAACCCAATGTCCAACCAGGTCTCTCTGGGTTACTTTCAATTAATGGTCCAGAGTACAGTTGTAAAAACACTTATAAACAGCAAAAATGTTTTTAACAACTTAAGCAGATTCTTGTTTTTCCAACAAGTTTTAGATACAGTCCCCTAATGCCAGCAATTTAAAGACATAGAGTGTTGAATTCACTTGAGTACATGGCTGTGAAAACAGGGATTAAAACAGCTGTTGTAATTAGGCTTTGGATTGTCTGGTCATCCAGGCTTTAGTATGATACACAGAAACTAATTAATGGCAGGATGACACACTTATTCTCGTCATCTATCACACTGAGTCACAGCCAGTTTTGACTCTGTGACCTCCAGGGGGCTGTAGGGCCTGAGGGTCAAGGGTCTGCCAGTGAAACCACTATCAAAGGAAGCTCCAGTGACACGTGCACAGTGTAAGTCACAGTGTAGGTGTAAGCTACGGGAAAGAGTAACTTCTGTGATAAAAAAGTATTCTCATGTCTGATGTACATTTTATAAAATGTTTATCTTATTGTGGCATTTTAACATAATCGATGTTAGGTGCAATAAGTCTGTACAGGACCAAGAGTATTCTGGTGCAAAGTGATCCTGTGACTAAAGCCTGGTTTATACTTGTTTGTCGAATACTCGCCATAGCCTAAGGGCTCTTTGCTGCTGGATTACCTAGTGTGTTTAGAGAAGGTTTTTTCAGGATGAAGAAGGAAGTACACAAACTGAACACCAGCCGCTGAAATTGATCAAAATAACGTATTGTTTCATGGTTGTTGTATTAATTCAGAGACATGAAAGATGTAAGATGTTCTTTGAAATATAGCTAACAAATGGCCAATGGTCAGAATTAAACCTGGTTTGTGCCACATCTATGAGGACTGATAGTTTTTAGGCATCCTTAAAAATGATAGTTTTCAGTTGAGCTATCAATCAAAGTGATCTGCCTTTAGCAACTTATCCCATAGCTGGATCAGTATCCTAAAGAGACATGATGATGCAAGTTGAATTTCTCAAGAGGCTTCTCAGCCAGGTTGGCTATCATATAGCAATGATGAATGCAAAATTCATCTGAACAGTGTCAGTGTGTCCCAATAGAACCTCCACATTTGACCTGAGGTTAACCCTCTCCACAGGTGACCTGACGTTGAGCCACTTGGTAAAACACAAAGCAGATACAGCAGCAGCAGCGAAGTATCGGGGTCAAAGTGCAATTTTTATGTGGATGATTCAGAGAAACATTTTTACCAAAAGACGAGATTGGTGCCTAATGGATTGGGGAGTGAGAGACGTGTATTTTTTTGTTTACAACTCGGTCCTTCTAGTTAAAATCCAACCAAAGTTGTGATTTAAGTCATTTTCATTAACCACAAGACTGCCGAATAAAGCACGTCTTCTTTATTAACGTCTAGCTCAAGGGGAGAGCTAATTTCAGACCTGACGCACCAGTCAGTTCAAACGACAATGATGGCCTGTCCACCTGTTATTAGCCGACGGTGAACACCATGACGTTGCCAAACACACGGATGAGACCTCATGCGTAATTTCTTTACTTGATGTTTTATTTATTTGGTTGGTTCGACGCCTCGTGCAGACGCACACATACCTGTTGGGTCGTAGGCTGTACTTCCTCTGTGGAAGCTGAAACCCTGGAGGTCAACGGCGCCCTGTGCTGCCACTAAGAGCGCAGCGGGGAAAACAAGGAGCAGCAGAAGGGAGAGCGGCAGCATCATGGATGGTTGATAATACCGTCGTCCAGATTATAGACTATTCAAAACAGATGGAGACAGAACATATGCCACACTAGCCACCGTTTAGGGGGGACCAGAGTCAGTCTGCGAGAAGTGTTAAGCGATCTCTGTTGCTATAATAGGTACAGCCAGAAGCGAGATGTGATACTGATGATTCACTTGAGAAATTATAGGCAAGCTGCTGGATAGAATCTGCTACTCCAAATGTATGAAGGCGCGTAAAAGTTTTTAAAAAATCTTAAGAAAGTTCGCAGTGAGGCCTACTATATTTCACAAAGGCTTCCAAACACATACACACATTCAGGAAACAGTAAACCCTCTAAAAGTGGTATTCCAGTGAAATGACAGATTATAAAATTATAGATCCATGTCAGGCCAAATAAAAAAAAATGATGAAAACGTCCCGAGGCTCATCCATAAATAATCAAATCTAGGGTTACACCCACGCCCTCAGTAGGTCTCGGGAAATGACTTTAAGGGCGCTTGAAAACACCCTAAATGAAGATCAAATGGAGACGTCTGTGTCCCTCGAGTCCTGTTAGAGCATGTGCTGTCTCTGCTTTCTTATAAGCCAACTTGTCCGGTACTCTTTTGTTTTTCCTTTGTCACCACTTTCCCAACAACCAGGGACGTCGAGATGTGACGGTCTTGTTGGGAAGTGACTGCCTCTGTCAGTCAGTCAGTCAGTCTGTCTGTCTGTGTCTCTCTCTCTCTCTCTCTCTCTCTCTCTAGCAA
This sequence comes from Notolabrus celidotus, assembly GCF_009762535.1. Lineage (NCBI taxonomy): Eukaryota > Metazoa > Chordata > Actinopteri > Labriformes > Labridae > Notolabrus > Notolabrus celidotus. The sequence goes on from NC_048278.1 coordinate 19,734,706, forward strand.
CAGCCCCCCCCAACACGTAAGTATGTCCCCCTACCTCTCTCCCTAACTCAACACTTTCATCATACCAGGGGGCAAAAATGTGCACTTCTTCCAAACCACTGATCCAGTGACCTCTATATGAAGTTACAGAGTAAGCTTGTTAGACCGCCCTGTATGATATGCATGGAAACAACAGAACAATCTCACCAACTAACACATAGTTCGAACTGTCCTTTCTGGTTACATGGTCTGGAATTCTTTGACTCAAATCAATGCCCTCTGCAGCCACTTGATCAATTTAAGTCCTTAAACCTTGCTATGGGAAGTATTAGGCCCATTCATGCCAGGAATAGTGTGTCATATTTCACGTCATGGCCAGGCTGTCTGGTCTGACAGTTGTATCCTTGTTCAGAGGTCTTCGAGCTATGCTGCGGGACCAAGTAATTGTTGTACACCTGTTCACTGGTTTTCCAATGATGTCTATAAGTGGCTTGCAAGTTCTTTAACGTGCCTCAACAGAAAATGTAAAAAACAGCGTACCATCTTAAACTAAAATTATAATTACAACGTCTGGAGTGTGAGAGAGACACAAACAGACCAAAGGACTGCATAAGCATACATGCAAACAAATACACACACACACAGTGACACAGTCTCAGGTTTCATTCCAGCAATTTGGCTTCCCGTTTAAAAATAGAGGGGGCAGATTGACCTCTACCCTGTGGAGCATGCCCAAGTGGCAAGTATCCAAAAGATCTCAGCAGGATCTGAGTGGGTACACAGCAAATGTGCATACTATGAATGAATGCTTAAGCTTTACTACTTTACTGCTCACTGATAGTAAAACAGGGACAACATTCTCTCCAATGCCTAATTTAAAGACAAAACAACCACAAATACTTCTACAATTCACATTAAGCTTCAGTTTACTTTTATTCATGACCTTTCTCAAGAAGAACCATCAGAGATTCATTTAAGAGCTATACAGCAGACTGAAAAGATGGATGGGGTCACAATAGTAGAAACAAGCTAGGAAACAAAAGGCAGGATATGAGAGGAGAGACACTTAAGGGCAATGAAATGTTTGTAAAGCTGCCAGCATGATGACATGATGAGGCAGATTTAGCATGCTAGCTCACAGTTAACTTACATCACACATGGCCCGGTTGATAATGTGTAGGATTAGTGGCTTGGACTGACTAAAATCATCAAAGTAAGGCACTGCAGAGAATGGAAACCCAAAGAAAAGTCTAACATAACAGATAGATGATAAATCAGAGATGTGAAGTATGAAAGTACAGTGATTAACAATTCAAGGCGTATGAATCTTGTCAGTTAGTGACCAGAAGTGTTATATCTCTCCACCTTTGCTGCAGACAACAAAACTTTCAGTTGGAATAAAAAGGTCAATCCTCAAAAAACTGCTGGACTGAAGTGAATCAAAACATGATGCACCAGAATAGTTTACACTGCACGAAAGAGCATAAACATGATGGGATATTAACACAATACTTTCAACATGGACCAGACAGGATAATCAATAGATGTTTCTGCACTGTAATGATAAAATACACATGGCTGGAAGTCAGAGTCCTATCACTTGAGAAGGCTAAAGGCACAGGCACAAATCATTCACATTATTGTCATAAAACCTTAAAATGTCACACACTGATGGTTACTTTAAAATCTTCAACATCATATGCAATATGATTAAAAAGTAGGTTAGTAGGCTGAAAATGTCATTGCTGGCTAGTTTGTGATGTCAATTCAAATGTTCTCTTTTAAAGTCCACCTGGTGAACAAGACGCAGAATAAACTAGGACTGAAGTTTTACAAGTATTCACCATGTTGCACAGAAATTGTATTAAAATAAGTCCAAATGGTTGGCAGACTGACACCATGTTAAAAAAAAAAATGACTTCAACAAGACTCTAAATTACAACATAGCCAACATGCAAAGACAATGTTAAAGCTTTTCCTTCCACACAAAGGCACCAACCCAAAGAAAACTTAGTCCTCATCAAATTAGGGTTATTCAGTTTTGTCCTTCTTTGTTCCTTGACTTAGTAGGATTCAACATAGATGTAGAATTTAAAGTTGCCGTGTAGAAAAGTATGTAAAAAGGGATTGAGTGTGATTAGATTTCTCAGTGTAGGCACTCCAGTAGAAAAAGGGCATACTCATAGGAAAACACATGCCTTGGTCTCCGGAAGTACACTGATAGTGAGTAACATGTAACTCCACACATATAATTGTGTGACCTAGATAAAGCAGCTAAGCCAAAACTGCTGTCAGAACATTCTTAATTGTCTGTTGCCTTATCATATACTTTAATAGTTATACAGCATTTAGGATACTTTGAACTGTGTTGATGACTTTTGAGCAATCTAAATTTGGTGATTATTTTCCAAAACACATCTGAGAAGTTTGACAGAAGAGAAGAAAAAAGCTGCAGTCTGACGATTAAGAAACATACCAAAGGTGATATCTACCTATCTACCCTGTTGAGGCAACAACATAACAGTTTCAATTTGGTAACAAAAGTGAACCTACTGTATAGAATCATACAAAACATGTCAAAATGTACCATGGCAAAAGCTTATAAAATATAATAAGAATAAAATAATACATAATATTCCTTGGTCCATAAAACTATGTTACTCTTATAACACATCTTTCCCTTACACACAACAGATGAATCAAGTATTACGTAAAAAAAAAGATTAGATAAACAGTGAAATAGCTGTAACCCCAAAGGGATATAAAAAAAAGTGGTTGTCGATCAAATCCATTTGTTATGACAGTGTGAAGGCAGGTTCTTTTTAGATATGAAAGTGGGACTTTTGACTTGTCCGCTAACAAGCCCCCAGAGGGAGCTAAAGAGAGGATTCATTCAGATGTTTTCTGAGGGAAGGTTTCAGAGTTTGTGTGCATTCTTCACAAGTCTGTGAGCCTCTTTGGAAAGTCTATGCACACATGTTCTCTCACTCATCCAAAGACAAAATACACACACAACACAGAAGTGTCACTACGACAGCACTGACAAGGTCGACCCTCCGGACGACATGCCTGAGTCACTACTGCTATAAGCTCCTTGGCCGTCCCCAGCCCACCCAAAGAGGATGACGGCGAGGACGATGACGCAGGTGATGATGAAGAGGTGCTATGTGACCGCAGGATCGCCCCAGCAGCACTGCAGTGGGGTCGGGGCCCTGGTTCAGGGGTGTAGGTGAAGGTGAGAGCAGTGGAGTAGATGATTCCATCATTGCGGACAAGCGTAACTGGACCTGAACCGGCTGTCTCACCCAACGCCAGCCCTCCCTGAAGGCAGAAATGTCCGCACTACACACAGTACACTCTCTCCACATCTACAAGGGCAGACAGATAAGACAGGGTTTGAATATATGAGTCATTAAAAAACACTAATTTGAAGCAGTGATATTGACACTCACCTGTACATGGTGTCAGCCTCCACATCTCCAAACCACACTCTGAGGTTAGGAGTAAAGTTCTGTCCTGTCAGCTCCAACATTGCCACATCTCCTCCACCGTTTAACTAGACACAGACATAGAGAAAGCCTCTTAACCTATGAAGGACCCTACAAGCTTGGTTAAAAACTTGTATGGGAAGTAGATGGTAAACAGCATTGTCAGTCTTGCTTAAAAGCATATTTACTGGGTTCATACCTGTAAGCTTTCCACTACAGGGACAGGTGTGACCGGTGTGGGGACAGGGCCCATACCCTCAAAAAAGGTGTATTCTGCCTTGTCAGTGCTGATGATCGTCCAAGATGCCCCGTCGTTAACGATCTCTTTGTTGATCTCTTTGGAGCACTGTGTGGCCTACAATAAAAAAAAAAAACATCAGCAATGATGGAATTTCACCTCCTCGTGTTATATTTATCAATATAAAGAACTTTTGCAAAAAAAAAAAAGTTAATCAATAACAGACACAATGATCACTTCTCTTACTGCCTTTGAATGCTCATTAAAGCAAATGGGCAGTCCTCTAATATGGGCACTGATTCCAGGTAATGCTCTCAGCAGAAAGACAGATTAATGATATGCTGTGTAAGGAAAGTAACAGCTATACAAAAGCTACTAATACACAGGGGATACAACCCTGTACCTCACAAATACTCACCTGCTACTGACAACATCAACAACGTGTAAGTTATTTGTTTTCATACTTTTCCTATGTGCTTAATGAAACTAACAGCTTACCTAATAGAGTGGGAGAGGCTCTTGTGTCAGTAACTGGTTGAAGAGGTAATATTTTCCTTAATTTGCTCCACAAAATGTTTTGTTTAACATGTACTAAGAGCACTCACACAGACTTGGATCAGCACAACACTCTGCCAGTTAAATTGACATTACAGAAAATGAACATCTACTATATAAAAGCAGTGTGAACTAAAAACTTAATGGGTAAAGCTTTTGTAAATGAATGCATTACTGAAGAAATTAGAGGGCCCAAAAGAGAATTTTGACCAAATCCTCCAATAACCAAGCTTTCAATTGTACTTATCAAACGTTAACGTTGATTATATCAGTTTTGAATTTCATACACCTTTGATTTGCTCTCCATAGCTACAGAATTTTTTTTCTGACCCATAAAATGTACTGCTGAGAAAAACAATTCAAATGATGGACACATATAAACCTATGACATTATTTTAACTGGGAGAGTCCCAGGTTCCTATGGTAGTTAATAATAATACATTTTTAATCATATGAAAAGTAAGGAAAGAAAGTTTCCTCTCCTTTTTGAAACTTCAAAGAGTAACAAAATGTAAGTGACATTATTCAAGAACCAGATACACAACGCAAAATCAAAATAACTCAAGAAGACCCCTAAGGTCTACCTGTGTGTGCGATTACACACCTGAAACTGTATGATCCTCTCCTGTGAGAGACACAGATACATTCTGTCTGTATCTTTCAGATAGAAGCAGCACTTGTGAAGCTGAGACACTGGGTCATCTGCATCCATTAATGCAGCTTGCTTGTCTACTTTGCGGATGACCTGAGGAATTGAGACAAACACTCACCATCAGAACACAGTCAAATCATTTACAGTTACAAACATTGAATCTGCACATGCAAAGAGACCAACATAGACAAATGCATACCAGTCTGGGCAGGGCCATGCCAGTAACAGAACACACCAATTTGACCGTCTGGCCATAGTGATGTAACCGTCTCTAACAGCAAACTCCGCTCCTTCAGACTCCTCATCGTCCCACTAAATAGAATGAACACAGAGCACAGAAATTAGGTCAATGTCAAATCACTATACCTTTAAATCCATGCTACTGGCCATGTCAAATGCTCAAAAAACACATTCAGGAGGATACACAACATTAAAATAGGTGCATTCACTTTTTGGAGGATACACCAATTAACGTCACTGCAAAAATAAGGAAGAAACACACATATGATGACTGTGTAACTTACACAGGTGAATGTAAAAGGCCCCCCACTGTTGGGAGCTGGCGAGAAAGTTTCCCCCCTCCACGTGAAGATACCTTGTACTAACTGTCTGGGAGCGTAGGCGTTAAACAATGCCACTTTGGTGCCTGATGCTATACACACTGGTAAGAGAGACAGACAGTGAGTGAAGGAGACATCAGAATTTTACTCAAGCTTGTGTCCATGTGTTGATGACACTTCCTGCAACTCACAATCTGCATTTTTCAGGACTGTTTTCTTCTTGGAGGGCTTGGAGATGACCTTGATCCTCTTGCTGAGAACGACTCCTATGTTTGCGCTGTTCCCATACAACATCTTCACAGACAGCATGAAGTGTTTCCTTTTATCAGAGTCACTGATATACAGCGTCTTGGCTGTGCAGAAGTGCTAATGCAGGAAGACAGAGACAGGTTAGGTTGTTTGTATGAGTGTGTGTGTTTCTTTTTGTGCCCCTTTCACTTCCCTGAAGACTCATCTGAGAACATACATTCTTTGTGGCATTGGGTGCAGTAAGAAACAGGGCTTTCAGTGGCAGACAGAGGATATGGTCAAACTGCAAAGCAAAGCACTTCATGCTGTGGTTTCTTAGCGTGGTTTATCAGTAGAGAAACAGAACAAAAACAAGCACCTTGTTTACTGCTAGTAGGAGTCAGACATAATGAGCATGTGAACAATAAAGATGACCAATACCATTATTAGAACCCCTGCAGTTCAGTGTACAGTACAGTGCATGTACTTATGAATGCCTATTTACCTTCCCCTCCAGATTGAGTTGCTGCATCTCCTGTTCACTGTTGCCTATCCCAATGAATGCACATGGCTGTGCCTCTTGCTCTGTGCAGCCGTCCTTCTGCATACTCTCTAACTTTTTTTGCCAGCCAGTGCCCATCAGATACACGCATGGTGGAGGGCAGAAAAACCTGATTGATTCAAGAAGAGGTAATTTAGAATATCATGTATGGCTCCAAAACATCAGTTAGATTAAAGATCATTACACATGTTTCAAACAAACTCAAGGTATTTATCTTCAGACAGTCCAACACAGACCTTTTCTCATTTCCATATGACTTTTGTGCAACTTTTGCATGAAGTATGAGAACTGTTTGATCATCCTTCCCCTTTAAGTAATTCCTCATAGCCTCCCTGAAATAAGGGAAAACAGTTGTTAACATATGGACATCACAGTACAAACTGTTCCAGCATGTACAATTTATTCAAGTTGTTTTTTTCCAGCTTATTTTACTTCTATAAAAGTGTTAAGTGTTGTTCGCAGAGTGAAGAGATGTGTGCAATGTTTTTACCTTGTCAAACGCTGAGGCTGTGGTCGCTCACCAAACTTCCTGCAAACAAAAACATCAAGGTGCAAGGTGTTTACACGTGGTTTCAATGCTTGATGCCTGAAGACAGGACAGATGAAGCCAGTTAGCAGGGTTGAAAGTGGGTGAAAAAACGGAGTCAAAGTGCACAGGCTAAGACATTACACGGACCGCAATACAGGTTCAAGTATACCATCATACTGTTATTATGAGACTAAAGATCCACTTTGTCCTGCCATTGTTTTTAGCCTGTTTTCAAACTATTGTAAAGTTCACATGAATGAGTTAAAAAGTCTACTGACACGGTCTTAATCACTTAGATCAGTCTCTCTGGCTTCTTTAATGAGAGAAAAACGATATGAAGTATGCTTTGGGTGATTCTTAGTTAATCCAGTAATACTCCTCTATCCTGTTGACTACTTGACGTTAATGTAACGACAAATAATCGTGACTATATTCAACTTGCTAAAACTGATGTTTTAAAACAAAGGAAGTAGTTAAACAAACACAGTAAACTGATAACAGCAACACAACTCGAGAACCAGCGGTGAACACAAGAGATAAGTTTAACGTAACTACGAAGAATAGTTTTGCACAACTTAACACACAAAGTAGCATTGTGTGGGGTAACTTCGGACACAATCGGGAAGCACGAATAGCCTTCATAACAACTTACACTACACATGTTCATGTTTTTGACCAGAAAACAAAACGATCTAAAGTAACATTTATTTGAATTTCAACACTTACCCCGTAACAACGGGCGCCATCTTCCAAATAACTCTCCCCCCTCTTCAAAAAAAAAAAAAAAAAAAAGTCCAACAATCGCGAGATCCCTCCCCCAGTCCCCCTCAGCAGAGCCAACGGCACAACAGGAAAACCAGACTGGAAGGAAAAGCAGGGAGAGAAAGAGGGGGAGGTGTGACAGGGCAAAGGGGTGAGAAAAGGGGGAGGAGTGGCGGCGGGCAGAGGCAGACGCCAAAACAACAGGCGTGGGAAAGTTACAAAGTCACGCGAGATCAGAAAAACTCTCACAATTGACTTGAATAGAGATGGGGTAGAACCTGTCGCGAGATGAGGGCTAACCCTCACGACTTACTTTTCTGTTTTTTCTGCCATGCACCCCACACTGTAACTCTATTCCCACGCCTTATTGAGCAATAAAGCAAACTGCACCTCGCTACACTGAAAAGCTGGGAACACAGCGTGAGGGAACATGATGGTTATGTGAATTAAAACACAGGAAAGATACATTTATATAAATTGTTAATTACATAAGAAAAATGGTTTCTGTACTTGCCTAAAATGGACAGAATTAAACATAAATGATAATTGAAATATGTTTTATTACATATTTTTGAAATAAAAAAAAATGTAGAAAAGTTTTGGACAATGAGTTCATTGATTTAGACAATACAAATGAAAAAATACTCCCAACTATTCAGTGGAATGAACATGTGGTTTGATAAAATATGTTAATGAAAGTTATTTTTACACCAACTGCAATTTGCAGGGAAATACATTTTTTATGTGTAAACATTTTTTGAAGTATTGTCAACAGAAATATATGGTTAGATCTGATATTGTCAAATATAACGTTTCAAATCAATGAAACTTATGAACATGTGTGTGATAACAGTAGAGTGCTCTTTTTTTAATTTCATGACATATTTAACATTATGTTTGAAAAAAAGGAACTCCCATATGTTTGGCAAATACTTTCTGCCAATGCTAACGCAAGGAAGCAAGTGTAACAACATACAAAGGTTAGTTCTGTGTCTTGTCTTTTCAAAAAGTTTATCAAAGAGTATACACGTGTTTGAGATTTAATTAAAATTCAGCATAAGATATCCCCAGAGGGACTTCAAAAGTCAGCTGATATGCCCACAGTCACTTCCCTCAGCTTGTTACAGAAGTAACAGACAGCATGATGTCCACCAAACCACAGGACTCTTGCTGATGAAAAGGATCATGTCTACCCAGGAACAGCAATTATGCAGAAGTTTAACTTTTATGTCTTATAACCTCAGGGTATTGTTTCCTGTTAAAATATCACTTCCATCTGCAACCATGATGGACTTTCAACAGTGTGCAAATCGTTTACATTCTCCTCCTATTCTTGATGAGTCAATCTCACCAATCTCTCTACTTCAGCTTTCAGACTAATGCCACAGTACTATAGATGGCAGCACTGATACTGCCAAGGGGAAGTAAATACGGAATTGTTGAATCACAGCACCCTGCCACTGAAGTCTGTGATACAAAATGAGGAATAAAAGCATGAGAATAAACACATGTCAGCCCTTATTGTCAGTATTCATGGTTCTCTTAGAGTTGATTACCTATTCTTGAAAAGGTTATTCCTGAGTCAATAAGGGTATTTGGAAGAGGTACTCTATTTATCTGAAAGTCTTTAGAAAGTCTTAACACATTGTAACCCAATAAAGTAGTGCTTGAGAAACAATGTTTCTTCATAAAAACCACCAACTTTCTAAGAAAACAAATCAGTCTTCTGTTTCCTGTGTTCCAAGTATTCTCACAGGTTAAACTACAGCATTTTTGATGAAACAATGGCCCGCTGGGTTGTTGTTTGTGTCCCATCAGTTTAAATCTTCCAGAAAATCCTCTTTCTGTAGGCACGTATGAGATGAGGACCCAGCAGGAGGTAGCCACTAGTTCTGGGTTAGATGCTCAGCGTGGGATTGGTTGTCACCATGCGCCAACGGAAGGGGAAGTATCCTTGGAAACACCTCATGGCCCACGTACCAAGGATGGAGTTCATACCTGAATCAAGCATTAAAAACAATAATTATCCAAAATTTGAAGGGAATTGCCAGATCAAGCTGCTTCATAGCCCTCCGTACAGACCCTGCCTGATGAAAATACTCTACTAATTTGAGGAAATGCAAGTCTAAATTTATAAAAGTACAAAAAAAAAAGTCAGTAGCAGGCTTGTTTGTTCATTTCATGATGCATAATTGAGTCCAATGTAGACAAGGCTTATATTCACGATTGTCATAATACAGTACAATGCTTACCAGGGTAGTAGAATGGAGCCCCAGACCACCACTTCTTCACATCCACGGTGTAGTAGACAATTACTAGCAGCACAAATGCAAAACAGGCCAGGGTTGTAACATAGGACAGTGACCTAGAAGGGAAATAAATACACACAAAAGTGTTGAAAACTGCAGTAAATAATCTTTTCATCTTTCCTCAGGTTATTTGAAACATATTTTCTGCACTCTTATATAGTCCACAAATGTGATCCAAATGGATTACATTTGTGGACTATATTTTATTATCAAGAATGAAATGTAAGTGTTTTTTGTTACATCATGTCTTTTGTTCATATGTAGGTACACATTTTTTGTGACTTATTGATATGTGATTGCTGATGTGACTGAGTTCGACAATTTTTCTCTAGTCTGATGAAGAGCAAATCTGCTTGAAACAACACTACTTAGTGAATTTAATTGCTCGGATATTTGAGCCCTGCAAAGTGCGGGCAGTCTTTTTTTTTGTTTGCATTCAATGTACTGTTGGTGCTGCAAACCATGCAGCCATGGTCATAAGTGATTTGAATTAAAAGTAAATGAACTAGATTCACAAAGGAAATGTGGAAAGCCATGACGAAGTATTTTATGATTATATGACATCACTTGAATTTGGGATTGTAAAAAAGAGTGTTTTGCCACATTACAAACACAGTGTCAGAAGAGCGGACATTAACATTTGTGGACTGATGTTGGCTTACCAAGACATCATACAACAGCTCAAATGTACTTGCAATAACATAAATCAAAAGAACCATTCACACAAAGCTATCATATTGGACAGCACACAACAATAAAAGAAGACTGAGAATGAAACCCTGTTAACTGCATAAAAATGAACTTTACCATAGGTTTTTGTTGACAGGAATGAGCCCTGTCTGTTGAACCTTAGTCAGAGCTGCTGATATGACTCCCTGTGAGTACAAAAGACTGTATTATTAAATCATCCGGAGGCTTAAGTGCTATTAGTAAAACACAAACAGTGAGAATGAGAGCCAATTCAGCAACAATGACACAGAAGCAACAACAATCATGTGAGGTAAATATACTTACTAATAGAGACCCCATATGAGAAACCTTGACATTATACTTGTGTGGACATCTCTGTAGTGTAAGATTATTTTCCCGCCTGGAGAGTATTAAAAACACAAGCATAAGAGAAAAAAACAGCTGAGCAGTATCATCATTAAGATTAACATCAGAAAAATAAATGAAAGCAGGAAGACAGAAACCAGAAAAATACACACTACAGACCTGTAATCCAAGAAAAGCCATGAGGACGGAGTTGATGCTGCCAGAAACCCTTCTGGATCAAATGGCATTGAGTTCCGTAAATCACCTTAATGAAAAGAACACAGGGGAGGATTTTTGTCAACATACTTGAGCTCTGACACAGGTTACTCCTGCATCACTTGCAATGATAGTATGGTAGAGGTTCACAGAGAGAAACTTGATACGTGGGTTGAAGCTTGACCACCCATGTTATTAAAATACTGAATGTGATTTCTGTTGTTTGTATGTCTGGGGTTAGTTTGCAGGTCACTAACCCGCGATGAAGGAGTCTGGTAGATGTGGTTTAGTCCAAAAAGCCACCGGTCAATGTAACCAGCTGCTCCCACCGGTGGCAGTTAGCATACAGACTCTCGTCCCCAATCCCCACCTGGACCCAGGTAGCCTCTGTTCACAGAACATAGGAGCGATCAGTGTTACTAGTTTTGGATAAAAGGTATCACAAGTGAGGGTAAGAGTGAAAATACAAGAACAAAGTGAGGATGGACTGTTGAGGAATTAAATTGATTTCTGATGGAAATTCTGATTTTGCTCCATTTTCAATCATACATTTGTCATGACAACATATACAAGTGCAGCAAGAACAGGAAATAAAATACTTATTTTTAAATGAAGCATCTGGTTATGTTGAAATAATCAAACAATTATTTTGGACTATAAGGCTAAACTTAAAGCTCCTGTGTGCAACGTTTGGTTTGTGGCCACTTGTTGATAAGACTGATCCTGCTGTCTTTTAATAATGAAAAATATCACTCACTAGGAATCTCTGCTTTGGAAAAAGTGAATATAAACAATGCTCATCAAATTACTGTATAGATATTATCAGTCTTGATAGTCACTGATTCAGTTATTCCCTTTTTCAGGCATGAAGAAGCACCAGTATCAATTTCACTTTGTTATATTAGCAGCTAAAACTCCTCACAGTAGCTTTCAGTTTTATACTCTGCAAAAGTTAAACACCTTACATAGTTTAAAATGCAGCAGTCAGAGTGCATGCCTCTCAGGTATGTAATCATGTTTCAATGACAAAAAATGACTATGTATCAAGGACTGGAGATAGGGTCGAGTGAAGCACTGCATGGTAACAGGACTGATCTGCCATTGCACACAAACACAAGACCAAAAACGCACACACTGATATTTTTTTAAGAAGTGGATAAAACCTTATTGCTTGCTAAGCACTTCCTGTATAACATGGTTACTAAAATACACACAACATGCCCTGTCTGACTCACGTTGGGCAATCAGGTACTGGAAGGAGGAAAGTGAGGCAAAGCCAGACTGTTTTCTAAGAGCAGCACCACACAGCCAGGCTGGCCAGTACAGCAGGATATCAAGTCCAGGAGGACCAACACGCATCCTGGAAAACACAAAGTAAAAACTCAGACAAGCACTTTCAATCACCAACTGAATTAAAAAAACATTGAGGTAATATGTAAATAGAAGTAAGAAGAGATTTTTGTGATTTAAAAAAAATGTTTTATGTATTTTGGGTAGATACATCTTGTACCAGTTGGACAGTTCAGGGTTCCCACTCTTTTCCAGAGATCATTTTCCAGGACATTTCCAGGACAGTTTCATTGATGATCAAGCTGGTATGACCTATGCTATCAATGAAATCATCTCTTACATACTTAAAAAAATATGGCAAATTGATAATAGAATAATGCAACCACAGATGTACAGCTCTTCACTTTATTAGTGCAACCAAGTAACAATGATGGGCAACATCTCAGCTTTCTCTTCTCTCAAAAAATATAAAATGAGCTAAGAAAAAAACAAAAGAGCCTGCAAAGGAATCAGGAAGCTGCCTTACTGAAATAATTAAATAATAGTAATGATCAGAGGATCAGTGCATTAATGACCTAAATAGAACTGAATGACAAAAATGGCCACAAATGTTCTCAACTCGACTCAAACTCAAAATATACTGCTTAATCATGATATTCATCCTGCTAAGTGGTCGATATTAAACAAAGCAAATGTCACGTTTTTTTTATTTGAGTTACCAATAACTCTGAAAAAATTGCACCGGTGTAAAGATGCACTCTGTATTTGAAGGTCTCTCAGAGATTTTAAAAAAATGTAAACTGTCTTCCTGCATGGCGATGTCTATTATGATCAGCAGTGTCTACAACGTGGAGTTTCTGTGCAGCTGTGTCGCTCTTTTTGTTCCGTTTGTTTTCACTATCGGGAGTTTGCACTCCTACTAGCTAGAGCAGGGTTTCTCAAAGTTTTTGGAGCCAGGGACCTCTTACAGGTGAGAAAATTGTCCATGGCCCCCTCATAATTTTAACACAGATTAAGCACATTAGTGATGTGTCATGATCAAAGCTGCGGCTCTGAGAGATGATGCTTAATAGTGAATCAGAAGAGCCGGCTCGCATCAAGAGAGAGCCGGCTCCAGTTTTTTCCTTTCGCTGCTTAGCTCTCACAGTGCTCAGCCCTAGCTCTGCTCACAGCAGCTCATTGGTCAGCATGACCATTAATAATGCTTGCTTGAGTTGGTTCTGGTTCTGGTTCTGTTGCTCGTGTTTGGTTCTGGTTATGTTTGCTTTAGTTGGCTCTGGTTCTGTTTGCTTGAGTTTGGTTCTGGTTTTGGTCAGTTTGCTTGAGTTCGGTTCGGTTCTGTTCGGTTCTGTTCTGGTTCTGTTCTGGTTCTGTTCTGGTTCTGTTCTGGTAATGGTTCTGGTTGGGTTCTGTTCTGGTTTGAATCTAGTTCAAGTCTGGTTCGGTTCTGGTTCGGTTCTGGTATGTTTCTGGTTTGGTTCCGGTTCGGTTCTGGTTCAGTTCTGGTATGGTTCGTTTCGGTTCTGGTTCGGGTCTGGTTCGGTTCAAGTCTGGTTCGGTTCTGGTTCGGTTCGATTCCGGTTGGGTTCTGGTTCAGTTCTGGTACGGTTCTGGTTCGGGTCTGGTTCGGTTCTGGTTCGGTTCGGTTCTGGTTCAGTTCTGGTTCGGTTCGATTCCGGTTTGGTTCTGGTTCAGTTCTGGTACGGTTCTGGTTCGGGTCTGGTTCGGTTCTGGTCGGTTCGGTTCTGGTTCAGTTCTGGTAGGGTTCTGGTTCGGTTCTGGTTCTGTTCTGGTTCGGGTCTGGTTTGGTTCTGGTTCGGTTCTGGTTGAGTTTGATTCTGGTTCTGTTTGCATGAGTTTGGTTCTGGTTCTGTATGATTAAGTTTAGGTCTGGTTCTAAACCTAACCGTAACCTTAATCCTAACCCTAAACCTAACCCTAACCCTAACCCTAATCATAATCCTAACCCTAACCCAAATCATAATCCTACCCCTAATCATAATCTTAATCCTAACCCTAACCCTAATCACAACCTTAACCCTAACCCTAATCACAACCCTTACCCTAACCCTAATCACAACCCTAATCACAACCCTAACCCTAATCACAAGCCTTATCACAACCCTAACCCTATCCCTAATCACAACCCTAACCCTAAACACAACCCTAACCCTAATCACAACCCTAACCCTAAACACAACCCTAACCCTAACCCTAACCCTAATCACAACCCTAACCCTAACCCTAATCACAACCCTAACCACAACCCTTATTACAACCCTAACCCTATCCCTAATCACAACCCTAACCCTAATCACAACCCTAACCCTAAACACAACCCTAACCCTAATCACAACCCTAACCCTAATCACAACCCTAACCCTAACCACAACCCTTATTACAACCCTAACCCTATCCCTAATCACAACCCTAACCCTAATCACAACCCTAACCCTAAACACAACCCTAACCCTAGTCACAACCCTAACCCTAATCACAACCCTAACCCTAAACACAACCCTAACCCTAATCACAAACCCTAACCCTAACCACAACCCTTATTAAAACCCTAACCCTATCCCTAATCACAACCCTAACCCTAATCAAACCCTAACCCTAAACACAACCCTAACCCTAGTCACAACCCTAACCCTAATCACAACCCTAACCCTAACCCCAACCCTAACCCTAATCACAACCCTAACCCTAACCCCAACCCTAACCTAATCACAACCCTAACCCTAACCTAATCACAACCCTAACCCTAACCCTAATCACAACCCTAACCTAATCACAACCCTAACCCTAATCACAACCCTAACCCTAATCACAACCCTAACCCTGATCACAACCCTCACCCTAATCACAACCCTGACCCTAACCCGAATCACAACCCTAACCCTAACCCTAATCACAACCCTAACCCTAATCACAACCCTAACCCTAATCACAACCCTAACCCCAACCCTAACCCTAATCACAACCCTAACCTGATCACAACCCTAACCCTAACCCTAATCACAACCCAACCCTACCCTAATCACAACCCTACCCTAATCACAACCCTAACCTAATCCACACCCTAACCCCAACCCTAACCCTAATCACAACCCTAACCCTAATCACAACCCTAACCCTAACCCTAATCACAACCCTAACCCTAACCCTAATCACAATCATAACCCTAACCCTAATCATAACCCTAACCCTATCCCTAATCACAACCCTAACCCTAATCACAACCCTAACCCCAACCCTAATCACAACCCTAACCCTGATCACAACCCTCACCCTAATCACAACCCTGACCCTAACCCTAATTACAACCCTAACCCTAACCCTCATCACAACCCTAACCCTAACCCTAATCACAACCCTAACCCTAACCCCAACCCTAATCATAATCATAACCCTAACCCTAACCCTAACCCTATCCCTAATCACAACCCTAACCTTAATCACAATCCTAACCCTAATCAAAACCCTAACCCTAATCACAACCCTAACCCTAATCACAACCTTAACCCTAATCACAACCCTAACCCTAATCACAACCCTTACCCTAACCCTATCCCTATCACAACCCTAACCCTAATCACAACCCTAACCTTAATTACAACCCTACCCTAACCCTATCCCTAATCACAACCCTAACCCTAACCCCAACCCTAACCCTAATCACAACCTAACCCTAACCCCAAACCTAACCCTAATCACAACCCTAACCCTATTAAAACCCTAACCCTAATTATAACCCTAGGATCAGGGTGAGAATGGTTTTGTAACAGAATAAATGCACAACAATTGGGCAATTATAAGGCTTCTCATAAAACACCGTACGTAAAAGGGTTTTCAACACAAACCATTATTTTTTTGCAAAGTTAAGGTAAATACAACGGCTACTAAAGATCCTAAATTAAGAGTCGATCGGGAGTCGAAAGAGCCGGCTCTTCTTGGGGGCCGAGTCAAAAGAGCCGCTCTCTGAAAAGAGCCGGCTCTCTGAAAAGAGCCCAGCTTCCCATCACTAAAGCACATGCTTACTACCATTTGCACTCTTAGTTGCCCTTGGAACTATTTGTATTGTAAAACGTATCAATGTAAATACTTCAGACCTGTACCATAGTGATAAACACATAACACTTCAATTTGAAACAAGTAAATACCACTTGTATACTTTAAAACAGAGGGTCATTTCATTCCTTGTGGACTCAACATGACAGCATTTATACTTTCCAAGTACTTGATTCTTAAACGCTTCACGAAAATTAACAGTAACAAGACTCACATATCCCTTCGAGCCACCAAATGGTATCATTACAATGGTGTATATGCTGTTTTGTAATGACACAGCACAATTTTATGATTTACTAGAAATGTATTCAAATATTTCACGGACCCCCCAGGCTATGGTTCGCAGACCCCCAGGACCCCACTTTGAGAACTACTGAGCTAGAGTACGGTAATTGAGCCAAATGTACCATAAAACATAAACAATATACCCCCGTTTTCTGTGAATGCATGATTATGAAGTGGAGAAAAGATGTGAAAAAAGTTGTGCAGTGTCGCTGTCTTTTCCAGCACAGCATGCACTCAACTTTCAATGAATGGGGATGTGTTTTGTTAATCGGGTCAGGTCGCACGCAGCCATGTTGGAATAATTTTCCAGGACTATATGTGATTTTCCAGGACATTTTAATTTTTCTCCCATTTTCCAGGTGTTTTCCAGTACTGGAAAACTTGTCAACTGTTTTCCAGGTTTTCCAGGTTTTCCAGGACGCGTGGGAACCCTGACAGTTCAAGAATGAGGGTTTAATAGTGCTGTTGGCTTACCCTTGTAAGGATGTCCAGATGACCTCTTGCCACCAACAAATCCAGGCAGGCTACAACTAGATATGACCAGGCCAGACGCTGTAACACACCTGGAATCCGCAGGTTTTCCCAAGATACTGTGAAGCAGATGAGGATGAGTTTTTGGTGAGCATGCAGGTAGAAACAAGCAGGAGAAAATGACAACACAACTCAGTGGCTTAGTACAAAAGACACAGGTTGTTCATCATCAATCATAGCATTGTGCTCACATGCTCCTTGGCAGTTTGGGTTGATGATGATGACACCAATGATGAAGAGCTGAAGGCTCCTCCACCAAACTTTCCTGAGCAATGAGCAGCGGGTGGAGCCTGAGCGGAGCTGGGAGTTGATGGACAGGGCAACGGATGTCCCCATTATGAATACAAACCTGGAGGAGGGGGGAAAGTAAAGACAAGGATTTTTCTCATTGCTCAGTTAATAAGACAAAATATGAGCACTCAGTATAGCTTTGAAACTTCTTCATTAAATGCTTTGTTAATCGAATAAGATAACTAGCCAGGGTTTTTTGATGTTGAAGCTGTTACATGTTTTCTTTTTAGAGATGAGGGACGTTTTATAGTGAGTTACAACACCGTAAAGACAATTCAAACCCCTATTATCCTATCAAAACAGGTTTATTTGCTGACAGAATCCAATAACAAAAAATCTAAACACTAAAACTATACGTTTAAAAATTACAATAATAAGTGCAAGCACTTGTATGTATAATCAAACGAGGTAATAAGTCTTGAAGTTAATTGGAGAATTATACAAGCACAGATTTTCAATATAAATGGAAAAAAGATTAACTAGTTCATGGTTGCTTAATTCAGTGCATATGGCGATACTATTTATTAAAACAAAAACAATATAGCTGTATATTTACTAAAATGCAGAAGAATACATTTTAAACTGAACTTACCAAGGGAAGACGAGATCTGCAACAGTTAGCCCTGCAAGGACAAAAGTGGGAAACATGTTTAAAATCAACTACAAGTACTATTACTAGGTGACAAAAAAACAAAAACAAATGATGACTTATGTTTACAATGATTAAAAAGTCAAAAGCAGAAGCAGGCTGTGCTCACCATTCCAGCTTTCGTGTCTGAAAAACCAGTATCTTCCCCCTCCATAGTTCAAAAACCATAATGACTAAGGAGATACTGACAGGAAATTAAGAAAAAAAGAATTGTTACAGGAGGACACTGAACACTTGCTTCAGGCAAGAGATTATAAATCAGGAAAGCAAAGTTACCTGTACATACTTGTTTCAAATCATGCTCAAGAGTTAGAAAATAACAGAAATACAGCTAAATGATCCACTTTATGTCTGTTAAACAGACACAACTATTCAAGGGATCAGATCTGTGTTAATGTTATTAGTATGTCACTCATTAATCAGCAGCAATTCCAGTGTGTGCTGCCAAAATGTCACACTGTCGAGGCAATCACATGACACTGTATGAAGACAGATCACACAAAGAATACTTTTTTTTTCTTCAATTTTTCCTCTTTTTTTCAATGAATAAAAGGCACTGCTCAGTTCCACTTCAGTCACTTGAAATGGCTAATACAAGTTTCAATTCAGTGACCAGTAATCAGGGAAAGTATAGGTCAATATCACTCTTTCTTCGTTTGACTGTTTAGTATTTATAATAACTCAAATGCAGCTCATTGCAAGAGGAGGATACAGACCATACCAGCTGTGACAAATGCAATCTGATAACCAAGTTGTAACTAATTAATAGCTTTCTCTGATCAAGCTATGTTACAGGGTTGCGAGTAAGGGTGAGATGCTTACCCTCTGAATGTGTCCAGAGATCGCAGCCTCTTGCTAGGACTGGGTGGTGGAGGAAGGATGTTGTCAGTGACTGGTGGTACTATCCTGCCAGGAGAGCCCAGTTCCTGAATGAATTAAATTATAGATAAACTATTCAGTTGGACAAATATGAATTTCTGCAAACCTAAGACTTACAATTAAGGTGGATGAGATCCCCTCACAGATTTGGTTGATGTGATTTTTTAAAAAGTACCTCTAAATAAATACATGCATCCTTAGGCATAGTTTGTCTCTCTATTTTATATACAGTATTGTTTTATGATTGTACAAGATTCACAACAGTACGATTATACATTTTCCTCTAAAATATGTATCACCTAATTAATTATCTGAAGGTTAAAATACAAAAACTAACAAGAACCACCTTGGCTAAATAATATCTTAAAGTTTGTAGTTGGAAGAAAGCATTTTTTTGCAAACACTCACAGAGTTTATAAGCCTCTCTGTTTCCATGGAGCCACCAATTCGGAAGAGGATCCCCCTCACTACTTCAAGGCTGTAAAAGAAGCAGTCAACCAGTTCAGGAGTTATTATATACACACACTCTTAATTGAATGCTCCAAAAGTACAACAAAAGCAAAACGATTTAAAGCCAAGAAAGGTATGCTATCATCCATTGCATGAATCCAGATTTTGGTTTTAGTTGTATATGTACACATAATATGTATGTGAACAAAAGAGTGAAGTACTTTACCCGTATATTGTTCTTCCAATAGCAGACAACAAGAAGAGTCCAGCAAAGATAACGAAGGCTATCAAGATTGCTGTGTGAATGTATAAGAGTATCATTTCATTAGAGCACAGTGTGTAATATTCATCAACACCATGACATACAAGCTTATGAATTCAGTAATGGGACTGAGACTCACGTATGTAGCTGTTGATGGCTTCTGCATCAGTCACTACTGAGCAGTTTACCACTGATGAGTCGTTCAGATTTTTTACCCACAGTGAGTAGTTTCCATGCTCCCCAAAGTGGAATGGAACCCTGCAGATCAAATGATCCGTACAAAATCAAAATGATAACTATTGCTCATTGGATGGCTCTTTAATTTTCAATATGTAGATTATCATTCCACAATGTTTTGATTACAAAAAAGCTAGATTACCCCTTAAATCTGTAGACTAGTTAGTTAATTAATGCTTTTTTTTTAAAGGTGTGTTGCAGTAATTCAGCTGTGGAGTACAACTATAAAGGGTCCTTGGAGACTTTCAAGTGTTACATTAATTTATCCAAGCTGTGTTAACATGTCTATTAGTGCATCCCAACATGTAAGACAATATGTTAAACCATGTTATAAACAGTTGTGTACATATTAACTTATATTTTTACTGGAAACCTGTAAAACTTAATATAGGACAAGGTTTTATGGTAGTGCTCTTATCACTGTTACTGATTCAGTTTTATATGTTTGCAGTTATAGTGTTTATAAAAATTAAAACTAAAATTCTGTCACTTACTTGCAGAGCTCAGTTCTGACAGATGGGCTGTTGAGCTGTAGTGTAATTTGATGCTGTGTGCTGACAATGAAGTTTGCCGAACTGGGCTGACCTGGACCGGTCCCTGCAGCTACTACCCCAAGCTTCTGGTACAAACACTAGCAGAGAAAGAAGCAAGGGTCTAGATCAGAACATCATCCTCATCATACTACAAGTCATACCGCCATATTACTATAGAAATGTAGGCATATATATTAATATTTGTATACCTTGTAGCAGCGCTCTGACACCCAGGAAACCACCACCTCAGTGTCTAGCTCATTGTTGACTGTCAGAAGTGCCTCATCCATCTTCAGGACTTTTTGCTTCTGATGAGGGAAGCCAGCTGAAGGAAGACACAACAATACATTCAACATTCAATCAGAAAAGCCATTTTCCAGAAGAACATACAGATGGGATGCTACACCTTACAGTGCAGGTGACCACCCAACTGCAAAGCAACAAATCGCTCAACAACTATAAACATTATTCTTGAAATCAAGCACACTTAGCAGTACATTTGTGCACATGTAAATAAATAGAGTTATGACAGTTTTGCCCAAAAGGCTTCACGTTTGAATGTATTTCAGCGGCTACAGCTGAGCACCCAACCAGCTTCTTGTAACTAACTTCAAACCTTTAGTTTACTGTCGATATGGATCGGATCACTACTCCATATCATGTGCGTGGAAACGTATATGAGTCCCTTGTTGAAACAACTTTACTGCCCAATCTATTTGAGAGCTACAGACACAAAGCTAACGTGCTGCATTGAACAGGAAAGCATGTGAGAGGGCTGAAGTTATGGCTGTGGAGAGACCCGTGGTCACATGCTGGATTAATCCGTACACTACCCCCAGGACTGGAGGGAGGTTCAAATGACTGGAGCTCTCCCTTTGACTGTCGGCTCTGTATCTGAGCTGGTGCTGTTAGCCTCTAGCTAACACTTAACGACTGCAGTGTCACATATCTAACGCGTGTGGCTGAAGTCAGCTGGTAATAACCACTTTCATCGCTACAATGTGGTTAAAATGCACAAGGGATACAGGTGGTGTGAAACTTTGCTGGTCGTTGTGTCATAAGCTATAGCTAGCCTAGCTACGAAGCACTTCCCTGTCATAGTTTTCACTGATCAAAATGGATACTTACAAGTAGATTTTTCAGCTGTCAGTGGTACCACGCACAGAGCCACAACCAAAGCAATAACGCCAAGGGACAAGATGTCATATTTCTCTGGTGGTTTCATATCTTTTTGATTTCCCTTGGACCAAACAACAGAAGATGCGTCTGCTGACTCTGAGCCCCTCTTTGGCTTCTTTTTGGCCATAGCAGACGACACTTCCAGCGCTTCCTTGTTTTGACACCATAGGGGAAGTGCCGAGGGTCAAAGTACATGATTACGCTAACCGTCCATTCGATGCCCTGGATAGATCACCACTTTATGATCATTTCGACAACGTCTAGTCTTAAGACCAGACCCTTTCGGAGACAGACCATAACAAGCTAATGTATATTTTTATGATTATGTTTTATGAACGTAGACCGAAATGTACGGAAGAGGATTAGGGCCACTGAAAAAAAAAAAGTTAAGGTCAATTTTTTTTAATTATTATTATTCTGAGAAAAAAGTCAGAGTTCTGAGAAAAAAGTCAGAATTATGAGAATAGAGTCAGAATTCTGAGATTAAAGTCAGAATTATGAGAATAAAGTCAGAATTCTGACTTCTGAGAAAAAAGTCAGAATTCTGATATTAAAGTCAGAATTATGAGAATAAAGTCAGAATTCTGACTTTTTTCTCAGAAGTCAGAATTCTGACTTTATTCTCAGAATTCTGACTTTAATCTCAGAATTCTGACTCTATTCTCATAATTCTGACTTTTTTCTCAGAACTCTGACTTTATTCTCAGAATTCTGACTTTAATCTCAGAATTCTGACTTTTTTCTCAGAATTATAATTTTTTTTTTAATTTGACCTTATTTTTTATTTTTTCAGTGGCCTTAATCCTCTTCCGTAGAAATGCGCCTTAATATGGTGGTATATAATTTACCTGTGCATCTTCACCTGTTTTTGTGATTTTGTTGTTGCTATTTTTTTTAAATTTAAGTGCATTCTTCCCATAAGCAAACCTGCATCCCATTTCCATCTTGCACAAAATACATCAGTACCATTTTTTTCTATAAACTAGTAACGCATGCGCACAGCAAGTTATCATCGCAAGGGGTCTAAATCGAAAACCGAGTGAATCAACGGCGCCTCCCTCCGGGACTCCATCCATCAGAATGGCAGATAAACAGAATGCACAAAAGAGGTAGAAATATTCTTAGCCCAAGAACAATGTTTAACTTTCACGCTAAAAGTTTATTGGAACAACTTGATGTGTAAATAAACACAAAAAAGTAATTATCAGATTAGCCAGCGTAAGTTAAGACGGCTAAGTGAGCAAGCTAGCAAGCGACGTCAGCAAACAGTATCACCCGCTTTTCTCTGAAATAATATTGTTTGTTTTTTACTTTAATTGCAGTGTCAAAATAGCCGCTGGAGCCGTAGTCTGTGTTGAAAGTGAAATACGAGGGGATGTCACCATAGGTAATATGGTTAACTTTGGATCAACTGCTGACTGCTGCAATGGCAAATACATACACTCATATTGATTAAGAGTTAAAAGTAACAACATTGGATTGCTTCCCTATGTGATCAAATAAACATTACCATTTCAATTCTCCATTTCTTCAGGTCCAAGGACTGTAGTCCATCCAAAAGCCCGAATCATCGCAGAGGCAGGACCCATTGTGATCGGAGAAGGCAATCTGATCGAGGAGCAGGCTCTGATCATTAACAGGTAACTCAACACTCATCCATATTTAAGTAAAACACATATCTTACATGTTACAAATATTAGATGGACAACAATCACACGTGCAGACTCTGACCCTGTTGTACCCCTTGTTCTTTAGTTACCCAGAAAACATCACACCAGACTCTGAAGTGGAACCAAAGACAATGACCATTGGCATGAACAATGTATTTGAAGTTGGATGTGGTATCCTTTTACCTTGCCTCACCAGTCTTATTCCATAAGTAGATCATTTTGTATGTTGTTGACATTTCATACATTTCAACCACTAAAGTGAATGTTGCCTGAGCTAGATCCAACAGTATCACAAGCCCTGAAGATCGGGGATAACAACGTGATTGAATCAAAAGGTGGGATGTTTAATACTGATATCTGCAGAAACGGATGAAGCATTTACACAAACAAAGTCAGTAACTGTACAAATGTTTCCCATTTTGCTGTGCAGCTGACGTCGGCAGAAATGTGATCCTCACCAGTGGCTGTATCATTGGAGCCTTCTGTCAGGTCAACACCTGTGAGGTCATACCTGAAAACACAGTTATCTATGGCTCAGGATGTATGCGGCGGGTTCAGACGGAGAGACCACAGGTATGAAAACACATGGTTGGGATGTAATCAGGTGTACCAGATCTGTGATTAATTAACAAAAGAAAAAACAATTTCTTCACTACAAACACTGTCATTTACATGATTTTGCTTATTCAAAGTGTCATTTTAGAACATTTGTACGTTTTACTGGTAGTAAATCCACCTCTTGTGTGTATCTATATTAATATTGTGTCTGTTAAATAGTTGTGGTAGTCTACCCTTACTTGCAACATCATCACCATTCTAATAAACACATCACTGGTTCCTTCATGTGAGCTTTATACTGACAGATTTTCATGGTAGATCTGTCAAGACTTTGACACCAAAAACTGTTATTTATATGTCAGACTAAGATTCTTTAACAACTACCTTCTTTAAAACATGACACGTGAGCAGTTACCACTGGTTCTGCTCAGAAATTGGGATACACCATTTTTGTCATGTTAATCACTGCATGATATTGACGCCTTGCTTTTAAATCATCAGCTGTTTGTCATGTCTGAAAACATGCAGTGGCTGAGGGTAGTGCTGGAATTTCAAACATGGATAAAAGTTTGAAAGCATGATGAAAATGCCAATTTGTGTTCACAACATGAATGTTTGGTCATCTTTTCAGCCCCAACTCTTCAACTCGACTTTCTGATGAAGATTCTGCCAAACTACCATCATTTGAAGAAGACCGTCAAAGCAGGCCACATGCTAGCTAAACTTTAGCGTTGTCTAATTTTAATAGAAATGCCAAGAAAACCTGATTTAAATGGAGAGCATGAATGTATATAATATAAATTTGCGTAGCTTTCATCAGTACTTTCTCTCTTACTCTGATAAATATTTTCTACTCTAACCCCACAGCTGATTAAGCATTTCTTTCATTTTTTGCTGTGCTGATATACAGTTTTCTATGATTAATTAAATAAATTAAAAAACCCTGAGGATGTACTTATTTTATATCATCGCTGGGTCAGTTTTACCAGAAGGTTAAATAAGGTCTTAAGAATGCTTGAAAAGGAAATGTTTCAGTGAAAGCCACATTTTAGAAGTGGACAGAGGTTCCTACAGTAAATAAAATATTTGAATATTTGATTCTAAATAAGAACATCTTAAATATGTGCATTTAAAATGGTCTGTTACATGGTACATAAATCAAGCAATGGAGCAGCATCCTGCAACAGTATCATTTATTAAAATAAATTCAAAAAAGATTTGCATTTAAAACTATTCTGCAATCAGGCTAAAAAGTGAAAGGATTCAAATATTTCAAATTTCACAGGCAGTTCTGTCAAAGATGTTTTACGTTGGATGAAATACCTCTATGTGATGCACTGCACAACACAATCCCGTCTTCTGCAGTCCCTTTTAAAAGGACTGAAGGTGGCCATCAGATGAGGACTGCTGCCCTGTCAAATAAACCTTACACACACCTCTTCGCGAAATACTGAATAAAATGAAAGTATTTACACACCGTAACCTTACCTCACTGTAACAATAAGGTTGCAGCACCCCACTTGAGAATGGTCTTGGTTAGGGGATTTAGTGTCTTTAATGGTCTTATTACTCTTTTCCTCCACTGTCCTTCAGGTCTCACTGATCGTTAAACAAAAAAAAGGATTCCACAACACGTTGCTCTTCACTCCATATAATACAAGATCACTGATCACTAGAAGGAGTGCAAAGAAAGGAAAAGAAGCTAGTTGGTTTGACACAAACAAACACTCATGAAAACGTCTGTATCGCAGTGTGCCCAGGGTTTTGTTAGGGAGCCGTTTCGGATTTACAGATTCTACATCTTCCCTAAGAGGGTGAGACACACTGAGGGAAATAATTTTATTTCTTCACAGGAACACCATCTGAGTAGTCCCTCCAGGACCCCTGCCAATGGTTGTTGTGAGTCTTGAGTGTCTCTTCCTTTGTCCACCTTGCTTCTTCCTCTTTTGAACTGGTACTGCAGAGAGCACAGGAACACAATCAGCATTGATGAGCTACGTATGAATTCAAAAATTGTGGTGTTTCGAAAGCAATCAGGAAAAGTATATCAAAATGTAAGAATGAAAATCGAGCAGAGGGGAGTTTAGGGGACACTCACCACTTTCTTTGGTCCCGTTTCCTGCATGGAGGAGATGCCTTGTTTCTTTAGGTACTCCTCAATCTTATCTTCATCTATGGAATCAACTGGAACGCTCCTCCAAAGTTTCTGGAATTCTACAAATTTAAAAAATATCTTTTTTAGGCCATGAACACATCAATCAAATGGCTGCTCAAACAATTCCTATCTACTTTTTCCACTAACAAAAGCCAACTAAGAAAAAGACTTGATGGAATGGATACATTTTCATTTTTTAATGAATTAGAATAGGTGGAGAGGTTACATTTATCATTTATATTAAGTTCAAATATACGTCAGGCTAGTTTAGTTTCTTTTTTATGGTAATAAAAAAACAGCAGCATTTTATTATGATATTTAAAGAAAATCTCTACTTTAATCATTGTTTTGGGTTAAGTTGGCTTTTTAAAAGACAACTAAAACCCTTTTTCTGTATAATAACCTCCAGCAGCCAAATATTAAAAAAAAAAAGAGCAAGCCATATCTCTGTGAGTCCTGCTTACCTTCATCTACAGTAAACTGGCAGTGTTTGTCATTGTAGAAAAGGATCTTCTTCTTATCTGGTCTTGTCACAAAGATGATCTGATCCCCCAAAGCCTGTGAACACACGGGAGCTTACGTCTCTAATCTGTCAGTCACCACAGTTTTCACTCATCAAAC
This sequence comes from Notolabrus celidotus, assembly GCF_009762535.1. Lineage (NCBI taxonomy): Eukaryota > Metazoa > Chordata > Actinopteri > Labriformes > Labridae > Notolabrus > Notolabrus celidotus. Next base: position 19,761,480 of record NC_048278.1, read on the forward strand.
AGTACACAGAGACCGTACATGTGCTTCAGGCAGAAATCCAATTAAGGTACGTTACCTTAATGGCCTTGGCCGAGTTTGGCAGTCCCTCCTCCACGTCGTCCAGCAGCACCCCTCCCAGGCCCAGCTGGTCGTGTTTGTCCAGCAACCTCAGTAAGGCTTTCTTGTCCTTCAGGTTGTACTTTGGCTTGAATCCATAAGTTCCATCACGGACATCAATTTTTGGGTTGCTGACCAATGCCTGAGATTGACATAAGGTGAAGGAGCGTAGATCATTTTCAAGTCTTTAGTGAAGCAGTAGTGTGATATAAATATGTGGATTACTATAAAGATTGTTTGCATTCCTGCTCATTATGTTTTCTTGCTTTCCTCCATAAGATGAGGAGGATACAACATGTTAAGTTGACCTACTAAACAGGCCCGCTTTGGCTAGTTTTCATTTTCATTGTCTTAAATATTGTCATTTTCCTCATTTAGAGTATGAGACCTTTCTGGTAATGCAGTTATTTTTGAACATCAGTGCTAATTTTGCTTTGACAACCTGATCCTTTACAGCAGTCAAAAATCAAACCAAACAGCCAAAAGGAGTCTGGCTCATCATGATGTGTTGGTACATATTCTTTAGCATATATCAATTATCACAGTATCACTGTATCATGATATTATCGTTATAGAGGGCCAAGTATCACGTACGTATCATGAGTCACTAGCAATTCCCTCCCATAAACAAGAGAGGTTAAAAGACACAAGGATCTGAGTGACAGGGACGTCAACCAACTGTTGAAGATGGACACAAGCAAACATAAAATATAACATGGTATTGCCTTTATTGAAGGTTTGGTTGAGTAGGAAGAAATGTCAACAAACTTAAAAAGTTGCAGGGTAGGAGACCTTAGTTAGGTGCTGCGGTTTCTTTACAAATCAGTACTAATGCTAATTTTGTGATTTTACTGTGAACAAAAATGTCAACTTGTTCAGGTCTTTGGTTCGTAGTCAGGGAATGAGCTAGTATTGTATAGTGAGTGGTTGTTTCTGGCAGATCACATCAGGGCCCTGCTCACCCTGTTGCTGTACCTGCCCACTTAATGTAAATTATTAGTGCAATACATAACTCTATACAAACTCACCTCTGTCATAAGCCACTGTTTCTGTTTCATACTGATGTCAAGAAGTTTAGTCTCATCCAGAATCTCCTCCAGGGTCAGGAAGTGTGTGTCACCATTCTGATGCCTGGTCTGAAACAGTGAATTTACATAAAGAAAACACGACATGGACTGATGGAATTATACAATTTTTCCAGGGGCTTATTTAAATACAGGCATTTATTACTCGCACAGTTTTGACAGGTTTAAGCCAAATGTCTTCATTGATTTCATGCCTGACATCCTACTGTCAGTGTATTTTACATGGTTAAAAGCTTACTGTGTTCAACAGATGGCATAAAAACACACTAAAGAAAATCTGTTAACTTGAGTGTGAGTTCTGCAGAGAGGGATGAGTCAGACGTTTATGTGAGAGGGCTTGGCTGTCTCTCTGCAGAGCCACAGCATGATAATCAAGCTGTTAACCCACCGAAAGCCAGACTGAGGACCAAATGTTACACAGCGGACACAAGCGACTCACTCGGCTGACACAATAGACAACAACTCAATCTTTTAAAGAGCTTTGACAGAGATGAGGGCAGGCTTAAAATCCAGTCATTAAGTAGATGCTGTTGTGACAGCCTGAATCAATTTGGAGAGGAAAAAACTCCATGAGGCTGAAAGAAGTGTTTGACTCAACAGTGCTTATTTGCATAGTGGCAAAACATCAGAGGGGAATATTATGACCACAAAATTTCATGAGAGTTGTTTTGTTTTTAGAAGACAGAATGTGCCAGATACTCACCTTCAGGTAATTGACTATCTTGGCGAGGCAGCCAAACTTGTACCCAGAACTCGCCTTGATGTTGAAGCTGGCCATTACTAGACTCTGTGGAGATAGAAGAAACAACAGTGATAGAAAATTACTTCTTTCTGAATTGTTCATTTTAAAAGCTCACAACCAGTCCAGCTTTATGGAAGCGATAGGATTATATGGAAATGTATTAAAATGTATTACCTTTTATCCCAACTGAACCCACAACTTTGAAATCATCTCTTAAATATATACCCTCATTTTCTAAATACAATTTTCCTCATTCACTTGGATTTGGTCACAAGCAGACAGGAGTAAATTGTGCATTTGGGTACAAATCCAGCAGCATATTACACACATTTGGTGTAGTGATGTGGGGTTGACTCAAAGCTACGATAGCTATACCTGTGTGCTCACAAAAATAGAGGAGCATGGCATGTGGTGTCACGATAAAGCATGTGTTATTTATCTATTTTTTTTTTAGGTCAAGAAGAAAGGAAGGCAGAAAACTCTAAAATCTTTTTTTAGCCTCACAGCCAACACTCTGGATGGATCAGTTTTAGTCTGTTTTGTTGTTTTTGTAGGATTTGTTTACAACCAGAAAAATAAAGCAAAAAAATCTTTATTCTCTAATCCAACACAAATATTCTTCAATGCTGCTTGCAATATTATGGAATGTTATTAGAATGATTTGAAGTACAGGCAGCTGGTCTGAGACTCTGCTGGGAATCAATCATACTGCTCCTCCCATGGGAGACTGTCTGAGGTCTGGACTCAGCACTCGCCAATCAAAGCTGAAACAGACACTGATTCATAAATGATTCATGGTGTGGGCGGGAGCTTCTGCTGCTGCGAGCTGCACTGAGGCGGGTACGGCAGACTTGTGACAGGCCGATGAGCGAATGGTGCAGAGGGCAGGCTAAGAGAAAAGATCCAATGATGAGGAGAAGCCCCCCTGCCGTGTAGCTGAGGCATGAAGCACTGCAAGGAGTGGCGGAGGGGAAGTGAGCGAGCGAGTGCACGACTGGCGGCTGAAAGAGGGTGCTGAGGAGGAAAACAGGGTCGAGGAGGAACACGGAGGAGGGAGAGAGTGGAAGAAAGAGCATTAGGTGGAGCAACTAAAAAAAAAAAAAAAGAGAGTGCATCTGTTGCCTCACATCTTCTACAGACTTATCACACAGCAGGTGAGTGAGCATGTTGTGAGGATAGCATCATAATAATAACACGCGCATGTTTGACAGATCATAACAGATCACAGTAATAATTTAAGCTACATGCTGTGAGCTGCTGTAGCTACGACTAACGAAGCTTTTTATTCGTATCCAGCATTTCTAGGGTCAATAATGCATTTTTAATAGCAGCTGATATTTTCCTTCTGTGTTAGAGAACCTAAATCAAACATTACCATTTCTACCACTACATGTTGAAAATGTTAATTTCATATACACCATTAGACTGAGCGCAGATCTGTAGGCGGCATCTGAAATAAATAGGGCAAAACTGAAAATGCAGTGGATTAAACAAACATGGATCTCTGCCTGCACTCCTGCACTTAACACACCAGGCACCAGAAACTCTGTGTATGTTTGTGATTCTATATCAGCATGATCTGCATACATGTGTCCTGTGTCTGTTGAGATGCGTGATTCAGAGCAAACTGCAGCTCTCAGGACAAATCGATGAGGGATGGTCATCTGTGAGGAGCCAGTCAGGAGCATTAGTAGTGTATAAATGTGTCTGGGGTGTGTGTGTGTGTCTGTCTGTATAGTGAGTGGCAGCTGCTGCGTTGCCAGGGAGCAGTTTTTGTTCTTACAATATATTAAAGAGCAGAGTTGGGGTGGTGTCTCATTTAGGGTGAAATAACAGATGCTGCTGGGAGCAATCTGTTCTAATGAAGGGGGAGGGAGGGGGGTTGAGGGGCAATATGAGGCTATTCAAAAGAGGCTGTCATGGCAGTGATTACAAGTGAAGTTTATAGTATTGATCGGGGAGGATGCTGAAAACAGGGGTAGAAGTCAATTATATTACCTGAGAGGAAAACATCGCAAAACACACTGACCAGATGTGCTTCATTCTGCTCTCATTAGCAGCACTGTAGAGCAAGTATTTTGTAAGCGTATTGGGAAACTTGTATCTTTAAATATGTAAACAGTACTTCAGTTGAAATTAATAAAATCATTTTTTAAAATGTAGAATTCAAAATACAAAATAAGAGGACCACAACAAGTTCATCATAGAGGCAACCTCACATGCATTTTTATGATAATATATGTTAGTAATCGTTATTTTTGCTACTTTCACATCATTAAAGACAGAACATAATAGTATCATGCTGAGTCTTGGCACCAGTGCAAATCTGCAACTCAGATTGTGTGGTCCTAAGAAGACAGCATGTAATTTCTTGAGAGGAAATGAGAGCACTACACCAGGCTGATATCCTCTTACGGTTTCAGGTAACATGGGAGACTAAGTCAACATCACACAACAAGTTATCAATTTATTCCTGCAAGAGCACTCTCACTCTGCCCAGTTACAAACATATAAAGGACACAAAAAGTGACCCCTCAATATGAGCATGGTGTGCAGAGAAGCACTTATGATGTCCCCTCTCCTTCAACTCACTTCTGTGGATCGCTCAAGTAATCTGGGTCAGCTTACTTGTGTGTATGTGCATGAATACATGTTTGCACGCATGCATAAATGTGTGTGTGTGGGCAGAGATTCTGGCAGCATGTTCCCTGGGATTTAAAATGGTTGGCTGAAAATGTGAAAAAAAGCTGAGGAGAGACAAATGGACTACCAATGTGCACATCACTGAACATCTTTTAACTACACCACTAAATTCCGGCTCCTTCACTGTAACATTTTTAAGGGGTCATGGCTCAAAAGCTGCAGACCAAGCGCAGATGCCACATTCCACAGACCAACTTTGCTTCCCTTAGACTATTTCTGTTTTGAGCAGATGGACTCAGACGGGTTTCCCTTTGCGCTCATAACAACAGCTTTCTTGCTTCATTCATCCACTCTGAAGGCAGGGGCTTATTAAGTGTACAAACTGACAAAGCAGTTTTACATTTTACAGCATGACCGGTAATGACATCAAGCTATCACAACAACATTACAGAAAACTACCCAAGAGAGGAATGGTGGTATTTATGAGGGGTAATGGCTAATGTGTGTCTCCAGTGAGACCAGACATTAGCCTTGTCAAAGAGCACATTAGCTGTATGAAAGTGATAATGGGATCCCAGGAACAAGACCTGTAAATAATATTCAACTCTTTGCTTATAATTGTATCATTCTAAAATCCAGGCACTGCAGAGCCCGGTACAACAGACTCATTCTTCTTCTGCATTAATTTCTCAATATTCTAACGCAAGTATTTAACAACCACTTTCTAATTTCCTCCCCCAAAGCTGTCACCCCTACTTTGCGGTGAAACCCAGAACCAAACACTGTCACTGCCATTAACTACAGTATCTTTCTTCTCTGCTTTTGTTGCTTCAAACCAGATATCATGGCCAATATCACCACAACGATACAACCAAGTAATCTCCCATGGCACCCAGAGGCAGCCCCACTCTCCCACATGTCTTTGCAGGTCCAAGAGGTCTACCCATTCCATGATGGCTGGAACGTGGCCTGCTTCATCATCCTGCTGCTCTTCATCCTCACCGTCCTGTCTCTGGCGGCCTTGGCCGTGCTTTACGAGCTACTGGACTGCGGCTGCTGTGCCAAAGGGAAGACACATCAGCAGCTACAGGAGGAGGGGCCGGGAGGCTGCAGCAAGATCATTACCAGTATTTGCAATGAGCCAGAATCCCACACTGAGGTGGTATAGTGGCGACGTGGTTGGAGATGAAGAATATTTGGACTCAAATGATGAACTGGGCAATATACAACAAAGACTCCGATGCCCTGCAAAAGAACTTCCTTAAATGCGCAATAGTGGTACAAGTGCTTACATTTGAGAGGATGCAAAGGGGGGAAGAAAAGATTTTGAGAGAGTATATTTAGCTTAATTTTTTACACATTTACATCTAACACCACTTAAAACACACGGGAGACCCTCAATGCCAAACTTAACACTGGAAATACTAACAAAAGAAAGAGATCACACACGACTAGTCTTGTAATAATGATACAAGAGATGGTACTAATCTTTTACAACACCTGTCCTATGAATACTGCACATACATATGACTTGAGCAAATCTAAGGACTTGAGTATTCTGATTTCCCAATGAGTTCTAATAAGTAACAATCAAGTTTCTCAAGCGTAGCTGGACAGCATTGTTGCATTGGATGAAGCAAGCGTTCCTCTGCTCTCTAGTAAACTATATCCCAGTGTTGTCAACATGTTTAGCATTACAACTTTATCTTATGTCTCATCAAGTCAAGTGACACTTGATAGCTGCACAGTGTTGTAATTTCTCATGTCATACTGAGCACAATGTTTGATTACATATGCCTTACCACAAAATGCCTAATAAATTGTCACTGCAAATGTACAAGAGTTATTTTTTCCTCTGTTGAAATAACAGATTCATGAAGGGTGCATGGGTAAGGCCTTGTCTAGCTGGCTGAGGGTCAAAAATAAGAAGACATGGATTACTACTAGCTGTATGAAAATGCAGTGATGACTGACCGTGATCATTTAGGGGGCACCTACCTTTCTTGTGAGCATGACTGAGATCAAATGGAGAGTGCTGAGGCCAAATATCTGACATCATTATTTTTATTAATGACAAACTTAAACTAGCAAGGACCTTAAGGGGAGGAGAGAAGTCCAGAAGAATAGAATAAAGTGCTAAAAGTCTTTGGTTTGTCCTGAAACTAAAAGGCTGAAGGTGAAGAACACCAATGAAAAGGGCTTGAGATGCAACATCTGTCTAACCTAACCTAAAACTGAATGTTTAGCAGATTGCACAAACAAGTGCTCTCTATTTGTAGTTTGATAGGTGCTAGAGGATAACAATGAGCTAATATGTCTGTCTATAATGTAGGCACATAGGTAATAGTTTTCACATGAAAAGGACAAGGCTACATACAATGCTGACAAGAGATGCAGATGGGTCTTGCCTCAACATGAAGGAGGTTCACAGAATCAACCAAAATACAGTATAATTTGAAGTGGTGTTGTTTTTTAATGATTTTTTTTTCATAAGAATCTGATTTTTCTTTCTTACACTTACAAGCGGTTTCAGCTTCTACCATTCAGACTATGTACTTAACAAGATTATGAAAAAAAGGTTTAAATTAAACAGAAGTTAACCACTGATGGCGAGGGGACACAAGGTGAGCAGCTCACAAGAAACCTCCAGCACCTTCAACAGTCTATATCTGTTATTGTATTCCCATCAGGGTCAAAATGCTCACAGACAAATTAGAATGAAAAAGCTGAGGTTAGAGTGTCAGCTTTGTTAAAAAATTAATAAGAATAAGAAAAAAAAATAAGAATGTCTGTCAGTCGTATTATAGCTGGCATCTCTACATAATCCTCTGACATCACCAGAGAGAAGCCAGTAACGGTAACAGTCACATGTTAAATCATTTTATAGAAATATCCTTCATTTACCTGCACTGTGTTTGGACCCTGAGGAGCTCTCCTTTTCAAGTTTGGGCTTCTTCTTCTTATGTGATCCAGAGTCTGATGAAGCCTGTCTCTTCTCTACTGCTGGAGTGGATAGAGCTCTCTTCTTGAACAGCTCCCGCTCCCTAAGTAGAGCTGGATCCATCCTGTCTGGCAGAGAAAGATTCAGCAACAGTGATTTACACCAAGTATACCCATGTCAGATACTATGCACTGATGGCAGGTCAATTAAACCTTCCTATCCACCCTATGTGTATTGTGTTGTTTGTTGCTTCCTCCCATGACAGTCACTGGGCAAGGAAGAGAATACATTGTAACTTCTTTCAGCTTGTGGTCAGAGATCCACCTGTATTGAATGAGGTCACTTGGCCCTGTAGTTTCTCTGTGTCGGTTTATGTTTACTTCGTTGAAGAGACATCTTGTGAATGTGCACTTTCTTAGCGTAGTGTGTTTATTCTAAGCCTCTTCTCAAAACAGGACAAAGTTACAATTACTGATCCAAAGACAGATGTTTCTTAAATCAATCAATCAATCAATCAATCAAGCTTTATTTATATAGCACCTTTCATAGAAGTCAAATGCAACCCAAAGTGCTTAACAGCGATTTAAAACAAGAAAGAAGCAGAAATAAAATAATGGCAAGACATATTAAAAAAAATAAATGTCTAAAATAGAGACTAAAATAGAGACTAATGCCCACCACAACAATAAAATATGTGTAATTAAAATAATTTAAAGCGTCAAATCAATATTAAGAATATTAATAGTTAAAATAAATAAATTTAAAAAGGGGTAATGATAATAGTTGAAAATAAAATGAAGGCTAAATATGTCAATAAAACTGAGTAGATAAATAAAAATAAATTAATTAATGAATAAATAAATTAAAATAAAATAAGATAAACAGTTAAAGTTAGTAAAACAATAAAGCAACATTTAGAACAATACAACAGTAAAAAGTAAGTAATACAATTGTTAATCCCAACATAAAAGCCAGACTGAACAAATGAATTTTTAGTTAACGTTTAAAAGTCTCACTATCTCGATCAGTTCCTCTCAGATCCTCCGGCTTAAAGGCCAAGTGGTCCGTGTGATGATCCAGCCCTGACAGGAGCCGCTATTTAACCATATGAAGCTGATTTTAAAATACTATCACTACAGTATAGCAGTGCCTGAATCCAGCAAACAACAGCCAACATACAGGGATCACAGCTAAGCTTTTGCACCAAGTGAAATCACCGTCAACAAGGAACAGACCTCATCATACCATCTACTTTTACAAACATTAGCTGTATTAGTTTAACAGCCAGGTTACAACTGGCTATGTCCTTGGCATTGTTCACGTTGACCCAAAAAACAACGTTATCTAACCTATTATACGTTTCTGACCAATTTGGACATTTAGATGTAGGCACATAAAAGTAAACAAAACAACAGTCTGACACTTTGCTTATAAGTTAGCATTAGCTTGCCGACTAGCTTAAGCGTTGTCTAAATGAACGTTACCTGACTCTCAGAGAAAGCGGCCGATCACTTCAGGATGACTCGTTTCGGTGGATATCGAACACTATATCAATGTTTCCGTTTGCAAATATTCGCATTAAGTGTTTCTTTTCACAGTATTTAAAGTTAGCGTTAGCTAACTAACTTCATACACAAAACACCTTTTTTTCTCTCATGCTGCAGTTCCTGTTGTTCGATGAGTCTGATATCGATTGTAAAGCCCTGGATGATGACGCCTTCACGCCTGGCACCAAATGAAAAGCAATGAAATGAAGTTTCTATCAAAGTAGAGGAACATGACAAACATAAAGAAATATTTCGAAACCAATTTTCATACAAAAATGATTAAAGGCCCTGTGAGGAGTTTTGAACTGGTTGAGAAACAGACTGAAAATGATACTGATGCCTCTTAATGACCTTCAATAGCAAACAAGTCCATCAGCAACAACACTGACACCTTCTCTGTTGTCATTTTTAATGCCTCAAACTGCCCTGAGGGGGTAGGTGTCAGACCAGATGATGGACATCTCGCTTCAGAAACTGCCTTCATTTGAATGTTCTCATGGAAAATAATCACATTGCCTGAAAAAGTTGACTGTTAAAAGACAACAGGATGAGGTTTTTGTTGAAAACACTGCTTTTACATGTATAGGACAAGAGATGAGAGGTATCACTTTGTCCACAAGGGGGCGCCAGAATCAATACAAAACAAAAGTTTCTCGTAGCAGCTTTAAATAATACACATAATTGCTTACAAAGCATGTGCTGAATACAATGATGATGTGGATTAAATTAGCAGAACTTGTTGAAATGGCATACATTTTTGTAAATATTACCAATTTATAACAAAGATCTGTCATCCAGACTATTAAGAACACTTCTGATAAAGAAAGGAAAAATAAGTGGAAGTTAATCTTTTTATTTAAAGCTGCTGTTGGTAGGAATGGTGTAAAAATAATTACTTGTTTTCTGCTGGGTTTGAAGAAAAGGTCATAATGCCCATCAGTACTCATTGTTAAGTGGAGTAATTTGAGACTACTGCGAAATCTCTGCGTTTTCCAATGCCTTTGTATCAAGCAATGTTATCATTCCCCTCGTTCCCGTTATGACGGACCAATCATAGATAATCTCCAATCCTCTGTCCTGATTGCTTAAGGGGCGTCCTCTGATTGGTTATGACTCAGGCACTATCATGACTGCACATGCCGATCTGTGTTTGGAGGCTAAGAAGAAATCTGGTTGGGAGGAATAGTGTTGACATTTGAAGTCCCTCTCTCTGAATAGATGTTTACTCTGTGACTACCAACAGCAGCTTTAATTGCAAAGAGAAATAAGTTAGGAGAAATCTTTCCTGTAGTGATGATGTGTAGTACTTGAATCAATGTGATTATCATACTTCATGTGCTGGAACTTTTTCTTTGCTATCAGCATGGGTTTAGTTTTCTCTACAAACCCAAATAAATACCGTTTTTTTTCCTCGGGGAGTAAATAGCACGGGGGCACCCCTTAGTGGTGCGATTATGCTACTGCCATAATACTGTATAGTCATCTCTTGACTGATTTTCTTCCTGCAAGTCAGCTCCTGACTGAGGCTGGATTAATATGAGGTGAGTCCATGTCAAAAATGTGTGGTAACGATTGTTTTATGTTTTTTGTTTAATCTTTAAAACACGGTCCAGGTGAAGTTATATTTGTACAGGATGAAATTCCTAAACTGAACTTCACATCATTTGTGGTCCTTACCCACACCCCTACTTTTGTATTTTGTCTGTTCTAATCTGTCAATATTTCCTATATTCATTTCCAGAGGTTTGTCATGCAGGTCTTATTGTCTCTGTGGTCTTATTTCCAAAATCAACTTATACTTTTAAGTTTGACTTCAAGTAAAAATGGATGCTATTACATAGGTAATTCTACAAAAAAAAAAAAACATTAAAGAAAAAAAGAAAAAGGTATTTCAAATGCAACTGTAAAAATCCTATAAGACTAAATCATTTTATCTAATAAGAGAAAAAAGTCACTGGGGGTTGAGAATATTTAGGAATTTGTAGACATTTTAGTGCAACAATTGTAAGAAGAACTGATGTACAACTGTTGTGTAAAATCCTAACAGAAGCAAAACTTTTTTCCCCATGGAATTACTTTTTTAGGATTTATTGGACAAGAGGAAAAACAAAGTTCATCATAACATATAAAGAGGTCGATGTTCTTTTCAGGTTACCAAAACAAAGCAAAAAAACAACCAGTTACTTTGTGGGGAGACTGCAGCTGCAGACGGTTGTTATGAAATTGAGTACATCATTTCATTAAAGTGAACCCACACTTTGCTGACTGAGGAACTGAATGCGACACCAGCACTGGGTAATCAGGTGAGAGAAGAGGCGCGATAGGGCTGCAGTTTAACCAAGTCACCACAACAAATAGAGAGCTAAGCACCCAGGAGCAGCAGAGTGTAAGATACAGATTAGAGCTGAACCTCTGCGTTCAGCTGAAACTGTAAGAGGGGAA